>NC_080543.1:75901383-76501383 GCF_028640845.1 Ahaetulla prasina | reverse complement strand
CATCTCTAAAGAGCTGTAAGCTTCCATATTCTATAATAGATTTTATTAAAGCAAGCTCTTCTTAACTATATCTTCTATCAGTGCATAATTATTTTACAGTTTTAATTAATACATAGAACTTCTAACATATAATGTAATCAAATATAAATTCTGTATAGATAATCCTTGACTTACAATAGTTCCTTTAGTGACCATTTGAAGCTATGATGGCACTAAAAATAATGACATGACCATTTTTCACATGATCATTGCAGCATCCCCATGGTTATGCAATCAAAATTCAGACACTTGGCGACTGATTCAAATTTATGATGGTTGCATTGTCCTGGGGTCATGTTGCAACCTTCTGATAAGCAAAATCAATGGGGAAGCCATATTAAGAACAGTATTAATTTAACAACTACAGTGATTCACTTAACAACATGACAAAGGTTGTGAATTGGAGCAAAATTCATTTAACAACTGTCTCGCATAGCAACAGAAAATGTTGGGCTCAGTTGTGGTCATAAGTCAAGGACAAGCTGTTCTTGCTATTCAGCTGCCACTAATACACAAATATAATTTGTAAAATTGAAGTTTTTTGTGAACTATAACAGTGTACTGTGAACTATAATAGTGTAAAGATGTGTCAACTGCCCTGTTTTCTCTTAATATCTATAAAATTATTGTGTTAAAATACTTAACATACTAAAATCCATGTATATTTTGATAAAGATATGAGTTCTTAATTGACGTAGTTGACATTAAAAGCTAATTTTAGAGCAAAGGGAGTCTTTATTACTGTATTTTTATGTGTTTATATGTTAAGAAAACACACATACAATACAACTCCTCTTAGATTATGTATTTTGAGCTAAAAATGAAATAATTACATCCTAAGAAATCAAGCTAAGTAACCAACAGTATTACAAGTATATTTTCCAACATTTAACTATGCTTATTTACTTTTTAAAAAATAAATATTTAAAAATAAATATTATGATTGCTGTGTACTGTAATCATTGGTTACAAATATTTGAATTGATTAAAGCGCTGAAAATTAGTTTTCCATATATATTTGCTAATTGCATCATTCACTTTTAGATAAGTATTTATATCTGTTTCATTCTTTTGTATCCTGTTTTATTTTTTTCTAGTGCATTCATTTGTATACATATTGTTGTCCTTCATCTCCTATCTGCAGTGTATACTTAATCTCATTTGTACAAGTAGTCCTCATTTAGTAATTGCCTTGTTTAATGAACATTCAAAGTTATGACAGTGCTGAAAAATTAACTTTATGATTGGTCTTTACACTTACAACCTTTGCAGGACCTTTGCACTTACAACCTTTGCAGGACCTTTGCACTTACAACCTTTGCAGGATCCCTGCAATCACATGATGTCTCAGTTAAAGTCATTAAGCATTTGCTTAATGACTTTGGTGGAAGTGAGTTTATAACCCCATCCAGGATACATGAAGTTTTGTTTAAGAACTAGATTACTTAACAATATTGTGGAACCCAATTACCATAATTATGCAAGGACTACCTGTAATAACTTTTTGTCCAGGGATTATGCCCATATTTTTGCTTTGCTCTAGCACCATCTCTTTTATCCTAATTTGTTAAATAAAAGGTATTTTCATATGCATGTTTTGAGTGGGATGGTAAAAAAGAGGAATAAGGTGATAATGCTCAAGCTAATAGCTGGTAGCATTTAGATCTAAAATGACAATAAAGGATTAAACAAATAATGACAAATTAAAAGTTCCAGAACCTTCATTAGCAAAATATAGAAGAAGGAAATTTCCTTTTTATGAAATGGGTACCGTTAAAAAAAAAACTTGGTGTGGACCAAACAAAACTGTTTTAAAGACTTATTACACAATTTCATTTGCTTCTGTGTTCAGAGTTCATGTTTTATGAATATAACAGGTAGCCTGTTCAAGCAAGACACATGTACACTAATCACTTTATTATAATGATTCAAAGTTTAATATAAATTTATGAAATAAAGTTCACTAATTGTTAAATAAAAGGTATTTTCATATGCATGTTTTGAGTGGGATGGTAAAAAAGAGGAATAAGGTGATAATGCTCAAGCTAATAGCTGGTAGCATTTAGATCTAAAATGACAATAAAGGATTAAACAAATAATGACAAATTAAAAGTTCCAGAACCTTCATTAGCAAAATATAGAAGAAGGAAATTTCCTTTTTATGAAATGGGTACCGTTAAAAAAAAAACTTGGTGTGGACCAAACAAAACTGTTTTAAAGACTTATTACACAATAATTATTACACAATTTCATTTGCTTCTGTGTTCAGAGTTCATGTTTTATGAATATAACAGGTAGCCTGTTCAAGCAAGACACATGTACACTAATCACTTTATTATAATGATTCAAAGTTTAATATAAATTTATGAAATAAAGTTCACTAATTGTTAAATAATCATTTTCATGGTGAAGACCAATAGGATGTAACTTAACATTTTATTTTTGAGGCTGTCTTCAAGATGGATGTTTAGAAATATGTGTTAAAACTAAGCTTTCCTTGTAACAATACCATTTGAAATTAAGTAGTCCTAAATACCAAGTAGGTGTTTTATTTCAAAATCTCTTTAATTTAAAAATACAGGTAGTCCTCATTTAGTAATTGCCTTGTTTAATGAACATTCAAAGTTATGACAGTGCTGAAAATTAACTTTATGATTGGTCTTTACACTTACAACCTTTGCAGGATCCCTGCAATCACATGATGTCTCAGTTAAAGTCATTAAGCATTTGCTTAATGACTTTGGTGGAAGTGAGTTTATAACCCCATCCAGGATACATGAAGTTTTGTTTAAGAACTAGATTACTTAACAATATTGTGGAACCCAATTACCATAATTATGCAAGGACTACCTGTAATAACTTTTTGTCCAGGGATTATGCCCATATTTTTGCTTTGCTCTAGCACCATCTCTTTTATCCTAATTTGTTAAATAAAAGGTATTTTCATATGCATGTTTTGAGTGGGATGGTAAAAAAGAGGAATAAGGTGATAATGCTCAAGCTAATAGCTGGTAGCATTTAGATCTAAAATGACAATAAAGGATTAAACAAATAATGACAAATTAAAAGTTCCAGAACCTTCATTAGCAAAATATAGAAGAAGGAAATTTCCTTTTTATGAAATGGGTACCGTTAAAAAAAAAACTTGGTGTGGACCAAACAAAACTGTTTTAAAGACTTATTACACAATTTCATTTGCTTCTGTGTTCAGAGTTCATGTTTTATGAATATAACAGGTAGCCTGTTCAAGCAAGACACATGTACACTAATCACTTTATTATAATGATTCAAAGTTTAATATAAATTTATGAAATAAAGTTCACTAATTGTTAAATAATCATTTTCATGGTGAAGACCAATAGGGATGTAACTTAACATTTTATTTTTGAGGCTGTCTTCAAGATGGATGTTTAGAAATATGTGTTAAAACTAAGCTTTCCTTGTAACAATACCATTTGAAATTAAGTAGTCCTAAATACCAAGTAGGTGTTTTATTTCAAAATCTCTTTAATTTAAAAATACAGGTAGTCCTCATTTAACTATGGTAATTGGGACTGGCAACTCTGTCACTAAGTGACATGGTCATAAAATGTGACATCATATGACCCTGTTAACTTATAACAGCAGTTGTGGTAGTTCCAGTTGCCATTGTTAGGTAATTCCACTATGAAATCCATGGATATTTCTTTCCATGGGGTTCCTGGTCTGGCTACCGTTTGTAGTAGTCCAGGAGGTTTTCCTGGAGGTCTTTTGGATGATGCACAGACCGGGCAACTTGCCACATATGCTTGAATGTCTTTTTTAAGACTTGGCCACCAAAATTGTCTTTTAAGAAGATGCAAAGTTTTCACAACTAAAAATGCCCTGCCATCTTGGCATCATGGCATCGTTGTAGGATGGTTTCTCTGAGTGATAGAGGAACATATAGTTTTGTTCCAATCCAAGCTAGTCCATCACGGAGTGCATTCATGGAATGCGTTAAGTACCAGTCATCGGTGTTTAAAGCTTCTTTAAACGATTTGGTTAGTTCATCTGGGAGTGAGGGGTCAGCTTTGAGTGGCTTCTAGTTATTGCTGGGGCCGCCAACTGTTGCACGGGAAGTATTGGTTGAACCACGGAGCGAGTGCAATTGTATTGTAAACGTGAAAGAGCATCTGCTAAGAAGTTTTTCCTCCAGGAATATAATGTAAAGTAAAATTAAAGCGGTTAAAATATTGAGTCCAACGGGCTTGTTTAGCGAAAGTTTTCTAGGAGTCTTTAGCGCTTCTAGATTTTGTGATCAGTCCAAACTTCAAAAGGATGATTTGAACCTTCTAAGAATTGTCTCCATGTCCAGAGAGCCCAATGAACTGCAATGCTTCTTTTCCCAAATAGCCCATCGCCTTTCAGTTTCAGTCAATTTTCGAGAAGTGAAAGCACAGGGTTGTAAATTACCATCAGCATTGTTTTGGAGCAAAACGGCCCCGACTGCTACATCACTTGCATCAGCTTGTATTACAAAAGGAACATCCATGTCAGGGTGCTTTAAAATAGGTTCGCGGCAAAGAGTCGTTCAATTTTTCAAATGCTGCTTGACATTCCATTGTCCATTCGAGGTAATGATGGTTTGGGTTTCGTGTCTCCTTTAGTTTTAAGAGGTTAGTGATTGGTAAAGCAATTTGAGCAAAGGAGGGGATGAATTGACGATAGAAATTTGCAAATCCCAAAAAACTTTGGAGCTGTTTGCGTGTGCGTGGGGGGGCCCATTCCAAAACAGCTTTCACTTTTCCTGGATCCATTTCTAACCCATCAGCCGAGATGCGTTATCCTAGGTAGTCTATTTTGGTTTGATGGAAATCACATTTGGATAGCTTGCAATACAGTTCAGCAGACAATATCTTTTTGAGAACTGCTCTTACTAGTTGAATGTGTTCTTCCATGGTTTCTGTATAGATGAGTATGTCGTCAAGGTAGACAAAGACTCCTTTGAACAAATGCTGATGGAGTATTTCATTTATCAGTTGCATATAAACTGCAGGCGCCCCCTGCAGACCAAAAGGCAGTACTCGGAACTGGAAACACCCTAGTGGACAGTTGAAAGCGGTTTTCCATTCATCCCCCTCCTTTATACGGACTCTGTAATAAGCTTCTCGCAGGTCCAATTTGGTGAAGAACTTCCCCTTCGCTAAGTGTGCTAACATATCTTTCATGAGCGGCATGGGGTATATGTTTGGCGACACACTGCGTTCAAATTTCTATAGTCAACTATAAGACGAAATGAGCCATCTTTCTTTTCCCGGAACATCACAGGTGCGGCCACGCGAGGCCTAGCTGGTTGGATAAAGCCCGCCTAGGTTTTGTCTATGAACTGCAGTTCTCCCAATTCTTTTGGGTCATGGGGTAAGCTTTTGGTTTTGGAAGTTTTACCCCGGAAGGATGTCGATGGCACAATCAATAGGCCTATGGGGAGGTAGAACGCCTGATGCTTTCTCACTAAAGACTTCTCGCAGGTCCCAGTACCTTAGGTATCCTTTCCTCCCCATCTATCCGCTCAACCATTGCCCCCATTTATCTTGGAGCATGGCCATAGTCTGACTCTTCTTGGAACCCCTTTTCCTCCTTTTAACGCTTTTGAGCGGAAACGTAAGACTCCGTTCTCCAGTTAATATGGGGTTCCATTTCATAACCATGACAGTCCTAGTACCAAAGGTTGGTCCATTCCAGGGGCTACTATGAAGTTTAAAATCTCGCGATGGTCTCCAATTATCCATTTCTATGGGTTCTGTTACGAAATGGGCGGGTCCTCCCCTGCCACAGAGCCATCCAACTGGGCAAATGCTATGGGCCTGCTTAGGTTCTCAACCTTAGTTCCATTTTTCTACTAGTTCGGGACTGATCATGCACCTAGTACATCCAGAATCTAATAATGCTAACATTTCCCCTTGTTGCCCGAGGAGGAACATGCAGGTTGACTGGAATGTCCAAGGGCCCCGTGCCCAACTCACCAGAAAGTCTTCGCCGGACTGATGTGGTTTTGCTGTCATCAGTGTCGGGACGCTTCGTCCTCTTGATGGGCGTGCTTCTTGGCAATGCCGCCTCCACTTTTGCCGGTTTTCGCGCCTTAGCAGTTGGTTTCACTGGTTCCTTCCCACCACCAGGGTCGGGCTTGGAACCAACTTCACCGACAGTCGGCTGCCCGATGGCCCTCTTTTCCCATCTGTAGCACGCAGTCGATCGCTGTCTCCTCCCTCTGGTCTAGGCGTGTCCCTTGAGGGCCACCCAGGAGAATGGGCCGGGTAAGGTCTTCCAGTGCGCTGCTTCTGCTACGGTCCTTCGCTAGTTCAATTTCCATCTCTGCTGCCAGGGTATACCAGCCATACAATGTGGTTGGAGACGCTCGTCTGGCACAGTTCATAGAGATCTCCATTCAGGCCCTCTTTGTAAAAGTCGACCAGGATCACCTCCGACCACCCTCTCATCAAGGGACTAGATCACTGAATTCCTGGTATAATCAGCCACCGGTCTCCTCCCTTGCCTGATGGTTTTCATTCGACCTTTGGCTTTCTGCTCTGCCAGGGGTCCTCAAACCTCCTCCTTAGTGCCGTAATAAAATGCTCGTAATTTTGCAGTAGGGGAGTGGTTTTATACAGCGACACAAACCATGCAGCTGCTCTTCCGGTCAAATTGTGGGTCACAGCTCTAACTTGTGCTGCCTGTGACCAATAATCTCCCAGTCTAACATGTGGTCATTCACTATCGCCAGGAACAATTCCAGCTCCTTCGCATCTCCATCAAATTTCTAATATGGGGGAATTTTGGCTTTTCCTTCCCCTGCGCGGCCTTGCATGGTCAGCAGGTGGCGCGCCCCCATCCAATTCAGCTTCCTCTGGGAGAGAGTTTCCGTCTCTTCAGGAATCTCACCACCCTGGAAATCACCTCTAACGGCCTCTTTGTAATCTCTTCCTCTTCCTCCCCCTTGGAGGACTGAACAGGGATTCATACCTTTGGCGAACAGCTTGCCTTACTTTCACTTCACGAAAGGCTTCCTCCAACTGGAGGCTGTCTCTTATCTCTCTCTCCTGCCAATCCAAAGTCTCACTTTTCTTTTTCTCTTTTAGTTACTCCAGAGCTGAAACTCTTGGCTTGGTTACCTCCTCTTCCAGCTTTAATTGCTCAATCCACCGAGCTCTGCAAACTTCCAGCTCAGGGTTAAAAGTGCGTCAGCAAGAAATTCCTCCGGACGCCTCCCCAGCTCAGCCGGCAGTCCTTCCATCACATTTGGGTTTCTTCCCCGGTATTGCGATTGCAATCCTGGTAGTGAACATGATGTGAGTTCCAGCTTAATGTCAGGCTACCCCCGACGGCAAATAGGAAAGAATTCACCTTGACTCCATTTGGAATAGAAACAAGTACTTTTACTTTTACAGTCTGGTTAGCAGCCAAGCAAAGCTGGAACTGAGACAAAATATGGCAAACATATCATATCCCCCCAATTGTCCCTCCTCCTCCAGGAGGTCAGGCTGGTCTGGTCCAATGCCAACTCCTTCACGGCCCCTCGTGGTAATCTTCTTCCACAGGTCTCTGGATGTCAGTCAACTCAGGAATGCAGTGTCGGTTAGAAAGCGCTGATAACACTCAATCATTAATCACCCTCCTCCCAGTTATGTCAGCCGACACTAATAATAAGCTCTTTCCCTTACCCGGACGGTGGTATGATTCATCTCATGATCCTAAAAGTTTATAATACAGAAATAAACATTTTACATTCTATCTACTGATATAATCATTTAAAAGTAAATGAAGAGTGGAGTGGAGGCTGACATTCGGCCCTCCTGCAACAAGGACGTCAGTCCTAGAAAGAAAAAAGAGAAGTTAGGGTTTGTCAGGATATTTTTTATAGAATTGTGCTATTTTTTCCGAGGCATGAACATCTTCTTTGTTCACCCATTCAGCTTGGGATAACGGGAAGTGTTTCCAAGAAATAAGATATTGAATTTTATTTCTATGTTTTCTTGAATCCAAAATTTCTTTTATTTCAAAGTGTTGTTCTCCCTCTATGAGAATTGGTATAGGAGGGGGTGTATGGTTAGGACGGAAAGTAGATGTGTGTTCAGGTTTCAGCAAACTGACATGGAAAACGGGGTGGATTCTCCTAAGTGTTTTTGGTAAATCTAGTTGTACCGTCACGGGGTTGATGATTTTTACTATTGGGAAAGGTCCCACATATTTGGGTCCAAGTTTTTTAGATTTCTGAGTGGTTTGAAGATATTTGGTGGAAAGATAAACTTTATCGCCCACTTGATATTTGTTCTCAGGGGACCTTTTTTTATCTGCTTGTTTTTTATGCGCACGGTGAGCGTCGTCGATCGCCTTGCGAGTCATTTTCCATGTGCTTTGTATTTGATCTATCCATTCTGATAAAGAGGAAACAGTAGTTTCTTCCTGTGGGAGTTCCGAGATAGGAACAAAATCTTGGCCTGAAGCTATTTTAAAGGGAGTAAATCCCGTGCTACTATGAATTGAGTTGTTGTAGGCAACTTCAGCAAAAGGTAAGAGATCAGCCCAATTATCTTGCTGGTAGTTAACATAACATCGGAGATATTGTTCTAGTACAGAGTTCGAACGTTCACAGCTTCCATTAGTTTGAGGATGATGGGAGGAGCTTAATCCTTGGGCGGAACCAATGAGTCGTAAAAATTCTTTCCAAAATTTAGAAGTGAATTGAACTCCTCGATCTGAAATGATGCGATCAGGCACTCCGTGAAGTCTATAAATGTGTTGTACAAACAACTTTGCTAGAGTCTTTGAGGAGGGTATTTTGAACATGGAATAAAATGGACTTGTTTGGAGAAAAGGTCAGTCACTACCCATATAACAGTATTGCCGGAACTTTCAGGTAATTCCACTATGAAATCCATGGATATTTCTTTCCATGGGGTTCCTGGTCTGGCTACCGTTTGTAGTAGTCCAGGAGGTTTTCCCGGAGGTCTTTTGGATGATGCACAGACCGGGCAACTTGCCACATATGCTTGAATGTCTTTTTTAAGACTTGGCCACCAAAATTGTCTTTTAAGAAGATGCAAAGTTTTCACAAATCCAAAATGCCCTGCCATCTTGGCATCATGGCATCGTTGTAGGATGGTTTCTCTGAGTGATAGAGGAACATATAGTTTTGTTCCAATCCAAGCTAGTCCATCACGGAGTGTGCATTCATGGGAATGCGTTAAGTACCAGTCATCGGTGTTTAAAGCTTCTTTAAACGATTTGGTTAGTTCATCTGGGAGTGAGGGGTCAGCTTTGGAGTGGCTTCTAGTTATTGCTGGGGCCGCCAACTGTTGCACGGGAAGTATTGGTTGAACCACCTCGGAGCGAGTGCAATTGTATTGGGGTAAACGTGAAAGAGCATCTGCTAAGAAGTTTTTCCCTCCAGGAATATACTGTAAAGTAAAATTAAAGCGGTTAAAATATTGAGTCCAACGGGCTTGTTTAGGCGAAAGTTTTCTAGGAGTCTTTAGCGCTTCCAGATTTTTGTGATCAGTCCAAACTTCAAAAGGATGATTTGAACCTTCTAAGAATTGTCTCCATGTCCGTAGAGCCCAATGAACTGCAAACGCTTCTTTTTCCCAAATAGCCCATCGTCTTTCGGTTTCAGTCAATTTTCGAGAAGTGAAAGCACAGGGTTGTAAATTACCATCAGCATTGTTTTGGAGCAAGACGGCTCCGACTGCTACATCACTTGCATCAGCTTGTATTACAAAAGGAACATCCATGTCAGGGTGCTTTAAAATAGGTTCGGCGGCAAAGAGTCGTTTCAATTTTTCAAATGCTGCTTGACATTCCATTGTCCATTCGAGGGGTAATGATGGTTTGGGTTTCGTGTCTCCTTTAGTTTTTAAGAGGTTAGTGATTGGTAAAGCAATTTGAGCAAAGGAGGGGATGAATTGACGATAGAAATTTGCAAATCCCAAAAAACTTTGGAGCTGTTTGCGTGTGCGTGGGGGGGCCCATTCCAAGACAGCTTTCACTTTTCCTGGATCCATTTCTAACCCATCAGCCGAGATGCGATATCCTAGGTAGTCTATTTTGGTTTGATGGAAATCACATTTGGATAGCTTGCAATATAGTTCTGCAGATAATAACTTTTTGAGAACAGCTCATACTAGTTTAATGTGTTCTTCCATAGTTTCTGTATAGATGAGTTTGTCGTCAAGGTAGACAAGAACTCCTTTGAACTAATGCTGATGGAGTATTTCATTTATCAGTTGCATAACAACTGCAGGCGCCCCCTGCAGACCAAAAGGCAGTACTCAAACTGGAAACACCCTAGTGGACAGTTGAAAGCGGTTTTCCATTCATCCCCCTCCTTTATCCGGACTCTGTTGTAAGCTTCTCGCAGGTCCAATTTGGTGAAGAACTTCCCCTACGCTAAGTGTGCTAACATATCATTCATGAGCGGCATGGGGTATATGTTTTCGCACACTGCGTTCAAATTTCTATAGTCAACTATAAGACGAAATGAGCCGTCTTTCTTTTCCCGGGACATCACAGGTGCGGCCACGCGGGGCCTAGCTGGGTGGATGAAGGCCCCCTCTTGGGTTTTGTCTATGAACTTCGTAGCTCTCCCAATTCTTTTGGGTCATGGGGTAAGCTTTTGGTTTTGGAAGTTTTACCCCCGGTAGGATGTCGATGGCACAATCAATAGGCCTATGGGGAGGTAGAACGTCTGATGCTTTCTCACTAAAGACTTCCCGCAGGTCCCAGTACTCCTTAGGTATCCTTTCCTCCCCATCTATCCGTTCAACCATTGCCCCCCATTTATCTTGGAGCATGGCCATAGTCTGACTCTTCTTGGAACCCCCTTTTCCTTCTTTTAACGCTCTTGAGCGGAACCGTAAGACTCCCGTTCTCCAGTTAATATGGGGGTTCCATTTCCGCAACCATGACAGTCCTAGTACCAAAGGTTGGTCCATTCCAGGGGCTACTATGAAGTTTAAAATCTCGCGATGGTCTCCAATTTCCATTTCTATGGGTTCTGTTACGAAATGGGCGGGTCCTCCCCCTGCCACACTGCCATCCAACTGGGCAAATGCTATGGGCCTGCTTAGGGTTCTCAACCTTAGTTCCATTTTTTCTACTAGTTCGGGACTGATCATGCACCTAGTACATCCCGAATCTAATAATGCTAACATTTCCCCCTTGTTGCCCGAGGAGGAACATGCAGGTTGACTGGAATGTCCAAGGGGCCCCGTGCCCAACTCACCAGAAAGTCTTCGTCGGACTCCGATGTGGTTTTGCTGTCATCAGTGTCGGTGGACGCTTCGCGGTCCTCTTGGATGGGCGTGCCCTTCTTGGCAATGCCGTCCTCCACTTTTGCCGGTTTTCGCGCCTTAGCAGTTGGTTTCACTGCTTCCTTCCCACCACCAGGGTCGTGCTTGGAACCAACTTCACTCGACAGTCGGCTGCCCGATGGCCCTCTTTTCCGCATCTGTAGCGCAGTCGATCGCTGTCTCCTCCCTCTGGTCTAGGCGTGTCCCTTGAGGGCCACCCAGGAGAATGGGCCGGGTAAGGTCTTCCAGTGCGCTGCCTTCTGCTACGGTCCTTCGCTAGTTCAATTTCCATCTCTGCTGCCAGGGTATACCAGCCATACAATGTGGTTGGAGACGCTCGTGCCCGGCACAGTTCATAGAGATCTCCATTCAGGCCCTCTTTGTAAAAGTCGACCAGGATCACCTCCGACCACCCTCTCATCAAGGGACTAGATCACTGAATTCCTGGGTATAATCAGCCACCGGTCTCCTCCCTTGCCTGATGGTTTTCATTCGACCTTTGGCTTTCTGCTCTGCCAGGGGTCCTCAAACCTCCTCCTTAGTGCCGTAATAAAATGCTCGTAATTTTGCAGTAGGGGGGAGTGGTTTTTATACAGCGACACAAACCATGCAGCTGCTCTTCCGGTCAAATTGTGGGTCACAGCTCTAACTTGTGCTGCCTGTGACCAATAATCTCCCCCCCAGTCTAACATGTGGTCATTCACTATCGCCAGGAACAATTCCAGCTCCTTCGCATCTCCATCAAATTTTTCTAATATGGGGGAATTTTGGCTTTTCCTTCCCCTGCGCTTGCCTTGCATGGTCAGCAGGTGGCGCCCGGCCCCCATCCAATTCAGCTTCCTCTGGGGAGAGAGTTTCCGTCTCTTCAGGAATCTCACCACCCTGGAAATCACCTCTAACGGGCCTCTTTGTAATTTCTTCTTCCTCTTCCCCTCCCCCCTTGGAGGACTGAACAGGGGATTCATACCTTTGGCGAACAGCTTGCCTTACTTTCACCTCACGGTAAAGACGAAAGGCTTCCTCCAGCTGGCGCTGTCTCTTATCTCTCTCTCCTGCCAATCCGAAAGTCTCACCGTCCCTTCTTTTTCTCTTTGTTACTCCAGGCTGAAACTCTTCGCACTTGGTTCCCACCTTCCTCTTCCAGCTTTAATTGCTCAATCCACCGAGCTCTGCAAACTTCCAGCTCAGGGTTAAAAGTGTCAGCAAAATTCCTCCGGACGCCTCCCCAGCTCAGCCGGCAGTCCTTCCATCACATTTGGGTTTTCTTCCCCGGTATTGCGATTGCAATCCTGGTTGGTAGACATGATGTGAGTTCCAGCTTAATGTCAGGCTACCCCGACGGCAAATAGGAAAGAATTCACCTTGACTCCATTTGGAATGAAACAAGTACTTTTACTTTTACAGTCTGGTTAGCAGCCAAGCAAAGCTGGAACTGAGACAAAATATGGCAAACATATCATATCCCCCCAATTGTCCCTCCTCCTCCAGGAGGTCAGGCTGGTCTGGTCCAATGCCAACTCCTTCACGGCCCCTCGTGGTAATCTTCTTCCACAAGTCTCTGGATGTCAGTCAACTCAGGAATGCAGTGTCGGTTAGGAAAGCGCGCGCTGATAACACTCAATCATTAATCACCCCTCCTCCCAGTTATGTCAGCCGACACTAATAATAAGCTCTTTTCCCTTACCCCGGATGGTGGTATGATTCATCTCATGATCCTAAGAGTTTATAATACAGAAATAAACATTTTACATTCTATCTACTGATATAATCATTTAAAAGTAAATGAAGAGTGGAGTGGAGGCTGACACCCATATTTTTGCTTTGCTCTAGCACCATCTCTTTTATCCTAATTTGTTAAATAAAAGGTATTTTCATATGCATGTTTTGAGTGGGATGGTAAAAAAGAGGAATAAGGTGATAATGCTCAAGCTAATAGCTGGTAGCATTTAGATCTAAAATGACAATAAAGGATTAAACAAATAATGACAAATTAAAAGTTCCAGAACCTTCATTAGCAAAATATAGAAGAAGGAAATTTCCTTTTTATGAAATGGGTACCGTTAAAAAAAAAACTTGGTGTGGACCAAACAAAACTGTTTTAAAGACTTATTACACAATAATTATTACACAATTTCATTTGCTTCTGTGTTCAGAGTTCATGTTTTATGAATATAACAGGTAGCCTGTTCAAGCAAGACACATGTACACTAATCACTTTATTATAATGATTCAAAGTTTAATATAAATTTATGAAATAAAGTTCACTAATTGTTAAATAATCATTTTCATGGTGAAGACCAATAGGGATGTAACTTAACATTTTATTTTTGAGGCTGTCTTCAAGATGGATGTTTAGAAATATGTGTTAAAACTAAGCTTTCCTTGTAACAATACCATTTGAAATTAAGTAGTCCTAAATACCAAGTAGGTGTTTTATTTCAAAATCTCTTTAATTTAATGTAGTTTACAAAAAAAAAACACCTTACCAACTAAAATACATTTCTAGGTTGGTGGTCTCGATATGTTGATAAATAAGAAGATACGAGAGAGAGAAGCACTCTTGCACTAAGAAAGGTGTGTTGTAAACCAATTCATGTAGGTTGAAAATGATAGAGCATAATTCTCATTCATGTAATTGCTAGTAAATTGAGACTTTCCCTATTTTTTATATAGGGAAATAAATTTAATTTAAAAAATTTAAAAATACAGGTAGTCCTCATTTAACTATGGTAATTGGGACTGGCAACTCTGTCACTAAGTGACATGGTCATAAAATGTGACATCATATGACCCTGTTAACTTATAACAGCAGTTGTGGTAGTTCCAGTTGCCATTGTTAGGTGAATTCCATGCGGTCACAGCATCCCACAGTCATGTTTATTATTATTTGGCTTCCCATTGATGGAGGCTGAAGATCATAAATGGCTATCATGCAACCATGGGATGCGGCAATGTAATTGCAAGATACCTTATAATCACATGACAAAAGGGATGCTGTGACAACCACAACTATGAGGAACAGTTGTAAATCACATTCAGTACCATTGTAATTTCAGATGGTTGCTGACCAAGTGGTCATCCAATGAAGACTGCCTGAATTTTGCAGAATCAGTAACTATGTTGTTAAGTTAATGTAATAGAATGTAATTGGAGAACTTGTCTCAATGTTAGACTAAACATATTCTATAAAAAAATAGAGTTTTGGGGAATTCAGTATTAGGGAATTCATTATTGGTGATGCTGTGTTATGTTGAACTGCATAAGTGAACTAGTAAAATACAAGTTTGCATTTAGCTGATATAGTAATTTTTGTATTTTAGTTTACGACCTGATAACTTCTGAATTAGAATTTGAAAGGCATGTTCAGAGAACTAGATATTTTAATTAGTTTCTTCTGTTGCACATTTTTATGGCCTTGGACAAATAGATATAAAAATATGGAAAAGGGGATTTTCTTATTTATTGAAAGTATTGTATATTAAAGATATAAATAGTAGAAGGAGTTAATTATGAAGAAGGCCAGTCTAAAAATGTTACTTTAAAAGATTCCTAAAATCAGTGTTGGGATCTGTCATACTGAAAATGAGAAAAATGTTCAGTGTGGCCTATAACCACCTGAATTGTACAATTCTGAGTAATTTTGTTGAAGAACAGCAAAGTAGAAGTGATACTGGTTGATAAGATTACTTAAAAGCTCTTCTGAGTTTTTATTTTAGCTAGTAAATTGTATTTGAAGTATTTGTTTCCTGGTTTCCCTTAATTTGGGAAAATAGCCAACTTATTTTTGAACAATTTTTCTATAATATTTTCATGCTACATACAAAATCAAATATAGTTTGGGGTCTACACAGGACCACTTCTCTCTAACAGTTGCTGCCCTTTTCCCAAATGAGCCAGGTGTTATGGTGAATCTGCCGACTTTGAACTACTCTGATGGAAGAATAGCTCTCACACTTATGGACTTCTAGAAGCAAGTGAAAATATGACTTCTTAAGTCCTGGGGTATAATTATAACTAGCAAGTGCATATTGGTAAATTGAACATTATTTTTAGCACTGAGATTGGTTAAATTATATTGACTTAAATTGCATGTTATGTGGTAAATTATGTAAGCTAGTATCTAGAATACCTAGAATCTGCCTAGTTTCAGAGGGTAGATGCATCTTGAAAATAAATATATGTATCTTGCTCTATCCTTAGGTGAAAACTTCAGAATTTTATCGTTATTCCAGGCAGTTGCGGCATGAAGTGGAGCAGGCTATGAATTACTTCCATAGTGTGCATCAACAGCCTTTGATGGAAATGAAATCAAATCGCATTCGTTCTGCCAAACCCCAGACTGCAGTATTTAGAGGAATGATAGGACACAGCATGGTAAATAGTAAAATACTCCTTCTGCACAAGCCAAGGGTCTGGTGGGAGTTAGAAGGCCCACAAGTACCTTTGAGACCAGATTGCCTTGCTATTGTTAATAATTTTGTGTTCTTATTGGGTGGGGAAGAATTGGGGCCAGATGGTGAATTTCATGCTTCCTCCAAGGTGTTCCGATATGATCCAAGGCAAAATTCTTGGTTGCGAATGGCAGATATGTCTGTGCCACGGTCAGAATTTGCTGTTGGTGTTATTGGGAGATACATCTATGCAGTAGCTGGAAGAACAAGAGATGAAACATTTTATTCAACCGAACGATATGATATTACAGAAGATAAGTGGGAATTTGTAGATCCTTATCCGGTCAATAAATATGGACACGAAGGAACTGTTCTTGGCAGCAAATTGTACATCACTGGTGGAATAACGTCGTCTTCTACATCCAAACAGGTATGTGTATTTGATCCCAGTAAAGAAGGAACTGTGGAGCAGCGAACAAGAAGGACTCAAGTGGTGACTAATTGTTGGGAAAACAAATGCAAAATGAATTATGCAAGATGTTTTCACAAAATGCTTTCCTATAATGGCAAGCTTTATGTTTTTGGAGGTGTCTGTGTAATCCTGAGAGCCTCGTTTGAATCTCAAGGCTGCCCTTCTACAGAGGTTTACGATCCAGATACTGATCAATGGACAATTTTGGCTTCTATGCCAATTGGTAGAAGTGGCCATGGTGTGGCTGTTCTGGACAAGCAGATAATGGTTCTTGGAGGCCTTTGTTACAATGGTCACTACAGTGATTCAATTCTTACTTTTGATCCTGAAGATAATAAATGGAAAGAAGATGAATATCCAAGAATGCCCTGCAAACTTGATGGTTTACAAGTTTGTAGCCTACATTTTCCCGAATATGTGCTAGAACATGTTAGACGTTGTAGTTAAAAAAAAAACTCAAGAAGAAAGTATTCATGAGAAAAGCAGAGTAAAGCAGAGGGAAATAAAGCAAATTAAATGTCATTGACTTGTATAATATACATCTTAATAAAGAAAAAAGTGTACAGGAATGTATTTACAAAGTTTATTAGGAATAACTGAAGTTTCATAATAATAATTTTTTTTTACATATTATATAGTCTGAGAGAAGGAAAAATAAAAGATGTTCTTCCATTTTATTTCTTGTAAAACCATAATAGATGCACATGAACATATGTCTCTATAAACAAAACTTTGTGGTTCAGAAAGTACTGGAACATACTGTTTTTGAAAGGTGGTTTAAAAGCAAATGTATTTTTTAAACAGGTGAAAAATTGGACAGCCTTACTAGAACAGATTCTCTTCTAATATAACAGTGCAATGGACCTTTTGTTTTAAGTACATTATTTGTTTTTTCAATACTTCTTTTTCACTTTTATGCCCCCGAACAAATTTGACACATCATCTTTTGATATTGGTCACAATTTAAAATAGTTTTCTATTTTTATATGATTTTCCTTAATTTTTGCAATAGTTCCTATTAGTCTTGCTGAAAAATAAGTTTCTAAAAGTAATTTAATAAAAATTCTAGACTGCCTTTGTTTTAATTGTTTGTGAATAAAATGTATGTATAAAGTAGGATCAAGATAAAATGCATATTTTTATGTGCAGCTAAAAATCTATTTTTACTAGTGCACAGATATCAGCCATATCTGTAGAATTTTAGCTGTGATGGTATCCTTTCATATATACATTCATTGGATAATTGAAAGCTTCATTCTCATTAATGTATATGCTGACTAATGGAGTAATATTTGAACTTCTTTTAATGCAAATAAGGAAGAAAGTGAAGGAAATGTGTGTATTTTTGAAAGATTTTCCAATTTTATCTTCTTAGTGCTTTGCCCTGAAATACCCAAGATAAATATGTATAATAAGCATAAAATCTGCTCTTTATGAGCAGATAATTTTCTCCAGATATTATCAGCTATTGGCAAAACAATTAAGGAAATGGTTTTTCTGATTAAGCTGTTGTACTTAAAAACATAGATTTGACTGACTCAGCATTATTTCAGCAAACTTGAAAATATTACTGGCTTCACTATCTCTGAATAGGGTGTCTGACAGCGGAGGGATCCTTTATCCCTTGAAATTTTGTTGAACTACAACACCCAACCTCAGTCAGCAAGGCCAGTTGTAGTTGGAAAAATTTGGAGCTTCCACCTCTGGATAATATGATGTTGTTAAAAGCACTCTCTAAATATGTGGACATGTCTGAAAATGTTTGATATCCCTCAATCTGAATAGAACTTTTGATTGACATGGAACTTTCATTATCTCTTTAAAGTAATTTGGAAATGTGAAAAATAATAGCTGACAATTTGAAACTTGCTGACTCTAGGCAGACTGCTGAAATGGTTTCATGAGATTCAGTGCTCATGTAAAACATAAAGATATAAACTGCACAATTTTATTTTAGCATTTTGGGAACCTCTACATAACAACATAGTGTATTCTTGGAATTCAATGTTATGCATGTGATAAGTTCCCAATTTTTGCTGTGTTAAACAGCAACATACTTGACTGAAGCAAATGATATATAATATCATTATATTATATAATTGTGTTCTTTCCAAGCTTTTCTCTCTGAAAGATAAATTAATGGGGCAATATTACTTTGTAATTATCTCAAAGATCACAAGTATAAATTACCCCTGTAATAATATTCTATATTTACTGAGGTTATGTTATTAAAAAATGGTACGCCAAATTTTCTCATTAGTTTCTTGCACACAGGCAAATATGAATGTTCAAAAATGCGTATGTTTCTGAAAAAAGCATCGTACTAGCATAAATTCAAATGCATGTTAAACCAAAAGTGATCCTCTTGTATGTATAACTTAGGTTTACTACTTTTAATGTAGACATTGGACAGTTACTAACCTTATTAAGATGCAACCAAAGCTTAATTCTGTAACTGATGATAATAACAGAATTTATGTGCTAGGAAAAATGTAGCACAAAAATGTATTTTGTTCTGTATTAAGATAAACCACCCTGCTTGGATTCAGTTTTGAAGGCATCAGTTGGTATATACCGCCAGTAGTTCCTGAATGAATAAAAAAATTCTGATCTTTTATTCATAAAATAAAAGCAGCATACTAATGTTTATATATACACATTCATCCATTATTTCTCCTATTTTGCTATAGACCTATTCATTTTTATATTAGTATATAGAATGTAGTATATAAAGGGGGAAATTGTAAATGAAATCAGCATGTTTCAAAATGTGATGCATAACTTCTCACATCCCATTTTAAGAATTTACCTTGCCAGAGGAACATAATCTAATTTTCTCAAAATAAGTATAGAGTTTTTCAGTAACTTGAATTTTTGCTCACCATAAAATTTACTTCTATTTTATTTAGTCTATTCATTAGACTAAAATTAACTAATTCTAGAAGTGTTCTAGAATTCTAGAAACACTTACTGTTGCTGCTTCACTATGACTGTTATGAGATCAAAGACCTCTGGCTGTAAGAGAATGAGAGTTTTTGTTTACATCTAACTTGGGGAAAATCATTAGATTAGGCTTAAGCAATGGTTTAGCTGCCTGGCTTTTAAGTAATAATTGAATACTGATAGCTCTAATCTCTTGTAAAGTTAATTTGATTCTCGGTTTTCCAGGTCATGGTTGTCCCAAAGATGCTTTTCCCCCCAAGACTTTTCCAGTTGCCTCTTGGGGAAAAAAAGCACCTTTGAGAGAATTTGACAGTCTCCTTGCAGTTATAGTTCAAAGAGCTTCTAAGGCCATGGGTCTTCACTGGTAATATATAAAATGTTTTTTTTATAAAATGTATTAATATGTGTCTATCCATGCAGAGTTGATAAATTAAGGCATTTTTACTCTAGGAGTGCTTTTAAAAGAGAATCCTCCATAGCCAAGTTTATATGCTATGTGGCCTGATCAATAACTAAATCATCCTGGGTATCATATAGAAGAAGTTTTAAAAAATAATTTACCACTGAGACAATAGTAAAATTATGAAATATATTAATATTAAATTAATAGATAGAGCAATAGCACTTAGTGCTTTACAGCCATTTCTAAGCGGTTTACAGAGTCAGCATATTGCCCCCAACAATCTGGGTCCTCATTTTACTGACCTCAGAAGGATGGAAGGCTGAGTCAACCTTGAGCCTGGTGAGATTTGAACTGCCAAATTGCAGGCAGCCAGCAGAAGTAGCCTGCAGTACTGCATTCTAACCACTGCGCCACCGCAGCTCTGCTTTCTCAATTGTAAGTTATCAGAAAAGGCACATTAAATATAATAGAACTATGGTGCTTGTGCTTTTTATTTAATTTCTCATCCACCTAATGCAAAAGCCTGGCTGTTTGCATACTTAATGGAAGGGAATGTTGGCTTACCTGAACGTCCCTTCTTAGAGAGTGGGAAATGGCTGTCAGGTCTGGGTTTTATCTCCTCGCTGCTGATTGGACCGAGTCTGCTAAATTTCTTGTTTGTGGTCCCCACCTCCTCCTAGTTCCTTCCAGCTTTTTCGGCGAGGATCCGACTGCAGACAGACGTGTGGAACTGAAATGATAGAGAATTAGTGTCCTCCCACCTTGATACCCCGATTTGACAGTCGCCTTGGGTGGGACTGACGGCCGTTCCCCCCTCTCCGTTGGTAAGCCAATGTTCCCTTCTCCCTGTCGAGGGAAACGGCCGTCAGGTCTGGGACATACCAAAGCTCGATGTCCTCCTGGGAGGGTTGATGGCGACCCGTCATTGTTGATGAGTATGAACTGCCTGCAGCACGTCTTCCAAATGCCACATCCGCCGATGCATAGGAGTCCACCCGATAGTGGCGAATAAACGAAGTAGGGTTGGACCACGTCGCCGCCCTGCAGATCTCATCAATTGATGCCTGACCGCCCCATGCGGCCGAAGAGGCTGCGCTCCTAGTAGAGTGTGCTGTAATATTGCGCGGCACCAGAAGAGACTGACTCTCATATGCCGTAGTGTATAGTGGCTCTGATCCCCCTCGCCAGAACCAATTTGGCCACCTTCTGACCCAGGGAAAGTGGCTGGAACGATACGAAGAGGGCCTCTGTTTTGCAGAAGGCCGATGTTCAGTCAATGTAAATTCTCAACGCCCTCTGTACGTCTAGAGTGTGCCACACTCGCTCTAAGTGGTGCTTGGGATTTGGACAGAAATTCGGGAGCACGATCTCCTGTGCCCTATGGAACTGACTGTTAATCTTAGGAAGGAAACTAGGGTCAAGTCGCAGCACCACCCTATCGGTGAAGAAAACGCAGAGGTCCTGGCGAACTGATAGGGCCGACAATTCCGATACCCTGCGGGCTGAGGTGATGGCTACCAGAAATGAAACTTTTAGCAACAAAAACCGGAGCGACGATTCTCTAAGTGATTCGAACGGTGCCTTCGTCAGAGAATTGAGCACCGCGTTCAATCACCAAGTTGGGAAGCGATGGACAACAGGTGGGTTGACATTGGTTGCTCCGCGGAGGAACTGTTGAATGAGAGGATCTCTTGAAAGTGAAATCGGTGAACCACATCTCAACACTGAGGAGAGTGCCGCCACTTGTCTCTTGAGCGTATTAGGCGCCAGTCCTGAATTCAGGCCTCGCTGCAGAAAGGACAGAATGTCTAAAACAGATGCCGAAGCGGCTACTAGCCCTTGGGACGAGCACCAAGAGTCGAATGCTCGCCAAGTGCATTCTTTTGGTAGAGTCTCGGCGAGACGCCAGCATGGTGGAGATGACCAGGTCAGGAACTTTAGCTGTAGTTAAGATGCGCCACTCAATCTCCACATGGCTAGATGGAGCCATTGTGGGTCCGGATGTAGTACTGGTCCTTGGCAGAGGGACACCTGGTTGTCTGGGATCCTCCACGGTTATTGTATTGAAAGAGTCATCAGATCCGCAAACCAGGGCCTCCTGGACCAGAAGGGGGTGACCAATATCAACTCTGCCTTCTCCGCTAGAAGCTTTCTTATCACTCTGGGAATCAGAGGAATAGGTGGAAAAGCATATAAAAGGCCCGGGGGCTACCTGCTGCACAGGGCATCCACTGACTCCGCTCCCCGCGAGGGGAACCTTGAGAAGAACCGAGGGACCTGATTGTTGGTCCCGGACAAGAACAGGTCCACCAGAGGGAGCCCGAAGCGGGATGATAACTCCTGAAAATTCTCTGGGGACAAAGACTATTCCGATTGGTCGATAGTCTGTCGGCTGAGAGAGTCCGCCATGTAATTGTCCGTCCCCGCAATATGTTCCACTTTTAATGACTGTAGATGGGACTCGACCCAGTGACCTAGACTGAGAGTTTCCCTCATTAGTGTGCGAGAATGAGTGCCACCCCACCTGTTCACATGCGCCTTTGCCGTCACATTGTCCATGAGGACAAGGACATTCCTGTCCCGAATGAGGTTCTCGAAGGTCAGAAGGGCCAGACGAATGGCACGCAGTTCTAGGAAGTTGATGCCATGGCGAATTTCGGAAGGGGACCATTTTCCCTGGGCCAGGTGTTGGTCGAGATGTGCTTCCCATCCCGACAAACTGGCGTCGGTGGTGATAACTGGTTCCGTGAAGACAGATCCTCTGGCCACCACCTCTGGATTCCACCATGCCAAGGAGTCGGTCACCTCTCTTGGAAGTCTCACGTCGACTAGACGAACTGCAGCAGTTCCTCTGGTATGGTAAGAGGAACCACTGTAGAGGCCGACTGTGGAGGCAAGACCATGGTACAATATCGTAGGCAGAAACCATCTTCCCTAAAAGCTGGGAGAGTTGTATTAAAGGGACTGACCCTAATATCCTAGAATTGTAAGCTAGCTCTGACAGACTATTTTGATGGTCTGCCGACAGGTAAACCATCGACGTCCATGAATCAATCTGAGCCCCTAAATGGACAATGGTGGTAGAAGGGGTAAGGTGGCTCTTATCCAAGTTAATTGAGAATCCGTGTGATTGTAGTATCCCTATAGTAGTGGAGAGATCCCTGTTTGCCCCTTCCTTAGAGGACGAAAGGATCAGAATATCATCTAGGTAGGCTTGAAGCCTGACAGGAATTCCACGGATATGAGCCATTACTACAGCCATGATTTTTGTGAAAACCCTGGGGGCCAAGGACAACCCAAAGGGTAAGGCCCTGTATTGATAGTGAGAGCCATTAAAGTAAAACCTGAGGAACCTACGGTGTTCTCGTCTAATGGGGATATGCAAATAGGCCTCCATCAAATCAATGGAAGACATATAATCCCCCGGCCAGATGCACTCCAGGATGGAATGTAATGAGTGCATCTTGAATCGGTGATAGGCTATGTACTTGTTCAGGGCCTTGAGATCTAGAATAGCCCTCCAACCCCCCGACGGTTTACTTACGACAAAGAGTCTGGAATAGAAACCCTGTTTCTGTTGATCAACCGGGACCGGTTGAATGGCCCATATGGTCAGTAGATGACGCACCGCTGACTCTACCAGAGATAGACTGGTACTGCGGTTGGAAACAGGACAACGCACGAAAACCGTTGGGGGGGTGGAGAGAAACTCTAAGGCAAGACCCTGCCGGATAGTCTCTCGAACCCAGCGGTCGGTTGTGGAAGAATCCCATTGGGAGTAAAAATAAGCCAGCCGGCCGCCAATGGGAAGGTCAACGAGAGGATTACTTGAAACGATTGTATGGTCTACCCTGCCCCCCTCGGAAGGTTCTGCGGACGTTGAATTTGGAGCCTGTCCTAACCTGGTCGACACGTTGAAAACTCCCTCTGGACGATGAAAAACTCTTGTCGTCGGAGTCCCGTTCCCCCAAATTCTTGGTTGCGAAAGGATGATGAGGAAGTCGAGGGACAAAAATAAGATTGTTGCCGTAGTTCCCCCCTACGAGATAGAGACGGTAATACCTTTCTCTTGTCCCTTGTCTCCACTAAGATGGGGTCCAGGGCGGCTCCGAATAACTGTGAGCCTGAATAGGCGGAGGATGCTATGCGCCACTTATTTCTAGTGTCTGCCTGCCAGTGGCGATGCCATAGTAGACGGTGGGACGTGACCCTAGACCCAATAGACTTTGTGGAGAATCATGCCTTGTCCAATGTAGTATCAGCGGAAAATTCTAAAGCCGCTATAACCTTGTTAAGGTCTTGATGAGCTCTCACGTCTGTCGAAGGTAACTGGCTCTGAAGCTGCTTGAGCCACATAATGGATGCCCGATTGAAAAACGACGATGCTATGGAAGACCTAATGGTCCAGGCCGAGGCTTGATGGGATTTGACCAAGGATTGGTCTGCTCTTTTGTCCTCCGGACGAAGGGCCTCGTTCTCTGGGCCCGTTAGTGAACCCGGATTAATTTGGAGATCCGTTTCAGACAGAGTGCGGAACAAGGGAGTTGTCCCTGTTTGTAAAATAGGTAAGGGGGAGAGTCTGTCAGGAAACCAGGATTCAGCCCCTTGAATTGAAGGAGAGTTGCAAGTTGGGCTTGGAGGGGCAGGATGGGCTGCTGATGCCTGTTTGTCTCTCCCTTTTGGAGATGGAGATCTGTAAGCCCTCTTTGATGCCTTATGAAAAACTCTTTCCAGCACCTTATGGCGCCTCTCTTCTGCCCTCGCCCCTTTTTTGTTTTTAGCGCGGGATACTTTGCGCCCTCTTGGTGGGGAGATTTATGGGGCTGAAGAGGTGCCCTCCCCAGGATTGTCCTGATTGTGTCCCTCATGCGAAGGGCCAGGCAATTCCGGCTGGGAGTTGATGTTGTCCGCCATTTTGAAAAAAAATTCCCGCCAATTTACAGAGGCTGTGGGCCTACACAAGGGGAACCGTTATACTCATGGTTCCTGAAGATCCCTCAGAAGAGGACTCCGGAGTTAAGGGCTGTTCCAAATCGCCCAGAAACGCCCTCTGATCGTCGGGTGGTCAAGCGGCTGGCATGTTTCGCCTCCGCTTGAGGCACAGCCGCTGCGAACTCAGGCGGGCTGCTGCTAGATCGCTTATCAATGTGCCACCAACGCAATCCACTCCGAAGCTTCCAGCCCCTAAAAACTGTTCAGTAGTGGGGCGGGCCTTGTCGCTCGCCTCATAGGCTGCAAGCGCGACAACTCCCTGGCTCCTGCTGTGAAGCCGCTTTGTTAGGCGCGGAAAGCACAAGGGAGAGAGAGAGTGGGAGTTGCCGTTTGGGAGGGCGTCGGGGCAAGCCTGTGAGCCACTCCGATCTACAGTCCTCTGGCGAAAAGCACCTAAGCGGTCTTCAGCACGTCGGGGGCAAGCCTGTGAGCGCTCTCCTGTCAGTTAGCCCGCTGGGCGAAATCGCAGAGGCGGCCCTCAGCAGGCTCGGGATCCAGTCCCTTCATGCTGGGATCCTCTTAATTTGTAAAAAAACAAATGTAAAAATAAAATAATAAAATAATAAAACAATAAATTAGTAAAAATTCTGCAAAGGTTATTAATTAGGTCTGGAGCAATTACTGACACGTCTGGTCCGTTAGATACTGAGTTGAAAAAGCTGGAAGGAGCTAGGAGGAGGCGGGGACCACAAAAAAGAAATTAGCAGACTCGGTCCAATCAGCAGCGAGGAGATAAAACCCAGATCTGATGGCCGTTTCCCCCGACAGGGAGAAAGTTAGCTCAAATGAGTTATTGAACAGATACTTAAAGTTAGCCTACTTAGGATGTCAGCCTCAAGTTTTTCAATCTTGATGTTGCATAAAAATACAATTTATCTATCTTAATGTGAATGTTTATTTTGTTTCTTTGATTAAAAGGCAAATATTCTTCAGCTAACAAATCTCAGATGATTTCTAACCTATGATTCTCCATACTCTTCTAAATTGTACTTTCTTGAAATTCCTATGCATATGAAGGTAATTTAAGGTTAGAAGAGAAAATAATGTAAGAATGTAGCAAGTACAGCAAATTATTCATCCTTTTGGTATTGAGAATTGTAGTTCTTTGGTATTTTTCCATCCATGTCTGTCACAACTATAATTTAAATGTATTTAAAATATAGCTACTCAACTTACACTGAACTTTGGACACTTCCCAAATTGTTGATTCTCTCCTAAAAAGCTCACTATTTAGTTTAAACCATTTCATCTCATTGTTAAATTAAAATGCCAACTTTAGTGCCAAAATGGAAGAGGAAGGAAACATGAAAGTTTTTAGAGGATTTAGACATCATGCACTAGACTAAGGCCTGTTTATTTCACTTGGGAGTCTGTATAAACGCTTGGTAATGTCAGAAGAATAAAAAATACTATTAAGAATAAATGGCTTTCCAAAAACTCCAGTGTCTTGCATTAATGAATGTTTACATGTGCTTTATAAAGTATTTTTTTAAACAAATTACTCTAGAAAGCCTAATCTTACATTTTATTTTATGACATGTCCACGTTAATATAACTTACTTGTGAATACTGTTTTCTATATTATTTTAGTGCAGAAAAGTAGTACAACTAAAAGAGAAGGATACGGCATGAAATAAATCAGACACCAAATAAAAATTTTAAACATGATTTGTATATCCATTTTTTATATTAAGTTAGTACTAGAAGAAAGGCCACATGTAAAACCATAACAACCACCAGGGTAGCCTCATAGAGTTCATCACTGCTCGTTTTTTATTGATATCATTATGTGGCTGAATGAAAATTCTGAATTTTCTTATCACATAAACTACTGATATTCTGAAGAAATGGAATTAAAGAATAAATTCCATTTCTAAAGCAAGTATATACATAATTCAAGAATACCTCTGTTACTATCAATATAAACAAGAAAAGGAAATGCCCAATACCTGAAATAAAACTTGCTTAAAGTTCCGTAACCAGAAAATGATTTCTCAATTTTATGGTATCATAGCATTGCAAGATTTATTCAACCTTTTTTGGGGGGGGAAAGGAATAGCGACATACATTTGAATGAAAATCAGGACCAGTTATTCTGAATTAAATTAATAAACCTTAATTAGGATTAAATTTCGTATGTAAGTTTTATAAATAGAATTTCAAATACTATGCCAGATTTTGAGAATGTTAGTAACAAATAGTTGGAGAAGTTGCTGTTGCAGGATGGTTATGCATAATCCAATGCTGCTTTTCAACATATCTAAAAATGTTTGCATATTGAGTTACCTTTGAATTGTGCTACAATAAATTGGAATACTTTATTCAAATATGCACTGTGCAGTTCTAATAATATACCCGAAACAGTTGTGAAACTGCAATCTTTTAATATTCTTAAAAACATTTCTTTCTTTCTACTTCTTTGTAAATGTTATTCCAACTCATCCTATCAATGCATTATGTTCAAACATGCATATTTACTCTTCTGTTTTTAAACAAGGTGTAAAAATTGTATATAAATAAGAATGTAAATAAAATATTTTTAATTTTTACTATAGTTTTTCCATTTTTTGTTCCTTTTCAATTAAGTCTGTTTCACATTGTTAAAGTCATATATATTAGCTTACTTGTGAAAGTACTCAGCTGAGCTGAAATGCAAATAGAACAGTTTGGACCAGTTGTAAATCTTAACAATGTAATGAAATTTGAATACTTTAGAGCCTTAATAACTTTGATGGGAAAAGTAAGGAAGCTATACTTTTTTCTTTGAAAGCAATATTTAAAAGTGCTTAGCTTTGCCTATTGTCCATTGATACACTAAAACTACTATGACTATGTAAAGCATTTAAAAGAATTGTTTCATAAAATGTGTAACAGCCAATTTACTTTATTTACTAAATTTTTATTGCACCCTTATTGATTGAAGGAATTAACCTTTCTTCAAAGCATAAAACTAGAGGCAACTTTTGCAAGGTTGATGTGGCTGTTTTGAAAGCTGCTCACAGATGTCTCACATGATAAATTTATCTGGTGTTGTGTATTTTTAACCTTGCCTTTGGTGTGATGGGCGGTCATACAAATTTGATAAATAAATAAATAAATGGATAAGTATGAAAACTCAATGTTTTCCTGGTAGACTGAATGGAAGGGTGGTCGTGCAGGTGTACAGAAACAATTGGAAACCACTTTTGAAGCAGCTGTGTAAATCTTAAGAACCACTTGATGATTTCAGGTGTTTCCTTTATATTAATGCATACTGAGAAGCATCTCTTTAAGTTACCTTTAGTATTTATCAACCTCTTCTTATTATTTTCCATCTAGATGCGTCAGGTGTAACATAGGCATATTGGCTACATGACTTTATTCTTCTCACTTAATATCAAATCTTTCTATCAAAAGTAACTTGTTTTGTTAAGGATTTTCTGAAGCCAGAGAATTGTGTATCTTCTGCTATGGTTATGTCTGCAAAAAGAGCAAAAAAACTATATGGGGAAAAACAATTTCAACTCTTGCTGCAACCATGTAATAGAAATAGCGGAGACTTGAACAAAAAATACATGTATCTTTGATTAATCTTCCCAAATATCTTCAGTTTGGAGTGATCTGGCCCAATCATAAAGCATTACTGCTTCTTGCTCCCAATCTTCATTAGAAAATTGATTTTCTGGCCCTGGATCTCCAGCTGAATGATCACTCAAAGGACTGCTTAAGTCCTAAAAACAAAATATAAAACAGCAAACATTATAATTTGAAAGTTAAATCTAATGTTATACATTTTAATTTAAATTCTTGTTTTGCAGAGATTTTTAATACAAATGCAGCTATCTATCTTGAGCAGGGGTCAAACTCAATTTCATTGTGGGTCACATCAGGGTTGTGTTTGACCTCAGGGGGGCTGGGGGGGTGTGGCCAGCTCAATGTCACTCATTGAGGCTTGTTTTTGGCCGCGACAGCCTCCTGCAGCCCTTTGCCAGCAAAGACAGAACTTGTGGAGGCCACACACAGCCTGCCTGGGCTCTGTTTTCACTGGCAGAGGCACCATGGGCTGCTTCTTCACTGTTTTCAGTGTGGCCCCACAGGCCAGATCTAAGCAATCCGTGGGCTGGATCCAGTTCATGCGTCTTGAGTTTGACACCCCTGATCTTGAGATTTAGAATGGAATTGTAATTTTTCAGTATTTCAACCAAAACTAAGCACATTTCTTCTCAGAATTAAGCATTCTTTGAGCAATCTATCCTTGGACAAACAGTATTCTGGGACATAAAATTAATATGCCCACTGCAGCTCTGGAATTAGATTCTTAATATCCAAACAAAGTATTAGATTGGAGTGGGGTTTTTTTAGTAAATGAAAATAGGCACAGTAAAGTAACTCCTTTAGCCAGCAGTGATCATATAAGCATCTTTATGTAACAAAACAGGTTGCATGTATGTTTGTGCACATACATCTGCTCGCCCCTTGTGTTATAGCTGTTATGCTACAGGTGGCTCACATGATCAGAAGGAAAAGATAGGCAATAGTTGGCTTAAAATGGAGCTGTGAGCAATGTTGACTCAAGGTTGACTCAGCCTTCCATCCTTTATAAGGTAGGTAAAATGAGGACCCAGATTGTTGGGGGCAATAAGTTGACTTTGTATATAATATACAAATGGATGAAGACTATTGCTTGACATAGTGTAAGCCGCCCTGAGTCTTCGGAGAAGGGCGGGATATAAATGCAAATAAAATAAAAATAAAATAAATAAATAAATGTTCTTTTTTTTTATTTTATTTTTATATATACATCAACATCAATACATGAACAGTGTGGCATCTGGGTATCATTCATTTTGCTACAAATAACAATACTGATATCAATAATATTTGTTACACTGGTTAGGCTTATATATTCCTAAAATTAATACTCATATTTGCATTAAGATACAGTCCATTATTTAGTTATTCAGTATTTCAATGTACCATTCTAATGCCAATTACAGTATTATTTAAGCATGCATAATAATACCATCTTTCAACATCTAATCTTTCCATTTAATTATTTCATTTATTCTAATTAGTCAGGCCATCCTTACTAAACCTAATGTAGGATGCAGACAGCTATTATGAAGTACATAATGTTCTCCATACATGTGATATATTTTCGGATACACTTGACTTGGAATCTGAGAAATTATACTTAAAATCATTTTAATTTATAACATAAAAAGAAATGCTGCATAGTACATTGTTAACGTCCTACATTATTATTACTTCCAAAATGTCTTTGGACCAAATGGGTCCAATAAACCTTCTTAGAAAAAAATAATAATATGTTGCCCCAGCTGAAAATTTTTGTTTTAAATTATGGTTACTTTTTCAGGAAAAGGACTTTTTTGGGGGAGTATCCTAGCTAGAGACTAGAGAGGAAAGAATATAACTCAAACATTTCCTTCGTACCTTGTTACATTCTCTTGAAATAGCTGGTGAGCTTTTAAAATGCTAGATAGCAATAGCACTTAGACTTATATACTGCTTCACAGTGCTTTGCAGCCCTCTCTAAGCAGTTTAAAGAGTCAGCATATTGTCCGTAACAATTTGGACATTTGGAAGGACGGAAAGCTGAGTCAACCTTGAACTGGTGAGATTGAAAGCGCCAAATTGCAGGCAGCTGGGAGTCAGCAGAAGTAGCCTGAGTACTGCACTCTAACCACTGCACTACCGAGGCTCTTGTACTCACTAGTCCCAAAAATTGGAACCTCCTTGCCTGTCTATACCAAAGTCTATACCAGGTTCTTTAATTGTCTTTTTTTTTATTTTCCAACATCATATTTATGTACAATCTGTTATCCATCATTAATCATTAATTTTTATTTATTGCTGATTCGGGCCTGCCCGACTGCCATTTCCTTTCTTCACAACCTCCCTTTACCTTCTACTACTTTCCCCTTCCTTCATCTCCTTCACTTTACTACTTCCTCTCCTCCTTCTCCACTCCTTCCTTCTTCCATCCTTTCTAATCTTCTTATTCCCCTCCTCCTTCTCATCTCTTTCCTAAGTTCTTGAGGACTGTCTTCTGAATACGTTTCAGGATATTAATTCATTTATGTTATATCCCAGTCTCATTATCCTATATATCCCTTTCATTTATATCCTACATGTCAGGACAAAAGAAACCACAAAACATTGGAAAATTATCAGATACCATAGATCCCTATTGTGATGCTGCCATTCTTGTAGGGAGGGGGGGTTGGGTGCATTCTTTAGTTTGTCCTGCAATCTCTTTCCTTCAATAAAAGTTCCTTTTGAAATGTTGATTATTTTAAGAGGTTTATTTTCTTGAAAGGAGAGGAGAGACCCTTACAATAATATAAAGTTATAACATGAAGTTGAATTTGCAAAGAAAGAAGATAATGTATGAAGATCTTGATGTTACTAAAACAATTAAAAACAGGCTCTCAAGCAGATCTATATATAAAACAGTCTTATCATTAGGTAATAAATCCCACTTGAAGTCAGAGTACGTTCTTTTCAAGTAAAGATCATGATAAGAGATGGAAAGATTCGTTTTTAAACTTTTGAGGCAAAATGAGCTATAGCAAATAAATTATATCCTACCATTTGAACACCCTACTGAAAGGTGTTTTCAAAAACCTGGTACTTTAAAACATATTGATAGACTTCTAATGATCTAGCAGTACTATTCTAAATACAAATATTCCTTGTGCTTTATCCTTACTTACCTCTTCTTTTGCAGCTTTATAAACTTTCTTCATTTTTGCAATCTTCTGCCTAGCTTGATAAGAACGGCGTTGTGACATTCTCTGGGCTGCCTTTTGTTCTTGTCTTGATAGGGAGGTAGTTATGAAACCAGGTGACATAGACCTAGAAAAGAACTGATGTTTTGAACATTATTTTCACAGATCCTACAGTACAAATGCTACTATGGATGTGAAATGTCATTAAATATTAAAATAAATACTGTGAAAATTATTATTTTTGTGCTCTGAAGCAGAGAATAGTCATTGGCTTCAAAATAGTGAGCATGGCCAAATGACTGAAATCCAAGCGCTCTTTATATACATGCACTGCACATAACAAGGGTGTGGCCTCAGTCACAAAATTGCACATGTTTTGAAGATAATTAATGTCACTGCAGACACTTCTGGAAGATCATGTTGCTAACTTTTTTTTTTATTCTTATTCCTATTAGGGAATATGTATGCAAATTTACATTACTTTCTCATCTCTCACTTCTGGAAAGCAGTGACTTAAGTGAATTAAAATTTCTAATAGTATCCAAGGCACTAATTTTAACCAAATGATATCTGTGAATTGGTGGATGACGACTGATGAAAATGAAGAAATGGGAAAGAAATGCAAATATCTATGTATACCTAAAAACCATGCATGCCTTTAAAAATAATCTCTGAAGCTCATTTACTATTTAGGTTATTTTTTAATTTAAGATTACATGGCCACCCAATTTGCAAATATTGTATGCAACTTTGGACAATGTACAGCCATAAAACAAATCACAATGTAAAAAATATCACAAATCTAACAATAAAAACCAATAACATAACCGGACATATATTCAACCTCTCAGGATAAAGGCACCTAACATTTTGGTCCCAAAGTCTAAAAGAATATCTAGGTCTTCAAGGCCTTCTTAAAACCAACATGATTGAAGCCAGTTCAAATATTAAAGGGGAGATCATTCCATAGGACAGGCACCAGAAATGAAAAGTAATTCTGGTTCTGTCAGAAGGCATTGTTTTAAGGTTAGGGAGCTGCAGCACACCCATTCTGTTGGAATGTTTGGGATGCATGCCATTAAGGGCTTTAAAGGTCATAATGCAGTATTTTTAGTTGCACTTGGAAGGCTACTGGGAAACAAGGCTGCTTGCAAAGGCGAGAGATCCACTACACTGATGCATTAAGGTGCATCTACAACCCACCTACACTGTTAGATTCTAGAGCAGTTGCATCTTCCAGATTGTCTTTAAGGTCAACCTCATGCAATAATCCAAATTACTTGAGAAGTAACTACACCTAAGTGATGTTGAGCAGATTGTCTCAGTCCAAGAATGCTTGCACTACATGTAGTTGTGCCAAGCATTTCCTGGCCATAGCTACCACTTGCTCACTCACAACCCCCAATATTATGGTTGATGGTATTAAAAGTTGCTGAGAGATCAAGAAGGATAGATGCATTACTTCCATTTCCTGCCTTCCATAGGCAAGCAACAAATTTGACCAATGCTGTCTCATACCATGTCCTGATCTGAATCTAGACCAAAAGGGGAGGGGGATTCTTTGCCTGCTGAATGTATATCTTTTTTTCATAATGACCAAATACAATTTCTTCCCCTTTTTCCTTCTCTGTCCAATTACTGCTTCCCTCTGTCTCACCACCAACCAAATGTGTTCTCATTCCTTTCATTCACCTATTTCTTACTCCATTTGCTGGTGTGCTTTTCTCATTTTTTTTTCTATTCCTGATGGAAGAGGAAGGGAAATGCATGCATGATAGGTTTCTATGTGCAAGAGAAATTTATGTATGAGAGAAAGAACAATGGGTACATGCAGATCAGTATTAATCATTGCATAAATGGGGCTATTTTACAGGAAGTCATTTTTTAATGTTTTTTTTTAATTTTACTAATACAATCATCTTTGCCTTTTGGGGGTTGGATGGTGAGGAATGTAGCTTGCAGCGGATACGTAAACGTAGACACAAATAGATATACCAAATATATCACAAGCATACTTTATTTGTATGTCCTCAGTTGATAATATAATTGATAGTTCCCATCACCAATCTCTTTCCACTTATGACTGTATGACTATAACTTGTTGCTGGCAATCCTTATGATTTATATTGATATATTGATCATCAATTGTGTTGTAAATGTTGTACCTTGATGAACGTATCTTTTCTTTTATGTACACTGAGAGCATATGCACCAAGACAAATTCCTTGTGTGTCCAATCACACTTGACCAATAAAATTCTATTCTATTCTATTCTAATGTGGGTTCCTGTATATTACACAAACTTTCTATATCAGGGATGTCAAACTCGCATCATGTTGTCATCTGATGTATCACATTTTTCTCCTTCGCTAAAATGGGGGTGGGCATGGCCAGCGCATGATGCATCTGGCCCATGGGCCGCAAATTTGACACCCCTGTTCTATATTCATGTCATACCCCTGTCGGAGTCTGAATCTGAAGGGGAAGAGGAACAGCTGACAGAGAGTGAGAGAGTGAATCCGTTGGCTGTGGAAGAAACTGGGGAAGTGCAAAGTCAGGCTGGGCAGAGCAGGGGAGAGGTAGAACAAGGGAGAGGGGGTTCACATGAAGACCAAGGCCCACCCCTCCTCATCCTAGGCAGCGCAGAGAGGAATGGAGAAGAGAGCAACGTGGATTGTGCGGCTTACAAGGGAGGAAAGAAACCCAATCCTCTTTACAAGGCACAGCTGCTGATGGAGTTTAAAAGTAGAGGCAAATGAGAGGGGCGGTTGTCGGGAACAAATGCTGAGTTCAGCTGGTGTTTATCTGAGTTCCTGGCATCCTCCCAACTGGTCTAATTTACTGCCATGCTACTTCACTTCTGGAATTCTCTATTTTGCTTGCCCTGCCAGATTAATTACCTAGTCTTGCCTTGTTGGATTTTTAGTTGAAAGTTTTCTGTTTACAACATTTGGGACTGAAGTATTATTAGTCAAAGACTATTACAGGAAGAGCTCTCTCAGACCGGAGAGTTAAAAGGGACATTGGGGGCACAGTTGGTAATAATAAAGGTACTCATATCGGTTCTCTAGCTGTGTTGCCTTTGTGTCACACCCCAGGTCATCACAATTCACCTTTTTTTCCGAACTCCTTTTCATTTGGGAAAGAGAGGGTATTTTAAACATAAGGTCATCTTCCTATGCAGACAATATTTTGATTAAAACAATTTTCTGCTTTTTTATATCTGTACATCAGCTATTGTTTAAATATAATATCTGAAAGGCTGAAAAATATTCTAGAAAAACTCTACTCCACAGACCTGGTATTTTCTGGTAGGCTCCCATTCAAATACTAACCTAGTCTAACTCTCTTTAGCTTGAGATCAATCAATGTCAGATCTGTGTTATCACATCCACTCTAATATTTATAGTATAATATTGTAATTAAAATAATGGACAAATATGCAAACCAAATATTCCTACAGCAACATGTAAAATTGTATTGCCTCCCTTTTGTAGTACTAAAAAGACATTAAGATGGCAGTATCATGTTTTCCTGAAAATAAGACCTGGTCTTATTTTCTTCTGGGCCCCAAAATAAGCACCAGCTCTTATTTTGGGGGGATGTCTTACCCCCTTACCTTAGAACCTCTGTAGCCAGGCCTTCCACACTCTGAGACCTGTGACATTGCTGCCTGACTTTTGTTGCTGCGAGTGTCTGCGAGCGGCCAGACAGTGCATGGCTCATCACACTGGCGCTGCTGTTCGCAGCAGGAGACTGTGTGGCGCATTGAGCCATTATATCAGTGACGGCAGTGGCACAACATACCACGCAGCATCCTGCAGCAAGCAGCAGCATTGGTGCAACGAGCCATGCGGCAGGGCAGCACTGGTGCAACATGCCACATGGCATCTTGCCATGTGTGGCAGCATTGTGCCATGAGCAGCAGCAGCAGCAGCAGCATGATGCACCATGTGGCATCTGAATGTGAGTGGCTGCAGAAGTCAGGCAGCAGCGCAACAGGTGTTGGGGCATGGGAGGCCTGGCTGCATTGGTCCTAAGGTAAGCAAGTGCAGGGCCTGTGGGCTAGCTACGCATCCCCACTCCTCCCTAGCTTGATTTTTACACATGCACCTCACTCCACCTCATACAACCAGACAGTGGGTGGGGCCTAACTAGGACTTATTTTTGTGGTAGGGTTTATATTAGGCACAGGTGTGAAAATTGAGCTAGGGCTTGTTTTCATAGTAGGTCATATTTTCAGGGAAACATGATAGGATGATGCTACCCTGTTTCCCCCAAAATAAGACATCCCCTGATAATAAGCCCAATCGAGCTTTTGAGGACACGGCAATAAGGCCAAGCACTTATTTCAGGGTTCAAAAAAATATAAGACAGGCTCTTATTTTTGGGGAAACACAGTACTAAACCAGTCTTTACCTCTTCTAAGCTGTCATAAATAATCATGACCCCTGGCTGAACCAATACTATGTTCCATTTCAGAATTTTGAACAGTTTATAGAAGGGGTACTCACAAGCTTCTCCAGAAAAAGATTCAAGTCCAATGAGGAAGTGTTTTAGATGAGAATATTTATATAAACGCCGGAGGACGTTTGGAATGGCGTCCCGAACTGAGATTCTGTAAAAGCTGGTGAAACAGCGGAGAACAGCTGTTAGCCAGCTTCAAAGCTTTTTTCTGGGTGAAAGAGAATAGCGAAGAGTGGCTGGAAAGCAGAAGATTGCCCCAGGGGCTCTGCTTTGTTATGCAGAGTCTCGGAGGGGTGCCTGCTTAATTCAGCCCTACTCCAGACTTGGCTCAATCCTGCTAATTAGGCAGGACAAGAGGAAGACGCCCACCTCTGCTCGATTGATTCCATTTTGAATAACTAAAAGCAGACGGGACAAATACAAGTGATCGATTACTGGGGAAGCAAGAAGAGAGCTGACTTCTACTTCTTTTAAAAAAGGGGAAAACTTTTTCTCACTTTAACTTAGTGAAGGAAAGAATGGTGTCTGAGAGGAAGTGGATTGGCAGCTGCTTGTGAGAGAAAGCGAAGTTCGTCTTTGTGGATTTTGGCTGAATAGAAGCTCTCCATAGGAGGCAAGGTGAAAGTTTTTATTTTACAACTTTAATTTGAGACTTTTTGAGACGTTGAGATTTTACAATTCTAATTAGAGACTTTACTTAAATTAAAATGGCTTTTAAGCCACCAAAAGCTCCCATGACGAGAAGGGGGTCTGAAACTAACTTAGAAAATATGTTAAAGGAACAGAACAGAGTTTCTGAAGAGCAATTTAAAGAAATTATGAATAATATTCATGGTGTGAAGAATCAACTTAGGGAAGAAATTAAAGAGACTAATAAAAAAAATTAGAGATGATTTATTGATGGTTTTTCAAGGTTTGGCAAAAAATTTGGAAGTAATGGAGGATAAAGTGGAAGTAATTAGTCAAGCAAATCAGTATTTGGATAATAAAGTCAGAGAGCTCCAAAATAAAGTGGATAAAAATGAGGACCATGTGGTGGTATTGCAATATAGAGCGTTGGAGAAGACTTTGAGAATTAGGGGTCTTCAGGACCAGAAGGAAGAAGATCTTAAAAAAGTTATATCAGAAGCCTTAGCTGAAATGTTAGGAATGGACCCTCGAGAAGTTGATTTTCAAATTGATAAGGCATACAGGGTTAATTCTTGGGTAGCGAGGCAGAAAAAGCTCCCAAGAGACATTGTAATTTATTTTTTGACTTCTACAATAAGAAATCAGATTTTGCAAGCTACATACAAAAGAAATTGCAAATAGGAGAACAGGAGGTGTTGGTTTTGAAAGAGATCCCTGCTAAAATGTTAAAGGATAGAAGGGACTTTAGGTTTTTTTTCACAAGAGCTTAAGAAGCATCAGATTCAATATAGATGGGAGGTTCCAATTGGCTTAACAGTATTTTTTCAAGGCAGGAGATATCGAATTGATACTGAGTTGAAAGCAAAAGATTTTCTTTTTAATGTATTGAAAGTGGATGTAGAAACAGTGGATAAAAGTCTTCAAGAGAAACAGAATGGGGAAGTTGAAACTATACCTGTGATGTCAGTACCTCAAGAACAACCTCAAGAACAAAGAGTGACAAGGGGAGCTATTAGGCGTAAGGAGATAGAGGAACGACTTCAAAGACAGGAATGGGATTCTACTACGGAAGCTGTGGGAGGAGCCAAGCTGAAGAGTGAGAGTCTTCAGCTAATTGCTCAGTAGCTTCAAGAGGCCAGTGATGGCAAATAAATTTTTGACATGGAATGTTAATGGTTTGAATTCAGCACAGAAAAGAAGAAAAATATTCCATTATTTGAAACAATTTAAAAACGATGTGATATGTTTGCAAGAGACACATATAAAATTATCAGATCAGAAATATTTGATTAATTCGAAATGAGGTAAACATTTTGTTTCTTCTGCTCCGAATAAGAAAAATGGTATAGTTATATATTTGAAGAAAAATATATCAGCTAAATTAATTGAAACGGACATTCAAGGAAGATATATTGCTATTGAATTGATTTTGGAAGGAAAAAAGACACTTGCGATTGGCATATATGCACCTAATCAACAAGAAGAAAAATTTTATAAACTGTTACATGAAAAATTGACTCTTTGGGACTATAAAACATTTATTATATTAGGGGATTGGAATGGTGTAATGGATATTAGAAAAGATAAAAGAACTCTTTCTAAGAAAATTCCTATGCATGCAAAACTGCCTAAATCTTTTTTTGATTTGATGGAAGGTTTTGAGTTGAAAGATATATGGAGAAGGCAGAATTTTGATGATAGAGACTATACTTATTTTTCGGATAGGCATCAATCTTTTTCACGTATTGATTTTATATTAATTACCAATGACTTACTTTCTATGGTTAAGAAAACAAAGATATTTCCAAGGTGTTTAACTGATCATAGTCCGGTATGGATGGAGTTGCAATATGAAGTGGAAGAAGATAATGGAGAATAAATGAAAATTTGTTTAGATATGAGGATAATGTAAATCAATGTAAAAAACAAATGAAAGAATGTTTTGATTATAATTTGGATAAGGGAACTTCGATAGAAATGGTGTGGGACGCTAGCAAGGCCTTTATGAGAGGAAATTTGATATATATTAATAGTAGACAGAGGAGAAAATTACAAAAACAGCGTAGGGATTTAGAAGAGGAAATTCAGAGGAAACAACAATTATTGGTATATAATCCACATGATTTAAAAACTAATGAGGCGATAAAGATATTACAGAGTCAATTTAATATGTTAATGGCAGATGAGGTGGCAACCAATATACAATATGCTAAACATAATACTTTTTGTAATGCCAATAAATCAGGGAGGTGGTTGGCTTATATGTTAGGAAAAGACAGAAAGTACGTACTATTGAAAGAATTGAATACAAGGGTAAAGTGAGATTTCAACAGGATAAAATTAAAAAAGCTTTCTTGGAATATTATACAAATTTATATGCCAGAGATACAATATTGAATATGGATATTGATAAATATTTGAAAGAATATAAGGTTTAACTAATGAACAAAGGGAAGAGTTGAATCGGCCTATAACTTCTGAGGAAATTATTTTGGTAATAAAGCAATTAAAAATAGGGAAATCCCCGGGCACAGATGGACTTACAGCAATATATTATAAAAAGTTACAGGATGAGATAGTTGGTCCACTTATGGAGGTATTTAATCAGATACTGATGGGAGGAGGAGTGCCACCATCATGGAGGACTACTTTTATTTCATTGATACCAAAAGAGGATCAGGATTGTACTAAGCCTGGGAATTATAGACCGATTTCACTCTTGAATAATGATTATAGGATTTTTGCGAAAATAATGGCAAATAAGTTAATGGAAATTGTACAACAAAGGATTCATACTGACCAGTCTGGTTTTATAAAAGGGAGACAAATGAGGAATAATGTTAGGCAGATAGTGAATTTATTGGAATATTTGGAAAAGAAAAATCAGATTCCGGCAGTGTTTATATTTTTGGATGCAGAGAAAGCTTTTGATCGTTTGCATTGGGAATTTTTATTTAAATTAACAGACAAAATGCAATTTGGAAATGGTTTTATACGAATACTTAGGGCAATTTATGGAGAGCAAACAGCTCAGATAATAATTAATGGTAGTTTGACAGATAGTTTTAAAATTGCGAAAGGAACAAGGCAGGGGTGTCCTTTATCACCTTTATTGTTTATTTTGTCTTTGGAACCTTTATTGGATAAGATAAGAGAGTTAAGGGAGATAGAGGGTATTAGAATTAGAAGACATGAATACAAAGTCAGAGCATTTGCAGATGATTTGGTTGTTATGTTGACTCAGCCTATAAATTCGAGTGTATATTTGTTGGAAGTAATTAATCAATATGGAAGGGTCTCAGGTTTTTTTTTTGGTTTTTTTTATAAAAAGTTTTATTTTTACAATCATATCAAATAATTCATCCAATGTACAGTTATATACAATTAGTCGGGCTTGCCCAGTCACCACCCCCCTTTTTAACACTCTTCCCTCTTCTACCTTCTTCTACTTTCCAGACCTTCCTCTCCTTCTCTTATCTACATCCTCTCCTCCCTCCACCCTACACCTTCCTTCTCCCTCTTCTACCCCTCTTCCTTCCTCTTCTCCTCTTTCCTACCTCCTACTCTCTCTTTTCTCCCTCCCCATCGTTCTAAAATGGTAACTGGGCAGACCCGACCCTGCATTAATTATATTTATACATCTTCAATAATCCCTGTACATTAACCATCACTCCATCTCTACCAAACCCCCAATTCCCTCCCCTTACCCCCACCCCCACCCCGACTTCCCAGAACAAAATGCAGGGTATCAAAACTAACAATCATAATCCAAAATAATTCCTAAATTATAATCTCTAGTCACACCACACTTAGTCACACTCTCAATTCCCCTCTCCTTCAAAAATATATCTAATACAAAATATTTCCTAAATTTACTCATATGCTATTCGATATTTTTTTATCTGATACTTATTTTGAATATAATCAATCCACATTTTCCATTCTAAAATATATTTTTCTAGTGTATAGTCTTTCAAGTAAGCGGAGATTTTTGCCATCTCTGCCAGATTTGATACTTTGAGTGTCCATTCTTCAATTGTAGGTAATTCTTCTTTCTTCCAATACTGAGCAATCAAAAGTCTTGCGGCTGTTATTAAGTTCAAAATCAATTTAGTCTCTATAGCTGATGAAGGCACAACAACAACTGGCAACTACTACAACGGAAACAGTGGGAGGAGCAAGGCCTAAAGTAAAATGTGATCTGCAGCTGGTGTTCCAAAAGTTTCCTTTGGCCGATAATGGCAATTAAACTATTATCTTGGAATGTTAATGGCCTGAATTCACCGCAGAAGAGAAGGAAAGTATTTCATTATTTGAAACAATTTAAAAATGACATTACCTGTTTACAAGAAACACATATTAGATCTTTAGACCAGAAATATTTGATAAACTCAAAACTGGGGGTACATTTTGTTGCCTCCTCTTTGGAAAAAAAACACGGTTTAGTTATATATATAAAAAAGGATATATCAGCAAAATTAATTGAGGTGGATAAGCAAGGAAGATACATTGCTATTGAACTTTTGTTGGAGGGAAAGAAGGTATTATTAATAGGAGTTTATGCTCCGAATCAACAACAAGAAAATTTTTCAAGTTTTATATAAAAGAATAGTGTTTTGGGATTATAAATCATATATATTAATGGGTGATTGGAATGGTGTGTTGGATACTCAAAAGATAAAAAAGTTTAAGGAAGATGTCAAGTAGGTAAAATTACCAAAGGTTTTTGAAATGATGGAGGACTTGGAATTAAGAGATATTTGGAGAGAACATAATACAGAAGAGAGGGATTTTACCTTCTTTTCTGACAGGCATCAATCATTTTCGAGGATTGATTTTATTTTGATTTCTAATGATTTGTATTCTAGAGTGAAGAAGACTAAGATTTGTTCAAGAACTCTATCTGATCATAGTCCGGTTTGGATTGAAATTGATCGGGAAAAGGAGGCTAGGAGATCATGGAGGTTGAATGAGAATTTGTTTAAATATGAACAAAACGTAAATGAATGTAAAAAGCAAATGAAGGAATTTTTTATTATGAATATGAAAAAAGAAACATCTATAGAGATGATTTGGGACGCTAGCAAGGCCTATATGAGAGGAAATCTTATACAAATGAATATTAAATACAAAAATAAATTGCAGAAAAAGGAATTGGAAGAGGAAATTAAAAAGAAAGAACAGTTATTGATAAATAGCCCAGGAAATAGTAAAATAAAAGAATCAATAAATATATTAAGAGGTCAGTTTAACATGTTGATGGCAGATCAAGTAGCAATTAATTTACAATATGTAAAACATGATACGTTTAATAATGCCAATAAGCCAGGAAGATGGCTTGCCTATTTAATAAGGAAAAAACAGAAATCACGAATGATTGATAAAATAGAATATAGGGGTAAGGAAGTTTATCAAAAGAATTTGATTAAAAAAGCATTTCTAGAGTATTGAAGGGTCTCAGGGTTTAAAGTGAATCAAAATAAAACAAAAGTGTTAACCAAAAATATGATTAAGAACCAGAAAGAAAAACTAGAGGAAATAACAGGATTTGAAATTGTAAAAAAGGTTAAATATTTAGGAGTCTTTCTTACTTCATCAAATGTAAAATTGTATAAGAATAATTATGATGTGTTATGGAAAAAAATTCAGAAGGAAATGAATACCTGGAAAAAATTACAATTATCTTTGTTGGGGAGAATAGCAGCTATAAAAATGAATGTTTTGCCTAAATTCTTGTTCTTGTTTCAGATGATACCAATAATTAAGAAAGACAAAAATTTGGAAGAATGGCAGATTGGAATTAATAAATTTATATGGGAAGGGAAAAAAGCGAGAGTCAAAATGAAAATAATGCAAGATACACGGGAAAGAGGAGGATTAAAAATGCCTAATTTAAAATTGTATTTTGAAGCAGTTGTTCTTTCTGTAATAAGTGATTGGTTTAATTTGACGGAGGAAAGGATTTTGAATATAGAAGGTTATGTTTTATTATATGGTTGGCATGCATATTTATTGTATGATAAGAAAGTAGATAAAGCTTTTAAGAATCATGTGTTGAGAATTTCTCTTCTGCATGTCTGGAAAAAATATTATTATTATTATTTTCTTTATTCAAAAAGTTTTACAGAAAAATTTTTCCCCCCCTTTCCCCCCCCCTCCCCCCTCCCTTCACAACCCCCCTCCCCCCCGCGACTTCCCGGAACTTGCACAAGGTATAGTTAAAAATAAAACAAACATATACTAAAAAATTTTCATCCCAACTTAATTATACCCCTACAATCATCAATTCCTAACTTCCCCAAAAAACTATCAAAAATAATACATCATAATCATTCAAAAACAGTCTGATAACTCTTAGTCTGATATCTACTTTGAATATAGTCAATCCATTTTTTCCATTCCTTTAAGTATCTTTCTTGCGTATTGTCTTTCAAAAAGGCTGATATCTCAGCCAAATTGGCAACTTTCAATATCCATTCTTCTATTGTAGGTACTTCTTTTTTCTTCCAGTATTGTCCTATTAGTAATCTTGCTGCTGTTATTAGATTTAAAATCAATTTAGTCTCAATTACTGTACAGTCCATAATAATTCCCAACAAAAAAAATTGCGGCAGGAACTTTATCTTCTTTTTCAAAACGTTTTGTAAAATCCACCAAATTTTTGTCCAAAAGGCCTTTATATCCTTACAAGTCCACCAAATATGAAAATATGTAGCGTCATCACAATTACATCTCCAACATTTTGCTTGCATATCTGGATACATACACGATAATTTCTTAGGATCTAAATGCCATCTATAAAACATTTTATAAAAATTTTCCCTCAGATTCTGTGCCTGCGTGAATTTAACATTTCTAACCCAAATTTTTCCCAAGTTTCCAATAATATTGGCTCCTGAAAATTTTGTGCCCACTTTATCATACAGTCCTTTACCAAGTCCCTTTCAGAATCTATTTCAAGTAACACATTATACAATCTCTTTATATGCTCCTGAGACTGGTTTCTAATTTGCTTTATCAAATTTCCCTCATTCTGCTCTATACCAATTTTCTGATCTTCCTTCCATCTAGCACGTAGTTGCTCATATTGAAACCAAGTATAATTTTTCCCTTCTTCTTTTAGTACGTGCAGAGATTTTAATTGCAAATTACCTCTTTCAGTATACAAAAGATCTTTATATGTAATCATTTCCTGATTCTGTTCTATATTTATATTCTCTATTGTATGTCTAGGACTTGCCCATATAGGAACCTTATAATTTAGTTTATAAGAGTATTTTTTCCAAACACGCAGAAGAGCAATTCTTAACACATGATTTTTAAAGGCCTTATCCACTTTTTTGTCATAAATTAAATATGCATGCCATCCATATAGCAAGTCATAACCTTTTACATTCAAAATTCTTTCCTCCGTTAAATTAAACTAATCACTTATTGCAGAGAGAGCAGCTACTTCATAGTATAATTTAAAATTGGGCATTTTTAAACCTCCCCTTTCCCGAGAATCTTGAATTATTTTCATTTTAACCCTAGCTTTTTTACCTTCCCATATAAATTTGTTAATTCCCTTCTGCCATTCCTCAAGATTCTTATCTTTCTTAATTATTGGTATCATCTGAAAGAGGAATAAAAAACTAGGTAAAACATTCATTTTAATAGCAGCTATTCTCCCCAGCAAAGATAATTGCATTTTTTTCCAAAGAATCAACTCCTTCTGAACTATTTGCCATAAAACCTCATAGTTATTCTTATACAATTTCACATTTGACAATGTAATATAGACCCCTAAGTATTTAACCTTCTTTACAATTTCAAATCCTGTTATTTCCTCTAGTTTTTCTTTCTGTTGTCTGGCCATATATTTATTGAAAAAGTTTAAAAAAAACAAAGACATTTTCCCCCTTTTCCCCCCCCCTCTCCCCCAGAAAACCCCTTCCCCTCCTTCCCCCGGCTTCCCGGTCAATCACAAGGTATTGTTATACATAAACCAAACATAGAATAAAGTTTTCCCTTCCAATCCAATTAACCTCACCCAAAGCTTTTCATCTCCCAACCCCCTCCCCATTACATAAAATAACTTCCTAATTATTCAAAGGCAATCTGATATTTCTTAATCTGATATCTGTTTTGTAGATTATCAATCCATTTTTTCCATTTTTGTCTTTTAAAAAAGCTGAGATTTTAGCCATCTCAGCCAAATTAATGACTTTCAGTATCCATTCTTCTATTGTAGGTACCTCTTCTTCTTCCAGTATTGTCCAATCAACAGTCTTGCTGTTATTAAATTCAGAATCAGTTTAGTCTCAATCCCTGTACAATCCGTTATAATTCCCAAAAGGAAAAATTGTGGCAGGAACTTTATCTTCTTTTCAAAACATTTTGTAAAATCCACCAAATTTTTATCCAAAAGGCCTTTATTTCCTTACAAGTCCACCAAATATGAAAATATGTAGCGTCATCACAATTACATCTCCAACATTTTGCTTGCATATCTGGATACATACATGATAATTTTTAGGATCTAAATGCCATCTATAAAACATTTTATAAAATTTTCCTCAGATTCTGTGCTCGTGAATTTAACATTTCTAACCCAAATTTTCCAAGTTTCCAATAATATTGGCTCCTGAAAATTTTGTGCCCACTTTATCATACAGTCCTTTACCAAGTCCTTTCAGAATCTATTTCAAGTAACACATTATACAATCTCTTTATATGCTCCTGAGACTGGTTTCTAATTTGTTTTATCAAATTTTCCTCATTCTGCTCTATACCAATTTTCTGATCTTCCTTCCATCTAGCACGAGTTGCTCATATTGAAACCAAGTATAATTTTTCCTTCTTCTTTAATACTGCAGAGATTTTAATTGCAAATTACCTCTTTCAGTATACAAAAGATCTTTATATGTAATCATTTCCTGATTCTGTTCTATATTTATATTCTCTATTGTATGTCTAGGACTTGCCCATATAGGAACCTTATAATTTAGTTTATAAGAGTATTTTTCCAAACACCAGAAGAGCAATTCTTAACACATGATTTTAAAGGCCTTATCCACTTTTTGTCATAAATTAAATATGCATGCCATCCATATAGCAAGTCATAACCTTCTATATTCAAAATTCTTTCCTCCGTTAAATTAAACCAATCACTTATTGCAGAGAGAGTGCTTCATAGTATAATTTAAAATTGGGCATTTTAAACCTCCTTTCCGAGAATCTTGAATTATTTTCATTTTAACCCTAGCTTTTTACCTTCCCATATAAATTTGTTAATTCCTTCTGCCATTCCTCAAGATTCTTATCTTCTTAATTATTGGTATCATCTGAAAGAGGAATAAAAACTAGGTAAAACATTCATTTTAATAGCAGCTATTCTCCCCAGCAAAGATAATTGCATTTTTTTCCAAAGAATCAACTCCTTCTGAACTATTTGCCATAAAACCTCATAGTTATTCTTATACAATTTCACATTTGACAATGTAATATAGACCCCTAAGTATTTAACCTTCTTTACAATTTCAAATCCTGTTATTTCCTCTAGTTTTTCTTTCTGTTGTCTGGCCATATATTTATTGAAAAAGTTTAAAAAAAACAAAGACATTTTCCCCCTTTCCCCTCTCCCCAGAAAACCCCTTCCCCTCCTTCCCCCGGCTTCCCGGGTCAATCACAAGGTATTGTTATACATAAACCAAACATAGAATAAAATTTTCCCTTCCGATCCAATTAACCTCATCCAAAGCTTTTCATCTCCCAACCCCCTCCCCATTACATAAAATAACTTCCTAATTATTCAAAGGCAATCTGATATTTCTTAATCTGATATCTGTTTTGTAGATAATCAATCCATTTTTTCCATTTTTGTCTTTTAAAAAAGCTGAGATTTTAGCCATCTCAGCCAAATTAATGACTTTCAGTATCCATTCTTCTATTGTAGGTACCTCTTCTTTCTTCCAGTATTGTCCAATCAACAGTCTTGCTGCTGTTATTAAATTCAGAATCAGTTTAGTCTCAATCCCTGTACAATCCGTTATAATTCCCAAAAGGAAAAATTGTGGCAGGAACTTTATCTTCTTCTTCAGGACATTTTGAATAATCCACCAAATTCTTATCCAAAAGGCCTTAATTTTCTTGCAAGTCCACCAAATATGAAAATATGTAGCATCATCACAATCACACCTCCAACATTTCGCTTGGATATTAGGATACATACATGATAATTTTTGGGGATCTAAATGCCATCTATAAAACATCTTATAAAAATTTTCCCTTAAGTTCTGTGCTTGTGTAAACTTAACATTTCTAACCCAGATTTTCTCCCATGTTTCCAACATTATTGGTTCCTGAATATTCTGTGCCCATTTTATCATACAGTCCTTTACCAAATCCTTTTCCGAATCTATTTCAAGCAACACATTATACAATCTCTTTATATGCTCCTGGGTCTGATTTCTAATTTGCTTTATTAAATTTTCCTCCCTTTGCATTATACCAATTTTTTGATCTTCTTTCCATCTAGCACTTATTTGCCCATATTGAAACCAAGTATAATTCCTCCCTTCTTCATTTAATACCTGTAATGATTTTAATTGCAATCTACCTCCTTCAGCATACAAAAGTTCTTTATAAGTAATCATTTCCTGTTTCTGTTCTATATTTATATTCTCTATTGCATGTCTGGGGCTCGCCCATATAGGAATCTTGTAATCTAATTTATAAGAATATTTTTTCCAGACCCGCAAAAGAGCACTTCTCAACACATGATTCTTTTTTTTTTTTAGTAAAAAAGTTTTATTTTTACAATCATGTCAAACAATTCATTCAATGTACAGTTAAATACATTTAGTCGGGCCTGCCCAGTCACCCCCCCCTTTTTAACACTCCCCTCTTCTATCTTCTTTTACTATCCAAACCTTCCTCTCCTTCTCTTATCTACATCCTCTCCTCCCTCCACCCGACACCTTCCTTCTCCCTCTTCTACCCCTCTTCCTTCCTCTTCTCCTCTTTCCTACCTCCTACTCTCTTTTTTCTCCCTTCCCACCGTTCTAAAATGGTAACTGGGCAGACCCGACCCTACATTAATTATATTTATACATCTTCAATAATCCCTGTACATTCACCATCACTCCATCTCTAGCCTCAACCCCCAATTCCCTCCCCATACCCCCCCCCACCCCGACTTCCCAGAACAAAATGCAGGGTATAAAACTAACAATCATAATCTAAAATAATTCCTAAATTATAATCTCTAGTCTCCACACTTAATCACACTCTCAATTCCTCTCCTTCAGAAATATATCTAATACAAAATATTTCCTAAATTTACTCATATGCTATTCGATATTTTTATCTGATACTTATTCTGAATATAATCAATCCATTTTTCCATTCTAAAATATATTTTTCTTGTGTATAGTCTTTCAAATAAGCAGAGATTTTGCCATTTCTGCCAGATTTGATACTTTAAGTGTCCATTCTTCAATTGTAGGTAATTCTTCTTCTTCCAGTATTGTCCAATCAACAGTCTTGCTGCTGTTATTAAGTTCAAAATCAATTTAGTCTCTATAACTGTACAGTCCATAATTATTCCTAGTAAAAGAACTGCGGAGTAAACTTAATCTTCTTTTCAAAATATTCTGCATAATCCACCATACTTTAATCCAAAATGCTTTAACTTTTTTACAAGTCCACCATATATGGTAATAAGTGGCATCTTCACAATCGCATCTCCAACATTTAGCCTGTACATTAGGATACATACATGACAATTTTTGGGTCTAAATGCCATCTATAAAACATCTTATAAAAATTTTCTCTCATATTTTGCGCTTGTGTAAATTTAACATTCCTCACCCAAATTCTTTCCTGTTTCCAACATTATTGGTTGCTGAAAATTTTGTGCCCACTTAATCATACAATCCTTAACCAATTCAGTCTCTGAGTCTATTTCTACTAATACATTATACAACCTCTTAATATGCTGTTGGCCTTGATCTCTCATTTGTTTTAACAAATTATCCTCAATTTGCTAACACCTATTTTTGATCTAATTTCCATCTAGCTTGTAATTGTCCATATTGGAACCATGTATAATTTTTCCCTTCTTCCCCCATCTTTTCTCTAGATTTTAATTGTAATTCCCCCTTTTCCATACAAAGAAGTTCTTTATAGGTAACTACCTCCACCTTTTGATATATATTTATATTTTCTATCATGTGTCTCGGATTGCCCATATTGGAATCTTTCCATCTAATTATATTGATATTTCCTCCAAACCCTCAATAATGCATTTCTAATTATATTATTTTTAAATATTTTATCTACTTTCTTATCATATAATAAATAGGCATGCCACCCATATAACAAACCATAACCTTCTATATTCAAAACTCTTTCCTCAGTTAAATTAATCCAATCAGTAATTAATGATAAGACAACTGCTTGATAATACAATTTTAAGTTAGGCATTTTAAGACCCCCCCTTTCCCTTGTATCCTGCATTATTTTTAATTTTATTCTTGGTTTTTTGCCCATCCATACAAATTTATTAATCCCCTTTTGCCATTCCTGTAATTTAATATCATTCTTAAGCACCGTATCATTTGAAACAAAAATAAAACCTGGGCAAAACATTCATATTCTTCCCAGCAAAGATAGTTGTAACTTCTTCCAACTCTCCATTTCTTTCCATACCTTCTGCCATAATACCTCATAATTATTTTATATAATTTAACATTTGAAGTTGTAATATATATTCTAAATATTTAACCTTTTAACAATTTCAAAACCTGTAGTTCTTTCTAACTCTTCTTTTGTTGTATATTCATATTTTTAGTTATCATCTTTGTCTTTGTTGATTCACCTTAAATCCAGATACTTTGCCATACTGACCAATTATATCTTTTAAACCAGTAACTGAGTATATTGGTTGAGATACAGTGACAACCAGGTCATCTGCAAAAGCTCTTAATCTGTAATCTTGATGTTTAACTCTAATTCCCTTTATTCGATCGGAACCACGTATTTTATTCAGAAGAATTTCTAAAGTTAAAATAAAAGTAATGGGGACAAGGACATCCTGTCTCGTCCCTTTCCCAATTTTAAAAGTTTCTGTTAACCCACCATTTACTATTATTTGTGCTGTTTGCTTCTGATATATTGCTTTAATTGCATGGATAAAATAATCAAATTGCATTTTTCTATTACTTTAAACAAAACTGCCAATCCAATCTATCAAAAGCTTTTCAGCATCCAAAAAGTAATGCCGCTGAGACTTGGTTGTTTCGTTCCAAATATTCAAGTAAATTTATTTATTGCCTCACATTATATCTCATCTGCCTACCCTTAATAAATCCTGACTGATCATTATGAATTATTTGATTCATCACTGGCATTAATCTATTAGCAAGTATCTTGGTAAATATCTTGTAATCAGTATTTAAAAGTGATATAGGCCTATAATTCTCTGCTTTAATACCATCTCGATCTTCCTTCGGTATTAACGTAATAAAGGCTGTCCTCCATGAAGGGGGAACATCTCCTCCCATTTGAATTTTATTAAATAACTCTTTAAGTGGTTCAACCATCTCATTTTGTAAATTTTTATAATAAACAGCTGTTAAACCATCTGTACCTGGTGCTTTACCGATTTTAAGTTGCTTAATTGCTAACAAAATTTCCTCTGAAGTAATTAATTGATTCAGTTCTTCTCTTTGATTTTCTGTAAGCTCACAAATATATGCTTTGGCGGAACCAATCACCACGACCAAACACCGAGATTTATTTTGGACAATAAAGGATTATACCGGACAGAACGAAAGTGGGAGAACTTTATGCAAGTAGCCAAGCCAATTCCCCGTTATTTTGTAACAAGCTTGAAAACAGCAAGAAAATGGAGGCGAATTGTTAACAAGTTAACGAGTGGAAAGCGAAAGTGATACTTTTAGCGTTGCGCCTGCTGGTAAATTGCATGTTATTTGCTACTTCAACTCTTTAACTCTTTGCTGCCTAGAATCTAGGAGATTTTCTTTTAAATATTGCTTTAAAAGACTGTGTTTCAGAGGTTAAGAAGATTTAAAAGTGAATATTAAGTTGCAATTAAATTAATAATTTTATAGAAGATGGCAGCCAAACAATTAAAGTCTACTGTAACAAAGGGCTCTGGAATTTCATCAGCTGGTGCCTCTCCAGCTCATACAGCAGAGACTAGAACATTGAACTTAGAGGCGGTACAAGAGAATTTAAAAGACTTTATGCAAGAAAATTTTAAAGTAATAACTGATGAGATGTCTGAAATGAAAGAGCAGATATTAGAAATTCAAGTGAGAAATAAAGAAGTTAAGGAAGGATTTGTAACTGCAGTACAAAGTTTGGCAACAAATGTGATTTTATTAGAAGAGGAAGTTGAAGAAATTAAGCAACATAATTCAAAATTAGAAAAGAAAATGGCTGAATTTCAAAGTAAAATGGAAAAGACAGATGATGAAATAGTTTTGATACAATATAGAAATATGGAATTTGCTCTAAGAATCCGTGGTTTGAAAGAGAATAAAGAAGAGAATTTAAGGGAAATTTTTTCTGAAGTATTGCAGCTTGTCCAGCAGATGTGGCTTATCAAATTGATAAAATATATCGTGTGAATTCTTGGATAGCAAGGCAAAAAAAGTTGCCAAGGGATGTTGTTATTTATTTTACAAATAGAACAGTGAGAAATCAGATTTTGCAAGCCTCATATAGAAGATTCAGATTGCTGGTCAAGATATTTTAATATTAAAGGAAATTCCACCAAAATGTTAAGGGCTAGGAATTTGCCTTCCTGGTGAATGAACTTAAAAGCTCAGATTGAATATAGATGGATATTCCAACTGGTATAATAGTATATTATGCAGGAAAGTACATCTTTCAACAGTTGGAAAACAAGAGAATTTTATGTGAGGTATTGTTGAAGTTTTCCCATTGGAAGCTAGAAAGAGAGAAGAAGGAAAGAGAAGTGAAGCAGGTACAAGAACAGATTGTGATGGAAGAAGATTTATTACAAGTGTTGGAAATACCACGATGGTTCAGACTCAAAAGAACAAAGGCTGACAAGAGCTGCTGCTAAACGCAAGGAACAAGAGATGAAGGCACAACAACAACTGGCAACTACTACAATGGAAACAGTGGGAGGAGCAAGGCCTAAAGCAAAATGTGATCTGTAGTGTTCCAAAAGTTTCCTTTGGCCGATAATGGCAATTAAACTATTATCTTGGAATGTTAATGGTTTGAATTCACCAGAAGAGAAGGAAAGTATTTCACTATTTGAAACAATTTAAAATGACATTACCTGTTTACAAGAAACACATATTAGATCTTTTACCAGAAATATTTGATAAATTCAAAACTGGGAGTACATTTTGTTGCCTCCTCTTTGGAAAAAAATGGTTTAGTTATATATATAAAGAAGGATATATCAGCAAAATTAATTGAGGTGGATAAGCAAGGAAGATATATTGCTATTGAACTTTTGTTGGAGGAAAGAAGACATTATTAATAGGAGTTTATGCTGAATCAACAACAAGAAATTTTTTCAAGTTTTACATAAAAGAATAGTATTTTGGGATTATAAATCATATATATTAATGGGTGATTGGAATGGTGTTGGATACTCAAAAGACAAAAAGTTTAAGGAAGATATCAAGCCAAATTACCAAAGGCTTTTTTTAAAATGATGGAGGACTTGGAATTAAGAGATATTTGGAGAACAATACAGAAGAGAGGATTTTACCTTCTTTTCTGACAGGCACCAATCATTTTCGAGGATTGATTTTATTTTGATTACTAATGATTTGTATTCTAGAGTGAAGAAGACTAAGTTTTGTTCAAGAACTCTATCTGATCATAGTCCGTTTGGATTGAATTTGATCGGAAAAGGAGGCTAGGAGATCATGGAGGTTGAATGAGAATTTGTTTAAATATGAACAAAATGTAAATGAATGTAAAAAGCAAATGAAAGAATTTTTATTATGAATATGAAAAAGAAACATCTATAGAGATGATTTGGGATCTAGCAAGGCCTATATGAGAGGAAATCTTATACAAATGAATATTAAATACAAAAATAAATTGCAGAAAAGAAAAGGAATTGGAAGAGGAAATTAAAAAGAAAGAACAATTATTGATAAATAGCCCAGGAAATAGTAAAATAAAAGAATCAATAAATATATTAAGAGGTCAGTTTAATATGTTGATGGCAGATCAAGTAGCAATTAATTTACAATATGTAAAACATAATACATTTAATAATGCCAATAAGCCAGGAAGATGGCTTGCCTATTTAATAAGGAAAAAACAGAAATCACGAATGATTGATAAAATAGAATATAGGGGTAAGGAAGTTTACCAAAAGAACTTGATTAAAAAAGCATTTTTAGAGTATTATAGTAAGTTATATTCTAGGGATATGATTGATGATACAGAGATAGAAAGATATTTACAACACATGATTCTTAAAAGCCCTATCCACTTTTTTTTCATAAAATAAATACGCATGCCATCCATATAACAAGTCATAACCTTCTATATTCAAAATTCTTTCCTCCGTTAAATTAAACCAGTCACTTATTACTGAAAGGGCTACTGCTTCATAATATAGTTTAAAATTAGGCATTTTTAAGCCACCTCTTTCCCGTGAGTCCTGTATTATTTTCATTTTAACCCTCGCCTTTTTACCCTGCCATATAAATTTATTAATCCCAATCTGCCAATCCTCCAAATTTTTATCCTTTTTAATTATTGGTATCATCTGGAACAGAAACAAAAATCTAGGTAACACATTCATTTTAATAGCCGCAATCCTTCAATAGCATAACTGCAATTTTTTCCAGACACTCATATCATTCTGAACTTTTTGCCATAGCAAGTCATAATTATTCTTATAAAGTTTCTTGTTCGATGAGCTAATATAAACCCCTAAGTATTTAATCTTTTTTACCACCTCAAATCCTGTCATTTCCTCTAGTTTTTGTTTCTGTTGTATAGACATATTTTTAATTATCACTTTTGTTTTATTCTGATTTATTTTAAATCCTGATACCTTTCCATATTTATCAATTACTTCCAACAAAAATCTACTTGAATTTATAGGATTTGTTAAAGTAACCACTACATCATCTGCAAAAGCTCTAACTTTGTACTCATATTGTCTAATCTTAATTCCCTCTATTTTCGTTAATTCTCGTATTTTATCTAATAATGGTTCCAGAGTCAAAACAAACAATAGTGGTGATAAGGGACATCCCTGTCTCGTTCCTTTCACAATCTTAATAACTTCTGTCAAACTACCATTTATTATAATCTGTTTGCTCTCCATAAATCGCTTTAATTATTCTAACAAAACAATCTCCAAATTGCATTTTCTCTATTAATTTAAATAAAAAATCCCAATGCAATCGATCAAAGGCTTTCTCTGCATCCAAAAAATAAGTGCTGAAGTATTCTTCTTTTCCAAATATTCCAATATATTAATAATCTGTCTAACATTATTCCTCATCTGCCTCCCTTTTATAAAACCAGATTGATCAGTATGAATTCTTTGTTGTAAAACTAACATTAATCTATTTGCTATTATTTTACAAAATCTTATAATCATTATTTAAAAGTGAAATCGGCTAGTTACTTTTAGAGCAATCTTGCTCCTCTTTTGGTATCAGTGAAATAAAAGATGTTTTCATGAGGTATTCATCCTAGTTGTATCTGATTAAATAATTCTTTAAGTGGGCCTAATATTTCATCCTGTATTTTTATAATAACTTGCTGTAAGACCATCTGTACCAGGGTTTTCCCATTTTAATTGTTTAATTGCCTCCACTATTTCTCCAGTAGCTATCGGCCGATTCAGCTCCTCCCTCTGTTCTAATGTTAGAGTATTAACCTTATAATCTTTCAAATAATCATAAATGTCCCTATTCAATATTTTGTCTTTTGCATATAGAGCAGGCCATATTTTTTATTATCACTTTTGTCTTTTTCTGATTTACCTTAAACCCTGAAACCTTCCCATATTGATCAATTATTTCCAACAAAGATTTACTAGAATTTATAGGGTTTGTTAAAGTAATCACCAGGTCATCTGCAAAAGCTCTCAGCTTATATTCATGTTGTCTAACTCTATTTCCCTCTATCTCCTTTACTTCTCGTATTTTATCCAATAATGGTTCTAGAGTTAAAATAAACAATAATGGTGATAAAGGACATCCCTGTCTTGTTCCTTTCGCAATCTTAAAAGTTTCTGTTAAGCTACCATTTATTATAATCTGTGCTGTTTGCTCTCCATAAATTGCCCTAATTATTCTTGCAAAACCATCTCCAAATTGCATCTTTTCCATTAATTTAAATAAAAAATCCCAATGCAATCGATCAAAAGCTTTCTCTGCATCGAGAAAAATAAATGCTGCTGGAATAAAATGTTTCTTTTCTAAATACTCCAGTAAATTAACAATCTGCCTAACATTATTCCTCATCTGTCTCCCTTTTATAAATCCAGATTGATCATTATGAATTCTTCGCTGCAAAATCAACATTAATCTATTAGCTATTATTTTAACAAAAATCTTATAATCATTATTTAAAAGTGAGATTGGCCTATAGTTCCCAGGTTTAGAACAATCCTGTTCCTCTTTTGGTATCAATGAAATAAAAGAAGTTCTCCATGAGGGGGGAATTCCCCCTCCTAATTGTATCTGATTAAATAATTCCTTAAGTGGACCTAACATCTCATCCTGTAAATTCCTATAATAACTAACTGTGAGCCCATCCGTACCAGGAGTCTTCCCCATTTTTAATTGTTTAATTACCAAAATAATTTCTTCAGAGGTTATAGGCCAATTCAGTTCATCCGTTTGTTCTAAAGTTAAATTTTTAACCTTATATTCCTTCAAATAATTATCAATATCCCTGTTCAATATATTATCTTTAAGATATAAATTTGTATAATATTCTAAAAAAGCTTTTTTAATTTTATCCTGTTGATATCTCTCTTTACCTTTATATTCTATTTTTTCTATAGTACGTTGTTTTTGTCTTTTCCTTAAGGTGTATGCTAACCACCTACCAGGTCTATTTGCATTACAAAAAGTATTATGTTTGGCATATTGTATATTTGTTGCCACCTGATCAGCTATTATCATATTAAATTGATTCTGTAATAACAGAAAAAATATTATTATATTTTAAATTATAAAATTCCTATATGGGCAAGTCCTCGGCACGCAGTAGAGAATATAAATATAGAACAGGAACAAGAAATGATTACTTATAAAGATCTTTTATAGAGGGGAAATCTACAACTAAAATCTTTGGATACATTAAAAGAAGAAGGGAGGAATTATACTTGGTTTCAATATGGACAGTTAAAGGCTAGATGGAAAGAAGATCAGAAAATTGGTATTATTCAAAATGAAGAAAATTTGGTTAAACAAATTAGAAATCAAACCCAGGGGCATATAAAGAGATTGTATACTGTGTTGATAGAAATAGATTCTGAAAGAGATTTAATAAAGGATTGTATGATAAAATGGGCACAGAATATTCAAGAACCAATAATGTTGGAAACATGGGAAAAAATTTGGGTTAGAAATGTTAAATTTACGCAAGCACAGAATTTAAGGGAAAATTTTTATAAGATGTTTTATAGATGGCATTTAGATCCTAAGAAATTATCATGTATGTATCCAGATATGCAAGCGAAATGTTGGAGATGTAATTGTGATGATGCTACATATTTTCATGTATGGTGGACTTGTAAGAAAATTAAGTCTTTCTGGATAAGAATTTGGTGGATTATGCAGAATGTTCTGAAGAAGAAGATAAAGTTCCTACCGCAATTTTTCCTTTTGGGAATAACAACGGACTGTACAGTGGTTGAGACTACGTTGATTTTGAACTTAATAACAGCAGCAAGACTGTTGATTGGACAATATTGGAAGAAAAAAGAATTACCCACAATAGAAGAATGGATATTGAAAGTTTCCAATTTGGCTGAGATGGCTAAAATCTCAGCCTTCTTGAAAGACAGTACTCAAGAAAAATATTTAAATGAATGGAAGAACTGGATTGATTATATTCAAAATAGATATCAGATTAAGAAATTTCGGATTGCCTTTGAATGAAGGATGTTGTTTTTTATTTTAATGGAAGAAGTCAGGTTATGTGAGAGAGAAGGATTATAATTGTGTTAGATTAAAAAAAAATTAATGTATGACTGTTTGTTTATTGAACTATACCTTGTGTTTGCTCCGGGAAGTCGGGGGGGGAGGGGGTTTTTGGAGGGAGGGGGGAAGGTGGGGGAGGGGAGAGGGGAGGGGGAAAAATTAATTGTTGTTGTAAAACTTTTTCAATTAAAAAAAAAGAGAATATTTATATAATTGCACTCTATAACAATGGAAATATTATTAAACTGAGAAGTGGAAATCATTTGGATAAGGCAAAATGAACAACATGTTTAAAATATAATGGGATGATATAACTGGTAGCTCAGCTAGAAAGAACAATGTAATGGGAAACATGAATGATCTTTAGCACTTGTCTGACACTGCATCAATATTTGCCAATAAAATAACAGGGTAAGTTTAGACCTGCAATTTGCCTCCTTGCAGCAAACAGCAAACAGCCTGATCAGTTTCAGCACAGCCTGATTTAGTATGAGCAGTTGATTGGCAATTGGATCTGCCTCCCGGAATACCACCAATCAGCTGTTCCAGGCTGTGGGGATCACTTCTGCCCATTGGCACCAGCGCTGTCCATTGCCGCTGCCACCTATCACCACCTCCGTTGCCCCATTTTCAGCCTCTGTCGTATTTTTAGCCTGTTGCAGGCAGCAGGGATTGCCGCTGCCGCTTATCTCCGCTGTCTGGAATGGGCCGAAAATAGGATGCATGGAAGCGGCGATAGATGGCAGCGGTGATGGGCGGTACTGGCGCCAGTGATGGCATCGATCCCTGCACCCTGGAACAGCTGATTGGTGGTATTCCAGGAGGCAGATCCAACCGCCAATCAGCTGCTCATGCTAAATCAGGCTCTGCTGAAGCTCACCACACTGTTTGCTGTTTGCTGGAAGGAGGCAAATTGCTAGGAGGCAGAAGCCGAAGGGTGGGGGCCAGCAGGTGGCCGGGGTTTCAGCAACATTACAAGACGCATAGACATTTCCACCCACTTTTTCTGGGGAGGAAAGTGCATCTTATAGTCCAAAAAATACAGTATATTGTAGTTACAAATATGACATTTCTCTTGGTATTAATTGTTATCTGTCTTTTAACAAATAAAAGTAAAAGGGAAGAAAGACATTCCAAAGAAAGTTAGCAATCAAATTTGGCAACAATTGACATTATTTACCTAATTTGACAAACGGCCAAGATTTGAGCACGACATGTCTCTTCGTTCTGTGGTTTCAGCAACAGAAATGGAAGTTCGGCTCTAAGTCTAGCAGACAGATTCCCAGACTGTGCATAATCCATGATGTCATACACCATCATTGCTCTAGGCCAATTTTCCAATGTCAGCTTTCTCCAACAATTATGTCTGCCACCATAATATGCTGGACTTTCATCCATATGACTGGCATACTAGAAAACCATAAAGAAATAACATTTATGAAATGTTAAGTATAATCCAATTAAGTTTGGGTAGCTTAATTATATATTTATTTTATTCATTTATTAAATTTATATGGCTGCCCATCTCACTTGCATATAATTCTCAGTGGCATATATAGTTAAACATAAATAAAACCATAATCTCCTGCCATTAAAAACAATGAAAACCTACATTTAAAATACAATAATAAAAAGATAGAGGAGAATGCATTGTAGCAATATAACCATTTAACAAGCACTGTGAGATCCCAAAGCCTGATGCACATCCATGTTTTAAGGATTCTTCTGGTAAGCCAGAAAGGTTGGGGCCAATCTCACCTCAGGTGGGAGGAAATGGTGTATCAAATGGTGGGTACAACAGCAGAAATGACTCTCTTTCTGGTTCCTGCTAAACAAAGCTCCTTGATCAACGGAACCCACAACATGCCCTTCTGCTGGACCTAATGGGATGGGTAGATGTAATTGGGGGGAAGTGGCCCCCTTAAACAACCTGGTCCCACATGATATAGGGCTTTACAGGTCATACCAGCATCATGAATTGGACCTGGAAGTACATCGGCAGCCAATGCATCTCGTAGAGCAAAGATGTGACAAGTGCAGTTTATAGAGTACCTGTAATTGCCCACCCTGCGGCAATCTATACCAGTTGAAGCTTTCAGATACTCTTTAAGAGCAGCCCCATGTAAAGCACATTTAGTAACCCATTTGAAAGGAGACCAGGGCATGAGTGACTGAGAATAGGGCTTCTCAATACAGGAGTGGGTGCAACTGGTGCTTAACATGAAGCTGTGCAAAGGGGTTACTGGCCATTACTGACACCTATTTTTTGAGCAGGAGCTGTGAGTCCAGAAGGACTCCTAGATTCTGCACCAGGTCTATTTATGATAGTGCAACTCCAGCCATCATCAAGTATGCTAAATCCCCAAATAGAGAAGTTCCCAAAGCCATTTAGTCATGCCAGGGTTCAGATGAAGTTTTTTGTTCCAGATCTCCACAGCCTCAAGGCAACAAAAGAAGACATGAATAGAATCTCTTAGTTCACCGGGCATGGAAAAATATAACTGGGTATCATCAACAAACTGATGTTATGACCCCAATTCTGACCTCACGCTGACAGATGATTTCACCCAGGAGATTCATATAGATATTAAACAGGAACAGGAAAGTATTGAGTAATGCTGTGCTTCAATGGTTAGATGGCCTAGACATTGGTATTTGAATATAGATCTTTTGAACATTTACTGTATATTTATTTGTGTTTTACTAATCTAGGTGAAATATTAATATACATACTGTATATTGTTAGTCCATGTATGATATGCCATATGCTAAATAATAAATAGTACCGAGCCTTGCAGCATTCCACATAGCAGGAACCAGACCTTTTTCTCGCAAATAACACTAAATGGAACTGGACTCAAAGAAAGGAAATGAACTAACACAATACACTGCTGCTGTACTTACTTACCTTTACTACCAGTTCGTGTGTGCACTTCTGCGCATGCGCAGAGCGTATTTGATGACTTCCGGGTGGGTGGGTGGAGCCTCCCACTACCATTACTACCAGTTCTCCCGAACTGGTGCGAACCAGAAGCAACCCACCACTGACTGCTGCCCAATCCTAGCCCTCAAAGTTGGCCCAGAAGTATAGCATAAAATGACAGTACCAACTTACTGAAATTCAAGTAGAGAACGGATTAAATGCACTACTCATTCCCACCAGAGGTCATCCAAATGCCAATACTTCTCTTTATCCCAAATTTGGACCTGAATCCTGGCTGGAAGGAAACCAGATAATATTGAATATTCATCAGGAAGCCGAAGAGAAGAAGGTTTCACTCAGGTCTCCCATCCAGGTGGGAAGAATAGTTTAAAGTGATTGGTCAATTCATCTGGCGGCCCCTATAAAAAAGCAAGCAGCCAGGCAGACTGAGAGAAATAGAACTATTCCTGTAAAGAATAAGAGCCTTGGTCACTCCATATCTATGCCTCTCATGACCTAAGCTAACCCTAAGCTAATTAGCTGTGTAAGGCATTAAGATAAGGAAGTATGTATGATGCCTTTTCTGAGAAAACAAAGCCATGAAACTTGGTTAGTATATTCTGAGTTGGGTCAGGCTAAATTAATAGTAGGAAAGATGCTGACATGTTCCAATTAATTGTTTTATTAAGGTCACATGGAAAGAGGATATCTAATTGAGGGATATGTTGCTGAATAAGCCAAAAACTTTATGTAACGCTGTAAACAATGCTGAGTTTACAACATTGTAAACAATGAGTTTACAACGTCGTAAACAATGAGTTTACAACGTTGTAAACAATGATGAGGAGGCATTTGGGGCATTTTAATTGCCTTGCCGATTGTTTGCATATGTATTTAAACCATGTATTCAGACCTGTAAGATGTTCTCTCTCTTTCTTGGGAGAACCCTTTTGCAAAGGCTTATGATATATATCTCTGTAATAAATATGATTTTTAATTGTTCATGGTCTCCGCATTACTTTCTATGAGGTTAGGTTTTTAAATCTCACACAGACCTTGCTGGAGTTTCTTTGTACATTAAAGGGCTGAAGTCACACATTGTTCTCTGCCTCTTCACTCCACCCACTACTTAACACCAGCGACGAAGGTGGGATTCTGAAGAGAGGAAACAAAGGAACTGATCACGATTCAGCCAGGAATGAACAAAGGAGAGCTACTATGGCACCAGAATCTCACCGATCATCAACGCAGCCTAACTTGCTTCAGTCCTCTCGAGATGACTATGCATGCACCACCCAAGCATTTTCAATTGCAGTGGAGATAGCATCCAGGAATGGGTTGTCTTTGTCTGTTAGCCAATAGGACTGAGTCTGTCAAAGCTGCGAGGACATGCCTACACTAATGGTCCCCAGCTTTTGACTCTGTCCTAGCTAAAGACAAACCTGTTTTTCGTTAGGTCTCCTAATTCCTGGATACTTTTCCCACTTCTTACAGCATGGCAGCTATCCACCAACTAACAGCTGTGCCACCAATTATTCCATCGTGAAGAGCTTTTAGCTTGAGCCCGCTGAATGCCGCACAGCAGCGAGGCAGATCATCGGAGGGTGAATCTGACTGGGCAGCCAGATCAAGCATTGCTTGCAGCGCTGACCCAAGAGCCTTTTGGAACAGGAACAAGGCTCGGCAGGAACCTTCACACTCCACTTCTTGCCAAAGGGTAGCCAGGCTGTCAGGTAAGCCTAGAACTGTCACATTGACAGCTGCTGATCTTTTGGGATGTGCTTGGTGAGTCCCTGCCCGATTGCAGGTATACTCAGGTAACACCGGTGATTGCCGTGGATTGTGGGCCCGATTCCTTAGCCTCTGCTCGCTTGCGAGCACACTCGGAAGAAGCTGCACGCCTCCACCTTAGCTGGCAAAGCCCTTTGGAGTTTCAGAGGTAGCCTTAAAATGGAGAACGCAGTGCCCAACATCAGCGGGGAAACTGCTTTGACACTGGATGCCCCTACTCTTGGCAAGAAGGGAGGCAGCACCACAGGAACCTCGGGATCGAGGTCTGCAAGCAGGAAAGCTGCAGCCAAGCTCTCCAAACAAACAATGACCCTCGCTAAGCCCTCAAAAGTGGCTGAGTGAGACGCAGCAAGTCACCAGAAAGCAATTGACTGCAAGGGGGCTAGGGCACTAGAAGGGATAAGCAGGAGACTGCCTCAGATCTTTGGGACAGTTGGTTAGTGCAGTTGGTTAGTGCAGAAATGCACTAACAAGGGAGATCAGAGCAGCAAAAAGAAGCTACTCTGAAAAGCTAAAGAATCAGTTTTCAGCAAATGAACCAGCAAACGTGGAAAACTCTTAAAAATATCACCGACTATGGCAAACCTCCTTCCCAGGCTGAAGGTAATCAACAACTGGCAGATGACCTGAATGAGTTTTACTGCAGGTTTGAAAGGAAACTACAGCCACCTATCTCCACAACCCCCATCTCAGACACACCAACAACAGCCAAGCCTCCTACAACTGACCCCATTTCATTGGGTTCACAACCCCTAGTGATCACAGAAAAGGAAGTGCAGGACCTATTTCACAGACAAAAGCCAGGAAAAGCTCCAGGCCCAGACAAGATAACTCCTTCTTGCTTAAAAGTCTGTGCTGACCAATTGGCCCCCATCTTCACCCATATTTTCAATAAATCACTAGAGATGTGTTATGTTCCTTCTTGCTTCAAACGCTCTACCATCATCCCAGTGCCAAAGAAGCCCACCATCAAGGAACTGAATGACTACAGACCAGTTGCTCTAACATCTGTAGTCATGAAAACCTTTGAAAGTCTAGTGCTGTCCCACTTGAAAACCATCACGGATCCGCTGTTAGACCCCTTGCAATTTGCATACCGAGCAAACAGATCAACAGATGATGCTGTTAATATGGCTCTGCACTACATCCTACAGCATCTTGAGTCTCCAAAGACCTATGCAAGGGTCCTTTTTGTAGACTTTAGTTTAGCATTCAATACCATCATTCCAGACATTCTTCTAACTAAGCTAAACCAGCTACAGGTTACAGACTTGTAAGTGGATCACAAGCTTCCTAACAAACAGGAAGCAGCAGGTGAAGCTAAGCAAGATCACATCAAATACCTGTACAATTAGCACAGGGGCCCCCCAAGGCTGTGTGCTCTCCCCACTTCTCTTCTCTCTGTATACCAATGACTGCATCTCCAATGATCCATCTGTTAAGCTACTGAAGTTCGCAGATGACACAACAGTGATTGGTCTCATTCGAGACAATGACGAATCCGCATATAGATGAGAGGTCGAACGACTAGCCTTGTGGTGCAACCAAAACAATCTGGAACTGAACACACTCAAAACCGTAGAAATGGTGGTAGACTTTAGGAGAAACCCTTCCATACTTCCACCTCTCACAATACTAGACAACACAGTATCAACAGTAGAAACCTTCAAATTTCTAGGTTCTATCATATCGCAAGATCTAAAATGGATAGCTAACATTAAAAACATAATTAAAAAAGGACAACAAAGAATGTTCTTTCTGCGCCAACTCAGTAAGCTCAAACTGCCCAAGGAGCTGCTGATTCAGTTCTACAGAGGAATTATTGAGTCTGTCATTTGCACCTCTATAACTGTCTGGTTCGGTTCTGCAATCCAACAAGAAAAACACAGACTTCAGAGGATAATTAGAACTGCAGAAAAAATAATTGCTACCAACCTGCCTTCCATTGAGGACCTGTATACTGCACGAATCAAGAAGAGGGCCGTGAAAATATTTACAGACCCCATCGCATCCTGGACATAAACTGTTTCAACTACTACCCTCAAAACGACGCTATAGAGCACTGTACACCAGAACAACTAGACACAAGAACAGTTTTTTCCCGAAGGCCATCACTCTGCTAAACAAATAATTCCATCAACACTGTCAAACTATTTACTGAATCTGCACTACTATTAATCTTCTCATAGTTCCCATCACCAATCTCTTTCCATTTATGACTGTATGACTATAACTTGTTGCTGGCAATCCTTATGATTTATATTGATATATTGACCATCAATTGTGTTGTAAATATTGTACCTTGATGAACGTATCTTTTCTTTTATGTACACTGAGAGCATATGCACCAAGACAAATTCCTTGTGTGTCCAATCACACTTGGCCAATAAAAATTCTATTCTATTCTATTCTATTCTATTCTATTCTATTCTATTCTATTCTATAATACAGGGCAGCAGTTGGCTCTGCCTGAGGCTTCTGACAGCCAACCTCCCCAGTCCCTATCACCAGATGGCACTTCTGAGCAGCTTTTACTATCAATTTGGAGGTCCAGCCGCACTGAATCCAACCGAACACTAGTTAGGTCACATATTCAGGCCTATCTAGTGGCGATAAGAATGGCGAAACATAACTATTCCTCCGCTCTTATCGCATCGGCAGATAATCGCTCAGCTACCCTGTTCAGGGTGACCCGCTCCCTGCTTTTGCAGGAGGCTAGGGAGGACCCCTTGCAGGGTGATGCTGAGGATTTTGTACAGTATCTGTCCGATAAAATCGCTTGGATCCGGGATGGACTGGACGCTGATCGGATAGATTCAGGCGGGATGAGGGGGACGAGTCTTGTGGATATTACCTGGGCTGAGTTTGATCCTGTGACTCCTGATGACATGGACAGGCTGTTGGGTAGGCTGAATCCCACCACATGTTTATTGGACCCATGTCCCTCCTGGTTGGTACTGGCCACATGGGAGGTGACACGAGGCTGGCTCCTGGGAGTTACCAATGCTTCTTTGTTGGGGGGCATTTTCCCCACCGCCTTGAAAGAGGCAGTGGTGAGGCCCCTCCTCAAGAAGCCTTCCCTGGACCCAGCTGTATTGGCGAACTATCGTCCAGTCTCCAACCTTCGCTTTTTGGCGAAGGTTGTAGAGAGTGTGGTGGCATTTCAGCTTCCCCAATACCTGGAGGAATCTGTCTTTCTAGATCCGTTCCAGTCCGGCTTCAGACCTGGATACAGCACGGAGACGGCTTTGGTCGCGTTGGTAGATGACCTCTGAGGACTCGGGACAGGGGATGTTCCTCTGTCATGGTCCTTTTAGATCTCTCGGCAGCTTTTGATACCATCGACCATGGTATCCTGCTGCGGCGGTTGGAGGGATTGGGGGTGGGAGGCACCGTTTATCGGTGGTTCTCCTATCTCTCTGACCGTTCACAGACGGTGTTGGCAGGGGGGCAGAGATCGACTTCTAGGTGCCTCACTTGTGGGGTGCCTCAGGGGTCGGTTCTCTCGCCTCTCCTGTTCAACATCTACATGAAGCTGCTGGGTGAGGTTATCCGTGGTTTTGGGGTGAATTATCATCTGTACCCTGATGATACTCAGCTGTACATTTCCACCCCAAACCACCCCAACGAAGCTGTCGAGGTGATGGTCCGGTGTCTTGAGGCCATGTGGGTCTGGATGGGGAGGAACAGGCTCCAGCTCAACCCCACCAAGACAGAGTGGCTGTGGGTTCCGGCGTCCCGGTACAGTCAGCTTACGCCATCGCTGACTGTTGGGGGTGAAGTATTGGCCCCCAGGGGAAGGGTGCACAACTTGGATGTTCTCCTGGACTGTCCCTAGAAGAACATCTGACGGCCGTCGCCAGGGGAGCATTTTATCAGGTTCGCCTGATTCGCCAGTTGCGCCCCTTCCTTGACCGGGACTCCTTATGCACGGTCACTCATGCCCTCGTTGCTTCTCGCCTGGACTATTGCAATGCTCTCTACATGGGGCTCCCCTTGAAGAGCCCCAGGAGACTCCAGCTAGTCCAGAATGCAGCCGCGCGGGTAATAGAGGGAGCACCACGTTGCTCCCATATAACACCTATCCTGCGTGGCCTGCACTGGGTGCCGGTAGCCTTCCGGGTGCAATTCAAGGTGTTAGTGACCACCTTCAAAGCGCTCCATGGCTTAGGACCGGGTTATTTACGAGACCGCCTTCTGCCACTGATAGCCTCCCAACGACCTGTGCGCTCCCACAGAGTGGGCCTGCTCAGGGTGCCGTCAACCAAACAATGTCGGTTGGCGGCCCCCAAGGGGAGAGGCTTCTCTGTGGCAGCACCGGCCCTTTGGAACGAGTTACCTTTGGGGTTACGCCAACTCCCTAACCTCCGAACCTTCAAGCGGGAATTGAAGACTTTATTATTTAATCATGCGGGACTAGCCTAAGTGCATTTTAATTATAATTTTAAATTTTAAAGAGTTTTACATCGGTCTATGACCGTTTTAGTTAATTAGGCCTATTAAATATTCGTTTTAAATATGTTTTTAAATTTGTTATTTATATTATGTATACTCTGTGTTTTAATATGGCTGTAAACCGCCCTGAGTCCTTCGGGAGAAGGGCGGTATAGAAATTAAATTATAAATAAATAAAATAAATAAATAAAATCAATCTGCCCAGCAACAAGGAAGCTCTGCATGGCTCTCTCCCAGATCCATTTTCTGCCTCAACTGCATGGCAACAGCATGTCAGGGTCAGTGCCTCACCTGCAGAGGTGACCTTCGCCTATGAAAACAGTGGGGATCCACTCAGGTGAGAGGCAAGGAGGAGGGGAGAAGCAAGAAGGCCATATTCCTCCTGGCATGGAAAACTTAATAGCAGCAGCCATCCAGAGAGGCATAGCAGCTGGACTGCAGCAAAGCAATAGGGCTGCTTCAGTCAGATCAGACCGCTCATTGCCTCTGGATCTGCCACTTATAACCCAGGCTTCAGGGGAAGTTTTGTCCATTCAACTTACTCCCCAGTTTCCTTTAATCAGTCTGCTTCTGAGGAGGAACTATCCAGAGACTTAGATCTCTCAGAAGATGAAGGCTTAGCCCCTGATCAGCCTTTGCTGATCTGTTCTGCCCTGAGTTATTTAAACCCTTATTGTACAAGGCTAGGACACTGCACACCACTGCACGTTTGCCACCTCCAGAGCAACCACCAGACACAATGTGACCCAGGAGCTCGCTATTTTCCGAGCCAATGGCAGATGCAGAGGTGGTCCCTTCACCACAATTATTTCTGGACATTGTGCAGAGACAGTGGGCAGCTCCTGGGCAGGAACAAATCCCAGCATCCTGGACAAGAGGTTTCATAATATTGGGCCAGACTTGTCCAAGGCACTCCAAGTGCCTGTCGTGGATGGGCCAGTGGCAGCATTGACTGGACCTTCAGTACTGGCAGAATCACCTGAGGATGCTCTAAGGCCTGAGGACAGACGGGCGGAGCAGTCCCTCAGGAAGGGTCACCAGGCAGCTGCGTGGGTTGTAAAAGCATCCACGTTGGCGTCATTTTTTTTTATTGAAAAAGTTTTAACAAACAAAAACATTTTCCCCCTTTTCCCCCCCTCCCCCCCACAAAACCCCCTTCCCCCCTCCCTTCCCGAGTCAATCACAAGGTATTGTTATACATAAACCAAACATATAGTAAAATTTTCCCTTCTAATCCAATTAACCTCATCCAAATCTTTTCATTTCCCAACCCCCCCATTACATAAAATAATACTTCCTAATTATTCAAAGGCAATCTGATATTTCTTAATATGATATCGGTTTTGTAAATAATCAATCCATCTTTTCCAATCAATTAAATATCTTTCCTGCATATTGTCTTTCAAAAAAGCTGAGATTTTAGCCATCTCAGCCAAATTAGTAACTTTCAATATCCATTCTTCTATTGTAGGTAACTCTTTTTTCTTCCAATATTGTCCAATCAACAGCCTTGCTGCTGTTATTAAATTCAGAATCAATTTAGTCTCAATCCCTGTACAATCCGTTATAATTCCCAAAAGGAAAAATTGCGGCAGGAACTTTATCTTCTTCTTCAGGACATTTTGAATAATCCACTAAATTCTTATCCAAAAGGCCTTAATTTTCTAGCAAGTCCACCAAATATGAAAATATGTAGCGTCATCACAGTCACACCTCCAACATTTCGCTTGGATATCAGGATACATACATGATAATTTTTTGGGATCTAAGTGCCATCTATAAAACATCTTATAAAAATTTTCCCTTAAATTCTGTGCTTGTGTAAACTTAACATTTCTAACCCAGATTTTCTCCCATGTTTCCAACATTATTGGTTCCTGAATATTCTGTGCCCATTTTATCATACAGTCCTTTACCAAACCCTTTTCCGAATCTATTTCAAGCAACACATTATACAATCTCTTTATATGCTCCTGGGTCTGATTTCTAATTTGCTTTATTAAATTTTCCTCCCTTTGCATTATACCCATTTTTTGATCTTCTTTCCATCTAGCACCTAGTTGCCCATATTGAAACCAAGTATAATTCCTCCCTTCTTCATTTAATACCTGTAATGATTTTAATTGCAATCTACCTCCTTCAGCATACAAAAGTTCTTTGTAAGTAATCATTTCCTGTTTCTGTTCTATATTTATATTCTCTATTGCATGTCTGGGGCTCGCCCATATAGGAATCTTATAGTCTAGTTTATAAGAATATTTTTTCCAGACCATAAAGAGCACTTCTCAACACATGATTCTTAAAAGCCCTATCCACTTTTTTTTCATAAAATAAATACGCATGCCATCCATATAACAAGTCATAACCTTCTATATTCAAAATTCTTTCCTCCGTTAAATTAAACCAGTCACTTATTACTGAAAGGGCTACTGCTTCATAATATAGTTTAAAATTAGGCATTTTTAGGCCACCTCTTTCCCGTGAGTCCTGAATTATTTTCATTTTAACCCTCGCCTTTTTACCTTGCCATATAAATGTATTAATCCCAATCTGCCAATCCTCCAAATTTTTATCTTTCTTAATTATTGGTATCATCTGGAACAGAAACAAAAATCTAGGTAACACATTCATTTTGATAGCCGCAATCCTCCCCAATAAGCGATAACTGCAATTTTTTCCAGACACTGATATCAATCTGAACTTTTTGCCATAGCAAGTCATAATTATTCTTATAAAGTTTTTTGTTCGATGAACTAATATAAACCCCTAAGTATTTAATCTTTTTTACCACCTCAAATCCTGTTATTTCCTCTAGTTTTTGTTTCTGTTGTGTAGACATATTTTTGATTATCACTTTTGTTTTATTCTGTTTTATTTTAAATCCTGATACCTTTCCATATTTATCAATTGTTTCCAACAAAAATCTACTTGAATTTATAGGATTTGTTAAAGTAACCACTACGTCGTCTGCAAAAGCTCTAACTTTGTACTCATATTGTCTAATTTTAATTCCCTCTATTTTCGTTAACTCTCGTATTTTATCCAATAATGGTTCCAGAGTCAAAACAAACAATAATGGTGATAAAGGACATCCCTGTCTCGTTCCTTTCACAATCTTAATAACTTCTGTCAGACTACCATTTATTATAATCTGAGCTGTTTGCTCTCCATAAATCGCTTTAATTATTCTAACAAAACAATCTCCAAATTGCATTTTCTCTATTAATTTAAATAAAAAATCCCAATGCAATTGATCAAAGGCCTTCTCCGCATCCAAAAAAATAAGTGCTGCTGAAGTATTCTTCTTTTCCAAATATTCCAATATATTAATAATCTGTCTAACATTATTCCTCATCTGCCTCCCTTTTATAAAACCAGATTGATCAGTATGAATTCTTTGTTGTAAAACTAACATTAATCTATTTGCTATTATTTTAACAAAAATCTTATAATCATTATTTAAAAGTGAGATCGGCCTGTAATTACCGGGTTTAGAGCAATCTTGCTCCTCTTTTGGTATCAGTGAAATAAAAGATGTTTTCCATGACGGGGGTATTCCCCCTCCTAGTTGTATCTGATTAAATAATTCTTTAAGTGGGCCTAGTATTTCATCCTGTAGTTTTTTATAATAACTTGCTGTAAGACCATCTGTACCGGGGTTTTTCCAGATTTTTAATTGTTTAATTGCCTCCACTATTTCTCCAGTAGCTATCGGCCGATTCAACTCCTCCCTTTGTTCTAATGTTAGAGTATTAACCTTATAATCTTCCAAATAATCATAAATGTCCCTATTCGATATTTTATCTTTTGCATATAGAGTAGTGTAAAATTCTGAGAAGGCCATTTTAATTTTATCCTGTTGATATATCTCTTTACCTTTATATTCTATTTTTTGTATGACACATGCTTTCTGTTTTTTCCTTAAGTTATATGCCAATCATCTCCCAGGTTTATTTGCATTACAGAAGGTATTATGTTTAGCATATTGTATATTTGTTGCCACCTGGTCTGCCATTAACATATTAAATTGACTCTGTAATATTCTTATAGCCTCTTTAAGTTTGTGATCTTGTGGGTTTTGAATTAATAATTTTTATTTCTTTTGAATTTCTTCTTCCAAGTACCTACGCTGCCTTTGTTCATTATTCCTCTGCGTATTGTCCAAATATATAAAAATACCTCTAATAAAAGCTTTACTTGCCTCCCACACAGTTCCTATAGGTGTCCCCTTGTGCATATTAAAATCAAAAAATTCCTTCATCTGTTTCTTACATTGATTTACATTATCCTCATATCTAAACAGATTTTCATTCAGCCTCCATGTTCTACCACCTTTTTTCCCTTGTAATAATTCCATCCATACTGGGCTATGGTCAGTTAAACACCTCGGAAATATCTTCATTTTCTTCACCTTAGAAAGCAAGTCATTAGAAATTAAAATAAAGTCAATACGTGAAAAAGATTGATGCCTATCGGGAAAAAAAGTAAAATCTCTCTCATCTGGATTCCGTAACCTCCATATATCTCTAAACTCAAAATCTTCCATCATTTCAAAGAAGGATTTTGGTAGTTTTGCATGTATAGGTATCTTAGAAGAGGTTCTCTTATCATTTCTTGTATCAATTACTCCATTCCAGTCTCCTAATAAAATAAATGAACTGTAATCCCAGAGGACCAACCTCTCGTGTAACATTTTATAAACTTTTCTTGTTGCTGGTTAGGTGAATAAATACCTATCGGCAAAGTCTTTTTTGCATCTATCACCAGTTCAATAGCAATAAATCTTCCTTGAATATCTGCCTCAATTAACTTAGCTGGTATATCCTTCCTGATATATACGATTCCATTTTGCTTCTTATCCAAAGCTGATGCAACAAAATGTTTACCTAATTTTGAGTTTATTAAGTATTTTTGGTCTGATAATTTGATATGTGTCTCTTGCAGGCAAATCACATCATTTTTAAATTGTTTCAAGTAGTGAAATATTTTCCTTCTTTTCTGAGCTGAATTCAAACCATTAACATTCCATGACAAAATTCTATTTGCCATTACTGGCCTCCTGAAGCTTTGAAGCAGACAATGGAAGATCCTCCTCTGGTATCCTCCGTCTAGTTTCTCCCACAGCTTCCATACTGGGGTCCTGACTTCTGCTTTGAAGCTGTTGCTCTTCTTTACGCTTAAGAGCTCCTCTTGTCACCCTTTGCTCTTGTGGTTCCTCTAATGCTGGCAGCAATGAAGCCTCTTGAATCACCATGCCTTCTTGGATCTCTTGAAGTTTTTCTATCACTTCTATTTCAACTTTCAAAACTGTAGAAAGAAAATCCTTTGCCTTTAAAACAGTGTCAATTCTATATCTCCTTCCTTGATAAAATACTGTGAGACCAATTGGCACCTCCCATCTGAATTGAATCTGGTGTTTTTTAAGTTCTTGTGTAAAAAAAAACAAATTCCTTCCTATCTCTTAACATCTTGGAAGGAATCTCTTTCAGGACCTTCAGCTCCTGTTCTCCAATTTTCAAAGTTGTCTGATATGCAACTTGCAAAATCTGATTTCTCATAGTTCTTTTCACAAAATAAACCACAATGTCCCGAGGAATCTTTTTCTGTCTTGCGATCCAGGAATTAACTCTATATATTTTATCAATTTGGTAAGCTACCTCTTGGGGTTCCACTTCAATAAATTCAGCCAATGCTTCTGATATGATTTTTCTTAGGTCCTCTCCTCTCTGTTCCTGCATGCCACAGATTCTAAGAGCTCCTTCCATAAGTTTGTATTGCAATATCACAACCTGATCTTCATTTTGATCCACTTTTTTCTGAACACTTTGCACTTTGTCTTCTAAGTGCTTATTTGACTGAGAGATCTGTTGCATCTCTTCTTCCAATCCCTCATTTTTTTTATTCAAACCTTGAACAGCCATCATAATATCTTCTCTTATTTTTACATTAAATTTTTCCATCATCTCTTTTTGCCTATCTTCAGAAAGTTTTAATTGTTCTTTCAATATAGCCTCAAGATTTCCTTTAGATCCCCTTCTTCCAGAAGGCTTTAAAGGTTTAGCCTCCATTCTGTCTTCAAAAGAATCAAGAATTTAAACTTAAAAACTTTCCTTTACTCCTTTCAGTATAGGAGAGCTCCGTTTATAACAATCTACAAATAACGCTACTTTGTTGTACTAAAGAATTCACTTTCGGTTTTAGACGCCATTTTAAAAGTCAATTAATCAGAGACAAAGAGAAGTTTCAAATTTCAAAAGGGGGAGTCAGTGTACTTGCGTGTTGTTTCTATTTCAAAGATCGAACGCTTGTGAAATCCCCATCTTCTTAGAAAATCAATCAATTTGACAAGTCCTTTTGAGCAGAAGTGACTCCTACTCCCTTTTCCTGAAAAAACAGGAGCACGTTTGAAGTCGGAATATAATGAGGTTTGATGGGACCTCATATCCAGAAAAATTCGCTCTTAAGAGCAAACCCCCTGGAGAGATCTACCACTCCCCCACAGCTCTGCACAACCCCTTTTGCCCAAGGGGTATGCTAAGGTCAGTGAACAGTGATTTATACTGTTTCACTGACTTTTACAATCTTCTAACGCAGAGCACCCTGTTAGAGCGCCCTGCAGGAGCAGTGATGTCACTGGAAACCCTTGGCGTCATTTTTTAATAGGGCCTTATAGGCTCAGACAACTATAGGACAGAATTCTGGTGACGGATGTCCGATCTCATCAAGACCTTAAGTTGTCAGCCACATTGGAATTCTCCGCAGATGCCATGCTCAACGTGGCACAGTTTGCATCAAAGGCAAAGCTTCTACCATGGCTTCCAGATGACTTCTGTAGCTCTGTCAGTGGCAGACGGATGCCAAACACAAGGGGTGACTTGTCTCTTTCCCGCTGTCAGGGGAGCGTCTCTTTGAAGATTCCCTTGATCCAATCCTGGTGGAATCACACAACAAACATAAGGTCCACCCATCTCTCTCTAGGCAGGGGGATTCCCGAACTCTGACTTACTTTCACTGCCAGACCTTCAGGGGGTCTGACGGTGGATTTGGGCCACCTCGCCCACAGCGCCCATTCCAGCAGTGGCAAGACAAACAGCAGGATAGGGTGGGGAGATACAAGCAATTCCCAACTAAATGGTCCTTTCGAGGGGGAGGAATCCATTCTTTCAGATGCCAGAAGTAATAACTGATGGTTCTCCCATCGGGAGATGCCTGGCCACCTTTGCTGGGCAATGGGAGAACATTATGACAGATGCATGGGCCCGTTCAGGCCTTTCCTTAGAATTCCTCTCCACACCTTGAAGTTTTTATTTGGAACGGATTTTATTCCATCCTCTTTGTCACTGCAAAGCCCTTGGGGGAGGATATAGAGCAATCCTGGACCCAAAAAGACTGAACCGCTGTATAATCTACAAGCAGTTCAAGATGCATTCGCTTCAGTCCATCTTGGACAGTGTCAGGGAGGGCGACTTCCTCACTTCTATTGATTTTACTGAAGCTTAACTTCATGTCCCCATTTTTCTGGGACATAGGCAGTATCTCCATTTTTATTATGCAGGCCAGCATTATCAGTACAGAGCCTTGCCCTTCGGCCTGTCATTGGCGCCCAGGGCTTTCATGAAATTTTTAGCTGCTTTGGCGACACACCTCTGGGCTCTTCCCATGCATGTCCAGTGCTACCTGGATGACATCCTGATCCAGTCTGCCTCTGCATCCCAGACGGTCGAGGATCTCAGAATCATCATCTGGGTGCTTCAGGGCCACGGGTTTTCAATAAACGTTAAAAAGAGTCATTTGACACCAACTAATCAGTTGCTGCATTTAGGAGCGGAGATGGACACCACTGAATGCAAGGTATACCTCTCCCAGGAATGGCAGGCAAGTATAAGGGACTTGCTGGGTCGGATTAGGAGGGACCATATGGTTTCCCTGGCCATGCTTTCGCAGCTCCTGGGTAAGATGGTGTCCTGCATTTCCATTGTGCCCTGGGCACGTTTACACACCAGGGCTCTCCAGTGGTTCCTCCTCACTTACCAAAGGGCAGGCATGAGCACTTCACCATCCAGAGTCAGATAACCACCAGGGGTGATCCATTCCCTAAAATGGTGGGCTTCCCCGGCACTTACTAAAGGATGTTTATTTAAGGAGCTGGAGCATCTGACTGTTGTGACCTTGACCCAAGTAGTTATTACCAGACACAATCGGTCCTAAACAAATGTAGTTTATTAGAACAGCTGAGAATTACTTCATTCTCAGCTTAGTCCAAATTAAATCTAAAACAAATCCTTCAGAAAAAGTCCTTCGGCCTTATCACAAACCTTTGTCTTCTTTGGCACCCTGCCAAAGGCTTTTCTTGGCAAACTCCACGAAGTTCAGAAAAAAGAGACACCGAATAGAAACAATTGTAGCAATGTTGCTTTCCTACAAAGGGCCGTTGCTGCTCTTTTAAGCCAATCATCTCCTGGCCTTACTCTCGAGTCGTCCTTTTTGCTTTAGCTGCTCTTGCCTTCTGACAGATTTTCACGTGTGCACTAGGAACAGGCTCCTCCTGTTCCTCTGCCTCTCTGCAGTCCGACTCTGGAGGCTCCAGAGTCTCTCCCAGATGGCCCTGGACCCATCTCTGCCTCTGGCACAGAGCCCTTGTCCGGGCCTTCCCCAGAGTCCAGGACTGGCCCATGATCCTCCCCAGCCTCCTCACTGTTTGACTCCACTGCTAGCTCTGTGGGCTGCTGGTGGACCACAACACTGATAGTCACGACGGATGCCAGCCTCTTTGGCTGGGGAACACATCTCCAGAATAGAATGGCCCAGGGACGGTGGTCACAGGCAGAGTTGTGCCACAATATTAACTGGCTGGAACTCAGGGCAGTCTATCTTTCCCTGTGAAAGTTCCAGGACATTGTGTTGGGCAAGTATGTATTAATTCTGAGTGACAATGTGGCCACTAAAGCGCATATTAACAGGCAGGGGGGTACCCAATCCCAATCCCTTATGAATGAGGCTGATGACTTTGTCTCTGGGCAGAGAGGCTATATTTGTCACTGAGGGCGGAGAACATTGCAGGGACCACCAATGTGCAGGAAGATTGGCTCAGCAGGGCCACAGTCACAGCAGAGTGGTGCCTGCATCTGGCTTTGTTTCAGGAGCTGACCGAGAGCTTCGGACAACCAGCCATGGATCCCTTTGCCACCCCAGACAATGCCCATTTGACAAGGTTCTTTACGAGGTGGTTCTGGGAGTAGAAGGGGTTGATGCGCAGATCGTACCCTGCGGTTTTGTAAAATTATCGGCGATATTATTTTCTGACATACAATACTTCAGTTGTATCATATTATCCTGTATACATTACCTTACATTTAGGTATCTAATGTCAGTATATTTAGATCTTATTTTAACAGCTAAAGTAGTAGCCATTTTAATAGCCGCTTAATTATCTTCAGAAACAACAATTGGATTATTTACATTTAAACCTATATCTAACATCAGTTGTCTATAATAGATTAATTCTGTGCACAGTAAAGACAAACAGGAAAATTCAGGAAAATTCAGCCTCCATTGTCGACAAATTTATGTGCTTTTGCCTGATAGACTTCCACCCAATTAATGTATTTCCTAACATTATTGCGATACCTGATGTAGATTTTCTCGTAGCTAAATCAGTAGCAAAACTAGCATCAGCATATGCAGTCAGTATAAGATCACAGTTAGGTTCTAGATATAAGGTGTAATGCATTGTTAGCTTCAAATATCTCAGTATCCGTTTTGCAGCTTGCCAATGCCAATGCCTTTCAGTTAGTTCTGTATTATATCTCACTAATTGGTTAACACAATAGGAAATATCAAGTCTAGACCAATTACTAATATAAGATAAACTACCTATCAATGATTGATAAATCTCTGTGCTGAATACAGGACTTTGTATATCACCATGTTTAAAATCCTGACTCATAGGTGTTTTTGCTGATTTACACAGTTTCATAGTGTAACGTTTCAGTAATTGGCTAATTTTACTAGATTGGGACAGTTTTTATCCTCTAATAGTGTTTAATATTGCCAAGATTTCGTATTTTCAATTTCTTCTGCAACAAAACAAGTTCTCTTGCTTCCTTTTCATTTTAGTTATAACGGCAATATCGTCTGTAAACAAGAGTAAAAATGAAACCAAACCATCTTTCTCTCGTTTAAAGAGACAGTATACTTGCTCTAAAACCTATGGCATTTAATTCTTTAACTATACATTTATTCCATTGAAACCCTGATTGCTTCAAACCATAAAGACTCTTTTTTAATTTCCAGCAATCAGCTCGCCAATCCATTCTAATACCTAATGGTTTTTTCATATAGATATTTCATATAGATATCATGATGCAAAGGTGCATGTAAGTATGCTGTCTCAACATCTATATGAGTGATCAGATATTCATTTTTTGCTGCCCACACCAACATTGCTTTCAACGTGGTTGCTCTCAAACTGGGAGCAAAAACTTCATCATAATCTTTATCAGACTGAGCAAAACCCTGAGCAACTAATCGTGCTTTATGGGTTACAGTTCCATCAGCACCGGTCTTTAACTTATAAATCCATCTACAACCAATTAACCGTTCTCCTGGTGGTAACTTAACATTTTCATACACACCTAACTCTGTTAATGAATTTAGTTCTTTATCCATAGTTTCCTTCCAAGCTAATTGGTCCTTTTCAGGATATATCCTAATATCATCATAGTTAGAAGGTTCTATGTTTATTTGACAAACAACATTTGCTTGATACCTATCAGGTGGACACTTTACCCTTGTCGATCTTCTAGGTAATACAGGACTCGTAACTGGTCTTTCATCTAATTCCTCCCCTAAACTTTCTTCTTCTTTTATAGTAGATTCTACTTCATCTATTTCATCTTCAGGGGTATTATTGAACATTTGATTATCAATAATAACATCCTCCTTTCTGTAATTAGCTTGCTCAAGCTTATCCCAACCTTCATGCTCCAGGAATTTTGCACTAGCACTATGATAAATACTAGTAGTACCTGGTGCCCAAAATCTAAATGATCTATGATTAGATTCATACCCAACAAAAACCTTTTCCTAGCTCTTGGTTGTCCCTTTCACCTTAATTGTGATGGTATATGAATCCAAGCAGGAGAACCAAATGTATGTAGGTAGCTTAGATTTGGTTTTCAGTAATTCAGAAAAAATGAGTTCCTTTTCATGTAGCTCTTGGAAAGTTTTTATCATAAACTCCAAATGAGCCAACATATCTCCACCTTTCAGAAGCCGAGTTTGAAACAGTTTACGTGTAAGGTGCATGTGTGCACCTACACTATCTCGAACATAAATCCTCTTCAAGTTGTTCCAGTACTTAGCAGCAGACTCTTCACCACAAATATGGACTAACTGCTGGTCATTCAGTGTCAGCCCAATTATGCAAAGAGCCCATTCGTTATCCCTGTTAAATTTGGCTATTTTCTTTTTGTCTTCCTCATCGTTTGGATCCCATGCATTTACATCCAGTGGATTAGTAACCACGCCCCATAGTCCTTCCTTGCGCAGAAGTAGGTTACACTTCACAGACCAGGATGCATAGTTTGTTCCATCCAACCGGGTTATCATGGATATGCTGGACAACTGTTCTTGTGCCATCTTCACCTGGACTATTTGTATCAAACACAGCCGTCTGAGTTATATTACTGTATAGTCACAGCCAGTCTCAGTGTTCTGGGCCCATAACCAATGTTATGGGTAATCTGGGTTCACAACCAAGGTTGTGGATTGTTGAGCAGAGTACCCTACGCATGAAAACGACTGAGACTGGTTGTATACAATAACAGTCACTTGCAGACAAATTGGGGTTTGATATTCCTTTACTTTTAGAGAAAAGGCAAAGTCATAGTCCAAAAACAATCCAGGTCATACACATATAAAGTCAGTGAGTCAGGGACGTTACAAAGTCTTCTTACCAAACATAGACTTGCACAACAAACAAGGTCTTCTTTCAGTTCGGCAAAACACAGTTCAATTCACAACAGTCAGTATCTTGAGGAATCAGTAACTAGCCATGATCAAGCAACGATCATAAAGCTCAAATATACAGTTGCAGCATGTCATCAGGTTACAGTGTAGGGTCCCTGTAGATTTCCCACAAGCCATAATTTAGTAGTCCTTTTATACATTGGCTACAGAGCTCAACCAATCAGGATGCTTGCATGCTTGCATGATGCAGCACAGCCTTAAAGCAATATCATGCCTTTCTACAAACATACATAGTTAATTTATATATTCTCTAAGAATATATATACTCTTCCATCTGGAAGGCCTTTTGCTCCTGGTGCTCCAGGTCTCGCTTGGACCCAACTTCAGTGTCCGTGCCCCAAATACTGGAATTTCTTCAGGCAGGGCTGGACAAGGGCCTTTCACCCAACATAATCCGTCACCAGGTGGCTGCCCTGTTATCAGTCCTTTCCTGTGGGGGACTGGACTCCCTTGCTCAACACTCAACTGTCCACAGGTTCATCAGGGGCACAACAAACCTACAGCTTCCAGTGGTTCACCGCTACCCTACTTGGGACCTCACTAAGGTACTATAGGCACTGACCGAGGCCCCTTTGAACCACTGAGAGGCCACATTGTGGTTTCCTGACCTACAAAATGCCCTTCCTGGTGGCCATAACATCGGCCAGGCGGATATCGGAGTTGGCAGGTTTATCCATCTGCAGTGATCTCTGTATGTTTCACCCTAACAGTGATTTTGTGTTTGGACCCTTCCTTCATACCGAAGGTGAAATCGTGGTTCCACAGGGCCCAGGAATGTGTTTTACCCGATTTCTGCCCCAAGCCCATGCATGAACTGGAACGGAAATGGCACACGTTAGATGTGAGGCTGGCACTCCGGATACATATCAAAAGAACTTCTTTTAGCAAGACGGAGTCACTTTTTGTGTCATTCCAGCCTGCCTTTTTAGGAGCCAAAGTCACTCCATCAACCATGGAGTGCTGGATTATGGTATATCACCAAATCTTACAAGATGCATGCTGTTTCACTGCCCAAGAAGGGACGTTAGTCTTACCGTGATACATCCTTTCTCATAGGGGCGATGGGAGGTGCCACAACGGGTTATTCTAGGCTCTAGCTCTATGGACTGAGTTGATCCGCCTCCCTGGTGACATTCCCCAGCTTTGACAATGAAGCCGAAGCGAATGGAAATCCAGCTCAAAAATAGAAAAACAGGAAAACACGCCCACCCAAGGGAGTCGGACCAGACAGAAACAGGGTGGGACTGGCACCTCCCATTGCCCCTATGAGAAAGGACGTATCACGGTAAGACCAACGTCCCTTCTCCATAGTGTGGCAATGGGAGGTGCCACAACGGGATATACCAAAGACTGGCTAGCACTACAGGCAGGAACTAGTCTGGGCCGATGACCCTGACTCTTCATGGACCCTCTGCAAGACCCTCTGCCCAAATGCAGCCTCTGCCGAGGCATACGCATCCAGTTTATAGTGGCATATGAAGGGAGATGGAAAAGTCCATGTAGCTGCCCTACAAATCTCCTCCACCAAAGCCTGGGTAGCCCATGCTGCCGTTATAGCAGCACTGTGAGTAGAGTGGGCCGTTATCCCGAGGCACCGGAAGAGCTTGAAGCTCGTAAGCGCGTGCTATACATGACCTAAGCCAACACCCCACCATGGAAGATATCACCCTGTGGCTAAGAGTTGACGGTTGATAGGAGACAAACAGGGTTTCAGTCTTCCAAAAGGAAGAGGTCTATGAGATATAAATACGGAGGGCCCGCCTAACATGCAACATATGCCAGGTCTGCTCCAAGGCGTGCCGATGCCTTAGACAGAAGTCCTGCAGGACCAACTCCTGTGCTCGGTGAAACATGGATTTGACTTTTGGTAGAAAGGCAGGGTCCAGGCGCAGGACCACCCTGTTGGAGTGAAAGATACACAGATCCTTCCTCACCGATAAAGCCACCATGTCGTGTCCCACTCCTCCTCTGACGACCGGGTCGGCGAAGTCCGTATCAAGCGAGGCTGCGAAGCCTCTGCAGCTTTGCCAAAGTTCTGTCAGAGTTCTCAGGGCAGGCAGGAGATCAGGATGTGACTTCAGCAATCCAAGTTAGACTTTGCCTGACTCAAAGAATGCCAGAAAGCAGATCCTTTATATAGGCCATGGGGTGTGGCTCCATGACTCAGCACTTATCCAGGCCTGCCCCTCCCTTCCTTTTGCTGACGTCGCCTCTCCATTCTCCAGAAGCGTGGATCTATCCATTGCTTTGTTTCGTCCCCAGCTGCCGGTAATCCCAGCTCGTGGCTGGCTTCAGGCGCACATGCTATCGGAGGGAGGTTTGTTTGCTCGGTTTGTCCGGGCCAGGGCTGGGGGCTGGAGGCATGCCAGGACATTCTTCTGCACTATAAGTCTCTGGCTGAGATAGCAGGAGATGAGAGGGGCCAGGCTGTGGGGGGGGGCGAGGCACAACACACCAATTCCAATATCTGTCGGGCAGACGTGATGGCCACAAGGAAAACAACCTTACATGATAGGAGCCAAAGACTGGCTTCCCTCAATGGTTCAAAAGGGGCCTTGGTTAATGCCTGCAAAACCTTAGCCAAGTTGGATAACGGTGCAGCATAGGGGGGTGAAGATTAGAAGCACCATGCAGAAAGGTACGCACCCTCGGATGGTGAACGAGGGAGCCCCAGTCCCCAAATGGCAAAACAGAATCCAATGCAGCCACCTGCCTCCTCAATGTATTAGGAGAAAGCCAATACTTAAGGCCCTCCTGTAAAATCTCTAGCACCTCCGCCACTGAGGCCGAAGTAGGGTCCCAATGTCTTGAACTACACCACTCCATAAAGGTGGTTCATGTGGCGTTGTAAATGCACGTGGTCGAAGGCTGCCTGGCCGCCTGAATCGTCTGGATGACCCCGAAGAAAACCACTCCCGTTTCAAGAGCCTCCGCTCAACTGCCAAACGGTGACAGCTTGGTGACCGACAGGCCTCCCAGGTCAGCGAACCACAGCCTCCTGGGCCAATGAGGAGCTACCAATAGTATCTCTGCCCTCTCCAACAGCACCTTCCTGATGACAGCTGGAATCAATGGTAGGGGAGGGAAAGCATATAAGAGGCCCTTGGGCCATGGGGTCCTCAGAGCATCCACCCCCTCTGCTCCCGGGGCTGAGAATCGTGACAGGAACCAGGGGAGGTGAGTGTTCGTTGGAGATGCGAAAAGATAGATCACTGGCTGGCCGAACCGGTCGACGAGGGCTGCAAAGAGATTGGGATGGAGCCTCCACTCTGATGGATTCACGGTGGCCCGACTCAGCCAGTCTGCCCTGATGTTGTCCGTCTCGGCAATATGGTCCGCCATCAGGGACAACAGAGGAGTCTCTGCCCATTGGCAAAGTGCCTCCGCCTCCAGCATCAGGGCACATGACCGAGTCCCGCCTTGCCTGTAGACATGGGCCTTCGTCATTATATTGTCTGTGAGAAGAACATGTGTCCCCCTCACCAGTGGCAGAAAGGCCTGAAGAGTCAGATGCGCAGCCCGCAGCTCCAGCCAGTTGATCTATTGATTGAGCTCCAATCGAGTCCAGCATCCCTGGGCCACTTGGGACCCGCAATGTCTGCCCCAACCAAAGAGGCTGGCATCTAATGTCACCGTCACTCTGCAAGGCTCCCTGAAAACACAACCCCTCCTTATAGGGACATGGAGGTACGCTTCTGTGAGGTCTATGGAAATTAAGAAGTCCCCCTCCCTGATGTAATAGTTGAATCCCTTCAAATTGAGAATTAGTCTCCACCCACCCCCCCGAGGCCTTTGGGATGATGAACAAGATCGAATAAAAACCCCGCCCCCGTTGCTCCAGTGGAACTGGCTGAATGGTCCGAATATCCAGCAAATGCTGAATAGCTGACTCCATGAGTCCCCGTTTGACCGAGTCTTGAGAAAGTGGGCAACGGAGGAAAAGCCTCAGAGGAGGAGAGAGAAATTCGAGGGAGACCCCTGCTCGCACTGTCTTCCTAACGCAGGTATCTGTTGTTAGGCCGTCCCAGCAGTCCACAAACAGGCCCAGCCAGTCATCACTTGGAGCGATGAGCACCTCTACCACCATTGCCCCTGAAGGGCTGGCCTGATGGCGGTTGTCTACCTCTGGCAAAGGAAGGCCTTTCGGTCTGGTAACCTGACTGTGATTGGAAAGGCTGTTGTTGTCAGGGAAAGCTCGGCCCAGCCCCCCCACCCGATGGAAGGAGGGCCACCTATAGTAGGGTGACAGACAGAAATCGGCCCACCTGCCCTGAGAAGGAAGCACCTTTCTCTTGTCCCTGGTTTCGACTAGTAAAGGGTCCAAAGACTGGCCAAATAAATGTCCCCCTCCACATAGCATCCATGTGTCAGTGACATAGCCAAATCAGACGTCTAGCAGTTACAGATGCCACCATGGCACTGGCAGAAAACTTGGCAGAGACCAAGGTTGCATCGGCGGTGCATTCTGCAGCAGCTAAAATCTTGGAGAGGTCCTGGTGAGCATTATTTATTTATTTATTTATTTAATCACACTTTTATACCGCCCTATCTCCCAAGGGACTCAGGGCGGTTTACAGCCTATTAAAAAACACAAATACATAACTATAAATACAGAAATAAGAACATTAATTAAAAAACTTATTTGATAAGGCCGAATTAAATTTACAATTAAAACAATAAAACCCCATTAAAACTACATTTGATAAAAAGCTAACCCAGTCCTGCGCAAATAAATAGATGTGTCTTAAGCTCGCGGTGAAAGGTTCTAAGGTCGGGAAGTTGACGGAGTCCCAGGGGAAGCTCATTCCAGAGGGTGGGGGCCCCCACAGAGAAGGCCCTTCCCCTGGGTGTCGCCAGTCGGCACTGCCTGGCAGACGGCACCCGAAGGAGTCCCTCCCGGTGAGAGCGCACGGGTCGGTGGGAGGCAGTCGATGGCAGCAGACGGTCCCGTAAATAGCCCGGCCCTAAGCCATGGAGCGCTTTGAAGATGGTTACCAACACCTTGAAGCGCACCCAGAAAACCACAGGTAGCCAGTGCAGTCTGTGCAGGAGTGGTGTCACATGGGAGCCACGAGGGGCTCCCTCTATCACCCGCGCAGCTGCATTCTGGACTAACTGTAGCCTCCGGGTGCTCCTCAAGGGGAGCCCCATGTAGAGAGCATTGCAGTAATCCAGGCGAGAGGTCACGAGAGCGTGAGTGAATGTGCATAAGGCATCCCGGTCTAGGAAGGGGCGCAACTGGCGAACCAGGCGAACCTGGTAAAAGGCTCTCCTGGAGACGGCTGTCAAATGATCTTCAAAAGACAGCCGTCCATCCAGGAGAACACCCAAGTTACACACCCTTTCCATTGGGGCCAGTGACTCGCCCCCAACAGTCAGCTGTGGCTGCAGCTGACTGTACCGGGGTGCCGGCATCCTCAGCCACTCTGTCTTGGAAGGATTGAGCTTGAGCCTGTTTCTCCCCATCCAGACCCGTACGGCCTCCAGGCACCGGGACAGCACTTCGACAGCTTCATTGGGGTGGCCCGGTGTGGAAAAATACAGCTGAGTATCATCAGCGTAGAGTTGATATCTCACACCGAAGCCACTGATGATCTCACCCAGCGGCTTCATATAGATGTTGAACAGGAGGGGCGAGAGAATCGACCACTGCGGCACCCCACAAGTGAGGTGTCTCGGGGCCGACCTCTGTCCTCCCGTCAACACCGTCTGCGACCGGTTGGAGAGATAGGAGGAGAACCACCGATAAACGGTGCCCCCCACTCCCAATCCCCCCAACCGGTGCAGCAGGATACCATGGTCGATGGTATCAAAAGCCGCTGAGAGATCTAATAGGACCAAGGCAGAGGAATAACCCCTGTCCCTGGCCCTCCAGAGATCATCTACCAACGCGACCAAAGCCGTCTCCGTGCTGTATCTGGGCCGGAAGCCGAACTGGAATGGGTCTAGATAGACGGTTTCATCCAGGTACCGGGGTAATTGACATGCCACCACACTCTCTACAACCTTCGCCACAAAGCGAAGGTTGGAGACCGGACGATAATTACCTAAAACAGCTGGGTCCAGGGAAGGCTTCTTGAGGAGGGGTCTCACCACCGCCTCTTTCAAGGCGGCAGGGAAGACCCCCTCCAACAAAGAAGCATTAGTAATCCCCTGGAGCCAGCCTCGTGTCACCTCCTGCGTGGCCAGTACCAACCAGGAGGGGCACGGGTTCAGTAAACATGTGGTGGCATTCAACCTCCCCAATAACCTGTCCATGTCCTCGGGAGCCACAGGGTCAAACTCATCCCAAACAGTCTCAACAAGACAGCTCTCTGACCTCCCATCTGGATCCACCCAATTTTGATCCAGACCATCCCGAAGCTGAACAATTTTATCGTATAGATAACCACTAAACTCCTCAGCGCGTCCCTGCAACGGGTCATCCCGCTCCCCCTGTTGAAGGAGAGAGCGGGTCACCCGAAACAGGGCGGCTGGGCGGTTATCTGCTGACGCAATGAGGGAGGAGACATAGCCACGTCTCGCTTCCCTCAATGCCACTAGGTAGGTCCTGGTATATGACCTAACTAGTGTCCGATCAGCCTCGGAACGACTGGATCTCCAGGAACTCTCTAGGCGTCTTCTCCAGCGTTTCATCTCCCTCAGCTCCTCAGAAAACCAAGGAGCTGATTGAGACCTTCGCCGGGTCAGAGGCCGCAAAGGCACGACACGGTCTAGAGCCCCAGCCGCGGCCAGTTCCCAAGCCGCGACTAGTTCTTCAGCCGTGCCGTGGGCCAGACCCTCAGGAAATGGCCCAAGCTCCGTCTGGAACCTCTCCGGGTCCATCAGGCACCTGGGACGGAACCAACGTATTGGTCCCGTCTCCCTGCGGTGATGAGTGGCGATCAGAAAGTCTACGCGAAGGAGAGAGTGATCTGACCATGACAAAGGTTCAATGACTAATTCTCTCAAGTCCAGATCCTTCAACCACTGTCCAGAGATAAAAATCAAGTCCAGCATGCCACCCCCAATGTGAGTGGGGCCATCAACTACTTGGGTCAGGTCCAAGGCCGTCATGGAAGCCATGAACTCCCGGGCTGCCGTCGATGACATGCCGGTCGATGGCAGGTTAAAGTCCCCCATAACCATGAGTCTGGGGGTCTCAACCGCCACTCCAGCAAGCATCTCCAGGAGCTCGGGCAGGGCTGCTGTCACGCAGCAAGGAGCCAGGTACGTGACCAGCAAGCCCATCTGACACCTATGACCCCACCTCACAAAGAGGGATTCATAGCCGGCAATCTGAGGAACAGTGGTCTCCCTCGACTCTAGATTCTCTTTAATAACAACCGCCACCCCCCCACCCCTACCTTGGGCCCTCGGTTGATGGAATGCTCGGAAACCCGGTGGGCACATTCCAACAAGGGGCAAGCCCTCTTCTGTGCCCAACCAGGTTTCCGTAACGCCCATAAGGTCCACGGAACCCCCCTGAATAAGATCACGAACTAAGGGGGCCTTGTTGACCACGGACCGTGCGTTGCACAATATCAACCAGAGGCCTAGGCTCTGAGGGTCATGACCATCCGGGGAACGGGAGAAGTCTGAGGGATCGGGGTGCGTGATCGCTTTCAAACATCGAGCACGCGTCCCCAAAAATCGATGTGATCCCTCACTTCCACCATATCTGCCCCTCCCACTTACCGTGCAAATATGCACGGTAAGCATGTATATTATCTGGCACTAAGTGAGACTGAAGTTGTCGCAGCCATCGAACTGACACCCTGGTAAGGAAGGACGCCGCTGTAGAGGCTCTAATAGCCCAAGAATCTGCCAGGTAAGCACGGCGCAGGGCCGTCTCCTCTCTCTTTTCCTCTGCCCTCAAGGCGTCCTCAGCATCAGGCGGTAAAACAGAAGAGGTCAAAGCAGCCACCGGAACATCCACCTTGGGGATGTCCAGTAACTTAAGTAAGACTGCATCCACTCCAAAAAGCTGATTCTCCAACCCAGTGGCCCTGGAAGCCGTAGCCGGTGAGGTCCACTGCCTTCGTATTAACTCCAAAAACATCTCAGGGATAGGAATGGTAACTGCCTCTACCGCCTGCTCAGTGAACAAGACATCATCCTGTTCCCCGCAATCTAAAGTGGATCCAGAAGCTGCAGGTGCCTGATCCATATGTGCTCTAGCCCGAGCCTTCGCCAACAAAGGTTTCAGGAGGGCAGGATTGAACAGACCCTTAAAGGGAGGTTTTGGGCGGGCATCCTGCTCTGATACAGAAAAATCCTCCTCACCCTGCCACTCCCCATCATAATAGCTAAGTTCAGAGGGAGCGGGAGACACAGGTTCCTGGTACTCAACCACTGGAGGTAAAAATCTCCGAGAGGCCACTCCCTGTCCCAAAGGATACAAGTGGGCAGGTGGTTGAAACTGCTGGCGCATTTCCTCCGCAATGCCTCTCTTAATGGCCTGATCAAGCCACATCTTCATAAACTGTGGCATGTCTTATCCTCCCATATCACCTGGGTGGAGCCCCGCTGCGGTGGGAGTCCATGTTGCCTCAGGGGCCCTAAGTGGTGCCCCAGAAGGCCCTGGCTGAGGGTAACTGAGGGTATCAGGTGACCAGGACCTGGCAGCTGCAGGTTGAGATGGTATGTTCAGATCCTACTGAGGAGGCAAATTTAGAGTGGAGAAGCCATCTGACGCTCAGAAATGGCAGAGACTGAAGGGGCCTGAGGCAAAAACCCCACTGCAGCCTTGGCAAACTGCCTATCAATGGCTTTCTGTCGTGCCTCGTCAGTCTTTTCCTCAGCCTTGGATGTGCCAGAATGGACATTGGCCCTGGTACAAATCTTAGCAGCCGCAGCGAGGCTGGCTGTTCTAGGCCTGACTGGCGCTCTGCCCCCTCTATCTGGCTGAGGTGACCAAGAACCCTCTGCAGAAAATGCAGCCTGCCTATCAGAGTCTTCCATAGTAAGCAGGTGATAGGCCAGAAGCCCCTGTAATCCACAAAAGCAGGGCAAGCTATTTGCCAAATGACCAACTCCCCTTGAGGAGGTAAAGGTCCCAAGTCCAATTCCTTTTTTTTTTTTTTGGCAAAACAGTCAGAAAAATTCAAACAGGGCAGAAAAGGAAAATATAAAGGCCTGATCCCATGATGCAGACAAACTGGCCGCTGGAATCCTCAAATTTGTGACTCCAATTTTTGTAGATCACTGTAGATATCAGGCTCTGGTCCTCCAGATCCACCAGATCAGGCTGCAAAGCTAGCCTGCAGGCACAAAAATGGCTGGAAAATGACCAGGGCTCCCATCCGCCAATGCAGAGAGCCCTACTAGCCCTCTGGCAACAAATCAATGCCGGGGAGCAAAGCCACCCAGACTTGAAGCTGCAATTGCACAGGAAAAAAGGGCACACAATTAACTCCTACCTTCCTGGGACCGCGCCAGGCTAAGAAAGGCTAGTGCAGCCCAGTGGCTCTGCCACAGTTCCTTCCTGGCACCAAGAATCCAGGAAGCAATAAAACACCCACCCACAGGCTGCAAGAGGCTGGCGTGGCCGACAAGCTCCAAAACAGCTGATCCCCAGCTGCAAGCAAACAAGCCCACTCCACAGCTGATCAGCTCAGGAAACTCCGGAGCAAAAGACAGCCGCACCAAGGCTCATAGAGGCTGGCGCGGCTCCAGCGGCTTTTATCACGGTGCTCCACCACCACAGAGGCCAGCTGCAACCTTTGGGGTGAAGGCAAACCCCACAACCTTTGGGGTGAAGGCAAACCCCACACCCAAAGCTACCAGCCAGGTACCAGAGAGGAAAGGGGAGTGTGGGAAGCATCGGAAAAGGTGACCTCCCAGCTCCAATCCGTATCAACGGAGAACCCTCCCTAGCTGCAAGCAACAATCATAGATCCAAGAAAAAACAAGACAAAAGAAACAAATTCACCCGAAAGGAAAAGAAAGAAAACAAAAATCCAAAAATAAGAAAAAAAATATCCAGGGAATAATATAGCTCAGCTCTAAAGCTCTGGAGCTAAAAATTAAGTGTCCATAGCTGAGGCTGAGTTGAAAAAAGCTGGGGAATGTCACCAGGGAGGCAGATCCTCAGAATTTTTTCAACTCAGTCCATAAAGCTAGAGCCTAGAATAATCCGTTGTGGCACCTCCCATTGCCACACTATGGAGAATATCACAACACACTCCACAAGGAATGCAGCCATAAGTGCAGCATGGGCAACGCAGGGCTTTCTGGAGGAGGTTTGCTACATGGTTAGCTACATGGTCCTCCCTGTCCCCTTTCATCAAGGACTATAAACTTTACAGCTATGCCTTGGCTGAGGTGGCCTTTGGTAAGCAATTCCTGCAAAGGATGCATGGGGATGAGGGAACCTTGGACCAGGCTGCGGCCCACCCATAAGGACAAGACCGCTTTGGTATGTCCCATTCTTGGATGCTATCTCCACTGCAATGGAGAAGACGCGTTGGTCTTACCTGATACACTCCTTCTCATTGAGTGGAGATTAGCATCCAGCCCCACCCTAGTGACAGACTGACCCTCAGTCCATTGTGGGGGGAGCACACTTCTGACCAAGACACATCAAGTCTGTCTCTACACCTTCGCCAAAAGCTGGGGGCCATTGGTGTAGGTATGTCCTCGCAGCTTTGACAGACAAAGACAACCCATTCCTGGATGCTATCACTCAACAAGAAGGAGCGTATCAGGTAAGACCAACACCACTTTCAATCTAGCCACAGAAAACTGGGACTCTTAAATGACTTGGTTCAAGTGTTTCCTAGAGGCTAATGACCTTTTGGGTCTTTCAGACAATAGAAAACTAGCACTGTTCTGAGCTAATGTGGGTCAAAGGCATTTGAGGTAGCAAAGGCACTCGTGGCACCCACAATTGTGCACACCATACCATGGACGATGCTAAGAATACTCTCCAGACACACTACACACCCATGCCATCCAAGATCATCAGGAGGCACAAATTTCATTGCCAGAATCAGCTGGAAAGCGAATCAATGAATGAATACATTGCGGCATTGCAAATGGCCACCTTATATTGTGAGTTCTGAGAACTTGATGAGATGCTGCCAGACCAAATAATTTGTGGTGTAAGAGACCTAAATCTCCAAAGACGACTGCTAGCCAAGCCAAGCCCAACCTCACCTTGCAGATGGCACTAGACGAAGCCAGAGCCGTGGAAAACTCGATGAAGTTTACGGCAGCCATTCAAAAATCTCTAAACCCAATAGTTTTGTACCAAAATGCCACTATCCATCAGAGCAGTACCGAGCAGGTGGAATCAACGGATGAAGAAACTAAGTTTGCCACCTCCGATTAATAAGCAGAGGAACTGCAGAGGGGACAATGGTGGGGTGCATGCAGGGGTGAAATGCTCCCAGATTGGACGGGATCGCGCGATCCGGTAGCGATGGTGGCTGCTGGTTCGGAGGACCGGTAGCAAAAATCCCTGCCCCCCCCCGCCTCTGCTGAGCCGCACCATCTGCAGAGGTTTTTTTTTTACTTTTAAAAGCCGGTTTTGCTTCAGCCGAAACAGGCCTTTAAAAGTAAAAAACAGCAGAACCTTACTTGTACTCTTACTTTATTTTTTTGTTTACATTTATATCCTGCCCTTCTCCGAAGAAACATGTTTTCTACAAGAGTAGAGATTCTAAGGCACTTACCTGATTACTGAGGAACGCATGGCCACAGCCCGAAAGCAGTTTCAGTTTCAGCCAGACAGCATCAATCCCTCAGCTAATCTATTTCTCGGTGATCAACTGGCTCGCTTTGCTAGCTGAGGAACTCTGGGATTTGAAGTCCAAAATAAAATAAAATAAAATAAAATAATAAATAAATAAAATAAAATAAAATAAAAATAAATAAAATAAAATAAAATAAAATAAAAAATTAAAAAATTAAAATAAAATAAAATAATAAAATAAAAAAAATAAAAAAAAAATAAAAAAATAAAATAAAAAATAAAATAAAATAAAATATTTGTGCAGCTTTCTGAGATTTGGTGTGTTTCTGTAGTGTTTCACTCTAACTACACAAACACACAAAATCTCAGAAAGCTGTATTGTGTGTGTGTGTGTTAGTTGTGTGTGTGTAAAGTGTGAAAGTTGGGTTTTGAGCTTTTTGTGGCTGTGTGAAGTGTGAAGTGCAGCTGCTTTTACATTGTGTGTGAGTCAGTTGTGCTGTGTATGTGTAAAGTGTGAAAGTTGGTTTTTGGTACCTCTTATTGTTTTTTTATACTTTATTATTTTTATTATTTATTGTTATTGGCCACACCCACCAAGCCATCTGACCACCAAGCCATGCCCACCAATTAAGCCACGCCCACAGAACCGGTAGGGAAAATTTTTAGATTTCACCCCTGGGTGCATGGGATGCAGTGGAAATCACCCAAGGCCAGCCTGCAAGTTCAAAGATGCCATCTGCTGTAAATGTGATAGGAAGGGGCATTTGGCAAGATACGTCATGCCAGGCAAAACACCCATTACCGTGCAAACCAGTACCATGAAAACCAGCTGACCTACTCAACAGATCCCCAGAAACCCGCCAGTTATCACGCAAACCAGCTGACCTACCCGACACATCCCAAAAGAGCACAACTATGGAAGCCATGGCAAAGCAAGGGACGATATGCAGAGCCCAAAAACACATACCAAACAACTATTGGGCAAGCAAACTCAACGCGAGCGAAGAAAATCTATGTCATGGTCCTCATTGAGGATTCACTCTGCGACATGGAAATAGACACGGGATCGTCAATATCAATCGTGTCCTGGGCCACCATTCAGTAATTAGTGCCAGGAATCACCAAGAAGCAACTAAGACATCAGAGGACCCAGTTGAAGCACTATCAAGGGAACAGAATCCTCATCATAGGGCAAGAAACATCTCAAAGAATTTGCAGGGCCGTTGGAACTGACAATAGTAAGCAGCGCCCTGCCAAGCCTGCTCGGACTAGACTGGTTCGCATCCCTGGGTCTGGGGGTAACTGGCATCCACACCATCCAAGATGACAGCATTGAGGAGCTAATCAAGGAATTCACAGAGGTGTTCAACGAAAGCTTAGGCAAGTATAATGGAACACCTATCTCCTTCAACCTCAACCTCCAGATCGCCCCCATAAGAATGAAGCTTGCGCAAGGTCCCTTTTGCCTTACGTCTGAAAATTGACAGCCAATTGGATAAGCTGATTGCCCAAGGGGTTTTAGAACTGGTTGATCATGCAAAATGAGAAACACCCATAGTAACACTAGTCAAGCCTGATGGTTCAGTCCGCATCTGCGCAGACTACAAATGCACAATCAACAAGGCATTACAGCAGAATGCCTGTCAGTTTTGGAAGACAGTTTTCCTTTTTGCTTCATAACTGCCATATATTTTAGCCTGGGAAATTGGGAGGGGTTTTTGTTGGAGCGGTAGAAAGTTAGTCATAACAACATTCCGTATTTGCCTGGCAGGCAATCGAGACTGGTGGGACAGGTGGCAAGGGGCCCACCACTATCATGATTTCGGTAGCTGTCCTCTCATTTGATTGTAGAGGCCCATTTATCTAGCCAGGTGAGTCCCAGGATGATTGACTCTACCATTTTTGGGGCTACTACAAATCAAATGAGTTCTGTGTGGATCCTCAATTCCAATCTGACAAGCTCAGTGACCCATGTAGTAGGGGTGCCACCTATTAAAGTCCCTACTTGCTGAAAGCATATGGAGCAGTTTAAGAGGTTTGTCTTTATGCCTAGCTGCTCAACAATGGGGAAGCTAGTTAAGCACCGAGTGCAGCCAGTGTCTATTATTGCCGCTACCTCTCCCTGCACCCCTGTCTCTGGCACTGTCAGCTTGACTTAGGCCACAAAGGGGTGTTGGTCCCACTTACCATCAGGTCATCTTCACTGCTGCTGCTGCTGGCCGGCCTGGGCGGCAGGTCTTTGGTTGAGGTCACTTCGCTCTCTTCAGGGGGAGGGGAAGTCTCGATTGCCTGCCAGGCAAATACGGAATGTTGTATTGAGATGAGCCCACAGAGCCCCCACCAATGTGACGCGGCCATGATTGCCACCGAGGTCCTACCTGGGACTCCCCAGGTTCCCAAGGAATACAGGGACCTGGCTGAAGCATTCAGTGAGGAGGAATTCAACATCCTTCCCCCTCCTCCATCGCCACACTGTCTGTGCTATTGAGATCGAGCCTGGGGCTAAACTCCCTAAACCAAAGATGTATTCAATGACCCCAAAAGTGATGGCTGAGCTGAGGAAGTACATCAATACAAACCTAGCCCGACGGTTCATCCAACCTGCAAAATCCAGAGTAGCTGCCCTGGTGCTGTTTAAGGAAAAGAAAGATGGGGGGGTTGAGGCTCTGCATTGATTTTCATGGAATAAATGCGGTATACTTGGAAAACACCTATCCCCTCCCCTTCATGAAAGACCTACTGAATTACCTTTCAAAAGGTAATTGAACTTGACTTGAGAGAAGCCTACTACAGGGTTTGCATAAAGGAAGGGGATGAATGGAAGACTGCTTTCAACTGCCCATTAGGTAGCTTCCAATTCAAAGTCATGCCCTTTGATCTCCACGGAGCCCCTGCTGTATTCAGACGGAATGAGCTCGAGTGAACAATTACTGGATTGCAAGTATTTTTGATTTCCTGACTTCTACCCTTTTAAAAAGAGAAACTTTTTTTTCTTTGTTTCAACTGACTCTTTAAGATGGCGCCTGAAAGGGAGTGAAAGTGAAGAATGGAATTCTAAACAGCCTGTATAACTAAGAAGCTAAGAAATGTTATGTGTGGATTTTAATGAAGTGAACTGAGCTCTCCTATACTTAAAGGAGAAAAGAGAAGTTTCTAGACTTATATTTTGTGAATTTTAAAAACTGAAATGGCTACTAAACCACCTAAGACTGGGGGCAGAAGGGGTTCTGAACCAGCTTTAGAAGATCTAATTAAAGAGCAAGGGAAAGTGTCTGAAGAAAGGTTTAAGGAGATTATGGATAATAATGAGAAAATAAGAGAAGAAATAAAAGAGAATAATAAAAAAATAAGAGAAGATATCTTGATGGCTTTTCAAGGTTTGGCAAAAAGACTGGAGGTGGTGGAGGAGGAGGTGCAAGAAATTGTTCAGTCAAATCAACAAATAGAAAATAGAATGGGGGGAATGCAAATCAAATTGGATAAAAATGAAGATCAAGTGGTGGTGATGCAGTATAGAATGATGGAAGGAGCTCTGAGAATTAGGGGTTTGAATGAGGAGAAAGGGGAAGATTTAAAAAAAAATTTATCAGAAGCTCTGGCTGAATTTATTGAACTTGATCCACAAGAGGTTGCTTATCAAATTGACAAAATTTATAGAGTTAATTCTTGGATTGCTAGGCAAAAGAAACTTCCTAGAGACATTGTGGTTTATTTTTTGAAAAGAACAGTGAGGAATCAAATTTTGCAAGTTGCTTTTCAGAAAAACTTGAAAATAGGGGAACAGGAGTTGAAGGTTTTGAAAGAGATTCCTCCCAAGATGTTAAGGGATAGAAAGGACTTTACATTTTTTACACAAGAACTTAAGAAATACCAGATTCAATTTAGATGGGAGGTTCCAGTTGGCTTGACAGTGTATTATCAAGGAAGAAGATATCGATTGACACAGTGCTTAAGGCCAAAGATTTTCTTTCTACAGTGCTGAAATTTGAAATAGACTCCAGTAAAGCTTTTATGAGAGGTGTATTAATATATCTTAATAATAGACAGAGAAATAAGCAACAAAGACAGCGAGGTATTTAGAAGAGGAAATTTATAAGAAACAACAATTATTAATACATAATCCACATGATCAAAAACTTAAAGATGCAATAAAGTTACTACAGAATCAATTTAATATGATAATGGCTGATCAGGTGGCAACAAATATACAATATGCCAAACATAATACTTTTGTAACGCAAATAGACCTGGTAGGTGGTTAGCATACACTTTAAGGAAAAGACAAAACAACGTACTATAGAAAAATAGAATATAAAGGTAAAGAGATATCAACAGGATAAAATTAAAAAGCTTTTTAGAATATTATACAAATTTATATCTTAAAGATAATATATTGAATAGGGATATTGATAATTATTTGAAGGAATATAAGGTTAAAATTTAACTTTAGAACAAACGGATGAACTGAATCGGCCTATAACCTCGGAAGAAATTATTTTGGTAATTAAACAATTAAAATGGGGAAAACTCCTGGTACAGATGGGCTCACAGTTAGTTATTATAGGAATTTACAGGATGAGATGTTAGGTCCACTTAAGGAATTATTTAATCAGATACAACTAGGAGAATTCCCCTCATGGAGAACCTCTTTATTTCATTGATACCAAAAGAGGAACAGGATTGTTCTAAACCTGGGAATTATAGGCCAATCTCACTTTTAAATAATGATTATAAGATTTTGTTAAAATAATAGCTAATAGATTAATGTTGATTCTGCAGCGAAGAATTCATAATGATCAATCTGGATTTATAAAGGAGACAGATGAGGAATAATGTTAGGCAGATTGTTAATTTACTGGAGTACTTAGAAAAGAAAAATTTTATTCCAGCAGCATTTATTTTCTCGATGCAGAGAAAGCTTTTGATCGATTGCATTGGGATTTTTATTTAAATTAATAGAAAAGATGCAATTTGGAGATGGTTTTTTAAGAATAATTAGGGCAATTTATGGAGAGCAAACAGCACAGATTATAATCAATGGTAGCTTAACAGAACCTTTTAAGATTGCGAAAGGAACAAGACAGGGATGTCCTTTATCACCATTATTGTTTATTTTAACTCTAGAACCATTATTGGATAAAATACGAGAAGTAAAGGAGATAGAGGAAGTTAGAGTTAGACAATATGAATATAAGTTAAGAGCTTTTGCAGATGATTTGGTGATTACTTTAACAAACCCTATAAATTCTAGTAAATCTTTGTTGGAAATAATTGATCAATATGGGAATGTCTCAGGGTTTAAGGTAAATCAGAAAAAGACAAAAGTGATAATAAAAAATATGGCCAGACAACAGAAAGAAAAACTAGAGGAAGTAACAGGATTTGAAATTGTAAAGAAGGTTAAGTACTTAGGGGTTTATATTACGTCGTCAAATGTGAAATTGTATAAGAATAACTATGAGGTTTTATGGCAAAAAGTTCAGAAGGAGTTGATTGTTTGGAAAAAATTGCAATTATCTTTCTGGGGAGAATTGCTGCTATTAAAATGAATGTTTTACCTAGATTTTTATTCCTCTTTCAGATGATACCAATAATTAAGAAAGATAAGAATCTTGAGGAATGGCAGAAGGGAATTAATAAATTTATATGGGAAGGTAAAAAAGCTAGGGTTAAAATGAAAATAATTCAAGATTCTCGGGAAAGGGGAGGTTTAAAAATGCCTAATTTTAAATTATATTATGAAGCAGCTGCTCTCTCTGCAATAAGTGATTGGTTTAATTTAACAGAGGACAGAATTTTGAATATAGAAGGTTATGATTTGCTATATGGATGGCATGCATATTTAATTTATGACAAAAAAGTGGATAAGGCCTTTAAAAATCATGTGCTAAGAAATGCCCTTCATGTGTTTGGAAAAATACTCTTATAAACTAAATTATAAGGTTCCTATATGGGCAAGTCCTAGACATACAGTAGAAAATATAAACATAGAACAGAATCAGGAAATGATTACATATAAAGATCTTTTGTATACTGAAAGAGATAATTTGCAGTTAAAATCTCTGCAAGTATTAAGAGAGGAAGGGAAAAATTATACTTGGTTTCAATATGAGCAACTACGTGCTAGATGGTAGGGAGATCAGAAAATTGGTATAGAGCAGAACGAGGAAATTTGGTAAAGCAAATTAGAAATCAGTCTCAGGAGCATATAAAGAGATTGTATAATGTGTTACTTGAAATAGATTCTGAAAGGGACTTGGTAAAGGACTGTATGATAAAGTGGGCACAAAATTTTCAGGAGCCAATATTATTGGAAACGTGGGAAAAAATTTGGGTTAGAAATGTTAAATTCATGAGGCACAGAATCTGAGGAAATTTTATAAAATGTTTTATAGATGGCATCTAGATCCTAAAAATTATCGTATGTATCCAGAAATGCAAGCAAAATGTTGGAGATGTAATTGTGATGACGCTACATATTTTCACATTTGGTGGACTTGTAAGGACATAAAGGCCTTTTGGATAAAAATTTGGTGGATTTTACAAAATGTTTTGAAAAAGAAGATAAAGTTCCTGCCGCAATTTTTCTTGTTGGGAATTATTATGGACTGTACAGTAATTGAGACTAAATTGATTTTAAATCTAATAACTGCAGCAAGATTACTAATAGGACAATATTGGAAGAAAAAAGAAGTACCAACAATAGAAGAATGGATATTGAAAGTTGCCAATTTGGCTGAGATGGCGAAGATATCAGCCTTTTTGAAAGACAATACGCAAGAAAGATACTTAAAGGAATGGAAAAAATGGATTGACTATATTCAACGTAGATATCAGACTAAGAGTTATCAGACTGTTTTTGAATGATTATGATGTATTATTTTTGATTGCTTTTGGGGGAAGTTAGGAATTGATGATTGTAGGGTATAATTAAGTTGGGACGAAAATTTTTAGCATATGTTTGTTTTATTTTAACTATACCTTGTGCTCGTTCCGGGAAGTCGGGGAGGGGGTTGTGAAGGAGGGGAGGAGGGGAAAGGGAAAAAATTTTTTGTAAAACTTTTTGAATAATAAAAAAAAAAAAACACCTTGTGATTGTCCCGGGAAGCCGGGGGGGGGGGGGGGGGGAAGGGAGGTTTCTTGGAGGGAGGGGGAAAAAAAGGGGGGGGAATGTTTTTGTTTCTTAAAACTTTTTCAATTAAAAAAAAAAAAGACACTTTGACGACCCGTGATGTACTAGCTTGGAAAGGTTCGAAAATTTATGTCCCCAACAGCATGAGGTTCCTGGTGCTCTAGCATGGCCATGATTCTCGATTGGCTTGTCAGTTTGGATTCCTAAAGACCCTTTCTTTGATTAGACGGCAGCTGATATGGAGGATTATGTAAAAAGTTGTGCCACATGTAATAAGACAAGACTGGGGAAGCCTCCCGGTTTGCTTCAACAGGTAGCTGAGCCCAGCCGCCCATGGGAAGAAATAGCTATGGACTTTATAGTAGAGCTCCCAGAAAGTGATGGAAATGCTGTAATATGACTCTTCTCCAAACAGGCCCATTTTGTTCCTTGTTCTGGACTTCCCTCGATTAAGAAATTAGCCAAGTCGAACTTCCTGGTTGGCTCCGTTGGCAATGGAGGTGATCTTTCTGGTCACCAACCTCTGGATCATGTTGGACTGCTAAGACAGCGACAATCAGCTGTCCAGCAGTTCGGAAATCCCCCTCTTCGGGAGAAGAAGCGGTGGTGAGCAAAAAGAAGCAGAGGTAGAGCTTCCCTAGAGCTCCTGGAAGATACCAGGGGGCTCGAAGGGTTAAGCCCCCTCAGAACTTCAAAGTGCTCCAGATCTGAGGCTTTTTTCCTGCTCCGGCAGACCTAATTGCCGCGACCAACTTCCGGGACCAATTTTAACTTAAAGAAGATAATACCGGACTGAACAGAAACAGGAGAGCTCTAATTATAAAAGCAAGTAATCAATCAATTCCCTGTTATTTTTTTTTTTTTAAGTTTTGGATTTGACTTCAAAGTGAAAATGGCGATCGTTCTTTAATGAGCTATGCAGTTGAAAACGAAAGTGTTACAATTCTCTGTCTGCTGTTTATTGCTGAAGGCCAGCTGGAAATTTTTTTTAAATATTGTAATGAGAAGGGAGAAGAGCTCGAGATACTGAGACTGATTTAAAAAATAAAAAAAAGACTTAAAAGGTTTATACGTAATATTAGCCGGGACCAATTTTAACTTAAAGAAGATAATACCGGACTGAACAGAAACAGGAGAGCTCTAATTATAAAAGCAAGTAATCAATCAATTCCCTGTTATTTTTTTTTTAAGTTTTGGATTTGACTTCAAAGTGAAAATGGCGATCGTTCTTTAATGAGCTACACAGTTGAAAATGAAAGTGTTACAAGTCTCACTGTCTGTTGTTTATTGCTGAAGGCCAGCTGGAAATTTTTTTTTCAAACATTGTAATGAGAAGGGAGAAGAGATACTGAGACTGGAAAAAAAAAAGACTTAAAAGGTTTATACGTAATATTAAGTTAAAGAGAAATTTTAAGAGATGGCAGCAAAACAATTAAAGTCAACTGCTACAAAAACCCCAGGAACATTAACACCGGGAGTCTCTCCAGCACATACAGCAGATACAAAATCACTAAATTTGGAAGCACTTCAGGATAACCTGAAAGAATTTATGAAAGAATCTCTTAACGATGCTATGAATTGGCAAACTTCCCAGATAGAGGATAAGTTTAAATTAATTACAGAAGAAATGTCAGAGATGAAAAAACAGATGTTAGAAATTCAAACTGGAAATAAAGAAGTTAAAGAAGGTTTGGTGTCAGCAGTACAGGGTCTGGCATCAAATGTGATTTTATTGGAGCAGGAAGTAGAAGAAATAAAGAAAGTTAATTTAAAATTGGAAAATGAGATTGAGGCAGTTCAATGTAAAATGGATAAAGTTGATGATGAAATTGTTTTGGTACAATATAGAGCAATGGAACTTGCTTTACGAATCCGTGGACTGAAAGAATGTAAAAATGAGAATTTGAAGCAAATTTTTTCGGAGGCCTTTGCAGAGATTTTGGCAGTTCGGCCAGTAGATGTGGCATTTTATATTGATAAAATTTATCGTGTGAATTCCTGGATAGCAAGACAAAGAAATCTTCCCAGAGACATTGTTATTTATTTTACTACTAGAACAGTGAGAAATGAGATTTTACAAGCTTTTTTTAAAGGAGACAAGATTCAAGCAGCTGGCCAAGATATTTTAATACTAAAGGAAATTCCCCCCAAAATGTTGAGAGATAGGAAGGAGTTTGCTTTTTTGGTGAACGAACTTAAAAAACGTCAGATTGAGTATAGATGGGACATCCCAATTGGTATAATAGTTTACTATGAAGGGAAAGCACATCGTCTTAATACAGTCAGTAAAGCACAAGAGTTTTATGCTTATGTGCTTAAGGTTGAAGTCCACCATCTCCGGATGGTAGGAGAAAGGAAGGTGAAATTAAAGAAAAAGAAGTGATAGTAATGGAAGAAGACCGTTTACAAGCGTTGGATGTGTCTAAGATGGGATCAGAGATTCCAAAAGAGCCAAGGATGACAAGAGCAGCTGTCAAACGCAAGGAACAAGAAGAAAAGGCTCAACAGGCTCAATCTGCTATTACCAAGACGGAAACAGTGGGAGGAGCAAGGCCCAAAGAAAGATATGATTTGTGGCTGGTGCTTCAAAAGTTTCCGATTGCTGATAATGGCAATTAGACTTTTATCTTGGAATGTCAATGGATTAAACTCACCACAAAAGAGAAGAAAGATATTTCATTATTTGAAGCAATTTAAAAATGACATTGTATGTTTACAAGAAACACATATTAGAACATTAGACCAGAAATATTTGATAAATTCAAATTGGGAATACATTTTGTTGCATCTGCTACAGAAAAGAAGAATGGACTAGTTGTTTATATAAAGAGTAATTTATCTGCAACATTAATTGAAGCGGATAATCAAGGAAGATATATTGCTATTGAACTTTTATTGGAAGGGAGAAAAATACTTTTAATAGGAGTTTATGCACCAAATCAACAACAAGAAAAATTTTATAAGTTTTTACATAAAAGAATAACATCTTGGGATTATAAAACTTATATATTAATGGGTGATTGGAATGGAGTGATGGATACCCAGAAAGATAAAAGAAGTCTTAGAAATATTTCCAATCGTGTAAAACTGCCAAAGGCATTCTTTGATTTGATGGAAGATTTAGAATTGAGAGATGTATGGCGAGAACGCAATGAAAAAGAGATTTTACATTTTTTCTGACAGACATCAATCTTTTCTAGGATTGATTTCATTTTAATTACTAATGATTTGTTTTCAGAGTGAAGAAGACAAAATTTGTTCTAGAACCTTGTCTGATCATAGCCGGTATGGATTGAGTTAGATCGGGAAAAAGAGGCCAGGAGGTCGTGGAGGATGAATGAGAACTTGTTTAAATATGAACAAAATGTAAATGAATGTAAAACTCTAATGAAGGAATTTTTCTTTGAACATGGATAAAGGACACCTATAGAGATAGTTTGGGACACCAGCAAAGCTTATATGAGGGGAATTTTATTAGAGATGAATAATAAATATAGAAATAGACTGCACAAAAGGCGAAAAGAACTAGAAGAGGAAATTAAAAGGAAGGAGCAGTTATTGGTAGGCAATCCAGGAGATAGTAAAATAAAAGAGTCAATAAATATATTAAGAGGTCAATTTAATATGTTAATGGCAGATCAGGTGGCAACTAATTTACAATATGTAAAACATAATTTGTTTAATAATTCTAATAAACCTGGAAGGTGGTTAGCATATTTATTAAGAAAGAAACAGAAACGACGATAATTGATAAAATAGAATATAGAGGTAAGGAAGTATATCAGCAAAATTTGATTAAAAAAGCTTTTTTAGAATATTATACTAAGTTATATTCTAGAGATGTGATTAGTGATAAAGATATAGATAGATATTTACAGGACCACGGTATTTTAGAAATTACAGTAGATCAAAGGAAGAGTTGAATCAATTAATTTCTTCAGAGGAAATAGTGTTTGCAATTAAGCAGCTTAAAGCGAATAAAGCACCAGGTACAGATGGCTTGACAACTACTTATTATAAAAATTTACAAAATGAGATGATTGTACCACTTAAGGAGTTATTTAACAGAATACAAAGGAGGAGAAGCTCCTCCTTCATGGAGGACAGCTTTTATTTCATTAATACCTAAAGAAGATCGAGATGGTGTTAAACCAGAGAATTATAGGCCAATATCGCTTTTAAATACTGATTATAAGATATTTGCTAAGATACTAGCGAATAGATTGATGCCACTGATGAATCAATTAATTCATAATGACCAATCAGGATTTATTAAGGGGAGACAGATGAGATATAATATGAGACAAATTGTAAATTTACTTGAATATTTGGAAGGAAACAGCCAGGTTTCAGCAGCATTCCTCTTTTTGGATGCCGAAAAAGCTTTTGATAGATTGGATTGGCAGTTTTTGTTTAAAGTAATAAAAAAATGCAATTTGGGGATTATTTTATTCAAGCAATTAAGGCTATATATCAAAAGCAAACAGCTCAAATAATAGTAAATGGTGGATTAACAGAATCTTTCAAGATTGAGAAAGGGACTAGACAAGGATGTCCCTTGTCACCATTATTATTCATTCTAACTTTGGAAATATTATTGAGTAAGATACGTGGTTTAGATCGAATAAAAGGAATTAGAATTAAAAATCAAGATTATAAATTAAGAGCGTTTGCAGATGATTTGGTTGTTTCTTTATCTCAACCAATACATTCAGCTGTATATTTGATGGAGACAATTGATCAGTATAGTAAGGTATCTGGGTTTAAAGTGAATCAACAGAAGACAAAATGATAATTAAAAATATGAATACACATCAGAGGAAGAATTAGAAAGAATAACTGGATATGAAGTAGTTAAAAGGTTAAATACTTAGGAGTATACATTACAGCATCGAATGTAAAATTATATAAAACAATTATGAGGTATTGTGGGGAAAAGTAATTAAAGAAATGGAGAAATGGAAGAAGTTACAATTATCATTGTTGGGAAGAGTGGCAGCTATAAAATGAATGTTTTGCCTAGATTTTTATTTTTGTTTCAAATGATTCCAATTTTGAAGAAAGATGCAAATTTACAAGAATGGCAAAAGGATTAATAAATTTGTATGGAAGGGTAAAAACCGAGGATAAAGTTAAAAATAATGCAAGGCGTTAGGAAAGAGGGGTTTAAAATGCCTAACTTGAAATTGTACTATGATGCAGTTGTTTTAACTTTAATTTCTGATTGGATTAATTTAACAGAGGAAAGGATTTTGAATATAGAAGGTTATGGTTTGTTATATGGATGGCATGCATATGTAATATATGACAAGAAAATTGATAAGACATTTAAGAATAATATGGTCAGAAGTGCGTTGTTGAGGATTTGGAAAAAATATCAATATAAGTTAGATGGAAAGATACCAATATGGACCATCCCCAGACATATGATAGAGAATATAAATATATTACAAAAAATGGAAGTTATCACTTACAAAGAGCTTTTGACTATGGAAAAAGGGGAATTACAGTTAAAATCTAGGGAGAAATTGAGGATGAAGGAAGAAATTATACATGGTTCCAGTATGGACAATTGCAATCTAGATGGAAAATAGATCAGAAAATTGGTATAAGGCAAAGTGATGATAATCTGGTAAAACAAATAAAAGATCAAGGTCAACAGCATATAAAGAGATTATATAATGTATTGGTTGAAATTGATTCAGAAATGGAGTTGGTTAAAGATTGTATGGTAAAATGGGCACAAAATTTTCAACAACCTATAATGTTAGAAACATGGGAAAAAATTTGGGTGAGGAATGTTAAATTCACGCAAGCACAAAATTTAAGAGAAAATTGTTATAAAATGTTTTATAGATGGCATTTAGATCCTAAAAAACTGTCATGTATGTATCCAAATGTGAAAGCAAAATGTTGGAGATGTGATTGTGAGGATGCTACCTATTATCATATATGGTGGACTTGCAAAAAAGTTAAAGCCTTTTGGATTAAAATATGGTGGATTATGCAGAACATTTTGAAAAAGAAGATCAAGTTTGTTCCACAGTTCTTTTTATTAGGAATAATCTCAGATTGCACTGTTATAGAGACAAAACTGATTCTGAATTTAATAACTGCTGCAAGATTATTGATTGCACAATATTGGAAGAAAGAAGACTTACCTACAATTGGAGAATGGATTAGTAAAGTATCAAATTTAGCAGAAATGGCAAAAATTTCTGCCTACTTGAAAGACTGTACACAAGAAAAATATATTTTGGAATGGAGGAAGTGGATTGATTATATTCAAAATAAGTATCAGATTAAAAAATATCAATTAGTTTAAGTGAAGTTAGGAATTATTATGTATTAGTTTAAGAAAGAAGGAATTGATAGTGTGATGGTGTGAAATGGAATATGTTTTATGTTATATTTTAGATTATGTTTGTTAGTTACAATACCCTGTATTCTGTTCTGGGAAGTCTCGGGGAAGGAGGCGGGAAGGGAAGACTATAAATTGATTGGTTGCCATTGTACAGGAATAATGGTTGAATTAAACAAGTTGGAATGGTGTAATGTCGGGACTGCTCGGCAAACACTCCCGAAGGGAAAGGGTAAGGAAAGAGGAGTAAAGAAGGAAGAAAGTAGGTAGGTAGGTGGGTAGGGAGGAAAGAAGGGAGGGAGAAGAAAGGATAGGAGGAGGAGAAGAAGGAGAAGATAGAGGGTTAGAAAGGATGGTAGTGAGAAGTGGGAAAGAGGAGGGGAAGTAGGAAAGCGAGGAGAAGGTGGTGGGGGAAGTTTAAGAAGGATGAGAAGGGAAGAAAGGATTAAAGGGGGGAGTGGCAGTCGAGCAGCCCCGATTGAGTTTAATTTGAGTATAGGACTGATTGTTGGATAAGTGATTGTATTGTACACTGGTCAAATTGTGGGAATTAATATGGAAAAATAAAAAAAAAATTTGAAAAAAAAAAAAAAAGAAATTAGCCAAGTCGTTTGTCAAACAAATCTACCAGCTGCATGGAGTTCTGTGACAGGTGATCTCTGATCAAGGAGTTCAGTTCACTGCTAAGTTCTGGAGGGAGTTCCTGAGGTCCATTGGGTCATCTCAGGGACTTAAGCTCGGCTTTCCATCCAAGTATGAATGAAGCCACAGAATGCACTAATGCCATGGTAGAACAATAAATAAGATGTTATATGGATTACCAGCAAGATAATTGGGCTGACTTGCTTCCTTTTGCAGAAGTGGTGTTGTGACCAAGGTTCCCAGACTCTGACTCCTGGAGGAGGAGGATTCAAAGAGTGAGGAGGAGGACCTGGCAAGGCCTGCTTCCCCTGGGCCCTCTCCCTCCCTGGCACCCACCCAGGAGGAGGAGGAGGGGCTGGCAAGGCCTGATTCCCCTGGGCCTTCTTCTGATTTGGCAACTCCCCAAGAACAATCTTGGCTTGATGCGAGACTGCGCAGATGTGATCGGCGCGCGCAGCAGAGGAGGCGTTGGGACAAGGTCAAAGAATGATGGCTATAAAGCAGGAGGCGGAGCTTCCTGACTTTTTGTCTTGGACAAAGCAGTGAATTTGTGCGGGCAAACTGTTTCAATGGAGGGAAGAATATATTCCTGAGTGACTCTTGCCTTATCTATAATTTCCTAGTTATCTCCAGAGACATGGCAGGTGCGTGGGTAGACGTGGCCAGAACATCTCTGTGCCAGAAGGAATCCAGCCAAATGTAAATAAACTTGAAAAGAAGGCCTTTGACTGACTTTTTGTTGGGAGTATTGGGAGAGGGAAACAGAACAAGTGGCTTACAATAATGTGGTGCATAGTAGTACGGTACTGACGCCTTTTCAGATTACGAGCGGCATGGAATTTCTCCCTATGCCAGAACTACCAAGAGAACAGTCTTCTTCCATGACTCTGAATGAATGGATGGAGTCATTAAGGAAAGGCTGGGAGAAGACCAAAAAAGCCCTGAATGAAGTGGCTGAAGCATACAAAAAGCAAGCAGACAAACACCGATCTCTCTAACCCCCCCCTTTCGGTGGAAGACCGTGTGTATCTTTCCACCAAATATTTATATTTGAGTTTGAAGAGTAAGAAGTTAGGACCAAAATATTTAGGTCCTTTCCCCATAGTGATGGTGATTAACCCAGTAACTGTACAGTTAGATCTCCCCCGCATACTGGGAAAAATTCATCCTGTTTTCCATTGCAGTTTGTTAAAGTCCGCTGTGGGATCAAAATTGAGACCTCAACCTGCTGCTCCTCCAAAGCTGATTGTGGTACAGGGTAAGACTCATTATGAGGTGAAGAAGATTTTGGACTCTAGATTGCAGAGAGGACGTTTGCAATATTTGGTCATTGGAAGCAATACCCCTTGTCTGAAGCCACATGGGTGAAAAGTTGGGATGTTCAGGCAGACACTTTAGTTAGGCAATTTCATGATAAATTTCCTGATAAGCCTAAGGGTCCTCCGGGAGGGGGGGTAAGAGGTGGTTAATGTGCTAATTGTGTTAACCCCTGACTTCAATCTTATTCCAGGATGCATTACTTTCCCGAGGGGAGAAAGCCTGTCAGTTTTGGAAGACAATTTTCCTTTTTGATTTCTAACTGCCACATATTTTAACCTGGGAAATTGGGAGGGGTTTTTGTTGGAACGGTAGAAAGTTAGTTATAACAACATTCCGTATTCAAGGACACTTTTGCCTGCACCTGCTAGAGACTGCCTGGAAATTGTAGCCAGCTGAATGTGAAGAGTTAATTGGACTATGTGATGAACTTGTGGATGTGGGGTAGGGCTGTTAGCTGGGTGTGGAAAATCTGGAAGCTTTCAGATTCGGGTTTTCCCAGATGTGCCAACATGACATCTCTAATAAATTGGAACTTTGAGGAACCTCAGGCCTCAGTGTTTTATTTTGTTGGGGGGGTGTTCCTTGGAACCCTGACATTGCCTATCTGGTGCCTGTCGTGCAGCACCTTTCACATTCACTCAGAAAAGGAAAAATATTCGCAAAATTAGATTGGCGCAAGTCTATCAACAGCTACTAGTGGACAATGCCACCGCGGAAGCGCAAACAATGGTTACCCACTGGGAAGTCTTTAAATGCCACAGACTTCAATTTGGCGTAAATGTGGCACCGGGGCTATTTCAAAGCCTTATGGAATGCCTTTTACAGGGCATTCCAGGGATAATACCATATTTTGATGATGTTTTAATTTCTGCCACTGACAACAAGGAACTTTTTGACCATCAAAGGGTAGTCCTTAGTAGATTCTAGGAGGTGGGTCTTAAGTGTAAAAAAGTGTAAAATAGCTGTAGCCCGAGTAGAATTTTTAGGATACTTGATAGATGGCTCCGGACTACACCCCACAAACGATAAGATCAGAGCAATTCTGGAAGTCCCAACCCCCAGGAACCAAACAGAACTACAGGCATTCCTGGGGTTATTAAACTTCTACAGCGTTCTTCTACCGCAGAAGGCAATGGTGGCTGAACCACTTCTCTGACTTGAGAATAGAAAAACTACATGGACCTGGGACGAGAGGGAAGCAACTGCATTTGCAGCAGTTAAAAAGCTCTTATCATCTGAAAATGTTTTGGTGCAATTTTGTGAGTCCCTCCCAGTCACCCTCAGTTGTGACGCTTCTCCATTTGGTGTCAGGGCCGTCTTCAGCCACCGAATGCCAAATGGGACGGAGGCACCAATTGACTTTTATTCAAGAACCTTATTGGTGGCCGAAAGGAACTACAGCCAGCTGGACAAAGAAGCCCTGGCTGCTGTTTTGGGGGTCAAGCGGTTTCTGTCTCTCATTTTGATTCTCTCTCTCCTCTCTCTCTCTCTCACTCACTCATTCTCTTTCTCATTCTCTCTCTTTCATTCTGTCTCTTTTTCTCTATTTCATTTTGTGCAGTATCAGCATTCCGCCTCGGTATATTTGCCCAGCCGGTGGCACAAAGCAGCCCTCGTCTCCTGCTGCTTGGGACTTGGAGCAGTAAATAGTGACTGGTCCGGGGAACAGCCGGATTTTGCTCTCTATTGTGGACGCCAAATCGGTTCCCTGCAAGCTCTTGTCTCACGAGGAGCACTCGCTGAAACAGCGTGGGAAACTTCAGCCAGGCTCTTCAAGAGATGGGAGCTTGCACCAGGCTGATCTGGCATCTGCAATGGAGAGCAAAATCCGGCTGCTCCCCTGATCAGACACTGTTTATAGCTCCGAGCCCCAAGCGGCAGAAGACGAGGGTTGCTTTGCTCTACTGGCTGGGCAAATATACCGAGGCGGAATGCTGATATTGTGCAAAATGAAAGAGAGAAAAAGAGACAGAATGAAAGAGAGAGAATGAGAAAAAGAATGAGAGAGAGAGAGAGAGAGAGAGAAGAGAGAGAATCAGAATGAGAGAATGAGTGACAGAGAATGAGAGAGAATGAGAGAGAGAGAGAACATTGCTTCTTGGAAGAGGTGCAGGGGTGGGGCCAAAGGGGGATGTCTTGCATTAAGTATTGACCCCACCCACCTGAATTTTGCAATGTTGGCGCAGAAGGCAGCGTTCCTTCCCAATGCGCCTTGTTTCTCCGAAGCACTCCGCCCCCCCCACTTCTGCCTGCCTCCTCCTCCTCCTCCCAGAGTCTCTGGGCTTCTTACTCAGCCAGAGGGAAAACTCTGTCGCCCAGCTTGCCCACCTCCCCGGGGATGTCATTTGGTGTCTCTTTGCAACTCTTGTTTACCGCTCTGTGTCCCAAGCGGTAGCAGATGAGGGCTGCTTTGCGCCACCGGCTGGGCAAATATACCGAGGCGGAATGCTGATACTGCGCAAGTGCAAGTAGTGCTTCCCTCCCACAGCTTCCAGCCATCGCAATGGCTGCTTCGGCCCGCTTGCGCCACAGCTCCTCCACCAGGGTGGACTGGCAAAAATACGAAGATTTCTCCACAAACCACCAAAATTTTCTCGCAGACCACCAGTGGTCCACGGACTACCGGTTGGTGACCGCTGGTTTAAAGTGATCGGTCAATTTGTCTGGTGGCCCCTATATTTGCCCCTATAAAAAGACAAGCCACCAGACAGACCTTGCTGCAGTTTCCTTGTACATTAAAGAGCTGAAGTCACACATTGTTCTCTGCCTCTTCACTCTACCCACTACTTAACAGATAATCCATTTCATTAGGATTCTCTGAAGATATTTTTTTATAAAATGATATCTGGATGGTATTTGACTAGGAACAATCTGGCAAAAATGTAAATAAAAAATCCAATTTAAAAAAGGGACCAAATACAAAAATCCATCACTCCACAATTTATAAATCCACAAAGCAATGGGCAGACAGTTTAGTTTTTAGCTGTATATTTCTTTTCCTTTTCTCTTCTCTATTACAAAATCACCAGACCATTTCTTATTAGAGTTCTTAAAACATTGCTCAGGATCATTCCATTCTTATCTTCTTTGTTCAATTTAATTGTTAAATTTTCTCTAGCACTAGTAAAGTTTTTTAAAGTCAAGGAGTAAATTACAAAAGGAATCTTATTTCCAAGACATCAATTTGTTCTCACCCAGATGTTTCACCTTGCTTTCTTCTTATCTCATTCCATATGGCCGCCTCAGCTTATGACAGCTCCCTGGCTGTCTTCCCAGCCACTGAGTTGGAGGCTATTTGCCAGTACTTCAGGGAGTTTGTGATTTCCCTGTTCATACCAGCCTATGCCTCTGTTCTTCACTGTCCCTACAAGACACCTATGACCCCGAAGGACCCACAAACAACTGTGATATCAGCGCTATCTTCGGAGCCCCAAAGTTTCACGCTGTGTCGCTGTAGTGCTGGCCACATCTGGTGGTCTTGTGTGTATGATAAATCATACTGGATAAACATAATAATGATAAGGCAAATACTAATTAAATCTGAAGCTTTCTTTTAGGCATTATGGACAAATCAAAAGAAAAACTGTTTGGATATCTTATATCTTTACAAGATAACTGCTGCAAAGATTGTCAATGCCAAATATTAGAAAGAAAAAGGGACACCAACTGTCGAAGAATGGATTTTAAAATTGACAGAGATGGCAAAATAACCACATTGATTAGAGTTTAATCGATTAAATAAGTTCATGACTTGGGACCAGGTTATCTGAGGGACCATCTCTTGCTGCTCACATCTACCGGACCTATCAGAGTGGGGAGGCAGGGAATGCTGCAGGTCCCATCTCCGAGGAAGATACACCTAGTGGGACACAGAAGGGCCTTCTCCATAGTGGCTCCTCTCTCTGGAACATCATTCCCCCAGAGATTAGAATGGCCCCCACTCTAATACTCTTTCAGAAGGTGCTGAAGACTTGGTTCTGCAGCAGGCTTGGGGAATACAGAGTGGGATGGAGACCATTAAATGACTCGTGTGATCTGCTTTCTCCAGGACAGGGGTTGGGGAGTGATTTTATTATGATTTTATTACTATGTTAATTTATTACATTTTTAATTAGTTTTATTGTTTTTAAATGTGTTTTTTTTATTCTGTGAGCTGCCTTGAATTGCCATGGGCAAATAGGCAGCGATATAAATTTAATAATAAATTAATAAATAAATAAAATAAGGCATTGCAAGCCATTTGTGGAATTTCTACATGCAGACTGTTGAAAGACTGTTGACAGAGGGTTTTGAAGACTAGTTTTGTTTTTGGGATTACCTGTCAACTGTTTTCTGTTAATTGAACAGATAGATTGATTTGATAGATGGAAAACAAATTTCCATGTCAGGAATATATTTTTATATAACATAGTATTTTTGGTATATATACTGGTAGATGAAAAATAGTAACTGTTGTAAACCTATTATGCAAGGGGCAGGGGAAATGGGTGTTGGTCCTACTGTTTTACGCCCTTTCTCTACTTAGTCCCAGGAGTGACCAAGAATGGGTTGAATTGTCTGTTTCCTGTTGAGACTGAACTGTCTGTTTCTTTTAGCCACGCCTCCTTCCTCCACTTTCCTGCCTTAGTTTTGGTGAAGACGTAGCTGTAAAGACAACTCAAACCATGCAAGCATTAGTTCCCGGACCATAGGCCAAGTGAAAAAGCAGGGTGGGGCTTGCCCACTCCTGGGAAACACAGAGAAAGGGCAAATCATGGTAGGACCAATTCCCATTCTCCTGCAAGCTCCCAGGAGTGGCCAAGAATGGGACTTACCAAAGCCTCCCCCAATCATGGGTGGGAAGCCGCTTGGCCAGAACCTGTAGCCTCTCCATGTACATGTTGTAACACCCTTTGCCCAAATGATGCCTCAGCTGAAGCATAGACGTCAACCTTGTAATGGTGGAAAAAGGGTGAGGGGGAAGACCAGATGGCAGCTCTGCAGATGTCCTCAATACAGGCCTGTGTTGCTCATGCTGCAGAAGTGGTAGCACTGCGAGTGGAATGGGCCATTACCCCCCTAGTGGTTGGTAAGGCCTAGACTTGATAGGCCATTGCAAAGCAAGCCCACAACCAACAGCCTATGGTAGAAGGGGTCACCTTGGCACTTGTAGAAGAGGGATGGAAAGACACAAAGAGTGCTTCCGTCCGATGAGAGTTGGATGTCCTCTTGATATAAATCTTGAGAGCCCTCCTAACATCCAAAGTGTGCCAACGGCGCTCCAGGGCATGGGAAGGTCCTGGGCAGAAATCAGGCAAGATAACCTCCTGGGCCCTATGGAACCTGGAGTTTACTTTAGGGATGAAGGAGGGATCCATCTGGAGGACTACTGTTCTGTCTCCTTCCCCACTTCAGACCCACGAGATGGCCTTCAGCCAGTGGATTCACGGCTCTTATCAGTCCTGGCAGAGAAATCGCAACTGCCTGCCAAAGTTCAAACAAATGACTCACGTAGCAAGACTTTCAGCTCTTTTTGAAATGGATCAGCTAAACTTTGCTTCCCATGGAGTGAGAGCAGTCCCAAAGCTCCTTATATATCCTGTGGGGTGGGGCTCCTGCCCCACCCTTCCTTTTGATGACACCGCCTCTCTAATCTTCTGAAGCACGGGTCAAGCCAAGCTGGATTATTATTATCAGCTGGATCTGAAGGCATAGCTAGGGAAGGGAGGAATCAGGGGATGACGGCTTCATTCCGTCCTCCAACTGTTGTGGTTCTGGCTCCTGGAGCCGAGCCAAAGGAATCGGTGCTCCCGAGGTAAGCCTTACCGGCCCTTCCCCCTCACTCTCTGTCACTTTCGGGCATGGGGCCAGGTTCAAGGGCTGGAGTCACAACAACTACCCTATTAAGATGGAAAATGCACAAATCCTGTCGGAGTGAAAGAGCTGCCAGTTCGGAAATGCGTCTAGTGGAAGTGATAGCCACCAAAAACGCAAAGTTGAATGCTAAGAACCATAAACTCACTGTCCGTAAGGGTTCAAAAGGTGCTGATATCAGGGCCTGGAGTCCTTTAGATAAATCCCATGTGGGGTATCTATGGACTACCAATGGTCTGCGGTTAACCACTCCCTTGATAAACCTTCTAAGAACTGGTTCATGAGCCAATGATGATCTCTACCCACACCGCAAGACCGTGGACAGTGCTGCAACCTGTCAACGAAGAGTGTTGTGGAATAGACCTTTGTCCAGCCTGTCCTGCAAAAATTCTAGAACATGTGGTACTACAGTAGAGGTAGGGTCAAGGTTCAGAACCCCACACCATTTGACAAATGCTGTCCATGTTGAATCATAATATGATTCATAGATGACCTGCGGGAAGCCTGGATGGTTCTAATGACCCTGGAAGAAAACCCACTCAGGAGTCTACCTTCAAATGCCCGACAGTCAAGTTGAGCCACTGAGGTTCTCGATATTGTAAGACCCCCTGGCTGAGGGAGATCCTCTCCTGGGGAATCCTCCACGACCGAGACACTGAGAGCCCCACTTGGTCCACAAACCATGGGCACTGAGCCAGTGTGGGGCAACTAAAAGGACTTCTGCCCACTCCTGTATTACCCTCCATATGACTGCCTGACTGAATGAAAGAGGTGGAAAAGCATAAAGTAGGCCCTTGAGCCAAGGGCTACATAAGGCATTGGTCCCCTCCGCCCCCTGTGATGGGAACCTGGTGAAATATTGAGGAAGCTGAGCATTTTGCTGGGAAGCAAACAGTTCCACTACTGGTTGACCAAATCTGACTGTCAGCTCCTGAAAAAGATTGGGATGTAATCTCCATTCTGCATTGTCCACTGTGGACTGGCTGACGCAGTGTGCCTGTGTGTTTGTTGTCCGCGCAATATGCTCTGCTTTGAGAGAAAGCAAATGCCTCTCCCACCTCCCCAAGATCTCTACCTCTGTCATGAGGCTCCTGGAGTGAGTGCCACCCTGATGGTTTATGTATGCCTTGGCTGTTACATTGTCTGTGAGGATGAGAAAGTGTTGGTGCTGTACTATGTTCTTGAAGTGGTGAAGGGCAAGGTGTGCTGCCCAAAGCTCCAGCCAATAGATGTTGCGAGTAAGGTCCGCTGAAGTCCAGTGGCCCTGAGCCATGTAGCCCTGAAGGTGGGCTCCCCAGCCAAAAAGGCTGGCATCTGATATTATTGTGATGCGACTGGGGTCCTTGAAGAGACAGAGCTTGTCCAGTGCTGGAGTCATCCACCATTGGAGGGAGTGTAATACATTTGGGGGAACACTCACGTTGGCCCGTGAGCTGCTGTTGCCTGACCGTTGGTACGGGAGCAGGAACCAGTGAGGGGTCCTGGCGTGCAACCAGCTGACTCTTTGGGAAGTTCACGGAGAACCCGGTTGTTGTAAAACAGTGATAGTTGTTTGCAATGCCTCCCTGGCTTCATCGAAGGAGGACACTTGCACAAGAAAGTCGTCTATGTAGAGAGGCGTAGCCAGCATCGTGACAAAACGGACGCAAACCCCGGAAGCTCCGGGGTGAGCGCCAAAAATCCCCTCATTATGGGGGTCCGAACCGGACCATAGCTGCCCTGCAGGGGCAGCGAAGAAAGAGGGAGTCACTGGAGCGAACAGGGAATTGCAAATTCCCTGCAGCTCTGGCTTTTTTCCCTCGACCCAGCGAGGTGGACTGCAACCATCATCAGCTGCCTAAAGTCGGGACAGGAGGATAAAGCGGAGGATAAAGTGGAAACACTGAACAAGATAAGGAAGCCGGGTGAGTTAACACCAGCTCACGAAGAGGCACATTGGGAGATACTGGCAACAAGCTTTTAAGAAAGAATTTTGAAACAGCGGCTAAATTAAATGGGATATGAAACCGGAAGGAAATAATTAAAGTGATACCTAAAACCAAACTTGGCTTAGAACGGAAGTCTACAGCCCTAAATAAAAGTGGAAAATAAGACTTTTAATTAAATTAAAATTTGGAGAATTTTGAAAGTTTTACTGGCTAATTAAAGATCACATTTAAGGAGAAAAAAGAAAGGAACTAAAGAAGGATTTAAAATTGAATTGTAATTGAACATCTCCTATTTCCTACATATCTGGAGCAAGCAAAGGATTAAAATTAAACTATTTACTTCAAATGGGACAAATTGGATAAAAAGGGAAACGAACTGAAACAAAAGAGATGCGGCTCTGTGTTACAGAAACAAAATGGATACTTTGTTAATTGTGAATTGTAACTGTAGACTACAGAGTGACATCTAAAGGCAGAAGAGGAAATACAAGACTGAAAAATCTCTGCGACCATGGAAGAGTTTCAAGGGAGGATTTTATCAACCAACTGCCTGACCTTTAAGGTTCATAACATTCAAGAATAAAGCAGAGAACAACTGGCAACAAGAAAAATAGACAAACAACATCTAAGCAAAGAACAAAAGAAAAAACTACAGAACTGGAATATTAATGATTTAAGAAAAAATAATGAGCTGCTTGCAGCAATGACAGGGAATAATATAAAAAAGAAAAAAAATTGTGTTATAATAAGATTATTAGAGAATTATAAGGGAAAGGAAAATTATAAGGAAAAGAGGGAAAGGAGTGTCAAGAAACTTAATGAGCTAGAAAATATGGAATTTGTTAAGCATATGCAGTTAAGCTGAAGTGATTTGAGATAAAACTTTTAATAGAATATATAGAATAGAATAGAATAGAATTTTTTATGGCCAAGTGTGATTGGACACACAAGGAATTTGTCTTGGTGCATATGCTCTCAGTGTACATATAAATATAAGCATGAAAGCATTTGAGACTCGAGAAATATTTGCTCCTTTTTACCTTCTCTTTTATTAAGAATAGACAATGTTGAAATTGACAGAATAAGAAAAGAGTGGCAATTAAAGTTACAGATATGAATAGAATTTATTTGAATATGAAATATGATGATTCATAGCAAGGTACTTTAAAGATTAAGGATGAAATAATAAGTGATGGGAGATTTTTATGAAATTGAAAGGTGAGAACTAAATGTAGGAGAGAGCTTTTCAGAGTTTATTTTGTTTTATAAGTTACTTTCTCTTTTTTGGTATGGAATAAACAAGCGATGGGAGACGTTTTTTTTTTAAATTAAAAGGGGAGAATTGAAGTAGGAAAGATTTTTATAGATATTTCCTTGTTTCTTTTAGGTTTTGTTATTGCTTTGTTTTTGATTAAATTAGGGTTATTTACTTTTTTGGCTTTGTGGAATGTAAGAATTAAGAAAGAAATTTGTGGTGGGGAATTTATTTTTTTCATATAGAAGGGAGAGATAAAAAGAGGACAAGAATGTGGGGACTAGACTAGATTTAAGTGTTAATTGCAGGATAAGGGGCGAAAACAGATTTTATAAATAGAAATGTACAAATAATAAAATTTTAAGGGAAAGGGAAATACACTGGATAAAATATATTTTGAGGGGGTGACAACTGAATTGGGTTTAATTATGTACCTGACCGATATCTTGTTCAAAAACAATTTGTATGTGGTTTGTTACGGAAAAAAATAAAAAATAAAAAAAAGAATGTTGTCTAAGTAGCATTGTAGACGAATAGGGATTGATTGAAGGTAAGCCACCAGCGCCGTCAGAACCTTGGTAAAGGCCCAGGGCACCATCACTAGTCTGAAGGGCAAGGCCCTATATTGGTAGTGAGTCTGTTTGAAGCAGAAGTGAAGTTACTGGCAATGGCTGGGAGGATTGGCACATGGAGATAAGCCTCCGTAAGATCGATTGATGCCAGGAAGTCGCCCTCCTGAAACATCCCCCCCCCCAGGATAGTGGTGAGGGAGTTCATTTTGAACCTTTTGTAGACCAGATACCAATTTAATTTTTTTAGATTTAGAATTGCCCTCCACCCCAACCCACCCCACCCCCGAAGACTTTGGAACCATGAAAAGAGTGGAGTAAAATCCCTGACTCCTCTGGCACTCCAGAACTGCCTCGATTGCCTGAATCTCCAGCAGGTGCTAGATGGCAGTTTCCAGGAGACCTTCCTTTTCACTGGTTTGAGGAACAGGGCAGCTCACAAAGTGGCTCGGGGGAGTGGAGAGAAAGTCCAAACTGAGGCCGAGCCTCACTGTATTGAGGACCCAGAGGTCGCTCGTTATCATATCCCATTGGGGGCAAATAGAGCCAATCGGCCACCAATGGGGGCTCAGGACATGTAGTCATCGAGGTCTATGAAAGGCATGACCTCCTGCCCCCCGAAAGGGTTGTTTGCTCTGGAAGGTTTGCCTGGGCTGAGTGCGGTACCCTGCCCTATCCTGTTGGCGTTCTGCTGAGGAAAAAATGGTTGAGTCTGTTGAAATGAAGGACTGGAATCAGATCGATATGAGGGCTTGCGATAATATGGAGTAGTGCACCTCTCCCCCTTTTTAAAGGAGAATGGAAGGACCTTTCGTTTGTCCTTATCCTCTATCAGGACTGGTAACAGAGCCTCTCCAAAAAGCCTGCCTTGTAAGGGGTTGAGGCCAGCCGCCATTTGGATTTCGCATTCACTTGCCAATTGTGGAGCCAAAGCATCCTCCTCAATGTTACGGAGAAGGCTAGTGCTCTAGATGCATACTTAACTGCAGATAAGGTTGCATCCGCTGAAAATTGTGTGGCGGCAATCAATTTATTTAGGTCCTGGTGGAGCCTGGTTTCACTGGGTAGAACCCTCTGTTGCATCTGTTGCAACCACAGCAACAAAGTGCAATTAAAAAATGAGGCTGCAGATGTGGCTGTTAGCCTCTGCTAGCTGCTTTTATTGTTTTATTGTTCAGTTAATTGCTTTATTGTGGTCTTTAGGGCTAGGCATTGTAAAGGGGTGATATATCTTTAAATATGGGTTAGCTGCTTCGGCTACCATAGATTTGGGGGGAGGAGGGGGCGAATGCTGAAACGAAACTTATGAATTCAAAGAGAAACGAAACCAACTGAAGATAACTGCACGTGGAGAAGTGGATTGGACACAACTGCCTGACTTTTGGAGGGAGGAGGGATTTATGTGGGATCATGTATGTGTAAGACAAACCTATTATTCAGAATTTCTTTTACTTCTGTTGCAATCAGTTCATTCTCAGTAAAAGATACCTTTCTCTATAAACCATGAAGTTGGGGTTTTTCTTTCTTGAGTTTTGAAAGGAGGCACGCCTGACAGTGGTCTTAACTGCCCAGTCTTGAGGATTGGTGTGCCTTGTGCAACTCCACTTTCTTATCCTCTGGCTTCAGTCCTCCGCTATAACTCCTGACACTAATGAGGGAGACAAGCAATGCCACTGGCAAATCGACTTTGGGCAATTGCAGATGGTCCTCCAATGCTGGTGTTAGATGGTAAAAATGGCGGTCAAGGCCGCTTGGAGTAGGGAAGGACCCTGGCTGTGCCCATTGTTGTTGCAACACATCAATGAATAATTGTGGAGCTGGAACATCTTCCTGCACAGTGGGCGGTTTGGAGAAAAGGTGATCACTGGGACTTGTAGGTCCCAGTGTGCTGAGTGAGGGGTCTAACCCCATCTCTGCAGTCACCCGACCCCTGTATAGAATAGATTTAAACATGGCAGGAGGAAAAAGTCCAGAGAAAACTGGCACATCGGGTGTTAACCCTTCATCCTCCAACAAGTCTATTTCACCTTGATTCCCTTCTTGTATTACTGAATCCTCTCCATCAGAAGATCCATCCCAGGATTGGGATTCCTGCCAATAGGACTGGTCCCTTGTTACATGCTCTCCTTGGGGGAGACTAGTGGAAGCCTCCACTGGAGGGGTTACAGGCTTAGGGATACTGTGCAATTTATCTTAAATTGCTTGAGAGACTGTCTGCGCAATGAGCAATTTAAAATCAGCAGGTATATCAGAAATACAGGCCTCACCTTGCATCAAGCCATCTGCAGTCAGTGTAAATGTTGCTGAGACCTCCTTCCTAGAGGTGGAAAGTTGAGATGCAGCAGCAGTAGAAGCTGGGCAAAAATCAGAATCTTGCACAAAAGCAGAATCAGTATTAGGAGACAAGTTAAAAGAATGCTTGCTTGCTCACTCTGGAGACAAAGGTTGAGCAATTACAGGCTGATGAGTCAACAACCTCTCAGTAGAACCAGGGTGGGAATTACCCACTTCAGCCCTATTAGGGGCTTGCTGGGGCTGCTCTTTATGTCTCCTGCTGGCCTCTTTTTTAGAAGCTTTGGATTGCTTCTGCTTCCCCTGGAACCCAGATTGGGGTGTGGCATCCTGGAGGGTTGCAATATTTGTATCCAGAGTCAAATTACTGGAACGTTGTTTCTTGAATCTATGCCCAGTAGCTCTTGCCGCCATTTTGCAGTTTTAAAAAATGCAACCGTTACAAAAAACTGTTTGCAACCTCCTGTAGCCCAAAGGCCTCCTGCAATCAGTATACCTAGCCAAGACTAGGTAGGGACTTAAAGCCTACCAGGCTAGCAGGAGCAAGTTGAGTATGCCTAGCCTAAACTAAGCAGAGACTCCAATGGCCTCCACTGAGGCTGTGGCTCCTGGGTATGCCCAGCAGCCGCTGGGCAGGGACTCCATGCCTCTCCTGAGGTCTCTGCCACTGAGTATGCCACTAAGCAGGGACTCCTTCTTGCTCCAGCGGGGGAAGCAAAAGCTAGGCAGGAACTCTGATCGTGCTCCTGTGATCTAAATTGGAGCCTCCAATGGCTCGTGCAGCCCAGCTGGCTATACAAAGGAAGCTGGTCACTCTCCTCTCAGCCTCAATCCAGGCTGCTGATAGCCTTAAGGAGGAAAATCCGATGATCCTGCTGATTTCCTGCTCCAAGCAATCGGCTGCTGGCAACTGCGAGCCCGCAGTTGCACAGCCCTTATCTCCAGGCCGATCTTAAAACACGGGGCCACCAGCCACTGTTAGAAAAGCCAGCTTCTGCCTCCAAATGCAATAAAAAGGGCAATTTAGAAAAGAAGGGGGAAAAAATTTATCTCATGATCTTGAAGTCCAGAAGTGGTCAGGAATGCTTTGAAACATCTTGTTCAGGTTAAGACCGAGCCGAAACTGAGGCAGGAAGGTGGAGGAAGGACGTGTGCTTAAAAGAAACAGACAGCTCAGTCTCAACAGGAAACAGATGATTCAACCCATTCTTGGCCACTCCTGGGAGCTTGCAGGAGAATATCAGATATTTGAGATATATTTTTCAGCATTCAGTCAAAATGGGCAATTTATGTTGAATATTAATGATATATTTGTTATTTGTTATACACACATTTTTACTGTTGTTTTTTGTTTGGTTGTTACATTTGTAGTTGTTTTTATTCTGTATTTTAACTTTGTAAAAATTAAATAAATAAAAAATATTTTAAAAAATGGATTCTCACAATCACTTTCTCTATAATCTTTCCTAAGAAAGGAAGCCCAAACAAATCCAAACCATAGCTGCCATCTCATCCCAAGCAGCGACTAAGGCCTCAGTAGGATCATGCAGCAGACCATCAGGCACAACTAGTTCTCTCTGGAACCCTTCCAGATCCATCAGTCACCAAGGTTCCGAATAGGGGAGAGCTGTGCCAGAGACTCATGGCCACCAGGGAATAATCTGATCATGACAGGAAGTTCATAGAGAGTTCTTCCACTTTTAGATCACATTGCGACTACTCGACAAGAAAACCATATCAGTTGAATTACCATTGACTTCTGTTCGGCCCTGGATAATTTAAAGATGGGCCCATGACTGTCATGATAGCCATGAACTCCTGGAAATTCTACCTTAGATCTCACTCCTACAGAAATCAGATTGAATGAAGTCTCTCAAGATCATAAGCCAGAGAAACTCTACTGTCACAGAAATAGAATCAAGTAGGTCAAATAGGGAGATTGCTGGATAGCAAGGAGGCTGGTACAGTATTAGAATTCTTGGGAAACAACCTGCTTTCATTTTTGGAAGCATTCAGTTTAAATTATTAAAAATAACAAGACAACCCATGACCTGTTGGGTCATTGTTTCAGAGATATATCCTAACCAGATTCCTCAATGCCTTCCTCAATGGCAGAGCTTGTAATGTACTTCAAAAGTTCTTACGAATTCAGGGAGATATAGAGAGGTACTTGCCTTTGAAGTAACTCATGCTGAACTGTATAGTACAGTCAAGCATCAGCACACAAATACTGAATGATCACTTCCACATAGAAAGTGGGCAGAAACACACTCTATTGTGTTTCACCTTTGACAAATATTCCTTGCAACAGATCATATTGCCATTTTTAAATAAATATTTCCATGTTGTAACATTTCTGTTTTCCTACTGTTAGATTTTTACCATTTGTTTTCATGTTGTAATTATTCAATCCATGTTCCCCATCAAACAATTCGGTTTTGTTACCTGATACACTACATGACCAAAGGGACGTGGTGGCTCAGTAGCTAAGATGCTGAGCTTGTCGATTGAAAGGTCAGCAGTTCAGGGGTTCAAATCCCTAGTGTCACGTAATGGGGGATCTCCTGTTACTTGTCCCAGGTTCTGCCAATCTAGCAGTTCAATCTAGCAGCACGTAAAAAATGCAAGTAGAAAAATAGGGACAACCTTTGGTGGGAAGGTATTCCGTGCACCTTTGGCATTTAGTCACACCAGCCACATGACCACGAAGATGTCTTCTGAAAGTGCTGGCTCTTCAGCTTTGAAACGGAGATGAGCTGTGGACTGGACATTCAACCTGGATCCTTGGGTGGAGGGATTTGTGATTGCCACCCCTAGAGTCAGGAACAACTAGCACATATGTGCGAGAAAAACCTTTATCTTTACAGTACATGAATTATTCCTTATTGCATCAGTCTAAAATTGGCTGTAACCTAGTCCATTTTCAGCTAGCAACAAGGTGTCTTTTGTATACAAAAGTACATACATATGTCTATCACCAACCATCATATCTCCAATGTTACCACAGGTTAACATTTATATATTAATATATGAATATATTTAGCAACAAAGGAATCACCATACATGCTCTTTTTGTTCTCTTATCCAAATTAAATAGCTTTAAACACTTCATTTATTCCTTCTATCATATACTATTTTTATTAGATTCAGCAAACCAGTTTCTGTCACACTGTATAAAATATTCCAAAATCCTAGGCATTTTATGATGCACTTTCTCTAAATCAAGGAATATGCGATAAAAACAAAATAATCAAGAGACAAAACTGTAAAACTGTAAAACCTTCATTATTTTCATCATCCCTTTACTTAGCTAAGTATTTCAAATAATGCTTTCTAGTAAAATAAAGGAGAGTGTCAGCCTCTACTTGCTTAAGTATGCTTGCTTACTATCAGCTGCCATTGTAACAGGAGTGGGGAGGTTTTGCTGGTATTTGGGAGGGGGAGTGAGCTGATGGGAGACGTCTCAGAAAAAAAAGGAAGGAAACTTCTCACAGGCTTCAAGCAGCTGTGGAAGGAGCTGATAGCTGTCAAGGTCAACCGTTCTGGCATACCAGATAAATGGGGGCCATCTGAAGAAGAACCCAACATGACACTTTGAGGAGCTGTGGATTGGATATTCAACCTGGATCCTTGGGTGGAGGGATTTGTGATTGCTTTGAATACGTAATTTTCGCTCCTATTACATCAGATTTTGCTTTTCTTTCATTGCAATCAGTTCATAATCAGTAAAAGTACCTTTCTCTACAAATATGGAGTTGGGGTTTTTCTTTCTTGAGTTTTGAACGGAGGCACACTTGACATTAAGCAAAGTCTGCTTTACCAGCCATCCCGGAGAAACCTCTACCGTGGGCTGACCCAAGAATGTCTGACCAAGACAATGACCAGGAAGATATGGGAGCTGCTGGATCCACTCCTCCTCAGTCCAGGCACTATAGGGAGGTTTCGGAGTGGATGTCAGAATTACAGCTTGAAGAAAAACCAGCCACAGCTAAGTGGTCACTGGGTGTTGACAGGATGAAATCTCCTCAGGGGTGACAGTTACCAGATGCTGGCATGGAAAGGTGGCTTGGCAGGAGAACAAAGAGGACCTCCTGCTGACTCAAGCCGTGCAGCTCTTGATTCAGGCCCTTGAGAGTCGTAAAGCCTGCAAAAGATATGCAGGGGCAGGTAAGGGAGGAGATTGAAATCCCAAGGGGGGAACCAGAGGCTTCAGCGAACTTAGAAGAAATTCCCAGAGGCTGGGCAGAGAGAGAGCAGGCTGCTGGGGCTCAAACTGAGGCTGTGATCCAGACCCCCACCCCCCCGGCAAGGGGGACAGGAGTCTGGAGGCATTCCAAATCTTCCACCACTGACAGTAAAATATGGAGGGGATCCCATTCTTCCTATTTCAAGCATGGAACTACATGGAGGAGTATGGAGAGGATTTTCCATTGGAAGCTGCTGAGATGTGTTACTATGGCCCTTGAGGGAATGGCTGCTGAATGGTGGATGGGCCTCCATGATGACAATTCCCCCCTGCTGAGTAATTATGACTAGTTTATGGCGGCACTTCGAGAGCATTTTGAGGACCCCCTAGCTGAGCAAAAGGCCAGAATCAGGATGAAGTCTATAAATCAGGGGCGAAGATAGGTGGCGGAATACACTTAGGAGTTTCGCGAGCTGGTGCGCCACATAAGATGGTGGTCCCAAGAGGCTCTGATGGAATGTTATAAGGATGGCCTTAATGAGGACGTCTACAAGGCTTGCTGCTCCCAAGGGACCCCTCGAGATTTACAACGCTGGTATGTGATGGCCGGAAATGGGAGATTGATCTGACCAGGGATCATTACCATGGGGGCCATAATTGGTACAAGCCTTCCCTTGCTCCCCCCCAAAAGAAAGCCCCAGGGTGTCCAAAGGGGGGCGCAACCTCGCAGCCTAGGTCCACAGCCCGCTTCCGATGTGAAAAAGAGGGACACCGAGTAGCCGACTGCTTCTTCAAGCTTGGCTCCCAGCCAACCCCTGCTGGGGGGAAGAAAGCTGACAAGCCTCCAGCCAAGAGTCGGAGATGGCCCTGAAAGGGGTGGAAGTTGTTGAATTTGCTTCCCCAGGCCTGGAGGAGTTGGGAACTCTGACCACTGAGAAGACAGTGAAACCGAAATCGACACAGACAATGACCCCTGGTAAGTCAACGCGGGGGCCCCATGACTATCCCAGTAGAACTAAGAGTGCCCTCATTGGGTGCCCAGGGAAAGATGCTAGCCCTCTTAGACTCTGGATTCACAAGATGTGTTATCAGCCCAGAGGTGGTGGACAAAATGGGACTGAGACTAAAAATGATGAAAGTACCGATCGCAATCTGCCAGTTGGATGGGTCAGTAGCTGGGGGGGGGGCGCCCACTTTGTGACTGAACCTGTTGAGATGTGGATGGGGGATCACCGAGAGACTTTGAGTTTCATCGTAGCACCTGGGATGGAACAACCTCTCTTGCTTGGACTGCCTTGGCTATGGAAATGAAACCCCCAGGTGAATTGGAGGAAAGGATGGTTGTGCATCCGCTCCACCCACCTGCCAGGGAAAGAAGAGACAACCCTTTTTGCATGGCTAAAGCTTTGAAGGAGTGGGCGGTGGTGGCGAGTGAACGCATACCGGGGGAGGAAAACATCACTAAGAAATATTGCAACCTCAGGGGAGTGTTCAGCAAGAAGGCGTCAGATGTACTACCACTCCATTGGGCCACTGACTGTGGCATAGAGATCCTTCCAGGGGTGACGCTCCCTAAACCAAAGATCTACTCTATGACCCCTCACGAGTTGGAAGAGCTGCGGAATTTTATTGATAAAAACCTGAAACAGGGCTTCATCCAACCAGCGAGGCCCCAAGTGGCTGCCTCGGTTTTATTTCAGGAGAAAAAGGATAGCTCTCTTCACTTGTGCGTGGATTATCGAAATCTGAATTCAATTTGCATAGAAAATGTGTACCCGCTGCCCCTAATGAAAGACCTGTTAGCTCACCTGGTCAAGGGGAAGATTTTTACTAAACTGGATTTGAGGGAGGCGTAGTATATAATTTGGATTAAGGAAGGCTATGAGTGGAAAACTGCTTTCAATTGCCCCTGGGTTGCTTCCAGTTTACAGTGCTGCCTTTTGGGTTACAAGGGGCCCTGGCAGTGTTTATGCAATTGATTAATGAGGTATTGCATGAGCACCTCTACAAGGGGATTCTTGTCTACTTAGATGACATTCTTATTTACACAGAGACCATGGATGAACACGTGAAGTTAGTGCGGTCAGTTCTGAAACAACGCAGAGTGGCCGAATTGTACGCTAAGTTGTCAAAATGTGAATTCTATCAAAGTAAGATTGACTATTTGGGATACCGCATCTCAAATGAGGGGACAGAAATGGATCCAGAGAAAGTTTGGGCAGTCTACTTCTTCAAAGGGGCGAAATATTCTTTTGAGGTGTGGACAGACCATAAGAATCTAGAAGCCCTAAAAACCCCGCGGAAGTTGTCACCCAAGCAAGTCCGGTGGGTACAACATTTCAATCGCTTTGATTTCACTCTGCGTTACCTCCTAGGGGAAATTTTTTTTTATGGCTGATGCCCCCTTGAGACTGCCTCAATACAATAGTGCACCACCAGAGGTAATCCGGCCGGTTATCCCTTCAAGACAACTGGCAGCTCCGGTGGTCACCAGAGCCCAGGCAAGAGGCAAACCAAACATACCCAGTAGTTTAAGTGAGCAATTAAGGGGCATGCTAAAAACTGATGATTGGTTCACCTCCCACGGCAATGAGTGTACTGTTCGTTATGGTCTCGCGTGGATGGGGGTGAAGTTGTATGTCCCTGCCAGCCTAAAAGGGGCAGTTGCTGGGCATTTTGGATTTGTAAAGACTTTACATTCTCGATTCACATGGGCTTTCGTAGCCACATTATCTGTTAGGATCAGCACATGCTGACCTGCCATTGTGGCTTGAAAGTGGCAAAGAGCTAGCCCGGCTGCCCGTAGTTTCAAGAAATTGATGTTGCTCTGTTGCTCTGCTGGGGACCACTGTCCTTGTGCTACTTGAGAGAACACATGTGCCCCCCCAGCCGGAGAGGCTCGCATCCATTGCAACTGTGACTCTTTGTGTTTTCAGAAACATGCAGTCCTTCTGCAGCGCCACCGATGTCGAAATTCCTGCCATTCTGCAAGTTCTCAATGAACCATAGCTGTCCTGGAGGGAGAGCGAAGAAAGAAGGCACCAGCTGGCGCGAACAGGGAAGCTGCAAATTGCCTGTTGCAAAGAGGATTTATAAGACAAAAGCCCTAAAAGAAACAACATTCCATCTGGATTTAAACTTGGTCTTGGAAGAAAATATAAATATTAAACGGAGAAGAAGATTGAGCGAAAATATCTTCTACTAACAGAAGGATTTAATAGTGACATTTTGTTGCTGTGGATTTGTTGTGGATTGGAGAGAATCATTGCTGGAGAAGAGAAAAAAACAGCATTGTATTGTTTAGTCTAAGAGGAAAGGGACTGAACAGCTGTGGTAAGAACTGGAAAAGATCAAGATTGGAATTTGGATGACAGGAAAAAATAAAAACATTGAACTGGCTTGCATTTGGAAACAGAAAAAACGGGGGGAAAAGAGAGACAATATTTTGGACTTGAATTTGTACTATACGTAAGTTAAATAAATCTAAAAGGTTTTTCTCCTCACATCGAAAGCATGGAGAATTGGGATGAATTATGGGAGATGCTTCAAATGGTGCGAGAGTCCTGTAATGGGAACAAACAAGCAGAACTGTGGCTTGAAAATAAAAAAAGAAATGATGACATTATGAGAAAACAAGAACAACAAAAATATAATGTTGAAAAAGAAATGAGTGAGGATAATACTGGTGATCATATTGGGACTGATAGAGAAAGAATAAAAATGGAGAGGGGGAAAGATATTTTAAAAAAGAAAGGGAAAAAAGAAAAGAAGAAAAGAATGAGGGGGAAAATTAAAAGAGCGGAAAAAATAGATAATTACACTGGGATTAGCAGTGATAGAACAAAGAGAAGAGGAGGAAATAGAGAAAAATTGAGGGGGAAAATTAAAAGAGTAAAAGCCAGAGAAAGGTGGAAAAGAGGATGCAAGAAAGGAAGAAAGAAGAAGATAAAAGAACGAGAGAAAGGGAGAAAAATATTAAGAGATGAGATTTGGGAGAGAATGAAATAAAATGGTTAAAAGAAGAAGAAAAATGAATAGTAGAAAAATACTAAAATTATGGTAGAAACTTTCTTTCTTTTCTTTTTTTAGAAGAAAATATATGGATTATTGTAAAAAGGTAGTAAAAAGGTTGAAATGAATGAAGGAAAATAAAAAAAAGAGGAGGAGAAGTAAATTAAATGTGGAAAATATAATGAGATATACGTTTTCTTTTTCTGTTTGTGTTGGAGAACGCATGGAATGAGAGAGAATTAAAGTGGATGGTAAGGAAATAAATTTTAAATATATAAAAGAATGGAAAATCCAGCAGATGAAATGTGAAAGATAGTATGGCTTATAAGTGAAAATGATTGAAATTAAGATGTAAAAGGGAATAAAATTGAAATGTTAGTAAATGATGTACATTATTGGAAGAAAATAATAAGTATTGAATTGTGAATAAAAACTTTAAGAAAATAAGAGGTGGAAAGTTGCATTAATTGATTATATGATATAAATGGAATAAGATGAAGAGAATATTAGTAACTAAAATATATGAGGGGAAGTTTGAGAAATATGCATAATAAATGAGAAAACCGGGGTTGTCTGGACACCAGAAATATTGATATGAAAATAAATACAGCAATGGAGAGAGATAAGGAGAGAGATGGAAAGGGAGAAGGAGGGTGAGAGAAAGAAGAAAGGGAAGCGGAGAGGAGGAAAGATAGGGGAAATAAGAGTAGGAGAGAAGGTTAGATAGGGAGGAAGAAGGGTGAGGGGGAGAAAGGAAGGGGAAGAAGAGAAGGAGTAGGAGAGGAGAGAAGAAAGTAGGTAGAAAAAAAGGAGGGAGGGAAGGGAGTGAGAGAAGAAAGGATTGCTGTGAAAAGGAAAAGATGAAATGGAAGAAAGGCAACCCTGAATATATTTGAATATATTAGGATAAAAACTGAAATAGTTAAAAAAAAAAGAATGAAAGAGAATGAACACGAATAAAAATGGAGAAATTAGAATTTGAGGGCGAAAGAGGATGTGACTTAATAAAGAGCAAGGAAATATTAGGAAATGAATATTATGAAAAAAGAATATTTTGGCAAAAACTGTAACTAAGTAAAATGTATTTGAACATATTGAATTGTATAAGATATGATATGGCCAACACTCTGTTCATAAATCATGTATGTGTGTGTGTGTGGGGGGACTAAAAAATCAATAAAAATTTGTTCCAAATGGCTATAGGTCAAGGACTACTTATAATGAGAGAGATGGAGAGTATGACAAGTAGAGGTGATCCTTGACTTATAAATATAATACGGACGAGTAAATTTGTCATTTAAGTGGTAATTTGTCATTAATTGAGGCTTTGCATGATCATATTCAATTTTATGAATTTTTTTACCATGCTTATTATAAACAAATCAGACAGACATTAGTCATATAGTACCCCACTGACTTTTCTTGTTGGAAACTGGCTGGTAAGGTCATAAATAGTGATCACATGAATCCAGGATACTGCAATCATAATAAATGCAGTACCTGAATTTTGATCATGTGACCAACAGGGAATATGTGGTAGTCATAAGTGCAAGGACTGGTCGTAAGTCACTTTTTCAGTATTATATTGTAGCTTTGAATAGTTGCTAAATAATTGGTGATAAGTCAAGGGCTATCTGTATTTTCAAATCTCTAAAGAGTTGTCAAAGAATATCAGGGCTTGTTTTCTATGGTATTACCCCAGAATGTAAGATATAAAGTGATGGTTTTAAGTTACAGGAAGTAGATTTTGATTCAGTATTAGGAAAAAACTTCTTAACAGCAAGAGCAGTTTAACAGGCTGAACCACTTATCACAAATGCTACAGGTCCTTTCAACAGAACCATTCAAGAACTATGTATTGAAAATGCTTTTAATTTGGATTCTATGTGGATTAGATTTGACTGAATGGAAATTTAGTATTTATTTAATTATATAATCCCATGTGATTGATAAATATAAACACTGCTTACTTGCATGTAATCTCTTATTGTAGCAATATCTATTTCATCTGTTATTCCATGCCTTTTATTCTGAAGTTCATCTTGAAGAATCTGATTATAATACATCCGATATCCCATTAATTTGCAAGCATCAACAGCTGCCTAGAAAATATTAGAAAATATAAAGTAAAAAAGTGATAATATTTCACTAAGAATGAGTTCACGTGCTTAATGAAAAATATTCTTATTCCTACAATAAAAAGGCATTTCCTCTTCCCCCACAAACCTACCCCAACATCTAATTTAACACAGCATGGTGAGCTAATATTGAAAACTTGATAACTCAATGTTCTTCCCCATACCTTTTTTGGGGTGGGAGAGAGGGGCAGAATTGGGTAAAATATGGTGACCATTTAAATCCTGCCCATTTAAATTCCTATTTAACTGTTTGTGAAAACCTTTCTTTTTATTGTTTTCAAACTATGGAATGAAATCCTTTGTAAATTATATTCAACTTGCACTTCTCTGCCTTCAGAAGAGCAACCAAGACACAGCATATTTTAATTGTTACCATATTTTAACTGATAATTATTTTTAATGTTTGTTTCTATATTTCACTATTTTAAGTATTGTTGATACTAAGCAATAGTTTTAAAATAATTACTGAGCAGAAAAGCATAATATAAATCAATTAAGTACAGTTTGAGGAAAAAATAAATATATTTTTTTTACTATCAAGGTTTACATTTCTAAGATAGTTATTTACCAAGCAATATCTTAGCACTGCTGCTATAGTTGGATCTCTATATTCATGTATTTTGTGGTGGTAGTGGTGAAATTTATTATACTAATCTTTTACACCAGTGTTTCTCAACCTTGGTAACTTGAAGATGTGTGGACTTCAACTCCCAGAATTCCTTAGCCACAGATCTTCAAGTTGTCGAGGTTGAGAAACACTTATTTTATATACAGACCTGAAATAGCGCCTGTGCCGCCATTTCCTCCTCTTTCACTCTTGGCTTCCTTTCACCAGTGCCAGATGGAGGACTTGTTGAGCTACTTATGGTCAGGTGGCTGCTAAAACTGTCACCGAAATGGCTGCTAGAGGAAGTGGCGAGCACTCTCTCCCTCTGTTTCCCAGCCTTGATGAAGATATTTTCATTTTGGGACTTCAGGCCACATGATTTTAGGTTAGAGGTCACATCTGAAGTGTGTGTAGGGATACATAAAAGCATCTGTGGCTATTTGAGCAAGAGTACAGATTTTTGTGGAATTTGACATATTTTGTAGGAAACATTGACAACATCCTTGAGAATTCAGAGATCCAACTATATTCCTAAAATAACTGTTTCTTTAAAAAACTGAAAGAATTATTTCACCCTCAAGAACCACCTGTTAAAAATAGTTTTAACAGATATATTAAAAGGTAAAGACATCCTCAAATCTTATTTGATTAAATATTAAATAATGCTTACATTTGCAAGTTATGACAAGTATGTTACATGTCTACTTTAGCTGAAATAACATATGATAGCTATTAAATGTGCAAAAAAGTTTGGATAAGTAGAAAATAATCAAAACTAACAGTAGATTACCTTACTTTCTGATGTTATTACTCTTTTCCCACTGATATATTGGTTGTTTTTGGTTCTTGATTTACAAAATATTTTAAATATAATAAAAGGGGGGAAATCACATCCAGCAAATCTGAAGGGAGGAAATAACATAACTGAGTAATTATTTTTATGGAAAATTTATTTTTTATGTTCTGCCTTAGAAGTCATAATTCATTTAAGTGTTTCCTATTCAAACAATACGATTCATAATTATTTTAAACATTTTTATATGGCTATAAATTAAGGCAACCAAAAAAACTATATTTCTAATTTAAGCACAATGTAGAAATAAATGAGTCTGCTTTCTTTATCATAATCTGAGTCAGCATAGGTACTTTATGCAAAATTCCTTTTGGTAATTGACTCTATTGCAGTAAATATTTTCCTGTTATGAAGAGAAACAATTTCCATTTGTCCATATCCAATTCCTAAGAACATTTAGTGAATGTCTCCCTTTCTGAATTACAACTGTATAGAAAATTCTGAAAAATCTCTCAGCAATCATAATAAAAACCAATTCTGAATATATAGTATAACTCTTGCTTCATCTTTCTTATCAATAAGTGATCAGTTTAATCAGATCAACATATGTATGTATGTATGTGTTAAAGGCTACATGTTCACAGAAATTACTGAATAGAAACTATATTTCAGACTTCCCATTTGTAAATCTGAATGCTCTCCTGAGGCATAAATAAATACTTTTTGAAAACAGATTAAAGATCAAACTATTAATCCCTCTTCATATTTCCTATTTCACTATGTTCAAACTATGTTTGAACAATATGGTAAACAAAATCACAATTGGCTTGGTAGTATAGAATATAGTGGATGTCTCACTAATACTGTTTGACTCTGCTGCCTATAAAATATGAATGGTGCTTAAAATGCACTGATTCCTTTTCTGTATACAAAAACATCATATTGACAAAAGTAATCTCATATATGGAACCAAGGAAAATAAAAGTACTAATTTTACCTGAATCGGACTTTATATTGAATAGTAGGTTCTTTAAGAAGTTCAGCTTCTAAAGGACTCACTCTTTTTAAAATATCATAGCTAATGCAATACTCCTGAAAGAAATACAGTATTTAACCAATAGTTTTGCAACGTTCTATATTTACAGAAATGTTATGATCACTGCGTACACAAATTGAGGTTAGTAAGAGAAACAAAGAGGCAACAGTATGCTTAAAATAGCCCAAGATTTAGAAACTGAAATATTTGAAGAAATATTTGAACAAGGAAATAGCTCAATGAGCCCTTGACATACTCAGTATTTATACTCACCTGTACATTTCCACCCCGAACCACCCCAACGAAGCCATCGATGTGATGACTCGGTGTCTTGAGGCCGTTCAGGTCTGGATGGGGACGAACAGGCTCCGACTCAACCCATCCAAGACGGAGTGGCTGTGGATGCCGGCGTCCCGGCACAGTCAGCTTACCCCATTGCTGACTGTGGGGGGCGAATCGTTGGCCCCCAGGGAATCGGTGCACAATTTAGGCGTTCTCCTGGACGCACGGCTGTCTTTAGAAGCCCATTTGACAGCCATCGCCAGGGGAGCTTTTTATCAGGTCCGCCTGATTCGCCAATTGCGCCCTTTCCTGGACCGGGACTCGTTATGCACAGTCACTCATCCCCTCGTCACTTCCCGCCTGGATTACTGCAATGGGGCTACATGGGGCTCCCCTTGAAGAGCACCCGGAGGCTCCAACTGGTACAGAATGCGGCCGCGTGGGGGATTGAGGGAGCTCCTCGTACCTCCCATATAACACCTCTCCTGCGCAGGCTGCATTGGTTGCCGGTGGTCTTCCGGGTGCGCTTCAAGGTGTTGGTTATCACCTTTAAAGCGCTCCATGGCATCGGACCGGGATATTTACAGGACCGCCTGCTGCCATCAGTTACCTCCCATTGTCTGGTGCGTCCAGTACGCTCTCACAGGGAGGGCCTCCTTAGGATGCCGTCGGCCAACCAATGTTGGCTGGCGACCCCCAGGGGAAGAGCGTTCTCTGTGGGGGCCCTGGCTCTGTGGAACGAGCTGCCAGCGGGACTCCGTCTTCTCCCTGATCTTCGGACCTTTAAACACGAGCTCAAGGCTTTCTTGAGGTGAAAAAACCAAGCGGGGCTGGCCTGATTGATTGATTTTAATATTTGGGGGTTTTAGCGGGCTTCTTAACAGGGGTTTTTATCTTTTGTAATTTTTTATCTAATATTTTTAAGTATACAGCGGTTTAATTAGATTTTTAATCTTGTTATGGTATTTTAAATTGTTTTTGGATTACTGTCATTTTATCTGCTGTACACCGCCCTGAGTCTTCGGAGAAGGGCAGTATAAAAATATGAATAAATAAATAAATAAATTTATGCTGTTTTGAATATCACTGGGATGAGGATTTGGGAAAGAGAGGATGTGGGAAAGAGATATGGAAAATCCTGACAGAAATTATATTATATCACTATTTGGAGGAATATGAATAACATGATTCACACTACAATACTATAGCCATTGTTTTCAAAGTTTTCACTCAGAAAAAAGAATATCTGCTTTTCAATAAACTTTAATTAGAATTGTAAGGTCCCAGAAGTTTTCCCGAGCCACTGAGCTGCCAAAGACAGTGAGACTCCAGACGAGGCTTGCAAAAAAAATCAGCTTTTATTTATGGCCATAGCAAAAGCTGGGTGACAAAACTATATCCAGAACATACAAACAAAATGCATGTAAATGCTTCCTGTTTCAATTGTTGGGAAACAGAATAATTCGTTTCTTACTGCCAATAAATGATCAGCTTATTGATGAAAATAAATCTTTACTTTCCCATTACTAATGGCAGAAACCCTCTCAAAATTTGTAGTGGGTTGCTGAAAGAAAAGAATGAGGAACTGTGATATATGCAGAGAAATGCAATGGTGTCACTATCAAGCCATAAACCCTAGCTAATATACTGAGTATACATGTATAGTTTGAAGGTCTATATCCCTGGGGACCATATATTGCAAAGGTGCAATACTGCACTCTAATGTATTTTGAATGGTGATAGTTAAAGCTCAGATATGGATCTGTTTTAATTATTTAAAAAAAATTATCCTTTCTTTTTGCTCGTTGTCTCTGAATCTGCAATGCAAATTTTATTTTATATCTTTGAAATCCTTTGAGCTATTAATTTAGCTCTGAAAACTGAAAAAAATGGAATTATAATGTGGGGTTTTGAGATTAAAAAAATAAGAGATTTACCAGTAATTTACATTTATACTTAAAACTGATATAAAAGTCATTTTTAAATATTTTTTTGCATTTTTTCTGTTCTTTTCCGATTTCTTTTCTTCTTCATCCTTCTTGGTTTTTGTCAGATTTTATCTTTCATCTTACCATGTTTGTCCAAAAACAAGATGCAGTGCAGGTGAGTCTGAGCGCAGCAACTGCTAGGCCAGACCTCCATGCAGCAGGTGGAGGAATGTAATCCAGTCCACTGGACACCCACCTCATCCCGTCTGTTTTTGCTTGCCTCCAGCTGCGCCAGGGCAGGCGGCTGTGCAGCACATCCAGGGGGGCTGAATTGGGTGACTCCCAGTGCCTCTGCCTGGTGATGGTTATGCTGCCGTAAAGCAAGGTGAGGCAGGTGGTGGGATGGGGGTGGTGCCACATCACAATAGCTGTGTACTTGGCTGCCATCCAATGTCTTCCTCCAGCTCTGCTGAACACGGACGAGCCTCCTGCTCCCTCCCACCCCAACTGCAACAGCCCCAGCAAACAGGAAGGATAGAAAGCCCCCATCCTCAAGAGGCAGCCAGGACCCCCCATGCCTCTATTGCCACGTACTCCTTTGATGGATGGCCTGGCGGTCACAGTGCTCAGACTCACCTGTGCAGCATGGGCTGCATGGCCCCGTGTACTCACTGGCTCCTGTGCTGGCTACTCCCACTATCCCCAAGGGATGACGATCTTAACTGGGGCTTATTTTGGGGGTAGGGCTTATATTACAAGCATCCTAAAAATCATGCTAGGGCTTATTTTCTAGTTGGTGCTTATTTTCGGGGAAACATGGTACGATAATATTTTTGCACCTGCACGCATGTGTGCACGCACACACACTTATATCAAACTTCTAGAATTTTAATTTTCCAGATAGCATAGAATTCTGTAATCTGTAAGGTAAAGGAAAGTTTCAAATTTTCATGTGGTTGGGAACCTTCAACAGAATCAGGGAGAATGGTAAAACAGTTGGATGGCACAAAAAATGAATCTGAAAAAAAATGGTATTTAGCTGAGAAATAGGCACCATTTGCAAGAGGCTCGTCCCACATGAGGTGAGCCGATGCGGGGGGTGAGGTAGGGGTGCTGATGCCACAAGGCGATATAAGGGTACCAGAAACCATCAGCCATTGCTCGCTTACTGCCCTTTGTGCATGGGGGTCGATGTTTTCCAGCCCCTCAGCTGGCGCACCTTGCGGCTCTGGAGCCCACTCCACTGGGCTCACCGTCCCAGCAGCACCTGCAACAGAGACATTAGCAGCAGATGGAGGTGGGGGAGAGGCACGTGATGCGGACTACTGGATGCGCTTACTCCATCCCACTGTCTGATTCTCCTCAGCCCCATCGTGGGTTCTGCCCTTGACCTGTGTGTGGAGCGTGTTCCCCTTGCACAGCCACTGCCACTGCCACCACTCAGCAGACCCGCCCAGCCCGAAGGAGGTGAAGCAGCTAGGTAGAAAGGCTGCGAGTGGGAAAAGACAGATCTCCATAGGCGCCATGGCCATCCAGGCCCAGCAGAGATGGCGCATGCGCACCAGCCAGCTGGTCTTTGTGTTTCTAGGACTCCGGCATGCACAAAGATCAGCACATGCACATGCTGGAAACCAGAACAGCGGCTGGTGACAGCACATGTGCCCACAGAGACGGCTCTGCGTGCCACTTCTGGCACATGTGCCATAGGTTTGCCATCACGGATGTAGGGAATCTATTTTAAAACAGGAGATGTGGAAAGAAAAAGAAGTTAAAGGATAAAACAATAATGCTATATTTAGTCAGGCATCACTGTATATAAGACATTACCGCTGCACGAATTGTGTGTTTCAGAAGTTTAAATAGTCTTTTTGTCATATGCATCCACCATCTCTTCTGAATTTTTACAGCTGCTTGCTCTCTTTTAACCCTGGCGGAAAAAAGTAAATGTTACCAACTTTGCGTACAACAATACAATAACTTCAAAATGTCGGGAAATTATTTAAACAGACAACTCAGAAGAGTCAGGTATTTCTAGATTGAAGTTATTAGTAACAAGTCAGACATTCCTATATTGTTTATTATCCATAAACCTTAGATGAAATACATAGTATATCCCAACATCAATAATATTCAGAACAAATCCAGAATGAGGTCAAATGAGATGAAATGGAATGCCGCAAGATCCTGGACCAGCCTCAGATAGTATTTCTTGTCTTTACATGGTATCATTTTTATCCTTCCTTTAACTAGAAAATAGGGAAAGTGAAAAGACTTTATGCTTGATACATTTAAACTGTCTAGCCATGATACTTTTCAGAAAAACTGAGATATAATTATTTTAGGAATTTTATCTTAAGAGATGTAGTAACTGTAATGTTTTGTGGTTTGATCTTTATGTGTCTTTATTCCATTTATATTCCTAATCTGTCCTTTCCCAACATTTACTGAATTCCTTACATGCTGTTTTCCCATTTGCCTTTTCATGTTTTTGTTTTGACTTACTTTGTCTAGGTTAGTCAGTTGGTCAGTCAGTCACATAGCTTATTTCACACTATTACAATCTTAATTGCGTATGATTTGTAATGATAATTTATATTTTCAATAAAGAGGAAAATAATTATATAGAAAGATAAGTAGGAATAAGGGGAATAATTTATGAATTAAAAGGTATATTTATGATTCTTGGAATCGATGTATAGGATTTTCCTGAGACAGTTATTAAAATATTGACTTTTTATTTGATATTTTATTTTTATATTATTTATTTCCTTTGGTCTCATTTCAGTCAATTGCTAGATCATGCCATAAAACTGTCTCAGTATTAAAAAAAAATATATAGGCTCTTGTCTCTCCCTCATAATTCCTTTCTTTCATATTATTATCTACCCATATCTGCTGTCAAATTGTTTTAGCCTTCCTGATCACCTGAATGCCAATGTCCATGTCCGTCTATTCTTTCACTCCATTATTTCTTACTATATGTTCCTTGATATATGGACTAATCATGCCACTGTATGACTTTGTATTTCTCCATGCAATGTCAAATCCCTTCCATCAGTTCCACAAAACCATAAAACACCTTCAATCATTAAATTATTCCTAATGTTACTGTTTACTTTTCTATATGAACATTTTTTTCATCTTTATTAAAAATATAGAAATAACTTTCTATACTTATTGGAAATGTATTTATTACTCATTATATATGAATATAATGTTAACAATTTAAAGAGAAGAATCGGCATATATTTTAGCTGCTTTGGGAATTTTTTTCAATATTAAGTATGGTATTTCAAAATATTTTATCATCATCATACAAATATTATTTGAAATTTTAGGCTTCATTATTAGCATTTTAAAAAATATTAGCATTTTAACCTAGCAATCTAGACCTCTTTTTAAACTTCAGGAAAATATGTTTTTTGTTTGTTAGCCAAGACTTTCTACTGATATGGGATAACGTCTTTTCAGCACTAAGCAATAGAGAGCATATGATGATTCATTGCACAGTCAGCCAGATGTTCAGACTGCATTTGGAATTTATATCCACCTATCGAGTCCTTGCCAAAGACTTGCAAGAGGCTGGTGTTATTATTATTATAATGGTTGGTCACAGATGTTTAGACTAGATTTGGCATTTTTATCAACTTATCGAGTCCTTCCCAAGGACTTAGGATAGGCAGATATTGATGTTTCACTGTGCTGAAGATATTATTTATTTATTTATTTATTTATTTTATTTATTTATCATATTTATATACCGCCCTATCTCCCTACGGACTCAGGGCGGTTTACAGGCAGTTAAAACACATATAAATACAGATTAAAACGACAATTAAAAAACTTATTCTAAAGCCCAAATCATTAAAACAGTATAAATAATAAAAAACCCCTTAAAACCAATTACTTTAAAAACCTAATCCAGTCCCGCGCATATGAATAAGTATGTTTTAAGCTCGCGACGAAAGGTTCGGAGGTCCGGAAGTTGACGTAGTCCTGGAGGGAGTTCGTTCCAGAGGGTGGGAGCCCCCACAGAGAAGGCCCTTCCCCTGGGTGTCGCCAGACGGCACTGCCTAGCTGACGGCACCCTGAGGAGTCCCTCTCTGTGAGAGCGCACGGGTCGGTGAGAGGTATTTGGTAGCAGTAGGCGGTCCCATAAATAACCCGGCCCTATGCCATGGAGCGCTTTAAAGATTGTCACCAACACCTTGAAGCGCACCCGGAAGGCCACAGGTAGCCAGTGCAGTCTGCGCAGGAGAGGTGTCACACGGGAGCCACGAGGGCTCCTCTATCACCCGCGCAGCCGCATTCTGACTAACTGAAGCCTCCGGATGCCCCTCAAGGGAGCCCCATGTAGAGAGCATTGCAGTAATCCAGGCGAGACGTCACGAGGCGTGAGTGACCGTGCATAAGGCATCCCGGTCTAGAAAGGCGCAACTGGCGCACCAGGCGAACCTGGTGGAAAGCTCTCCTGGAGACGGCCGTCAAATGGTCTTCAAAAGACAGCCGTTCATCCAGGAGAACGCCCAGATTGCGCACCCTCTCCATCGGGGCCAATGACTCGCCCCCAACAGTCAGCCGAGGACTCAGCTGACTGTACCGGGATGCCAGCATCCACAGCCACTCTGTCTTGGAAGGATTGAGCTTGAGCCTGTTTCTCCCCATCCAGACCCGTACGGCTTCCAAACACCGGGACAGCACTTCGATAGCTTCATTGGGGTGGCCCGTGTGGAAAAGTACAGCTGGGTGTCATCAGCGTACAGCTGGTACCCCACACCGAAGCCACTGATGATCTCACCCAGCGGCTTCATGTAGATGTTGAACAGAAGGGGCGAGAGAATCGACCCCTGCGGCACCCCACAAGTGAGGCGCCTCGGGGCCGACCTCTTGCCCCCCGTCAACAACGTCTGCGACCGGTCGGAGAGATAGGAGGAGAACCACCGATAAACGGTGCCTCCCACTCCCAATCCTCTAACCGCGCAGCAGGATACCATGGTCGATGGTATCGAAAGCCGCTGAGAGGTCTAATAGGACCAGGACAGAGGAACAACCCCTATCCCTGGCCCTCCAGAGATCATCCACCAACGCGACCAAAGCCGTCTCCGTGCTGTAACCGGGCCGGAAACCGGACTGAACGGGTCCAGATAGACAGTTTCATCCAGGTGCAGGGGAAACTGATATGCCACCATATTTCTACAACCTTCGCCTGGCGAAGGTTGGAGACCGGACGATAATTACCTAAAACAGCCGGGTCCAGGAGGGCTTCTTGAGGAGGGCCTCACCACCGCCTCTTTCAAGGCGGCCGGAAAGACTCCTCCAACAAGGAGGCACTCAGAATCGCCTGGAGCCAGCCTCGTGTCACCTCCTGAGTGGCCAGCACCAACCAGGAGGCACGGGTCCAGTAAACACGCAGGCATTCAGCCTACCCAGCAACCTGTCCATGTCCTCGGAGCCACAGGGTCAAACTCATCCCAAAAATATCACCAAGACCACCCTCAGACGCCTCATCTGAATCGCCGCAATTTTGGTCTAAACCGTCTCAAGCTGAACGATTTTATCGATAGATAACCGTTAAACTCCTCAGCACGCCCCTGCAACGGGTCATCCCGCCCCTGGTGAAGGAGGGAACGGGTCACCCAAACAGGGCGGCTGGGCGGTTATCTGCCGACGCAATGAGGGAGGAGGCGAGCAACGCCTCGCTTCCCTCAGTGCCACCAGGTAGGTCCTAGTATAGGACCCAACTAGTGTCCGATCAGCCTCTAAACGGCTAGACCTCCAGGAGCTCTCTAGGCGTCTTCGCGTTTCATCCCCTCAGCTCCTCGGAGAACCAAGGAGCCGGTTGGGATCTGCGCCGGGTCAGAGGTCGCAGAGGCACGACACGGTCTAGCCCCAGCCGCAGCCCGCTGCCAGGCTGCGGCTAGTTCCTCTGCCGTGCCGTGAGCCAGACCTCAGGAAGTGGCCCAAGCTCCGTCCGGAACCTCTCCGGGTCCATCAGGCGCCTGGGACGGAACCAACGTTGTGGTTCCGCCTCCCTGCGTGGTGAGTGGCGGTCAGAAAGTCCAGGCGAAGGAGAGAGTGATCTGACCATGACAAAGGTTCTATGACTACATCTCTCAAATCCAGATCCTTCAACCACTGACCAGAGATAAAAATAAGGTCCAGAGTGCCACCCCCGATGTGAGTGGGGCCATCCACTACTTGAGTCAGGTCCAAGGCCGTCATGGAAGCCATGAACTCCCGAGCCACTGTCGATGACGCGCCGGCAGATGGCAAGTTAAAGTCCCCCATGACTAAAAGTCTGGGGGTCTCCACTGCCACCCCGGCAAGCACCTCCAGGAGCTCAGGCAGGGCAGCTGTCACGCAGCAAGGAGCCAGGTACGTGATCAGCAAGCCCATCTGACACCTATGACCCCATCTCACAAAGAGGGATTCACACCCAGCAATCTGAGGTACAGTGGTCTCCCTCGGCTCTAGACTCTCTTTAATAGCAACCGCAACCCCCCCACCCCTACCCTGGGCCCTCGGCTGATGGAATGCACGGAAACCCGGTGGGCACATTTCGACCAGGGGGACGCCCCCTTCAGTGCCCAACCAGGTCTCCGTAACGCCTATAAGATCCGCGGCGCCCCCCTGAATAAGATCATATATTAGGGGGGCCTTATTGGCCACGGACCGTGCGTTGCATAACATCAGACGAAGGCCCAGGCTCTGAGGGTCTTGACCATCCGGGGAACGGGAAAAGTCAGAGGGATCGGGGCACGCGATCGCTTGCAAACATCGAACGCGTGACCCCCTAGACCGATACGATCCCCCTTCCGCCATATCTGCCCTCCCACTTACCGTGCAAATGGAACCACCGCAAAAGGAACACTTTCCCCCATAACCTCCGAACCCACTAAATAATCGCCATGAGCCCGCGAGGGACTGGTTTCCTCCCGACGGGTTACCCCAACACCCGCCTAACCCTCCCACCCCTTAAAATGCCCTATCTAAAACCCCAAAGGCTCTTTCTCTTCGCATGCCACCTCTGTGGGTCCCAAGACCCGTCATTGAGGCCGGCCTTAGGTAAAGTAGCAGGCCGTTCCCATGAGGCGGGGGCACCTCGCAGGCGCAAGAGTTCGGATCTAGAATAGCACATGCAGTAAACAATAAAAGTCAGCAGAAAATAGATTGTCCCAGACTAACAGAGATGTTAACAGAGATGTTCTCATGAGGTAGCTCTCTAATTAGGATCCAGATATAAGATGACATAAGATGTAAAAATGGACAGTCAGCATCCATGGTACAAATGGGATATAAGATGTAACATATGGCATATAAGATGTAAAATATATTCTAACCATCAGACCCATGGTACGGTCCTGGTAAGTCCATACTCCAGAACCAATAGTCCAGGACTTAAATAGCATAATCTGTCCAGAAAAATATCCGGGTCCCAAAAAGAGGGGGGGAAGGGAAAGGCGCTCCATAGCTGTCATCCAAGTCGCCTTCCAAGTCCAACGCTGTCTCCAGATGGAACTCCCAGCAACTCCCAACAGCTCCCAGAACTCCAGTCCGACTCCAATATGGCCCAGCAACAGCTCCCAAAGAGATCACAAAATGCCCAGAGGATGTTATACGTCCCAAAGCCCCCACCAAACGGGGGAAGGGAGAGGGCGCGGATGTAAGCTGTTCCAAATAAAGTTGCCTTTTGCAATTGACTGATGGTCATTTTGTCAATGCCAATGATGTTACAATGGTGCTTCAGTTGTTTTGGTTTGCATTCAAGGCACCTAATAGTATTATGTCTTTCATCACACAGTCAGCCAGATGTTCAGACTAATTTGGCATTTTTATCCAACAATCGAATCCTTCCCAAGAACCTGAGAAGAAGCAGATGTTGATGTTTGATAGTGTTAGAGGTATCATCGCAGGATGTAAGCTGTCCTGAGTAAAGCCGTTTTTTGCAATTGACTGATGGTGAATTTACCAATGCAAATGGTATTCAAGTGGTGCTCCAGTTGTTTTGTGATTGCAACCAAGGTACCTATTATTATTGATACTACCTTTGTGCTTTATTTTCAAATATCCTTTTCTTGCTGGGCTTGATCTGTAATAACAGATCATTATTTCTTTGCTTTCTATCTCTGTATATTTGCAATGGGCAAATACATTTTTTTTCAGCATTTCTGCAGCTGCTGGCCCTGGTTGCTCAGCCAACAGTCCTGAGTCATTTAGCCCGTTTTTCACCAGATGTCCAAGAACTCCAACACCTAGGTCCTTATTGATAGGACAATGATTGAGCCAGTATGGGTTTCTGTAATTTACATCTCACCATATTTTTTATGAGAGACACTCTTTGTCTTCCTTCTCTGATGAAACCTGTCTAGTATAGTTGACTCTGGTATAATTCTCTGAATTATCTTCCTCAGAGCACACAAGTCCCACAATTATGTCAAGGTAATTTCTCGCTGAGGGTCAAGATAGGGATTATTATTATTAAATTTATTGCCACCAATCTCTCTGTTTGAAACTGAGTGGAGCAGAATAGTATTCTAAAAGTCCTTGAATACACTTAACAGAACAACACTTAACAGAACTGTCTATCTAGACCCGTTCCAGTCCGGTTTCCGGCCCGGTTACAGCACGGAGACGGCTTTGGTCGCGTTGGTGGATGATCTCTGGAGGGTCAGGGATAGGGGTTGCTCCTCTGCCCTGGTCCTATTAGACCTCTCAGCGGCTTTTGATACCATCGACCATGGTATCCTGCTGCGCCGGTTGAAGGGATTGGGAGTGGGAGGCACCGTTTATCGGTGGTTCTCCTCCTATCTCTCCGATCGGTCGCAGACGGTGTTGACAGGGGGGCAGAGGTCGGCCCTGAGGCGCCTCACTTGTGGGGTACCTCAGGGGTCGATTCTCTCGCCCCTTCTGTTCAACATCTATATGAAGCCGTTGGGTGAGATCATCAGTGGCTTCGGTGTGAGGTACCAGCTGTACGCTGATGACACTCAGCTGTACTTTTCCACACCGGGCCACCCCAACGAAGCTATCGAAGTGCTATCCCGGTGTCTGGAAGCCGTACGGGTCTGGATGGGGAGAAACAGGCTCAAGCTCAATCCCTCCAAGACAGAGTGGCTGTAGATGCCGGCATCCCGGTACAGTCAGCTGAGTCCACGGCTGACTGTTGGGGGCGAGTCACTGGCCCCGATGGAGAGGGTGCGCAACTTGGGCGTCCTCCTGGATGAACGGCTGTCTTTTGAAGATCATTTGATGGCCGTCTCCAGGAGAGCTTTTTACCAGGTTCGCCTGGTTCGCCAGTTGCACCCCTTTCTAGACCGGGATGCCCTATGCACGGTCACTCACGCCCTCGTGACGTCTCGTCTGGATTACTGCAATGCTCTCTACATGGGGCTCCCCTTGAGGGGCACCCGGAGGCTTCAGTTAGTTCAGAATGCGGCTGCGCGGGTGATAGAGGGAGCCCCTTGTGGCTCCCATGTGACACCTCTCCTGCGCAGACTGCACTGGCTACCTGTGGCCTTCCGGGTGCGCTTCAAGGTTCTGGTAACTATCTTTAAAGCGCTCCATGGCATAGGGCCGGGCTATTTACGGGACCGCCTGCTGCTACCGAATGCCTCTCACCGACCTGTGCGCTCTCACAGAGAGGGACTCCTTAGGGTGCCGTCTGCTAGACAGTGTCGTTTGGCAACACCCAGGGGAAGGGCCTTCTCTGTGGGGGCTCCCACCCTCTGGAACGAACTCCCCCCAGGACTTCGTCAACTTCCGGACCTCCGAACCTTCCACCGCGAGCTTAAAACATATCTATTCATCTGCGCAGGACTGGATTAGATTTTAAATTTATACGGGTTTTAATGGGTTTTATTATTTATATTGTTCTTTTCTAACTATTTGGCTGTGTAGAATAAGTTTTTTAATTGATATTTTATTCTGTATTTATATGTACCTTTTTATTTGCCTGTGAACCGCCCTGAGTCCCGAGGGAGATAGGGCGGTATACAAATACGATAAATAAATAAATAAATAAATAAATAAATAAAAACAACAGAGTTGGAAGGGACCTTGCAGTTCTAACTCCCTGCTCAGGGAGAAAACCCTATACCATTTCAAAAAAATGGTTATCCACTCTTCTTAAAAACCTCCTGTGTTGGAGCGCCCACAACTTCCAGAGGCAAGTCATTCCACTGAACAATTGTTCTAACTCTCAGGAAATTTCTCCTTAGGTTGCTTCTCTCCTTGATTATTTTCCATCCATTGCTTCTTGTCCTGCCTTCAAGTGCTTTGGAGAATAGGTCGATCCCCTCCTCTTTGTGGCAGTCCCTTGCAAGTTTTAAGAACGATACAAACCCAGATGGGAAAGAATAATGTAACTCATAAATGTGCCACTAGTGAAACATTATCTAGAATCAGTCTTTTCTATTGTTTAAGTCTTTTAGTAAGATAATTAAAGGCTTGGACACTAAAATATATGAAGAACAGTTGCAGGATTTGGGTTTGGCTAGTCTAGAGAAAAGGAGGACTAGGTGGGACATGACAGCAGTATTCCAGTATATGAGAGGTTTCTATAAAGAAGAGGGAGTCAGTTTATTTTTCAAAACACCAAAGGGCAGGACAAGAATGGATGGAAACTAATCAAGGAGAGAGGTAATGTGGAATTGAGAAGAAACTTCCTAACAGTGAGGACAATTAACCAGTGGAACAGCTTTCTGTCAGAAGTTGTGGGTACTTCAGCATTGGAAGTTTTTAAGAAGAGACTGGTCATCCACTTGACTGAAATAATATAGGGTCTCCTGCTTGAACAGAAAGTTGGACTAGATCTAGAAGACCTCCAATGTCCTTTCCAGCTCTACTCTGATTGATCAATGTTTTTTATTGTTTGACTTGCTTTCTAATGTATTACATATACCAAATGTCATGTTTCTGTAGTTTCTATACCCTATGAAAATACTAGACTTTCTTTGTGTATTGAAAGCAAATGGTGCTTTGTGTATTGGAAGTGAAAGTTAAGGAAATGCTTATTACAACTGCTGGCATGGAACCTATAAGAAGAATATAACAAGATATTTTTTAAATGGAATGAATAAGAATTGTTTATGATTTTTTTTTACCTTTTTCTTTTTATTATAGTGTTTAAGAAGAAAAGTTTATCGAAGCCTCTTTTTTTTTTCTTTTTGGTTGATGACATAGTTTAAAAATGGCTTTTAAGCAAACAGCATTAACTACTACTAAAATTTTGGAAATTTCTTCAGCTCAGGTACGGAAGTTAAAAGAAGATATCAAGGAAGGTTTAAGGAATTTTTTACAGGATCAAAAACTTATATGAAATGGAGAAAGAAATATTGGATCTTAAAGATGTGGTGGAAGAGCAGAGGGGGGCTATGAAAAAGATACAGGATTCAATTACGCCATTATTGGTATCTAGTATTCAGATGGAGGAAAGACTGGAAGAACTTAACCAAATTAACTTAGATTTGCAAAGGAAAATAGAGGAAGTTCAAAAGAATCCAATTAATTTGAATTTAGAAAATAAAATAAATGCTATCCAGGTTAAGATGGATAGGGCAGATGAAGAAAGGGTTATATTACAATATAGATTAATGGAATACGCTATAAGGATGAGGGGATTAAGAGAATGTAGGCAGGAAAATTTAAAAGAGATTTTTACTCAGGCTTTTGCTCAGATAGAGGGAGTGGAACCAGAAGATTTTGAAGTTAATATTGAAAAAATCTATCGTGTTAATCCTTGGTTGGCAAGGCAGAAGCGTTTGCCGAGAGATGTGGTTATTTATTTTACAACCAAGAAGATTAGGTATGGAATTTTACAAGCATTTTATAAAAATAAATTTCAAATATTAAGACAAGATATAATAATGATGAAGGAAATTCCTCCTAAAATGATAAGAAAGAGAAAAGAATTTGCTTTTTTAGTGGATGAGCTTAAGAAACATCAGATATATTTTAGATGGGAGGTTCCAGCTGGCCTAACAGTGAATTATAAAGGAAGAAAGTATTTTCTTAACACAGTTGTTAAAGCTAGAGATTTCTATACCAATGTATTAAAGATTGGAAATCCTTTATTGTTAATGTTAAGATGATTGGTGAGCAGATGGTGGAAAAAGTGTAAGATAGAAGATAAGGGGAGGGAGAATGTTTAATTCTAATAAATTTGAATATGGTTAATCCTTATAAATGATTTATTTTGGATGTAAAAGTGTAATGTTAGGGGTATTATTTGAGGAGGATAGAAGTAAAATTTATGAATTTGGATTAAATATTATATTTGAGAGATTGTTTATGGATGTAATATTGTTATTTGGTTAAATAGAATTTAATTGTTATAATTGATATATTTTGGATATAAATAGGTGTAATTTTAATACTGTTATCTGACATATGTAACCTAAATCAAAGATTTTAATTAGTATAATTGACATATTATGGAGGTTTAATATTAATATTAGCAATGTTATTTGATGTATGTAATTGATACTAAAGATATGAGAAGATAGAATGTCGCTTATTTTTGGAGATTGAAAAATTAAGAATTTAAGTTGGAAATATGAACTATTTTTGAGAGACTGTTTAAGGAAGAAAGATATTATAGAAGAATTCCTGATGAATATTGGAAGAGGGAACGTTGTTTAGGCATTGATCGATGAAGATTGGATATTAAAAACTATGTACTTTATTGAAGAACTGGAAATACCAATTTAACTGGAAGATGCTGAAGACTTTAGGAGTGGAATGGATTGATACATAATGGACTGAAAGAAGAATGTACTTTCTTGTTTCTGGAAGGGGAGTTAAGGTTTTAGAGAAAGGAGTGACTATGGATTATGACTTATGTTGTATTTTAATTTATGATTGTTAATCTTATATCCTTTATTCTGTTCTGGGAAGTCTTGGGGGGGAGGGAGGAGGGAGGGGAAGGGAAGGGGGTGGATATGGGGGCGGGGGAGAAAATCTTTTGTAAAACTTCTTAATTAAAAAAAAAGGGAAATACTTGACCCTCCCTTTAATAAATGTTTTTTTGCTTTGCCTGAATTACTTGATGATTCGTATTTTCAGGTGGGCAAAGAAGCCCATTTGTGTGTGTCTCAGATTCAGGCATCAACTTCTTATCAGTTCCATGCCACATTCGGGTTTCCTGAGTTTGGAGGCAACAAAATAAATTCAATTTCCATGCTGAAAAGAGACTATTGATTTTTATTTTAGGCAAGTATGCTAGATCTAACATATAGCTTATATAATTTTATAAACTACAAAGAGAACAAGTTACCGTTCACAATAGAGTTCAAAACCTGGTTATGCTATCCCGGTCTCCTGGAATAACAGGGAGGAAGGTTTACCTCTGCTTTTCCTTTCCTTTTTCGTTTAGGACGAAAGGCGATGTGGGCGCATCGTTCCACATCATACCGCACCTTGGCTCGAAGACCCGTTTCCTCAGCGTCTCCAGTTCAACCGCTTTTAGCGGTTGCCTAGATACCAGTCGCTCTACTTAACAGAAAGCAGGACAAGCAAAACCCGCCTCTGAGTAGTGTTGTTGTTTTTTTAAAGTGGCACGTAACATCCGCCGCCTTTTACTATTACAATACAGTACCCGTATATCAAGCGCATACGTTTTACGTCATCAGCCCTGGCCACACATCAGGAGAAAACATTTTCACCGCTATGTTCAAGGTGAGAAAGTTTGCTTAGTACTTTCAGGAACAAAATTGGCGACATAGCCTTCTCCATCTTTGGTGCTGCCCACGCAACGTGCATGTTTTGAGCTGTCTGAAATCAACTGTAGAGCAGTACTTTCTCTTTGGGTTTTTGCTTGTTAGTTAGAGATAGGCTAGGTGAAGAGGGGACGGTATTGCGCTCGTGCCAGTTTATCCAGCCTCGAACGCCAATTTTTTTTACCGAGTAAATAAATAGGAACGGTAAAAGAGGCGAAAGAAGAAGAGCGCGTAATGAGATATGAACAGCTCAATGGCTAATAAAACGATGATCGATAAAACTAAAGTAATACTTCCGAATGTATAGTTCAGTATTATCTTTATTAGAATTAGGAAAAAGTCACAAAATATAAACTCTTCCTCCTGTTAAATGATGCAAAAATGAAATAGGAAAAACTCTAAAACACCCACATTTTAAAAAAGTTAATTCAGCTGCTGTATTTATTTTAAAGTTGATCGCAAGAATGAGATAGACGATTGATTGAATGAATGCATACTTTTGTCAACCTGAATGCCTCCAGAAGTCCTGAATCACAGCTTCGGTGGTTCCTAGCCGGTATACAGTTGCATATCTAGAGGGCATAGATTTCGAGAAAGATGTAGTAAAAGGAATGGGGAACTTCTTATTTTGAAAACATGTTTGTCTTGTAGAGCAGATATAAAAAAGAATAAATACAATAATTAACAAAGCTAAATGTTAACCTGGTATGGAGGAATTACACCAACAGGTAATAGTATAGAAATAACATAATCCAGTTCATAATCTATATGAACATTCAAATTCATATTGTCAACTAACCTGTAAAAGAGAATTCATGTCCTCTTCACTATTGAATGGGAAATTGTTTTCAGAGTCCAGGCTGAATGTTCATTTATAATACAATTTGGACATATTGGTTTATTGTTTAATTATAACGTTAACTTCTTGTTAGCTTTTTATCCCTATTAAAATAGAATAATAAAATGGAGAGCATTGAGTTCAGCTCCACTATTCAATGTAGTTAAGGATCTCCAACAGATGGCAGTCTAGTTCCTGCTTGCACATATTCTAGAGATTTCACTTCTTCAGGTAATTGATTTTACTATTGAATTTTTTGATAAATAAATAATACATAATTTAAATCTATTTATTAGATGGGTACATAGCCCGCCTTTATTACTTTGTAAGTAACTCAAGGCCTTTATTACTTTGTAAGTAACTCAAGTCTTCAGGCACCTTCAAAATATCAGGGTGGGCCGTTTAGGTCTTGGGGGAAACATCATTCTATAGAGCAGGCACTGTGACAGAGAAGGCAAGTTTTCAGGGTCCTTGTTTAATTGAAGGTAACTAGATCCAAATCATCCCTGCCAGATCATATTGACTGGACAGATACTATGGAAGACAAGCAACCAAATACCAGGCCCTATGCTATGTAGGACTAAACTGGCAACAGTGCAGCATGCAAAGTAGAGGAGTTACATGGACATATTAAAGCCGCGATGGCAAACCTAGGGTGGCATGTGGAGCCATATTGGTGGGCACGCAAGCGTTGTCCTAGCTTAGCTCCAGCATGCCAGCCAGCTGATTTTTTGGCCTTCCAGACCCACCAGAAGTTAGGAAACAGGCTGTTTCTGGCCTCCGGAAGGCCTCCAGGGGGTGGGGAAGGCCTGTTTTTCACTCTCCTCAGGCTCCAGAGCCTTTCTAGGAGCCTGGGGAAGGGGAAAATGGCCTTCCCCACCTCCCCGGAGGCACTCCAGAGGCCGGATACGTTCCATTTGCCAACTTCCAGTGGGACCGGAGGGCCCGTTTTTCTCTCTCCCCAGGCTCCAGAGCTTTTCTAGCAGCCTGGGGAGGGCAAAAACGGCCTTTCCCACCCCCCGGAGGCCCTCTGGAGGCCAGAAACTGCACATTTCCTAATGGAACACGCCATTTCCAGCCTCCACAGGTTAGCCATCACTGTACTAGGGCATGCACTGCATACTGTACCAGTTGATAGTTTTCAAGGGCACTGCCATTTACACATTGCAGTAGTCATCGTGCTTATATACTGTATATTTATATTACAATGTGAGTTCTAAATATATATTTAAAAGAATTAACTTTTTTTTAATGTAATTGGTACTCTTGGTGACTAAAGTGCATGCTGGGCAGTGGAAGGTAGAAAAAGTATTATTGCATGTATTTTATTGTAGAATTCAAGATGATATCAACATTGGCAACAAAAATTCCTTTTTTCTTTAAATATTTTATTAGACTATAGAATCAAATACAACAATACAAAAGCAAATAGGAAAACACTGGGGGGGGGAAGTAAAGAAAAGTGAGGGGATAGGGAAAAAAGAAGAAAAAATAGTGTTGACGTCCGACTCCCTCTATTGCAGTAAAATAAAGCATTAACATCAAACCTCATTTTTTTATTTTTTCATAATTATAGCATTTATAATTCATAGCATTTCTATAAAAACAAATCAGTCTAATCAGTAAAACCCAAAATCAAAGTTTCATTTTTTTTCAACCTGAAGCACAAAGTCCAGAAGTGGTCCCAATGTGGCAACAAAACTACTTGCATTCTTTTTTTTTTTTTATTCAAAAAGTTTTACAGAAAATTTTCCCCCCTTTCCCTATTGTCCTATTAGTAATCTTGCTGCTGTTATTAGATTTAAAATCAATTTAGTCTCAATTACTGTACAGTCCGTAATAATTCCCAACAAAAAAAATTGCGGCAGGAACTTTATCTTCTTTTTCAAAACATTTTGTAAAATCCACCAAATTTTTATCCAAAAGGCCTTTATATCCTTACAAGTCCACCAAATATGAAAATATGTAGCATCATCACAATTGCATCTCCAACATTTTGCTTGCATATTTGGGTACATACACGATAATTTCTTAGGATCTAAGTGCCATCTATAAAACATTTTATAAAAATTTTCCCTCAGATTCTGTACCTGCGTGAATTTAACATTTCTAACCCAAATTTTTCCCCAAGTTTCCAATAATATTGGCTCCTGAAAATTTTGTGCCCACTTTATCAAACAGTCCTTTACCAACTCCCTTTCAGAATCTATTTCAAGTAACACATTATACAATCTCATTATATGCTCCTGAGACTGATTTCTAATTTGCTTTACCAAATTTCCCTCGTTCTGCTCTATACCAGTTTTCTGATCTTCCTTCCATCTAGCACGTAGTTGCTCATATTGAAACCAAGTATAATTTTTCCCTTCTTTTAGTACGTGCAGAAATTTTAATTGCAAATTATCTCTTTCAGTATACAAAAGTTTTTTATATGTAATCATTTCCTGATTCTGTTCTATATTTATATTCTCTATTGTATGTCTAGGACTTGCCCACATAGGAACCTTATAATTTAGTTTGTAAGAGTATTTTTTCCAAACACGCAGAAGAGCAGATCTTAACACATGATTTTTAAAGGCCTTATCCACTTTTTTGTCATAAATTAAATATGCATGCCATCCATATAGCAAGTCATAACCTTCTATATTCAAAATTCTTTCCTCCGTTAAATTAAACCAATCACTTATTACAGAGAGAGCAGCTGCTTCATAGTATAATTTAAAATTGGGCATTTTTAAACCTCCCCTTTCCCGGGAATCTTGAATTATTTTCATTTTAACCCTAGCTTTTTTACCTTCCCATATAAATTTATTAATTCCCTTCTGCCATTCCTCAAGATTCTTATCTTTCTTAATTATTGGTATCATCTGAAAGAGGAATAAAAATCTAGGTAAAACATTCATTTTAATAGCAGCTATTCTCCCCAGCAAGGATAATTGCAATTTTTTCCAAACAATCAACTCCTTCTGAACTTTTTGCCATAAAACCTCATAGTTATTCTTATACAATTTCACATTTGACGATGTAATATAGACCCCTAAGTATTTAACCTTCTTTACAATATCAAATCCTGTTATTTCCTCTAATTTTTCTTTCTGTTGTCTGGCCATATTTTTTATTATCACTTTTTTTTTTTTATTGAAAGAGTTTTAAAAAAAACAAAAACATTTTCCCCCTTTTTTCCCCCTCCCTCCCACCAAAAAAAAAACACCCTTCCACCCCGGCTTCCCGGGTCAATCACAAGGTAAAGTCCAATCCAAATAACCACATCCAAAGCTTTTCGTCTCCCAACCCCCTCCCCATTACATAAAATAACTTTCTAATTATTCAAAGGCAATCTGATATTTCTTAATCTGATATCTGTTTTGTAGATAATCAATCCATTTTTTCCATTCAATTAAATATCTTTCCTGTATTGTCTTTTAAAACGCTGAGATTTTAGCCATCTCAGCCAAATTAATAACTTTCAATATCCATTCTTCTATTGTAGGTATCTCTTCTTCTTCCAGTATTGTCCAATCAACAGTCTTGCTGCTGTTATTAAATTCAGAATCAATTTAGTCTCAATCCTGTACAATCCGTTATAATTCCCAAAAGGAAAAATTGTGGCAGGAACTTTATCTTCTTCTTCAGTACATTTTGAATAATCCACCAAATTCTTATCCAAAAGACCTTAATTTTCTTGCAAGTCCACCAAATATGAAAATATGTAGCATCATCACAATCACACCTCCAACATTTCGCTTGGATATTAGGATACATACATGATAATTTTTGGGATCTATGCCATCTATAAAACATCTTATAAAATTTTCCTTAAATTCTGTGCTTGTGTAAACTTAACATTTCTAACCCAAATTTTCTCCCATGTTTCCAACATTATTGGTTCCTGAATATTCTGTGCCCATTTTATCATACAATCCTTTACCAAATCCTTTTCCTAATCTATTTCAAGCAACACATTATACAATCTCTTTATATGCTCCTGGGTCTGATTTCTAATTTGCTTTATTAAATTTTCCTCCCTTTAATTATACCAATTTTTGATCTTCTTTCCATCTAGCACTTATTTGCCCATATTGAAACCAAGTATAATTCCTCCTTCTTCATTTTAATACCTGTAATGATTTTAATTGCAATCTACCTCCTTCAGCATACAAAAGTTCTTTATAAGTAATCATTTCCTGTTTCTGTTCTATATTTATATTCTCTATTGCATGTCTAGGGCTCACATATAGGAATCTTGTAATCTAATTTATAGGAATATTTTTCCAGACCAAAAGAGCACTTCTCAACACGTGATTCTTAAAAGCCTTATCCACTTTTTTTTTCATAAAATAAGTACGCATGCCATCCATATAACAAGTCATAACCTTCTATATTCAAAATTCTTTCCTCTGTTAAGTTAAACCAGTCACTTATTACTGAAAGGGTTACTGCTTCATAATATAGTTTAAAGTTAGGCATTCTTAAACCACCTCTTTCCCGTGAGTCCTGTATTATTTTCATTTTAACCTCGCTTTTTACCCTGCCATATAAATTTGTTAATCCCAATCTGCCAATCTTCCAAATTTTTATCCTTTTTAATTATTGGTATCATCTGGAACAGAAACAAAAATCTAGGTAACACATTCATTTTAATCCTTCCCAATAGGGATAACTGCAATTTCTTCCAGCCACTCATATCATTCTGAACATTTTGCCATAGCAAGTCATAATTATTCTTATAAAGTTTCTTGTTCGATGAGCTAATATAGACCCCTAAATATTTAACCTTTTTTACTACCTCAAATCCTGTCATTTCCTCTAGTTTTTGTTTCTGTTGTATAGACATATTTTTAATTATCACTTTTGTTTTATTCTGATTTATTTTAAATCCTGATACCTTTCCATATTTATCAATTACTTCCAACAAAAATCTACTTGAATTTATAGGATTCGTTAACGTAACCACTACATCATCTGCAAAAGCTCTAACTTTGTACTCATATTGTCTAATCTTAATTCCCTCTATTTTCATTAATTCTCGTATTTTATCTAATAATGGTTCCAGAGTCAAAACAAACAATAATGGTGATAAGGGACATCCCTGTCTTGTTCCTTTCGCAATCTTAATAACTTCTGTCAAACTACCATTTACTATAATCTGTTTGCTCTCCATAAATCGCTTTAATTATTCTAATAAAACAGTCTCCAAATTGCATTTTCTCTATTAATTTAAATAAAAAATCCCAATGCAATCGATCAAAGGCTTTCTCTGCATCCCAAAAAATAAGTGCTTGAAGTATTCTTCTTTTCCAAATATTCCAATATATTAATAATCTGTCTAACATTATTCCTCATCTGCCTCCCTTTTATAAAACCAGATTGATCAGTATGAATTCTTTGTTGTAAAACTAACATTAATCTATTTGCTATTATTTTTACAAAAATCTTATAATCATTATTTAAAAGTGAAATCGGCCTATAGTTACCAGGTTTAGAGCAGTCTTGCTCCTCTTCGTATCAGTGAAATAAAAGATGTTTTCCATGACGGGGTATTCCACCCTAATTGTATCTGATTAAATAATTCTTTAAGTGGGCCTAATATTTCATCCTGTGTTTTTTATAATAAGTTGCTGTAAGACCATCTGTACCAGGGTTTTCCCATTTTAATTGTTTAATTGCCTCCACTATTTCTCCAGTAGCTATCGGCCGTTCAGCTCCTCCTCTGTTCTAATGTTAGAATATTAACCTTATAATCTTTCAAATAATCATAAATGTCCCTATTCAATATTTTGTCTTTTGCATATAGTGCAGTATAAAATTCTGAGAATGCCTTTTTAATTTTATCCTGTTGATATCTCTTTACCTTTATATTCTATTTTTGTATGACACGTGCTTTCTGTTTCTTCCTTAAATTATATGCCAACCATCTCCCAGGTTTATTTGCATTACAAAAGGTATTATGTTTAGTATATTGTATATTCTGCCACCTGGTCTGCCATTAACATATTAAATTGACTCTGTAATATTTTATAGCCTCTTTAAGTTTATGATCTTGTGGGTTTTGAATTAATAACTGTTGCTTCCTTTGAATTTCTTCTTCCAAATATCTACGCTTTTGTTTATTATTCCTTGCCTATTGTCCAAATAAAATCAATATCCTCTAATAAACGCTTTGCTCTTTCCCACAGTTCCTATAGGTGTCCCTTTGTACATATTAAAATCAAAAATTCTTTAACTGTTTCTTACAATAAGTTACATTATCCTCATATCTAAACAGATTTTCATTCAACCTCCATGTTCTACCACCTTTTTCCTTGTAATAATTCCATCCATACTGGGCTATGGTCAGTTAAACACCGGAAATATCTTCGCTTTCTTCACCCTAGAAAGCAAGTCATTAGAAATTAAAATAAAATCAATGTGAAAAGATTGATGCCTATCAGAAAAAGTAAAATCTCTCTCATCTGGATTCCGTAACCTCCATATATCTCTAAACTCAAAGTCTTCCATCATTTCAAAAAGGATTTTGGTAATTTTGCATGTATAGGTATCTTCTTGGAGGAGGTTCTCTTATCCTTCTTGTATCAATTACTCCATTCCAGTCTCCTAATAAAATAAACGAACTATAATCCCAGAGGTCAACCTCTCAACATTTTGTAAAACTTTTCTTGTTGCTGATTAGGTGCATAAATACCTATCAACAAAGTCTTTTTGCATCTATCACCAGTTCAATAGCAATAAATCTTCCTTGAATATCTGCCTCAATTAGCTTAGCTGGTATATCCTTCCTGATATATACAACAATTCCATGCTTCTTTTCCAAAGCTGATGCAACAAAATGGTTACCCAATTTTGAATTAATTAAATATTTTTGGTCTGATAATTTTATATGTGTCTCTTGCAAACAAATCACATCATTTTAAATTGTTTCAAGTAGTGAAATATTTTCCTTCTTTCTGAGCTGAATTCAAGCCATTAACATTCCATGACAAGATTCTATTTGCCATTACTGGCCTCCTGAAGCTTTGAAGCAGACAACGGAAGCTCCTCCTCCGTATCTTCCGTCTAGCTCCTCCCACAGCTTCCATAATGGGATCCTGACTTTACTTTGAGACTGTTGCTCTTTACGCTTAAGGGCCCTCTTGTCACCCTTTGCTCTTGTGGTTCCTCTAATACTGGCAGCAATAAAGACTCTTGGGTCACCACGCCTTCTTGAGTCTCTTGAAGTTTTTCTATCACTTCTATTTCGACTTTCAAAACTGTAGAAAGAAAACTTTGCCTTTAAAACAGTGTCAATTCTATATCTCCTTCCTTGATAGAATAGTGTCAGTCCAACTGGCACCTCCCATCTGAATTGAATCTGATGTTTTTAAGTTCTTGTGTAAAAAGCAAATTCTTCCTGTCTCTTAACATCTTTGAAGGAATCTCTTTCAACACCTTCAACTCCTGTTCTCCAATTTTTAAAGTTGTCTGATATGAAACTTGCAGAATTTGATTTCTCATAGTCCTTTTCACAAAACAAACCACAATGTCCCGAGGAAGGTTTCTGTCTTGCAATCCAGAATTAACTCTATATATTTTATCAATTTGGTAAGCTACCTCTTGTCCACTTCAATAAATTCAGCCAATGCTTCTGATATAATTTTTCTTAAGTCTTCTCACGCCTTCTGCATACCACGAATTCTAAGAGCTCCTTCCATAAGTTTATATTGTAATATCACAACCTGATCTTCATTTTGATCCACTTTTTCTGAACACCTTTCATTTCATCTTCTAAATGCTTATTTGACTGAGAGATCTGTTGCATTTCCACTTCCAATCCTTCAATTTTTACTCAGTCCTTGAACTGCCATAAGAATATCTTCTCTTATTTTTGCATTAAAATTCTCCATCATCTCTTTTGCCTATCTACAGAAAGTTTTAATTGTTCTTTCATTATTTCCTCAAGACTTGGTTCAGATCTCCTTCTTCCAGAAGGCTTTAAAGGTTTAGCTGCCATTCTGTCTTCAAAAGAATCAGGAATTCAAACTTAATAACTCTCCTTCCCTCCTTTCAGTATAAAAACCCGTTGTAACAATCCACAATAACGCTGCTTCATCGTTAAAAAATTTTACTTTCACTTTCAGACGCCATTTTAAAAGTCAATTAATCAAAGACAAAGAAAGGTTTCATTTCAAAAGGAGTCGGTACTTGTGCTGATTCTACATCAAAGTTCAACGCAGAAATTCGCCTGCTTGGAATATCAATCAATTTAATAAGTTTTGAGCAGAAGCAACATTCCTCCTTTTCCTGATAAAAACAGCTTTGAAGTTGAAGGAGTGGAATTCTGGGTCATAAATCCAGGAAAATTCGCCTTAAGAGCAAACCCCTGTCAGACCTGCCACTCTTCCACAATTTAATCACCCAGAGATTATGCTAAGCTCAGTGAACAGTGATTTATTTTCTGTTTCACTGACTTTACAATCTTCTAACACGGAGTGCTCTGTTTGAGCACCCAGCAGGATGACGCCACTGGAGCCTCTATTATTTTGTCTTTCTGATTTACCTTAAACCCAAACCCATATTGATCAATTATTTTCAAAGATTTTTAGATTTATATTTGCAAAGTAATCACCAGGTTAAAGCCTCAGCTTATATTCATGTTGTCTAACTTTAATTCCTCTATCTCCTTTACTGTATTCAATAATGTTCTAGAGTTAGAATAATAATGGTGATAGGACATCCCTGTCTTGTTCCTTTGCAATCTTAAAAGGTTCTGTTAAGCTACCATTAATTATAATCTGTCTCCATAAATTGCCCTAATTATTCTTATAAAACCATCTCAAATTGCATCTTTTCTATTAATTTAAATAAAAATCCCAATGCAATGATCAAAAGCTTTCTTCATCAAGATAAATGCTGCTGAATAAAATTTTCTTAACTCTAAATTAACAATGCCTAACATTATTCTCATCTGTCTCCCTTTTATAAATCCAGATTGATTTATTTTATTTTATTTTATTTTATTCATATCTTTCTAAGGACTCTGTACAGCCAGAAAAACACAGAATATATACAATTAGAATTTAAATGAACTATTCTATAATCATAAAAACATTTAAAAAATTTAAAATATTATTCCCCAATTTAAAATCAACTATTTATGCCAGTCCTGCTTGAATGAATAAATGTTTTAAGCTCACATGAAATCAAGATCAAATTCCTAATTCTCCAGATTTCACAGAGAAATATTTAGACATTTTTCTCCACCCTAAATTCTTAGACATTATCAATAACAGCATATATTCTAATTAAATTAACAATCTTGAATCAAAGACAAAAGCCAGTAGACTAAATATTGTTACATACCTATCTCTGTATATCAGAGCTATTCTACTAATATCCTATAATAGAGCATTAATAAGATAAAATAATACTGATAAGGCATCTAAAACTGGCAAACCAAAAATTTAAAATAACAAAATGTTCATCTCTTCACTTTTAAATCTAACCAAACATCCATAAAAATTGCATGCAATAGCAATGTAGCCAAAATCAAACTCTAAATAACCTCAACAAGAAATCTTAATTAATCATCAATCTGATCCAAATCATTGATCATTATGAATTTTTCGCTGCAAAATCAACATTAATCTATTAGCTATTATTTTAACTAAAATCTTATAATCATTATTTAAAAAATTTATAGTTCCAGGTTTAGAACAATCCTGTTCCTCTTTTGGTATCAATGAAATAAAAGATTCTCCATGAATTCTCCTATTTGTATCTGATTAAATAATTTTAAGGACCTAACATCTCATCCTGTAAATTCCTATAATAACTAACTGTAAGCCCATCCACAGGAGTTTTCCCATTTTAATTGTTTAATTACCAAAATAATTTCTTCTGAGTTATAGGCCGATTCAGTTCATCCTTGTTCTAAAGTTAAATTTTAACCTTATATTCCTTCAAATAATTATCAATATCCTGTTCAATATATTATCTTTAAGATATTTTGTATAATATTCTAAAAAGCTTTTTAATTTTATCCTGTTGATCTCTCTCACCTTTATATTCTATTTTTCTATACGTTGTTTTGTCTTTTCCTTAAGGTATATGCTAACCATCTACCAGGTCTATTTGCATTACAAAAGTATTATGTTTGGCATATTGTATATTTTACCACCTGATCAGCTATTATCATATTAAATTGATTCTGTAATAACTTTATTGCATCTTTAAGTTTTTGATCATGGTTATGTATTAATAATTGTTGTTTATAAATTTCCTCTTCAAATACCTACGCTGTCTTTGTTGCTTATTTCTGTCTATTATTAAGATATATTAATACACCTCTCATAAAAGCTTTACTGGCGTCCCAAACCATTTCTATCGATGTTTCTTATTCAAATTATAATCAAAAATTCTTTCATCTGCTTTTTACATTGATTTACATTATCCTGATATCTAAACAAATTTTCATTTAATCTCCAAGTTCTTCCTTCTTTCCATATTGCAATTCCATCCAAACAGGACTATGATCAGACAAACATCGAAATATCTTAGTTTTCTTCACCTAAAAAGCAAATCATTAGAAATTAAAATAAAATCAATACGTGAGAAGGATTGATGCCTATCAGAGAAAAAGTATAGTCTCTTTCCTCCAAATTCAGTCTCCATACATCTCTCAACTCAAAATCTTCTATCATGTCAAAAAGGATTTAGGCAGCTTTGCATGCAGGTATCTTCTTAGAAAAATTCTCTTGTCCTTTCGGTATCTATTACTCCATTCCAATCTCCCAATATAATACACGATTTATAATCCCATAGAATCAACTTATCATACAACATTCTATAAAATTTTCTTGTTGCTGATTGTATATATACCAAACAAAGGGTCTTTTGTTTCTATTGTAAGTTCAATAGCAATATATCTTCCGTGAATATCTGCCTCTATTAACTTGGCTGGTATATCTTTCTCAAATAAACCACTATGCCATGTTTTTGTCCAAAGCAGAAGCAACAAATGTTTACCTAACTTTGAGTTTATACTTTTGATCTGATAAATATGTTTTTGCAAAACAAATTATCAGATATTGAAAATATTTTATTTTCAGATTTTTGTCAAAACATTCTTATACTTACTTATACTGAAGTTTTTTGTCTTTCTTTCATAATATACCATTTTTTTTTCTTCTTTTTTCACATTTACCATTTATCTAAGTCTCAAACCAGCCGCCAGTTTCAGCTGAAATTTAAATGCCTCATTTATGGTTATACTGAATTTAAGTTTTTAAATTGATGTTATACTGGATCGCTTATATTCAGAAAAGACATCATTTCTAAATTGTTTCAAATGAAATATTTTTCTTCTGAGCTGAATTCAAACCATTGACATTCCAGGTCAAGATTTTATTTGCATGATTCCTGGTTTGCTTTTCTGAGGACGCCTGGAATGGCGTCAACTGAGATTCTGTAAAGCTGGTGAAACAGCAGAATTGTTAGCCAGCTTCAAAGCTTTTCTCTGGGTGAAAGAGATTAGCAGAGCGGCTGGATAGCAGAAGATTGCCCCAGGGCTCTGCTTTCTTATGCAGAGTCTCGGAGGGCTGCCTGCATAACCCAGCCCCACTCCAGACTCGGCTCGATCCTGTTAATTAAGCAGGACAAGAGGAAACGCCCACCTCTGCTCAATTGATTCCGCTTTGAATAACTTAAAGCAGACGGGACAAATACAAGTGATCGATTACTGGGAAGCAAGAAGAGAGCTGACTTCTACTCCTTTTAAAAGGGGAAAACTTTTCTCACTTGAACTTAGTGAAGGAAGAAATGGCGCCTGAGAGGAAGTGGATTGGAGGCTGCTTGTGAGAGAAAGTGAAGTTCGTCTTTGTGGATTTTAGCTGAATAGAAGCTTTCCAGAGGAGGCAAGGTGAAAGTTTTATTTTACAACTTTAATTGAGACTTTTGAGACTTTGAGATTTTATAATTCTAATTAGAGACTTTACTTAAATTAAAATGGCTTCTAAGCCACCAAAAGTTCCCATGACGAGAAGGGGTCTGAAACTAATTTAGAAGATATATTAAAGGAACAGAATAGAGTTTCTGAAGAGCGATTTAAAGAAATTATGAATAATATTCATGGTGTGAAGGATCAACTTAGGGAAGAAATTAAAGAGACTAATAAAAAAATTAGAGAAGATTTATTGATGGTTTTTCTGCAAAAAATTTGGAAGTAATGGAGGATAAAGTGGAAGTAATTAGTCAAGCAAATCAGTATTTGATAATAAAGTTGGAGACTCAAATAAAGTGGATAAAATGAGGATCATGTGGTGGTATTGCAATATAGAGCGTTGGAGAAGGCTTTGAGAATTAGGGTCTTCAAGACCGAAGGAAGAAGATCTTAAAAAGTTATATCAGAAGCCTTAGCTGAAATGTTAGGCATGGACCCAAGTTGATTTTCAAATTGATAAGGCATATAGGGTTAATTCTTGGGTAGCGAGGCAGAAAAAGCTCCCAAGAGATATTGTAATTTATTTTTTAACTTCTACAATAAGAAATCAGATTTTGCAAGCTACATACCAAAAGAAATTGCAAAAAGCAGAACAGGAGGTGTTGGTTTTGAAAGAGATCCCTGCTAAAATGTTAAAGGATAGAAGGATTTTAGGTTTTCTACACAAGAGCTTAAGAGGCATCAGATTCAATATAGATGGGAGGTTCCAATTGGTTTAACAGTATTTTTTCAAGGCAGGAGATATCGAATTGATACTGAATTGAAAGCAAAAGATTTTCTTTTTAATGTATTGAAAGTGGATGTGAAACAGTGGATAAAAGTCTTCAAGAGAAACAGAGTGGGAAGCTGAAACTGCACCTGTGATATCAGTACCTCAAGAACAATCTCAAGAACAAAGAGTGACAAGGGGAGCTATTAGGCGAAGGAGATGGAGGAACGACTTCAAAGACAGGAACGGATTCTACTACTGAAGCTGTGGGAGGAGCCAAGCCAAGAGTGAGGGTCTTCAGCTAATTGCTCAGAAGCTTCAAGAGGCCAGAGATGGCAAATAAATTTTGACATGGAATGTTAATGGTTTAAATTCAGCACAGAAAAGAAGAAAAATATTCCATTATTTGAAACAATTTAAAATGATGTGATATGTTTGCAAGAGACACATATAAAATTATCAGATCAGAAATATTTGATTAATTCAAATTAGGTAAACATTTTGTTTCTTCTGTTCAATAAGAAAAATGGTATAGTTATATATTTGAAGAAAAATATATCAAGTAAATTAATTGAAACGGACATTCAAGGAAGATATATTGCTATTGAATTGATTTTAGAAGGAAAAGACACTTGTGATTGGCATATATGCACCTAATCAACAACAAGAAAATTTTATAAACTGTTACATGAAAATTGACTTTTGGGACTATAAAACATTTATTATATTAGGGATTGGAATGGTGTAATGGACATTGAAGAGATAAAAGAACTCTTTCTAAGAAAATTCCTATGCATGCAAAATTGCCTAAATCTTTTTGATTTGATGGAAGATTTTGAGTTGAAAGATATATGGAGAAGGCAGAATTTTGATGATAGAGATTATACTTATTTTTCGGATAGGCATCAATCTTTTCACGTATTGATTTTATATTAATTACCAATGACTTGCTTTCTAGGGTTAGGAAAACAAAGATATTTCCAAGGTGTTTAACTGATCATAGTCCTATGGATGGAGTTGCAATATGAAGGTGGAAGAAGATCATGGAGAATAAATGAAAATTTGTTTAGATATGAGGATAATGTAAATCAATGTAAAAACAAATGAAAGAATTTTGATTATAATTTGGGAAAGGAACTTGATAGAAATGGTGTGGGACGCGAGCAAGGCCTTTATGAGAGGAAATTTGATATATATTAATAGTAGACAGAGGAGAAAACTACAAAACAGCGTAGGGATTTAGAAGAGGAAATTCAGAGGAAACAACAATTATTGGTATATAATCCACATGATTTAAAAACTACTGAAGCGATAAAGATATTACAGAGTCAATTTAATATGTTAATGGCAGATCAGGTGGCAACCAATATACAATATGCTAAACATAATACTTTTTGTAATGCCAATAAATCAGGGAGGTGGTTGGCTTATATGTTAAGGAAAAGACAGAAAGCACGTACTATTGAAGAATTGAATACAAGTGTAAAGTGCGATTTCAACAGGATAAAATTAAAAAAGCTTTCTTGGAATATTATACAAATTTATATGCCAGAGATACAATATTGAATATGGATATTGATAAATATTTGAAATAATATAAGGTTAAAGGTTTAACTAATGAACAAAGGAAGAGTTGAATCTCTATAACTTGAGGAAATTATTTTGGTAATAAAGCAATTAAAAATAGGAAATCCCAGGCACAGATGGACTTACAGCAATATATTATAAAAGTTACAGGATGAGATAGTTGGTCCACTTATGGAGTTATTTAATCAAATATTGATGGGAGGAGGAGTACCACCATCATGGAGGACTACTTTATTTCATTGATACCAAAAGAGGATCAGGATTGTACTAAGCCTGGGAATTATAGACCGATTTCACTCTTGAATAATGATTATAAGATTTTTGCAAAAGTAATGGCAAATAGGTTAATGGAAATTGTACAACAAAGGATTCACACTGACCAGTCTGGTTTTATAAAAGGGAGACAAATGAGGAATAACGTTAGGCAGATAGTGAAGTTATTGGGATATTTGGCAAAGAAAATCAGATTCCGGCAGCGTTTATATTCTTGGATGCAGAGAAAGCTTTTGATCGTTTGCATTGGGAATTTTTATTTAAATTAACAGACAAAATGCAATTTGGAAATGGTTTTACACGAATACTTAGGGCAATTTATGGAGAGCAAACAGCTCAGATAATAATTAATGGTAGTTTGACAGATAGTTTTAAAATTGCGAAAGGAACAAGGCAGGGGTGTCCTTTATCACCTTTATTGTTTATTTTATCTTTGGAACCTTTATTGGATAAGATAAGAGAGTTAAGGGAGATAGAGGGTATTAGAATTAGAAGATATGAATATAAAATGAAGAAAATCTGGTTAAACAAATTAGAAATCAAACTCAGGGGCATATAAAGAGATTGTATACTGTGTTGATAGAAATAGATTCTGAAAGAGATTTAATAAAGGATTGTATGATAAAATGGGCACAGAATATTCAAGAACCAATAATGTTGGAAACATGGGAAAAATTTGGTTAGAAATGTTAAATTTACATAGCGCAGAATTTAAGGAAAATTTTTATAAGATGTTTTATAGATGGCATTTAGATCCTAAGAAATTATCATGTATGTATCCAGAATTTTAAATGTTGGAGATGTAATTGTGATGATGCTACATATTTTCATGTATGGTGGACTTGTAAGAAAATTAAGTCTTTCTGGATAAGAATCTGGTGGATTATGCAGAATGTTCTGAAGAAGAAGATAAAGTTCCTACCGCAATTTTTCCTTTTGGGAATAACAACGGACTGTACAGTGATTGAGACTGTTGATTTTGAACTTAATAACAGCAGCACCACTGTTGATTGGACAATATTGGAAGAAAAAGAATTACCCACAATAGAAGAATGGATATTGAAAGTTTTAAAATTGCGAAGGAACAAGGCAGGGGTGTCCTTTATCACCTTTATTGTTTATTTTATCTTTGGAACCTTTATTGGATAAGATAAGAGAGTTAAGGGAGATAGAGGGTATTAGAATTAGAAGATATGAATATAAAATGAAGAAAATCTGGTTAAACAAATTAGAAATCAAACTCGGGCATATAAAGAGATTGTATACTGTGTTGATAGAAATAGATTCTGAAAGAGATTTAATAAAGGATTGTATGATAAAATGGGCACAGAATATTCAAGAACCAATAATGTTGGAAACATGGGAAAAAAGAATGTTAAATTTACATAGCGCAGAATTTAAGGAAAATTTTTATAAGATGTTTTATAGATGGCATTTAGATAAATTATCATGTATGTATCCAGATATGCAAAAAAATGTTGGAGATGTAATTGTGATGATGCTACATATTTTCATGTATGGTGGACTTGTAAGAAAGTCTTTCTGGATAAGAATCTGGTGGATTATGCAGAATGAAGAAGAAGATAAAGTTCCTACCGCAATTTTTCCTTTTGGGAATAACAACGGACTGTACAGTGATTGAGACTAAGTTGATTTTGAACTTAATAACAGCAGCACCACTGTTGATTGGACAATATTGGAAGAAACAAGAATTACCCACAATAGAAGAATGGATATTGAAAGTTTCCAATTTGGCTGAGATGGCTAAAATCTCAGCCTTCTTGAAAGACAGTGCTCAAGAAAAATATTTAAATGAATGGAAGAACTGGATTGATTATATTCAAAATAGATATCAGATTAAGAAATTTCGGATTGCTTTTGAATGAAGGATGTTATTTTTGATTTTAATGGAAGAAGTCAGGTTATGTGAGAGAGAAAGATTATAATTGTGTTAGATTTTAAAAATTTAATGTATGACTGTTTTGTTTAAGGAACTATACCTTGTGTTTGCTCCGGGAAGTCCGGGGGGGGAGGGGGGTTTAGGAGGGAGGGGGGGAGGGGGAAAAATTTAATTGTTGTAAAACTTTTTTAATAAAAAAAAAAAAAGATTTTATTTGCCATTACTGGCCTGCTGAAGCTTTTGAGCGATCAGCTGAAGATCGCCTCCATTCTCGGTTCCTCCCACCGCTTCTGTAGCAGAATCCTGAACTTTACTTTGAGTTTGTTGCTCCTTTTCTTTACGCTTAAGGGCTCCCCTCGTCAGTCTTTGTTCTTGTGGTTGTTCCTCAGATGGTAACATCACTGGAATCACCTCAGCTTCCACACCCATTTGAGTCTCTTGAATTCTTTTTTCTATTATTTCTATTTTCAAGTTTCAGCACTGGAAAGAAAATCTTTGGCCTTAAGCACTGTATCAATACGATATCTCCTTCCTTGATAATACACTGTCAAACCAACTGGAACCTCCCATCTAAATTGAATCTGGTATTTCTTAAGTTCTTGTGTAAAAAATGTAAAGTCCTTTCTATCCCTTAACATCTTGGGAGGAATCTCTTTCAAAACCTTCAGCTCCTGTTCTCCTATTTTCAAGTTTTTCTGAAATGCAACTTGCAAAATTTGATTTCTCACTGTTCTTTTCAAAAAATAAACCACAATGTCTCTAGGAAGTTTCTTCTGCCTAGCAATCCAGGAATTAACTCTATAAATTTTGTCAATTTGATAAGCAACCTCTTGTGGATCAAGTTCAATAAATTCAGCCAGAGCTTCTGATAAAAAATTTTTTAAATCTTCCCCTTTTTCCTCATTCAAGCCCCTAATTCTCAGAGCTCCTTCCATCATTCTATACTGCATCACCACCACTTGATCTTCATTTTTGTCCAATTTGATTTGCATTCCCCCCATTCTATTTTCTATTTGCTGATTTGACTGAGCAATTTCTTGCACCTCCTCCTCCACCACCTCCAGTCTTTTGCCAAACCTTGAAAGCCATCAAAATATCTTCTCTTATTTTTTATTATTCTCTTATTTCCTCTCTTATTTTCTCATTATTATCCATTATCTCCTTAAACCTTCTTCAAAGACTTTCCTTGTTCTTTAATCAAATCTTCTAAAGCTGGTTCAGAACCCTTCTACCCCAGTCTTAGGTGGTTTAGTAGCCATTTCAGTTTTTAAAATTCACAAAATATAAGTCTAGAAACTTCTCTTTTCCCCTTTAAGTATAGGAGAGCTCACTTCACTTCATTAAAATCCACAGATAACATTTCTTAGCTTCTTAGTTACACAGGCTGTTTAGAATTCCATTCTTCACTTTCACTCCCTTTCAGGCGCCATCTTAAAGAGTCAGTTGAAACAAAGAAAAAAAAGTTTCTCTTTTTAAAAGGGTAGAAGTCAGGAAATCAAAAATACTTGCAATCCAGTAATTGTTCACTCGAGCTCATTCCGTCTGCTTATAGGAATCCATAAAGATAAGACAATTAGCAGAGATGGACACTTTTTTCTTTTCCTGCTTTTGCAGGCACGCACTGAAGTCGGAGCTTGGCAGGAATATTTATGGGACTCTCAACCCAGGGCTCTGCTTAATTAAAAACAAAGCCCCTGGGGAGGTCTACCACCACACCCCCGCAGCTCTTATCTTTTCCCTTTCATCCAGGGAAAGAGATTAAAGCCGGCTTTTCCTGGCTTTTACGATGTTCAGTACGGAGCCCCTTAATTAGGAACTCAGCGAAGAAGGTGGCGCCACCGGAAGTCTTACATTCTTTTCTTTGATCAAAACTATCAATTTAGCTATTTCTGCCAACTCTATCAGCTTTTGTAGCCATGGTGGGAACTGAAGTGTCTTTCCATTTTTTTCTTTTTTTTCTGAAAAAAGTTTTTTATTTTTTATTTTCTTATATACATATTGTAAATATACATTCTCTTGTCCATAAATATTTTTTCTAAAGAAAGCACAAAGATAAAACACTTTAATTACATTTGGGATTGCTCTTCTTCCCTTTCTTTCCCTTCATTTCACAACAAACCTTCTTCTCTTTTCCCTCCCTCCCTCCCTCCTCTCCTCTTCTACTTTCTTCCTCCTCCTCTCCTCCTGCTTCCATACTTCCCCTTCCTTTTCCCCATTCCTCTCCTCTTTCCCTCCTTTCTCACCTTCTCCCCTACTTTTCTCCCCTATCCTATCTTCCTCTCCTTCCCCTTTCTTCCATCCCTCTCTCGTTCACCTCTTCTATCTTACCCTCTATTCCTCTCTTCTTTCTTTCTTCTTTGTTGTATAATATTTCCCTTATTTGGTAACCGAGCAACTCCAATTTCCTAATATTATATACTTTCTTTTCAGTTTCTTTCATTTCATAATTGTACATTTATATTTATAATCTTCTTTCCTTCCCCCCCCCATCTCCCTTTTTCATTTACTCTGGCGCTCTCTGGATTTCTATTTCTTTTTTGTCATTTCCCTCATTTAATTTTCCATTATTAACATTGTTTATCTATCATCTTTTATTCATATCTCTTTTCTAACCATACATAGAATCTTTCCCATGTCTTGAAATACACTGATTCCTCTTTTATTCTTAGAGTTAATCTATTCATTTCCGCACAATCTAAAATCTTTTTTATTATTTCACCTTCTGACGGGATTCTCTCTGTCTTCCAATTTTGCACAAATACAATTCTTGCTGCTGTTATTACGTGTATAATTAAATACATATCTTCTTTGCTATATCTCTCTGGCAAAACACCCAATAAAAAAATCTCTGGTTTTAATTCTATAGAATTTTGTAACATTTCCTTTAACCATGTCTGTATTCTAAACCAATAGTTTATTGCTTCTGTACATGTCCACCACATATGATAATATGATCCCGGCAAATGCGAGCATTTCCAACATTTAGCGAACCTATGGCATGCCTGCTGGAAGTGGCACGCGAAGCCATTTCTCCAGGCACACGAGCCCTCACCAATTGCTCTTCAGGGTTCCGGTAGGCCGGAAACCAGAAGAGCAGCCGCCCATTGTGCATGCACCCTCCAGGAAGATGATCTTCTTGTTTCGAGAGTGTGCATGCACACCGGCCAGCTGGTCTGGTTTCAAAAACCAGCAACAGGCATGCGTGCCAAAAGACGCGGAAAGGAGATCCTGGTGGTCACTCCAAATGGAGCAGAGCAAGGTAAGCCGGGACTTCCCTCCCTGCCTGCCTGTGCAGGCTTCATGCATGGCCCCAGGCAGTCTGGACCAGCAGCCGGTTAAGGCGGGGTGGTGATGGTGGGCTGCTAGAGCAGATGACCCCATGGCCTGGTCTCCTCCCCGCTGGGAGCCACCCTTCCCTGGCTAATGGCCGCTGTCAGCCTCCGCTTATTACTTCAAGTATTTATTTACTTAGTAGAGTGTTTAACTGTTTTATCACTTTGTTAAATGTTTTATTGCTACTTCTTGTTATGTGTGATTAATGGGGTGATGGCCCCTTTAACGCTCCGGCTGCCATATGAGAGGAGGACGGAAGAAGGATTCAAACAGACAGACACATGCAGGTTTAACGAGCACTGCATTCCAGGCATACCAACCAGAAGATTGACAGAGGAATAACATCGAAAGTAAAGTACCACGTGGCCAAAGAGGAGAAGGACAATGGACTAGAACTTTGACCTTTGGAGGGAAGAGGGTTGAATAAGGGGAAATGTATCTGTGAGCCATATCTATTTCCAGTTTTAGCTTTGCTTCTCTTGCAATCTGATGTGCTCAGTAAAAGTTACCTTTCTCTATAATCAAATGGAGTCAGGGTCATTCTTTCTTGAGTATTGATTGGAGGCAAGCTGACAGTCGCTCTCTCAGCCCTGCCGGGGAAGCTATGAACACATGGCTTGCCTGGGCTCCTCCCTGCTGGGAGCTGCAGGCTCAGCAGGTGCAGCTGGCAGGGCTTTGGTGGACCAGCAGCCAGTGAGCTCCAAACGCACCGCTTTCCCGGGCCCCTTCCCCGCTGGGAACCATCATTCCCTGCCTCAGCACGGCACCCCCACCTGATCCCCACCTGCCTGTGATTGAGCTTGTCACCCAACCCCCGCCACACCCGCTGCTGTGCCGTCGGCCGAGCCTACACCAGGGAAGGAGCAGCAGGCAGGGCAGCCAACCGCCCAGCCAGCAAATGCTGCCCCGTGCACCTGAGCAGGTCGGTTGCTCTTGCCCTTACCCCTGCAGCCTGCAGCTCCCAGCAGAGGAGCCCAAGCAAGCCACACGTTCGGAGCTTCCCTTTTGGGGCCGAGAGCACTTCTGTGGATTTTTTTTCAAATCTTTCTCTAATTTCTTATATTCCTCCTCTACTTTCCTTTGTGTTTGTTTATTCTGTTTATTTCTTTTCCCTACATAAGTCATTGCCAAGCCTCTTACGTATGCTTTACTAGTGTCCCATACGTTTTGCAATGATGTATCTTCTTTTCTATTCTCTTTGAAGAAAAATATCAATTCTTTTTCCATATATTGTATAAAGTCTTTCTCATTTAATAAGCTTTGATTTAATGTCCATCTCATTCTTTTTCTTTGGCCTTTCTATGCCATCGTTATCGGATTGTGGTCTGCCCACATGCTTGCCTCTATATCAATCTTATCTATCTTAGGTATTAAATCTGTAGACATCGACATCATATCTATTCTTGACAATGATATATGCCTATTTGAATAAAATGTATACTGCTTTTCCTTTAGGTTTCTCTTTCTCCAAGCATCTTGTAGACTTAATTCATCTACCATTGTGTGAAATGTTTTTGAAAGTGTCTTCCTTGGTTTTTTATTCATTTTTATAGATTTATAATCTAATTTATTATCAACTATTGCGTTAAAGTCCCCTATTATACACGTCTTCATATTCGTATTCTAGTATTTTTCTATGTAACTTTGCATAAAATTCTTCTTGATTTTCATTCCCACAAGTAATATTTTTTATAGTTCATTACAATTTCTACCATTAACACTCTTCCCTCCTCATCTTCAAATATTTGTTTGGATTGAATTGTCTGTTTGATATAAAATACCACTCTTTTGCTTTGAGAAGCCAATGTTGTATACAACATCCCCAATTTTTTTTGCTCCAAAAGTTTTTTACGTTGTTTTCTAATATGAACTTCTAGCCATATAATTTCTAATTTTAGCTTCTCTAATTTATTAAATATCTTCTTTCTTTAGAGGAGTTTAATCCATTTATATTCAAAGATATTACTTTAATTTCTTCATCCATTTCTTATTTATTTACTTGTTTTGTCGATCTAGTCATTCTTATTTCTCTTTGTTCTTTAACTTCTTTTGCTCTTGCTCCTTCTCTTATTGCTCTCTCTTATTGCTCTTTAGTCATCTCCCTTGACTGTTCTTTCTTTTCCTCCTGTTTTCCATCTCCTTTTTCATCTCTCAGTCTCTCTTGTTCTTGAAGACCTATGTGTTGTTCATAAAATAGCTCTGCTTTTTCTATTGAATCTAATCTGCTCTTGCCAGTTCACCAATATTCCTTCTGGGATCAGCCATCTGAAATTTATCCCTCTTTTTATCAAACATTTTGTAAGAAATTGATATGTTTTTCTCAGGTCTCTCACTCTTCTTGGGATTTGTTTCAATGCCACCACTTCTCTCCCTTTGTGCTTTATTGTTGCATTTCTCATCATTTGCAATATCTCTGTTCTCAATTTTTTTTTAGTGAATCTGACATGAATTTCTCTAGGTAAATTATTTCTCATTGCATATCTTGTATGCATTCTATATATCTCGTCAATTCCATTTAAAATTATTTCCTTACTTTCTTCCATTACTTCTGCTAATATCTCTGCAATCTTCTGTGCTAAGTTTTCTCCCTTTTCTTCCTCAATATTTTGGAATCTTAAATAATAATCAGCTTTATCCATTTCGAGAGTTATAATTGTTTTTTCCTGATTTTTATTAGTGGTTGTGAGTCTATAGTCTATCTCTTCAACTTTTTTCTTCTCTGATTTTTCTTCCATTAGCTGCAATCGTTTTTCATTTTTCCCTATCATCTCTTTAACTTCTTTCAATTCTTCTTCCATTTTTTCCATGTTTTCTTCCATTTTTTCCATTCTTCCATCTACCTTATCTAATCTTGTCTTGAGATCTTCGTATATGTTCTGTAACATGGTTTTTAGATCCGTGTTAATTTTCTCTTGCTGTAATGTAGTTTCTGTCGTCTTTGTAGATATTGATGGTGATGATAGGTGTTGCGTCGCTTTCTTCATCTTGTCTCTTCAAATCGCACCACCCAATTTGTAATCCAAATAATCAAATTCTTAGATTCCAGCTATTTCTTTATTTAAATTCCAAATTCAAATTCCAAATCTGCTCCGCAAACCATCAAACTCTTCAGGTTCTTGATATCTTAATCCACATATGTTTAATCCATTTTTTAAAAAGGTAGGACGTCTAAATCGGAGAAGAACAAATATCAAAAGTAAACCTATAACCACCCAAAAAGCCAAAGAGGAAAAAAAGAAAATTGAAAAAGGAAAAAAAAAAGCCAAATCAGGACAAAAATAAAAATTCACCAATTAAAAAATTTCGAGATATCCAATCACTCAATAAAAATAGAAAAAGTTTAAAAGCCATTCTCCCAAGAAAAATTTACAAAAAAAAACAAACCGAAAGAAAAAACAGGAACCATACCAATCACAAAAATTTTAATCCAAGGGGAAAAGCCTAAAGAAAAGAAAGAAAAGAAAAAAAAGACACAAAAGGAAAACACAAAAGGAAAAAATAATAATTTTCCAGAATACCACTATTCCAAAATCTTCCAAAGTTTATAAATCCCTCAAGTGAGAGGAAAAAGGAAAAAACAAAACAGACAGCTCAATCCAGGTAGTTTACAAAAACTTCCATTCTTTTTTCCCCTCCTCCTGTTACAGAATCGCATGACCACTTCTTATCAAAAGCTTCTTGCCATTTTCCAAAACATTGTCCAAGGTCATTCATCTTCTCCTGTTCAGTATGTCTATTTTGTTTTCTCTGTCACCACTAGATGGCACTACAGTTTACTTAAAATACTTTTAAATATAACAATAAACTTTTCTTCTTTCCACTTTGTGCTTCCAACTACAAAATTCTAATTTTCAGAAACAATTCATTAGCCATGCAAGATCTCTTTGTCCAATCTGCTTTCAATTGGTTAAATTGATTTTTCCATTTTCTGTAATTAGTCTTTATTAAAGACCTCTGCTTTTTCGCCTCTGTTCTGGAAGTGGGAAGGTAGTCTTATTCTTATGCCTCCCCTCTCCTCTTTGCCATAACTTTCAAGAAACTTTTTTTTAAAAGAAAGTTCAGGAGATAAAAATATAAAAGGAATCTTGCTTCCAAGATTTCAGTTTCTCACCCAAATGATCGCCCTGCTCTCTTTTCTTTTCTTCTATCATGTGGCCACTCCAGCTTTTGACATCTCCTAATGGCTGTCTTCCCACACCGCTGGGTCGGAGGCTAATGCCAGCACTCCAGGGAACTTGCGACTTCCCTGTTCACACCAGCCTGTACCTCCATTCTTCACTATCTCTACAGGACAGCTATGATCCGCTGGGGATCCCCTAAATTGGCTGGGATATTGGCATTTTCCCAGAACCCCGGAATCCACACTATTGCCGTGATGCTGGCCACGCCCCGTGTCCTTCCATTTTTGTGCATACAGTAGTCCTGCTGCTGTCAGCGTATATAAGATCAAAGTTCCAAATTTATTTTCCAAGTCTTTTTCCCCAAAAAAGTTTCTGGTTTCATCTTTATCTTCACTTTAAGAATTTTCTGTATTTGGCAAAAATCTCTGCTTACTTGAAAGACTATACACAAGAAAAATATATTTTAGAATGGAAAATGTGGATTGATTATATTCAAAATAAGTATCAGATAAAAAAATATCGAATAGCATATGAGTAAATTTAGGAAATATTTTGTATTAGATATATTTCTGAAGGAGAGGGGAATTGAGAATGTGATTAAGTGTGGAGAGACTAGAGATTATAATTTAGGAATTATTTTAGATTATGATTGTTAGTTTTGATACCCTGCATTTTGCTCTGGGAAGTCGGGGTGGGGGGTAAGGGGGAGGGGAATTGGGGGGTTGAGGCTAGAGATGGAGTGATGGTTAATGTACAGGGATTATTGAAGATGTATAAATATAATTAATGTAGGGTCAGGTCTGCCCAGTTACCATTTTAGAACGGTGGGGAGGGAGAAAAGAGAGAGTAGGAGGTAGGAAAGAGGAGAAGAGGAAGGAAGAGGGGTAGAAGAGGGAGAAGGAAGGTGTAGGGTGGAGGGAGGAGAGGATGTAGATAAGAGAAGGAGAGGAAGGTCTGGAAAGTAAAAGAAGGTAGAAGAGGGAAGAGTGTTAAAAAGGGGGGTGGTGACTGGGCAAGCCCGACTAATTGTATATAACTGTACATTGAATGAGTTGTTTGACATGATTGTTAAAATAAAACTTTTTTATGGAAAAAAAAAAGAATTTTCTGTATTAAAATATGAATCTTATTCCAAAAATTCTTTGCTTTGTCACATGTCAACCGTATATGATAAAAAGTCATGTTTCTTTTACATTTCCAACATTCTTTGAAATACTCTTATACTTTCTAGATAACTTGTCTGGTGTGATACATCATCTTACAGTGATACATCATCTTACAGAAACTTTAAACCTTTTGTCCACATATTTTCCCATTGTTCAAGCATCACATTATATCCAAAGTTCCTTGCCCACTGAATCATATAATGTTTTACATGTTTACTTTCAAAATTCTATTTCAGTAACATTTTGTAAATCTTAGCAATAATATGTTCATTACTACACAGTCAGATTTCCAATTTATTTTTAACAAAATCAAACCCATAACTCTTTTTCTCTAGTTTAAATCTTTCAATTGTTAATATGTAAACCAATGGCAAATATAGCCTTCTAATTCAAGCTTTTCCCTTGACTTTAGCATATGGTCACCAGAGTTGAAAGATATTATTTTACCGTACTTCCACCAATCTGGCTTCGCCGCCATTTACCAAAGACATAAAACCTTTCTAAAGAAGGCTTTCTGGGGAGGGGGGGGGACACCCAAAGAGGCAAGTTCATGGAGAACCTTGTTTTATATTTATTCCAAATTCTTAGTATGGCATGTATAGCAAAGTGATTGAAATCAACATTAACTTTAACTTTATCATACCATAGATAACCATGCCATCCAAATCTTAAATCATGACCCTCTAAATCAAGTAGCCGCTTACTCTGGAGGTAATTATTGTTTTAACCAGGCCAGACCGCATGCATCGAAATACAATTTCAAATCTGGTAATCCCAAACCCTTTCTTGCAATAGCTTGTATCTAATTCTTGGTTTTTCCCCATGCCATATAAAATTGGAAATATCCCTCTGCCATTGTTTGAATGGATTATCAGTTGCAAGTATTGGTAATGTCTGGATTTAAAAAAGCATTTTTGGTAAGATGTTCATTACGCATCCGCGTAATGGCGGTGGCGTTTTGACTCTCGTGGTAAGGGCGGCTGGTGCTCCCAGCCGAGATGTCGTTTGGCCGTCCGCCGGGCTGCGTGGACTCCTGTCCCGGGTTGTTCAGCGTGCCAGCAGCCGAGAGCGAGGTCTCTGGACCTCGACGAGCTCTCGGCTGGTGAGAACAGGGCCGGAGCCTTGGTTGAGTTTTGGGTGAGCAGCGGATGGCGGCGGCCATTTTGGGGGTGGGGTTGCCGTTCCAGACAGGCCTTGGCGCGATTCCCGGCTGTGTGCGATGTCGGTGGCAGCATGGAGGGCCGTTCGGGCTGGAGTTGGAGGGCCCGAAGATTCGGCCTTGGTGTGACTCTCGGCGTGATCCCCGGCTGTGCACAAGGTCGGTGGCAGCGTGGAGGGCCGTTTGGTTTCGGAGTTTTGGAGGGCCCGAAGATCGCCCCCCCCAGCTGACTTTCAGGTTAGGCTTAGCCCCTGCCGCAATTTCCATCAGCGGCAGGATTCTTTGGGCCGCGTTTTCATCAGCGGCACATTGGCGGTCTGGCCTGTTTTTTCATCAGTGGCAAGCTGAAACATGAAGTTAATACAGTTCCAGCGAGATTAATGGCAGCCTTAGAAGCGGCGGCGGCATTGACAGCAATGGCAGTACTGGCGGTATTGGGGCGTGTGGTATTCCATCTGACCACCAAGCGGCATGAGCTCCTTCTTCAGGACGGAGTTAACCCGGGATTCCAAGGGAGATCTTTCTATCTAAGCGGTCGGCAACCGAAGTGGATATTATTGTACCATCTTTGGGGGGAGGCCATTGGGCTTGGCCGGACCTCTGGACCCTTTGGTTGTCTCCTGGATCATCTGGACTTGGGCCGGTTCTCTGACTCTCCGGATTTCAACGGATTATGGGTTGGCATTCAGCCTCCCTTCTTCATCTGTGATGACGACAGGAGTGGAGCGGACAATCCGGTGGTCTATGTTCCCAAGACCCGATTTTACCATCTTATTGCAGGTTCTTGAGGGACTATTAGAACACGTTTAACATCTTCGCCGGCCTGGGATGTACACTTTTGCTGTCCTAATTGATATTCTTTCATGAGATATTCGTCCACCGAGCTATTACGACTGCGAGGTTCCCCCGCCTCACAGGAATGGCCCTCTGGGTTATCAAGAGCCTACCTTAACGAAGGGTCTTGGGACCCAGAGAGGTGGCATGCAGCCAAGAAGAATTTTTGGGGTTTTTTAAATAGGTTTTTAAGGAGGGGTCTTTTAAGGGGGGGAGGGATACGACGGGTGGGGGGAATAACCCGTCGGGGAGGGGTCTAGCTCCCGTGCCCGTTCGCGGCATTACGCCATCTGGTCCGAAGGCAGAGGTGGAGGGGTCCGTTCCAAGAGTAGAGAGTTGTTCAATCTGTACGGTAAGTGGGAGAGGCAGATATGGCGGAAGCGGGGGGCCGCATCGAGTGTTGGGAGCACGTGCTCGCTGTTATAAAGCGATCACATGCTCCGGCCCGTCAGTCTTCACCCGTTCCCCGGGAGATCAAGGTCCTCAGAGCTTGGGTTTCCGGTTGATGTTATGTAATGCCCGGTCCGTGGTGAATAAGGCCCCCCTGATATTTGATCTTATTCAGGGGGAAGCCGCGGATCTTATGGGCATTACGGAGACCTGGTTGGGTCCAGAGTGGGGGGTTCCCCTTGTGGAGATGTGCCCTCCAGGTTTCCGAGCATTTCATCAACCGAGAGCCCAAGGTAGGGGTGGGGGGGTAGCGGTTGTTATTAGGGAAAGTCTAGAGCCGAGGGAGGCCACTGTACCTCAGATTGCTGGTTGTGAATCCCTCTTTGTGAAGTGGGGCCACCGGAATCAGTTGGGCTTGTTGATCGCGTACCTGGCTCCTTGCTGCGTGACTACAGCCCTACCCAAGTTGTTGGAGGTGCTTGCCGGGGTGGCGGTTGAGACGCCCAGACTTATAGTCATGGGGGACTTTAACCTGCCATCGACGGGCTTGTCATCAACGACGGCTCGGGAGTTCCAGGCTTCCATGACGGCCTTGGACCTGATTCAAGTAAGTGATGGCCCTACACACATAGGGGGAGGCACACTTGACTTAATTTATATCTCTGGACAGTGGTTAAATGATCTGAAACTAGATAAGTTAGAAACAGAACCAGTGTCATGGTCAGATCATTTTCTCCTTCACCTAGATTTTCAGACCGCTACCCACCACTGCAGGGAGACAGAACCAACCCGCTGGTTCCGTCCCAGGCGTCTGATGGACCCGGAGAGGTTCCTGACAGAGCTTGGGCCGTTTCCTGAGGACCTGGCCCACGGCACGACTGAAGAACTAGTTGTGGCCAGGGAACAGGCCACGGCTGGAGCTTTGGACTGTGTCATGCCCTTGCGGCCTCTGACCCGTAAATCTCGACCGGCCCCCTGGTTCTCCGAGGGGCTGAGGGAGATGAAATGCCGGAGAAGACGCCTAGAGAGTGTTTGGAGGTCCAGCCGTTCCGAAGCTGACCGAACACTAGTTAGGTCCTATTCTAGGACCTACCTAGTGGCAATGAGGGAGGCGAAGCGTTCTTACGCTTCCACCCTCATTGCGTCGGCAGATAACTGCCCGGCCGCCCTGTTTCGGGTGACCCGCTCTCTCCTGCATCAGGAGGTGCGGGATGACTCTTTACAGGGACGCGCCAAGGAGTTTAGCGGTTATCTATACGATAAAATCGTTTAGCTCCGGGATGGCTTGGACCGAAATTGGGATGATCTGGTGGAGAGGGCGGAGTTGCGTCTTGTGGAGATTGTCTGGGATGAGTTTGACCCTGTGGCTCCCGAGGACGTAGACAGGTTGCTGGGGAGGCTGCATGCCACGACATGTTTACTGGACCCGTGCCCTTCCTGGCTGGTGCTGGCCTCTCAGGAAGTGACACGAGGCTGGCTCCAGGGGATTATTAACGCTTCCTTGCTGGAAGGGGTTTTCCCTGCCGCCTTGAGACCCCTCCTCAAGAAGCCGTCCCTGGACCCACTGTTTTAGGAAATTACCATCCGGTCTCCAACCTTCGCTTTATTGCGAAGGTTGTAGAGAGTGCAGTAGCATTGGCAGCTACCCCAGTACCTGGATGAAGCCGTCTATCTAGACCCATTCCAGTCCGGCTTCCGACCCGGATATAGCACGGAGACAGCTTTGGTCGTGTTGGTGGATGATCTCTGGAGGGCCAGAGACAGGGGTTATTCCTCTGCTCTGGTCCTGTTAGATCTCTCGGCGGCTTTCGATACCATCGACCATGGTATCCTGCTGCACCGGTTGGGGGGGTTGGGAGTGGGAGGCACCGTTTATCGGTGGTTCTCCTCCTACCTCTCTGACTGGTCGCAGACGGTGTTGACAGGGGGGCAGAGGTCGACCGCGAGGCACCTTACTTGTGGGGTGCCGCAGGGATCGATTCTCTCGCCTCTCCTGTTCAATATCTATATGAAGCCATTGGGTGAGATCATCAGTGGCTTCGGGGTGAGATATCAGCAGTACGCTGATGACACTCAGCTGTACTTTTCCACCCCGGGCCACCCCAATGAAGCTGTCAAAGTGCTGTCCCGGTGTTTGGAGGCCGTACGGGTCTGGATGGGGAGGAACAGGCTCAAGCTCAATCCCTCCAAGACGGAGTGGCTGTGGATGCCGGCACCCCGATACAGTCAGCTGCAGCCGCAGCTGGCTGTTGGGGGCGAGTTATTGGCCCCAAGGGAAAGGGTGCGCAACTTGGGTGTTCTCCTGGATGCACGGCTGTCGTTTGAAGATCATCTGACGGCCGTCTCCAGGAGAGCCTTTTACCAGGTTCGCCTGGTTCGCCAGTTGCGCCCCTTCCTTGATCGGGATGCCTTATGCACGGTCACTCATGCTCTCGTTACCTCTCGCCTGGATTATTGCAATGCTCTCTACATGAGGCTCCCCTTGAGATGCACTCGGAGGCTTCAGTTAGTCCAGAACGCAGCTGCGCGGGTGATAGAGGGAGTTCCACGTAACTCCCATGTAACACCTCTCCTGCGCAGACTGCACTGGCTACCTGTTGCCTTCCGGGTGCATTTCAAGGTTTTGGTTACCACCTTTAAAGCGCTCCATGGCTTGGGACCTGGGTACCTACGGGACCGCCTGCTGTTACCTCATGCCTCCCACCGTCCTGTACGCTCTCACAGAGAGGGACTTCTCAGGGTGCCGTCAGCCAAACAATGTCGGCTGGCGGCCCCAGGAAGATCCTTCTGTGGGGCTCCTACTCTTTGGAATGAACTTCCCCCTGGATTACGTCAAATACCTGACCTTCGGACCTTTCGCCGCGAATTGAAAACACATTTGTTTATTCGCGCGGGGCTAGCTTAAACGTTTTTAAACTGTTTAGCTTTTAAATTTTAAATTCTATTTATATTTTAAATTGGGTTTTTTTTAAGATTTTAATTATTTTAATTTTTTGGCCAATTGTGTAATAAGTGTCTTAATTTAGTTTTTAATATTGTATATTGTGTATGTTTTTAGCCTGGCTGTACTCCGCCCTGAGTCCTTCGGGAGAAGGGCGGTCTAGAAATTCAATAAATAATAATAATAATCTTAATTACTGAAAATATACACAATAGTGATAAATGCAGTTTGTTCCATCTTTGTAAGTCCATTTTAATATCCCTCCAAAGAGGCACATAATTATTTTCAAACAATTTTATATTTGTATTTGTCAACATAACCCCCAAGTATTTCACCTTTTTCTCAACCCAGAAACCCGACTTTTTAGTCAAGATATCACTGTCCTGAATAACATATGTTTATTCATCATTGTTGTTTTCTGTTTGTTTATTTTAAAACCCACTAAAGCCCCAAACTCATTTAAGTTTCTCATCAAATGTTCTGTATTATTTTTGGGGTCTTGCAAGAATATAAATTTATAAACTTCAATTTATAAACTTCTTTCTTGATACTTTATACTCCTTATTTTCTCATCTTGCCTAACATCTCTGATCAAACCTCCAACACCAAGATGAACAGCAGAGGGGACAAGGGGCATCCTTGTTTCATACCCTTTTGAATTTCACATGAGTTAAATCACCATTAACGACAATTTTTGCTTTCTGTGACATGTAAACCGCTTTGACTCCTTGAATAACATTTTCTCCAAAGTCCATTTTTTCCAGCACTTTAAACATAGAAACCCAATTTAAATTGTCAAAGGCCTTCACTGCATCTAAACATATCAAGACTGCCTGTTTCTCATTATAATATTGTAAATATTCAATAATATTTAATAATCAGGAGACCATCTGCTAAAAATTAAGCAATGTTTCTTTAATGAGCAGCTTTTTGTGATCTCACACACACCCGTCTTTACAAATGTGGAGGAGATTCTAACACAGGAAGAAGCAATTTCCCCGGAGCCATGGATTACAAAAAAACAAACAAACCCAAACAGAGGAAGCTGAGGAAAGAAAGGTAAAAGGGTGGGGATTTTATACAGATTAAGGAATAGGAGAAATAAAACTCCTCTGCCTTCAATTTTCCTAACCAACATATGTTCACTTGCTAATAAGATGGATGAAATACTCCAATTAAACAGATACAATTCTGACTGTTACAATTCAGCAGTCCTATGCTTCTCTGAAACCTGGTTAAATGAATCAGTTGAAGATAGCCTGCATATCCCAGGGTTTCAGACTGAATGATCAGATAGAATTACAGAAACATCTGGTTAAAAGAAGGGAGGAGGCTTATGCTTATATATCAACAACAGCTGGTGTCGGGATTTAACTAGAATATACAAATTCTGTGACGAAAGCCTAGAAACATTAATTATCAACTGCAAACCATACTATTTGCCTTGTGAATTTTCCTCATTTCTTCTAGTTGCTGTTTATGTCCCTCCACAAGCCTGTGTAAAAAAGGCATTACGAACTCTAGCTGACCAAATCATGGAGGCTGAAGACAAATACCCCAATTCACTGGTCATTATTCTGGGTAATCTAAACAAGGCAAACTTAAGGAAAGAGCCACCCAAATACTTTCAGCATGTCAATTGCCCCACTAGAGTCAAGAATACTTTAGACCATTGCTATACAACACTAAAAGATGCTTATCGGTCTTTACCACGAGCAGCTGTAGGACACTCTGATCATTGCATGATACACCTTGTACCTGCTTACAGGCAAAGACTTAAAACCACAAAACCAACAATTAAATCAATGAAGACCTGGACTGAGGAGGCAAAATTAAAGCTTCAGGCTTGTTTTGACTGCACTGATTGGAATATTTTTGAAGATATTCTGCAGACCTGGATGAACTCTCAGATACTGTAACATCATATGTCAACTTCTGTGAAGACCTATGTGTACCGACCAGGAACTTGCAAATATACACTAACAACAAACTTAAGCAGCTACGTCGTTCCAAAGAGGAAGCCTACAGAAAAGGTGATAAAATACTGTACAATCAGGCCAGAAATGTATTAACAAGGGAGATCAGAGCAGCAAAAAGAAGCTACTCTGAAAAGCTAAAGAATCAGTTCTCAACAAATGAACCAGCAAACGTGGAAAACTCTTAAAAATATCTCCGGCTACAGCAAACCTCCTTCCCAGCTGAAGGAAATCAACAACTGGCAGATGACCTGAACATGTTTTACTGCAGGTTTGAAAGGAAACTACAGCCACCTATCTCCACAGCCCCTATCTCAGACACATCAACAAAAGCCAAGTCTCCTTGTGTTTGTTTATGACGTTTTTGATGTTAGCTGTCCATTTTAGAACTTGCGATATGGTAGAACCTAGAAATTTGAAGGTCTCTACTATTGATACTGTGTTGTCTAGTATTATATGAGGTGGAACTATGGCAGGGTTTCTCCTAAAGTCTACCACCATTTGTACAGTTTTGAATATATTCAGTTCCAGTTTGTTCCGGTTGCACCACGAGGCGAGTCATTCAACCTCCCGTCTGTATGTATTTATTTATTATTATTTTATTTATTTATTTATTATTTATTTATTTATCAAATTTTTATACCGCCCTTCTCCCGAAGGACTCAGGGCGGTGTACAGCCTAAATAAAACACAATATATATACAATTAAAATCCCAATTAAAATAAAGCATATTACAAAAAGGCCAATGTATAAAAATTTAAATTTAAAATTTAAAAAATTTAAAACCCCACCACAATAAAACCCAATTTAAAATGTTAAAAAACCATTATGCCAGTCCAGCTTGAATAAATAAGTATGTTTTTAGCTCACGGCGAAACGTCCGAAGATCAGGCACTTGGCGTAGGCCAGGGGGAAGTTCATTCCAGAGCGTCGCTGCTCCAACATAGAAGGCCATTATTTTGGGAGATCTAAACAAGGCAAACTAAAGGAAAGAGCTACCAAAATACTTTCAGCATGTCGATTGTCCCACTAGAGGCAAGAATACTTTAGACCATTGCTACACAACGCTAAAAGATGCTTATCGGCTTAACTGACCCCATCCCATTGGGTTCACAACCCCTAGTGATCACAGAAAAGGAAGTGCAGAACCTAAATCTGCTCTAATCATCTACAACGACCAGGACATACTTTGCTCCTCCCAAATGGCTTGCATTGTCCCTACCAAATCTGCATTTACCAACTCTAGAGCTTTTGTTGTCTGCCTTGTTCTACTTTTGCTTGCTGGGAATGCCTTGGACTTGATGATTTACATACTGCACAGTCCAAGTATGCCTTATGCCCTTTTAAGTTTAATCCTTCTCCAAACTTCCATCTTTTGCAAAACTGAAATTGGCATGCCAAGCTTTCTGTGCAAGAGATGAATGCATGAATCATGTTGTGCCACATTTCCAAATGTTTGGGCACATTGAACCTTTTGTCCCTGCAACACATAAAGATAATCCTGTTTTATGTACTGTGCACATACACTCCCATCTCGTTTTATGAGACACTTCCCATTTACAAATGTGGTCTCAAACCCTTGTTTGTCTAGACTAGGGACACTTAGTAAATTATGCTCCATTTCAGGCACACATAACATGTTGCTAAACTTTTCCTCCAGATATGGAATCAGCACACTGCCTTTTTCAATGACTTTAGCCTTCTGGCCATTTGCTAAGGCTACTGCATCTCATCCGGCTGTATCCATTCTGAAAAACAATTTATAATTATTAACAATTGACTAGCCCCACTGTTTATTAACCATTTGTCTCTGTATTACAATAGCTAACTTTTGGAACAGCAGCTTGTCCTTCTGTTGTCTTTCTTATTTGCAAATAGACTTTCTGTTATCACTACATATGAAACACCTCTGGTGTTGCTCTCCTTTTTCTTGCTTTTTAGAAAAAACTTTGCTGGGCTGTAATCTGATCTCTGCAGACATCCTGTCTGTTGCTTTTCTCTCTCTGCTCCTTGAGCCCCCACCTCAGGAATTTCTCCTCATGGCTTCTTCTAAAATGGTGTTTCAGAAATCAAACAGGCTTTAAAGCAGTGGTTCTCAACTTTTATAATGCTGCGACCCCTTTAATACAATTCCCCACGATGTGGCGACCCCAACCGCAGAAGGGGGGAAAAAGCAGCAAACTGTTTTTTTGAATTTATCGCACCTGAAGCCATATTGGCTAGCGATCTGAACTGCTGGCAATTGCCTTGAGGACAGAGGCATTAAAGCGGAGACTACTCCCCTATTAAGTTTATCGTGCCTGAAGCCAGATTAGGCTAGCGATTGGGAGTGATTGCAGCTGGCTTGAGAGGGAGACATCAGAGCAAAGATTTCTCTCTTTTTTAATTCATTGCGCCTGAAGCCGAATTCGGCTAGCGATTTGAAGAGCCTGCAACTGGCTTGTGGAGTCAACAATTGGAGCGCGATTCTTCGACTCGCAAGTATACTTCCCATATTTCCGATGGCCTAAGGCGACCCCTGGCAAATCGTCATTTGACCCCTAACGGGGTTGCGACCCACAGGTTGAGAACTGCTGCTTTAAAGGCTTTCATTCATACATCTTGTTCTGGTTTGCACTCAAAAACAGTTGAAACTATGTCCCAGGTTTCATCAAGACTATTTAACACCAACAGTACCTTCTAAGATTCAGGAAACTGTATTCCACGCTGTTCCAATTCAATAAATAAAGTTTGCATTCACAGCAAATGCTTCACATTCTCTTGTGGTAACAGTCTGGCTCTGTACAATTGTCTTGATAATTGCACAATATTGCATGATGACGCACTCACATGCACACTTCTTATTGTCAGCCAAACTTCCTTTGCAGTTTTTAAATTAGCTACGTTCAGGAATTTTTCATCTTCTAAATTTAAGATGATGTAGGCCAGTGCCTTATCATGCTGCCTTTGATCTGCTGCAGCTAATGGTGCCTGGGGTGGATTAATAACAATATCCCACAGCTCCTTAGCCTTCAGGAATCATTCCATTTTTGCAGCTCAAATAATATAATTCTTCTGTCCCAATTGAAGCAGATGGCTTTCCTCGAAATCAACAGCCATCCTGCAAGCCTTCTCAGTCTTCTTCTCTTTTCACACAAACACAGGCTGTCCTTCAGCTTAATTACAGTTCAGACTTGCTGTGTGCTTGGTGTGCTCTGGGCCCATAACCTGTTAGTTTGCAGCAATCCTACCAGCACACAAATAAATAATTCAGCAGGATTCATGTATAAAAGAAACTTCTTTATATACAGTAATATAACACATGATGCATGTATACAATACCCATGCAGCAGAAGCCAGAACCAAAACTCAGAATCCAGAAGTACAGAATCAATATAATCACAGCAGCAATAATGCAAGGACAAACCAACCCTTTTATGCCTAACAGTCAAACTAAGCCTTGCCCAGACTGTGTCACCAACAGTCCCCATTGGCTGACCTGTTATTCTGACCTAGGCTCCTTTAAAAAGCAGGAAGCAGGTCCTGGCAAAACCTCTTTTATTTAAACAATGGTGAATTACTTTCATTCACAGTCAGCAAGGTTTGTCCAAACAGTTTTTCAAAGGAATATTTCTCAACACATCTTATCTCATTTGGCAAGCTGCCATGTAACTTTTTTCCAAACGCAGAGTAAGTCAAAACTTGACACAGAGTCTCTTAGAGTCACGAACAGAACTTTCCACTCTTGAAACTACCAAATGAACGAATTGTTTCTTGTAAAAGCCCCCTCCCCGTTCGCTCCTATTTTGTTTCCTTTGGGAGGGGCCAATCATCTCTAATGTGTAGCTTTACTCCCAAATTGACCCTGCTTTCTGAGTTGTTCTTGTCTTCTGGCAGCTCTGCATGCGCACACTGGGAACAGGCTCCAGCTGTTCCTCTACCTCGCTGCTGTCTATCTCCCTCTCTGCCTCCATCAACCTCCTCACTGTCTGACTGAATCTTCAAAAAAGATTGAATCATTCTACAAATCTGGCAGAATAGATGTTCTCTTACTATAGTGTCTTCTAGACTATGTGGTCACATGTAATCTCAGAATTTATTTTACTGGTTTTTTTTTCTAATTCCAATTTAAATAACTAGAGTTCTAATTAAGTAATGCCCAACCCTTCTATTTGAAAACAAAAAGTTGTCTCTATAATTTTGCTGTTTATCTGTATTACATATTAGCCCAAGAGACAGAGAATAGTAATTTAAAAAGAAAGGAACATTTCTAATATAGGTAGCCTTCGAGTTATGAATGTAATGGAGCCTGCCCATTCCATTCGTAACCCAAGGATTCATGGGAGTGAATCTCGTACCATGAACAAAATCATTTCCTGCTTTTGCCCATACATTCAATAATCAAATGCATGGCTCATTAAGTGCACATAAGGTATCTCAGGGTGGGGAAGGCAGTGGGGGGGGGCTAATGATGGAACAGTCCTCCCCTGACCAACAGATATCTCATTCTCCCTCGCCTGGGGTCCCCACAGTTGCTTCCCCCCCACCATCCTGCTGCACCAGGTGACTTACCTTATGAAGATCTGTCTCCTCTCCAGCCTCTTTCTTTGCCTGCTTCCTCTTTTCTCACCAGCAAAGGGCTTGACGAGTCCTCTGGTGACGAAAAAGGAGGCCCGGAGGGCTGCACGCAACCTTCCGGGCCTCCTTTCTCACTGGAGATCCACTCAATGAAGCCTCCAATGACAAAAAAGGAGGCACACAGCCTTCCTGGCCTCCTTTTTCATCACCAGAGGCCTTGTCAAGTGGATCTCCAGCAAGAAAGAAGGTCTAGAAGGCTGCGTGTGCAGCTCTCCGGTCATCCTTTCTTATCAGCAAAGTGCTTGAGGATTGTGTCCCTTTAGGCTTTGGCAACACTTTTCAAAAAGCCTTTGCCGGTAGGAACAGAGCTTCAGAGGGATGCACCTCCTCCTCCCAAACTCCGCTGGTGCCAACAAAAGCTTTTTGCAAAGGGCTGCCAAAGCCTACATGAACACAATCTCCCTGCAAGCAAGGAAACAGCAAACAGAGGGAAGTCCTGAAGGACCAAAGCCTTCCCTCCATTTGCAAATGTCTGGGCCTCAATTCACAGAGAACGGAGGCCTGAAGTGTGAGATCACATGAAATCAGTAGCACATGATTTTGAGCTACTGATCTTGCATGATCTCGCAGTACATTAGACCTCTGTTCTCTGTGAATGAACCAAAATCCTGAAGCAATGAAGCAGGCAAAGAAAGTGCGACAGAGACGAGATCTTCAGAAGGTAAGTGAATCTCCACAGGCGAAGTGCCTATGAAGACCCAGCCGGGGGGAGAGGGATAGGTGGGACAAATGTTCCACAGCCTCTGCGGTTGTTTGTAGAAGCGAACAACTGCTATTGTGCTGCAATATTAATAATTTCAAGACTTGTTCATAAATGCTAGGGGACACTTTTTGCGTAATTTTGAATGTTTGCAAGGGAACTCTCATAACCACAGGATTACTTGTAATAAATTAATATCATGTTTCCCTGAAAATAACACATTCTTATTTTCTTTTTGGTTTGAAAATAAGCACTCAGACTTATTTTGGGGGAGGCCTTATTTTTTTTAAGTGCAGAAGGTGGCAAGTGTGGGGCGGACGGGAGTGGGAACGCAGCTACCAAAGGCCCTGCCCTCCGTCCCATTGTCTGCTTGCCCGTGGCTGCAATGTGCCAAGCTCTTGGCATGCCTCAGCCTCACTGGCCCAGCTGCTTCCTGAACACTTCTTGGCTGCGGTGGTGATTGTGCAGGCCGCCGAGTGGCTGCCCATGCTGCTACTGGCCTCGCGGGAGCTCTGCCATCCTGGCATGGCATGTGGAGGCCGGGGCATGCCAAGAGCTTGGCCTTGATTGAGGCCACGGGAAGCAGACAGTGAGACAGAGAGGGTGGAGCCAGTGGTAGCTGCCCAAACACTTTTCACCCAGAGGGAGATGAAGCTTTGTCTGCTTGCAAAGGGGATGCTTTGAAATGGAGCTAATTGCTCCGTTTCAAACTGTCCCCTTTGCAAGCACACAAAGCTTTGAGTCTCCGTCATTTCTCTATCTGAGCGAAAAATGTTTGGTCATCTATGGGGTGCTTGGGAACAGAGTGATTAATGTCCCTTTCCAAGCAGACAAAGCTTTGTCTCCCTCTGGCCGAAAAGTGCGCAACACAGCCAGGCAGAGGCAGAAGCGATCCCAACACACCACCCACTCCATCCCACTTTCTTGGCTTGCCTGTGGCTGCACCTGACAACCACCCACATGGGGCATCAGGATCGGCCTCCCCCTGCTGCTGGTGCCACCATGTGAGCCTCCTGTGTGTTGGACAGCCACACAGGATGTCCGGATTGCCTGTCTTCTCTCCCCAACTCTGCCTCCACACTTGAACTTATCAATGTTTCTGCTGCGCTAAGGGCCAGCGGGCTTGTTTTTGGGGTGGGTCTTATTTTCGGGAAAACGTAATAATTGAAGTGTCTCAGCAGATGGCATTGCTTGATTTTCTCTGGCCACAGGTGCTGAACAAGATCATTCTTCATTAATATTTGGTTGGGAGATGACCAGGAAATTCCATGACTCTAGTTAAATTATGTAGTCACAAAACATTCTACATAAGTAAGGCATTAGGAAATCACTTTCATGTTGTTGACAAATGAACTATGGGAATTTGTCACTAGTAATTGAAAGAGATTTTACTTTAAAGGAAAACAAATCTCTGAATATGCCTGTTGTGTTATTCAGTATACTTGGGGGGGGGGGAGGTTAAGGCTACTGTTGAGTTTTTTCATTAATGCAGTAGGTTTTTAAAAAAAAATGTTATTGTGATATTGGATGAAAAAAGTGATATAATTTATGACAATTTTGTTTTGGCCAACCCTAATGAAAAGCATGTAATACCATAACAAAATTTAAGCCAGAGAATCATTGTATAACAAAGTCCAATCTTTTGAATGATTATGATGTATTATTTTTTATTGCTTTTGGGGGAAGTTAGGAATTGATGATTGTAGGGGTACAATTAAGTTGGGATGAAAATTTTTTAGCATATGTTTGTTTTATTTTTAACTATACCTTGTGCTCGTTCCGGGAAGTCGGGGGAGGGGTTGCGAAGGGAGGGGGGAGGAGGGGGGGAAAGGGGAAAAAAAAATTTTTGTAAAACTTTTTGAATAAAAAAAAAAAAAAAACAAAGTCCAATCTAAGAAAATACACTGTTTCCCCAAAAATAAGACCCTGTCTTATATTTTTTGAACTTCCAAAATAAGGGCTTGGCCTAATTTTCGGAGGGGGAGGTCTTATTATTTTGGATGTGCAGGAGGCGATGAGTGTGGTCACCTCATAGCTGCTGCTGTGTTGCCCTGCTGCGGCAGTGCAACACAGCCGCTCATCAGCTGTTCGCCCCTGAGCAGGACTCGCAAGAAGGTTTTTTTTAATCGTAGAATTTATTTCCCTGCACACAACAGCGAGACACATGATAGAGCTGGAAGTCTGGAAAGACAGCTCCACATGCCCAGTGGTACCATAACAGCAGCCTGGCTGCTTCCCTTCCCCGCCTTCTCTTTATTGAGGAGGGTGGTAGGTGGGGCGGGGGAGAAGTGAGATGTGTGGAGCGAGATGGGGCTCCTCTTGCTGTCTCTTCTCCCCCCCTTGCCAGGCATGGCAGGTGTCAGCCTCCACTCCAATCTTCATATACTTTTGAATGATTATATCAGTAGATAGAATGCGAAATGTTTATTTCTGTATTATAAAACTATTAAGGAAATGAGATGTATCATACCACCGTACAGGGTAAGGGAAAGGAGCCTATTAAGAGTGTCGGCTGACATAACAGTGGGGGAGGGATGATTAACGACTGAGTGTTATCAGCGCGGGTTTTTCTAACAGACACTGCATTCCTAAGATGACTGACATCTAGAGACCTGTGGAAGAAGATTACCACGAGGGGCCGAGAAGGAGCTGGCATTGGACCAGACCAGCCTGACCTCCTGGAGGAGGAGGGACAATTGGGGGGATATGATATGTTAGCCATATTTTGTCTCAGATCCAACTTAGCTTGGCTGCTATCAAGACTGTAAAAAGTAAAAGTACTTGTCTTTATTCCAAATGAAGTCAAGGTGAATTCTTTCCTAATTATAGTCGGAGGTAGCCTGACATTAAGTTGGATCTCCCATCATGTCTACCAACCAGGATTGCAATCGCAATACCGGGGGGGGAGAAAACCCAAATGTGATGGAAGGCCTGCTGCCGGCTGAGCTGGGGGAGGCGTCCGGAGGAATTTTTGCTGACACTTTTAACCCTGAGCTGGAAGATTGCAGAGCTCGATGGATTGAGCAATTAAAGCTGGAAGAGGAAAAGTGGAAACCAAGTGCCGAAGAGCTTCAGTCTGGAGTAACAAAACAAAAAAAAAAAGGGACGGTGAGACTTTCGGATTGGCAGGAAGAGAGAGAGATAAGAGACAAACGCCAGCTGGAGGAAGCATTTCGTCTTTTCCGTGAGGTGAAAGTAAGACAAGCAGCTCGCCAAAGGTATGAATCCCCTATTCGGTCCTCCAGGTGGGAGGGAGAAGAGGAGGAAGATAAGACAAAGGGGCCAGCTAGAGGTGATTCCCAGGGCGGTGAGATTTCTGAAAAGCCAGAGCCGGGAACCCTCTCCCCAGAGGAAGCTGAATTGGATGGAGGCCGCGCGCCACCTGCTGATCAAGCAAGGCTGCGCAGGGGAAGGAAAAAGCCAAAAATTCCCCCCATATCAGAGAAATTTGATGGAAATGCGAAGGGACTGTTCCTGGCGAAAGTGAATGACCACATGATAGACTGGGGGGAAGATTATTGGTCACAGGCAGCACAAGTGAGAGCTGTGACCCACAATTTGACCGGAAGAGCAGCTGCGTGGTATGTGTCGTTACATACCAACCACTCCCCTTTACTGCAAAACTACGAGCATTTTATGACTGCACTGAGGAGGAGGTTTGAGGACCCCCTGGCAGAGCAAAAGGCCAAAGGTCGAATGAAAACCATCAGGCAAGGGAGGAGACCGGTGGCTGATTATAACCAGGAGTTCAGTGATTTAGTTCCCTTGATGAGAGGGTGGTCGGAGGTGACCCTTGTGGACATTTTCAAAGATGGTCTGAATGGAGATCTCTACGAACTGTGTCGAGCACGAGCCTCTCCAACTACGCTGTATGGCTGGTACACCCTGGCAGCAGAGATGGAAATCGAACTAGTGAAGGACCGTGGCAGAAGACAGTGCACTGGAGGGCCATCCCTTGGCCGTTCTCCAGGAGGCACCTATAGGGACGTCCCTAGATTGGAGGGAGGAAGACCACGTTCGTCTGCGTGCTACAGATGTGGAAAAGAAGGCCACCGAGCAGCCGACTGTAGGGTTAAGTTGATACCAAGCACGACCTCTGGTGGTGAAAAGGAACCAGTGAAACCAGCGGCTAAGGTGCGTAAACCGGCAAAAGTGGGGGAGGGCGTTGCCAAGAAGGGCACGCCCATCAAGGAGGAAGGCGAAGCGTCGACCGATACTGACGACAGCAAAACCACATCAGAGTCCAATGAAGACCTTCTGGTGAGTTGGGCACGGGGCCCCTTGGACATTCCAGTCAATCTACATGTACCCTCTTCGGGTAATAAGGGGGAACTGCTAGCACTACTTGATTCTGGATGTACTAGATGCATGGTCAGTCCCGAACTAGTAGAAAAAATGGAACTAAGATTGAGAACCCTAAGTAGGCCCATAGCGTTTGCCCAGTTGGATGGCTCTGTGGCAGGGGGAGGGCCCGCCCATTTCGTAACGGAACCCATAGAAATGATAATAGGAGACCACCGCGAAATTCTGAACTTCATAGTAGCCCCAGGAATGGACCAACCCCTGTTGCTAGGCCTGTCATGGTTGCGGAAATGGAACCCCCATATTAACTGGAGAACGGGAGTCCTACGTTTCCGCTCCAAAACATTAAAAGGGAAAAAGGGGGAACCCAAGAAGGGATCTACCGTGGCCATGCACCAGGATACGTTGGGGGCAATGATCGAACGGATAGACGGGGAGGAGAGGATACCCAAGGAATACTGGGACTTGCGAGAAGTCTTTAGTGAGAAAGCATCAGACGTACTTCCTCCCCATAGGCCTATTGACTGTGCCATAGACATCCTTCCGGGGGTAAAGCTTCCAAAACCAAAAGCTTATCCCATGACCCAAAAAGAATTGGGTGAGCTACGCAAATTCATAGACAAAAACCTAGAGCGGGGGTTTATCCAACCGGCTAGACCTCGCGTGGCTGCGCCAGTGATGTTCCGGGAAAAGAAAGATGGCTCCTTTCGTCTTATAGTTGACTATAGGAACCTAAACGCCGTGTGCGCCGAAAACATATACCCCATGCCACTCATGAAAGATATGTTAGCACATTTAGCGAAGGAAAATTCTTCACCAAACTGGACCTGCGAAGCCTACTACAGAGTTCGTATAAAGAGGGGATGAATGGAAAACCGCTTTCAACTGTCCACTAGGATGTTTCCAGTTTAGTACTGCCCTTTGGACTGCAGGGGCGCCGCAGTTTTATGCAACTAATAAATGAAATACTCCATCAGCATTTGTTCAAAGGAGTTCTTGTCTACCTTGACGACATACTTATCTATACAGAAACAATGGAAGAACATATTAAACTAGTAAGAGCTGTTCTCAAAAGTTATTATCTGCAGAACTATATTGCAAGCTATCCAAATGTGATTTCCATCAAACCAAAATAGACTACTTAGGGTATCGCATTTCAGCTGATGGGTTAGAAATGGATCCAGAAAAGTGAAAGCTGTCTTGAATGGGCCCCCACGCACACGCAAGCAACTCCAAAGTTTTTAGGATTCGCAAATTTCTATCGTCAATTCATCCTCCTTTGCTCAAATTGCTTTACCAATCACCAACCTCTTGAAAACTAAAGGAGACACGAAACCCAAACCATCATTACCTCTCGAATGGACAATGGAATGTCAGGCAGCATTTGAAAAATTGAAACGACTCTTTGCCGCGAACCTATTTTAAAGCACCCTGACATGGATGTTCCTTTTGTAATACAAGCTGATGCAAGTGATGTAGCAGTCGGAGCCGTTTGCTCCAAAACAATACTGATGGTAAACTACAACCCTGTGCTTTCACTTCTCGAAAATTGACTGAAACTGAAAGGCGATGGGCTATTTGGGAAAAGGAAGCATTTGCAGTTCATTGGGCTCTCGGACATGGAGACAATTCTTAGAGGTTCAAATCATCCTTTTGAAGTTTGGACTGATCACAAAAATCTAGAAGCCCTAAAGACTCCTAGAAAACTTTCACCTAAACAAGCCGCTGGGCTCAATATTTTAACCGCTTTAATTTCACTTTACATTACATTCCTGGGGAAAAACTTCTTAGCGGATGCTCTCTCACGTTGCCCCAATACAATTGCACTCGCTCCGAGGTGTTCACCAATACTTCCGTGCAACAGTTGGCAGCCCCAGCAATAACTAGAAGCCACTCCAAAGCTGACCCTCACTCCCAGATGAACTGACCAAGTCGTTTAAAGAAGCTTTAAACACCGATGACTGGTACTTAGCGCATTCCATGAATGCACACTCCGTGATGGACTAGCTTGGATTGGAACAAAACTATATGTTCCTCTATCACTCAGAGAAACCATCCTACAACGATGCCATGATGCCAAAATGGCAGGACATTTTGGATTTGTGAAAACTTTGCATCTTCTTATAAGACAATTTTGGTGGCCAAGTCTTAAAAGACATTCAAGCATATGTAGCAAGTTGCCCTATTTGCGCATCATCCAAAAGGCCTCGGAAAACCTCCTGGACTACTTCAAACGGTAGCCAGACCAGGAACCCCATGGAAAGAAATATCCATGGATTTCATAGTGGAATTACCTGAAAGTTCAGGCAATACTGTTATATGGGTTGTGACTGACCTTTTCTCCAAACAAGTCCATTTTATTCCATGTTCAAAAATACCCTCCTCAAAGACTCTAGCAAAGTTGTTTGTACAACACATTTATAGACTCCACGGAGTTCCTGATCGCATCATTTCAGATCGAGGAGTTCAATTCACTTCTCAATTTTGGAAAGAATTTTTACGACTCATTGGCTCCGCCCAAGGATTAAGCTCCTCCCATCATCCCCAAACTAATGGAAGCTGTGAACGTTCGAACTCTGTACTAGAACAATATCTGCGATGTTATGTTAACTACCAGCAAGACAATTGGGCAGATCTCTTACCTTTTGCTGAAGTTGCCTACAACAACTCAATTCATAGTAGCACGGGATTTACTCCCTTTAAAATAGCTTCAGGTCAAGATTTTGTTCCTATCTCGGAACTCCCAAAGGAAGAAACTACTGTTTCCTCTTTGTCAGAATGGATAGATCAAATACAAAGCACATGGAAAATGACTCGCAAGGCGATCGACGACGCTCACCGTGCGCATAAAAAACAAGCAGATAAAAAAAGGTCCCCTGAGAACAAATATCAAGTGGGCGATAAGGTTTATCTTTCCACCAAATATCTTCAAACCACTCAGAAATCTAAGAAACTTGGACCCAAATATGTGGGACCTTTCCCCATAGTAAAAATCATCAACCCCGTGACGGTACAACTAGATTTACCAAAAACACTTAGGAGAATTCACCCCGTTTTCCATGTGAGCTTGCTGAAACCTGAACACACGTCTACTTTCCGTCCTAACCGTACACCCCCTCCTATACCAATTCTCATAGAGGGCGAACAACACTTTGAAATAAAAGAAATTTTAGATTCAAGAAAACATAGAAATAAAATTCAATATCTTATTGCTTGGAAACACTTCCCGTTATCCCAAGCTGAATGGGTGAACAAAGAAGATGTTCGTGCATCGGAAAAGATAGCACAATTCTATAAAAAATATCCTGACAAACCCTAACTTCTCTTTTTTCTTTCTAGGACTGACGTCCTTGTTGCAGGAGGGCGAATGTCAGCCTCCACTCCAATCTTCATATACTTTTGAATGATTATATCAGTAGATAGAATGTGAAATGTTTATTTCTGTATTATAAAACTATTAAGGAAATGAGATGTATCATACCACCGTACAGGGTAAGGGAAAGGAGCCTATTAAGAGTGTCGGCTGACATAACAGTGGGGGAGGGATGATTAACGACTGAGTGTTATCAGCGCGGGTTTTTCTAACAGACACTGCATTCCTAAGATGACTGACATCTAGAGACCTGTGGAAGAAGATTACCACGAGGGGCCGAGAAGGAGCTGGCATTGGACCAGACCAGCCTGACCTCCTGGAGGAGGAGGGACAATTGGGGGGATATGATATGTTAGCCATATTTTGTCTCAGATCCAACTTAGCTTGGCTGCTATCAAGACTGTAAAAAGTAAAAGTACTTGTCTTTATTCCAAATGAAGTCAAGGTGAATTCTTTCCTAATTATAGTCGGAGGTAGCCTGACAGCAGGGCTTCCTGCCCCTGCCCAAATTGGATGCAATTTGGGGGTGGCAGGTGGGGAAGGGTGGGGTGGGGTGGGGTGCGAGATGCGCGTCTTACCGGACTTACCAGAGTTCTCCCTGGCCCCACCCCTCCCCACCTGCCACCCCCAAATTGCATCCAATTTGGGCAGGGGCAGGAAGCTCTGCCATGCCTGGCAAGGGGTGGAGAAGAGATAGCAAGAGGAGCCCTGTCTCACTCTATGTGTCTTGCTTCTCCCATGCCCCACCTGCCACCACCACCCTCAATAAAGAGCCAGGCACTGTGGAAAAGGGAGCCTGGTGGGTGCAGGCTTTGGGCATCTGTGGCTGCCAGGGGTCACCCAGCAGAGAGATGGGAGCAGAGTGGGAGTTTGCAGGTTAGGGGGATGGATGGATGGATGGGAGGCAGGCAAGCGCCAAGAATGCTGGGGAGATTCCTACCTTTGGTTACCCTGGTTGCTGGGTAGCAGTGTGGCGCAAAGAGATGAGTCTTTGTGAGACTCAAAACAAATGAGAGGGAGAATGGGGAGAGAGAAAGAATAGAAAAGAAAGAGAAAGAAAGAAAACAAAGAGGGAGAGGGAGAGGAAAAAGAGAGAGAAACAATTGAGAGGGAGGGAGGGAGGGAAAGAGAGACCCAGTTCCCACATTCAGGGAAACCACAATTGCAAACTCAACCCACACACAGGGAAACCACAATGCTCATGTATGATAAACAGTCAATTTATTCAAATTCAACATTTTTTTCAAAATCATCAATTTATTCAAACTCAACAATTTATTCAAATTCAACAAGTTCAATATAGTAGTCATGTCATCATCTTCTATAACATCATCAAAACTATCCACATACTGAATTCCAGTTTGAATTTCTTCTGAGTCCATTTTATTAAAAATCATTGGTCACAATCGCTCATGCTTAGCAATAGCAGTTTCCTTAGAAAAGTACCTCCTGTCTGAGGGGCGTGGCCAGTGTCGCGGCGGTACAGCATAGATCCCAGTGCTCCGGGAAAACGCCGATATCTCAGCCAATTTGGGGATCCTTAATGGATCATAGCTGTCCTGTAGAGATAACAAAGAAGGGAGGCACCGGCTGGTGCGAACAGGGAAGTTGAAAATTCCCTGGAGCGCTGGCATTAGCTTCCGATCCAGCGGCGAGGGAAGACAGCCATTAGGAGCTGTCAAAAGCCGGGGTGGCCACACAAAAGAATTGAGCAGGAGTGGTGATTGAATGGAGTATTGTTACCGGGTGAGTGATTGGCCAACTCACAGGTAAGAAGAAAACCTTTTAAAGCTTAAAAGAAGTTCCAACTTGAAATTAGCAGCTAATTAGCACGCAGAACTTTAAAGTGAAGGAAACAAAAAGCAGAGAGGAATTTTAAGATTAAAGCCCTGAAAGGAATAACTTTCCATCTGGATTTAAAATTGGACCTGGAAGAAAAATAATAAAAGGAAAAGAAAATTGAGGAAAAACATCTTTTACTAACAAAAGGATTTAATTGAGGAAGAGGAAGTAATTATCTTTGTGGATTATCAAGTGACATTTTATTGCCAGAGACTTGTGAGTTGGGGAGAGACATCTGCTGGAGGAAAGAAAATACCGCGTTGCTTAGACTACCGTGGGAATCGACTGGAGGAGTGTTTGTTTAAACAGCTGCAGTACAACTTCAAAAAAGGAGTGAGAAGAACAAATATTTAAATTGGAACAGCTTAAAGAAACATCTGAACTGGACATTATAAAGAAAAAAAAAGACATTATATGGACTTGAATTTGAACTATATATAAGTTAAAATAATAAATTTAAAAATCCTTTCTCCTTAAATTGAGAATATGGAGAGTTGGGTGGATGAATATGAGGAATTAAGGGAGGTGCCTCGAATGGTACGAGAGTCGTTTAAGGGAAATAAATTACCGGAGGAGTGGTTAATTTTTTTTTTTAAAGGATGAAGAAATTATGAGGGAGAAGCAAGAGGAACAAGAATCCAATGCTGAAAAGGAAATAATTGAAGATAAAAACATAGATAACTACACTGGGATTGACAGTGATAGAATAGAAATGGATAAGAGGAATTATATTTCAAAAAAGAAGAGAAAAGACGGAAAAGAGAAAAGATTGAGGGGGAAAATTAAAAGAGTAAAAAAAAATAGATGATTACACTGGGATTGACAGTGACAGACAAAGAATACGTAGGGGAAAGTATTTCTCAAAAAAGAAGAGAAGAGGAGGAAATGGGGAAAGATTGAGGGGGGAAATTTTTAAAAGAGTAAAAATTAGAGAAAGGAGGTGGAAAGGAAGATACAAGAAAGAGAAAAAGAAGAAGATAAGAGAATGGGAGAAAGGGAGGAAAATATTAAGAAATGGAATTTTGGAAAGACCGAAAGAAAATGGCTAAAAGAGGAAGAAAAATGAACAGCAGAAAAGAAATTAAAATAGTTGTAGAAATTTGATGTAAGAAGTAAATTAGAAGAAATATATAGATTATTGTAAAAGGGAAGTAAGAAAGGATGAAATGAAGTGTAAGTAAGAAGAAAAAAATATTCTTTTTAATGTAAAATGGAGAAATAGATGAAATGTGAAAGATATAATGGGATATATGTTTTATTGTCTGAGGATGCATGAAATTGGAGAGAAATATAGTGGATGGTAAAGAAATATATTTTAAATATAGAAAAGAACAAAGAAATTAATTGAAATCAAGATATAAAACTAAAAAAGGAAGAAGTATACAGTTTAAGAAAAATAGTCGGACTTCCGGTGGTGCCACTTTCCTCACTGGGAAATTCAAGGCACTCCGTGCTGAAATCTCGTAAAAGCCGGTGAAACAGTGAAAATCAGCTGTTTGCCGGCTTCAACTTCTCTCCCTGGGAGAAAGGGAGAATGGCAGATCTCCTCAGGGGCTTGGCTTTGTAAAGCAGAGCCCTGAAGGGTTGAGTCCCACTAAACCCCGCCGAGCTCCGAACTTCAGCGAGCTCCGAACTTCAGCGCGCTCCTGCAGAAGCAGGAAAAGAAGAAAGTGTCCATCTCTGCTTAATTCATTTTCTTTGTGAATTTCTATATGCAGACGGAACAAGCGCGAGTGAACAATTATTGGATTGCAAGTATTTCTGACTTCCTGACTTCTACCCTTTAAAAAGTGAAATTTTTTTTGCTTTAATTGACTGTTTAAAATGGCGTCTGAGAGGAAGTGAAAGTGAAGTGAAGTGGAAGTGGAAGCTGGCTGTGTAACTAAGAAACGTTATTTTTGGATTGCAACGAATTGAGGTCTCCTATACTTAAAGGGGAAAAGAAAAGTTTTAAAGTTAAATTTTGTGACTTTAAAAACTGAAATGGCTACTGAACCACCTAAGACTGCTGGCAGAAGGTGATCTGAAGTAGCTTTGGAAGATATGCTTAAAGAGCAAGGGAAAACATTTGAAGAGAGGTTTAAGGAGATGATGGAAAATAATGAGAAAATAAGAGAAGAAATAAAAGAGAATAATCAAAAAATAAGAGAAGATATTTTGATGGCTTTTCAGGGTTTGGCAAAAAGACTGGAGGGGTTGGAGGAGGAGGTGCAAGAAATTGCCCAGTCAAACCAGCAATTAGATAATAGAATGGGAGGATTGCAAATAAAATTGGACAAAAATGAAGATCAAGTGGTGGTGATGCAGTATAGGATGATGGAAGAAGCACTGAGAATTACGGGATTACAGGAAGAAAAAGGTGAAGATTTTAAAAAAAATTATCAGAAGCCTTGGCTGAATTTATTGAATTTGAACCACAAGAGGTTGCTTATCAAATTGATAAAATATACAGAGTTAATTCCTGGATTGCTAGGCAGAAGAAACTTCCTAGAGACATTGTGGTTTACTTTGTGAAAAGAACAATGAGAAATCGGATCTTGCAAGTTGCATATCAGAAAAAGTTGAAAATGGGAGATCAGGAGTTGAAGGTTTTGAAAGAGATTCCTCCCAAAATGCTAAGGGATAGGAAAGACTTTATACTTTTTACACAAGAACTTAAAAAGTACCAGATTCAATTTAGATGGGAAGTTACAGCTGGTTTGACAGTGTACTATGAGGGAAGAAAATATCGTATTGATACTGTGCTTAAGGCTAAAGATTTTCTTTCTACTGTGTTGAAAGTTGAAACAGAAGTAATAGAAAAAAGAATTCAAGAGAGTCAAATGAGTGTGGAAGCTGAGGTGACCCCAGTGATGTTATCATCTGAGGAACAACCACAAGAACAAAGAGTGACGAGGGGAGCCCTTAAGCGTAAAGAAAAAGAGCAACAAAGTCAAAGCAAAGGTCAGGATTCTACTGTCAGAAGCAGTGGGAGGAGCAAGGCTGAAGATACGGGAGGAGGATCTTCAGCTGATTCTTCAAAAGCTTCAGGAGGCCAGTAATGGCAAATAAAATTCTGACCTGGAATGTCAATGGTTTGAATTCAGCTCAGAAGAGAAGAAAAATATTTCATTATTTGAAACAATTTAAAAATGATGTGATTTGTTTACATATCAAATTATCAGATCAAAAATACTTAATAAATTCAAAATTAGGTAAACATTTTTTAAAAATTTTTATTTCCATTTTCCAACATCATATTTATGTACAAACTATTATCCATCATTAATCATTAATTTTTATTTATTAGGTAAACATTTTGTTGCTTCAGCTTTGGATAAGAAAAATGGCATAGTGGTATATTTGAGAAAGGATATACCAGCCAAGTTAATAGAGGCAGATATTCATGGAAGATATATTGCTATTGAACTTACATTAGAAACAAAAAAGACTCTTCTGCTGGGTATATATGCAGCTAACCAGCAACAAGAAAAATATTACAGAATGTTGTACGATAAGTTGATTCTTATTATAGATCGTATATTATATTAGGAGATTGGAATGGAGTAATTGATACACGAAAGGACAAGGGAATTTCTTCTAAAAAGATACCTGCACATGCAAAGCTCCCTAAATCTTTTTTTGAGATGCGGTGGTCTCTCATGAAGCAATGAGCCAGAAGCAAAGTCTTCGTTGGGATGAGAGCCCAGAACAAAATCTAAGCCTCCCCTTTTATTAGGATTCTTACAGGAAAGCATTTGCATAAAAGACAATAACATCAGAAGGCACATACATCAAAGAGAGTCTATCAGAAAGCAATACATCAAACAAAATCTTGTATATCGATCATGTAGCAAAACATAGCAATACATCCTGTGACATCCTAACCTTGCATACCAATTGATCTTCACATAAAGGGATTCCTTAGATCTTTGTGAGGAAGATCTTATCAAGTAAAGGAAACTGTAAAACTGTAAATGCATCTTCACACCATAGAGGTAAATATCCTGCTCCTCTGATGTGACTCTAACATCAAAGAAGTTTCTACCTATGTGATTCAACTAGCTGGGAGAATCCCACGCTAATCTAGCACATAGGCGATCTCTCAGATGGAATCCGTATGGCTATATTGCAACATCTCTTCCTTTTTTATTTTTTAAGGCCAGACAATCAGTCGGTTTCATTATTAGCCATACTATCCTTGTCTATTTCTGAGTCATCATCCAGGCAAAAGGTTTTAGGTGCAGGCAAGATGTAATCATCTTCGAGTTCCTCTACGGTCAGCAATTGATAACGGGCAGGATCATGCTTATGCCACAATGCCATGACTTGTGCAGTTGCTTTCTTTTCTGCTAGTAAAGATAGACTTTTAGAAATTGTTTTAACAAAAATAGGTAGAATACAAGGTAAAATTATACATCCTAATGCAATCATACCGATTAATACTATAATAGCTTGTAAACCAGGTAATTTAGGCAACCATCCTGAAAAGGCATCTTCAAAGTTAAATCCCTTCCATGTTTGTACTGGAACATGTGCAAGTTTAATCATATTTATTGCTGCCTCATCTACTACCTTGCCACTTTGATCTATTTCTATACAACAGTTGGTTAGATTGAATTTCCCACATACCCCCCCTTCCTTTGCTAACAAATAATCTAAGGCAAGGCGATTTTGCATAATGTAAGTTCGTGATTTAACATTTTCTGCAGCTAATTTTTTCATAGTGACCAATGTTTCATCAGTAATAAGTTCAACAACTGCTTGTAAACGTATAATACGATTGAGCATATAAATAGGAGTCCGATATCCCCACATGTCGTCTTCAATCCACGTCGCTGGGCCATAATAAGAAATAATGCGTTGGGGGGGCCATTCATCATCCTTCCAACTTCCTTTATGGATATTTTTTGTGTTGAAGCTTGATATTTCTCGCCGTTTGCGTTGGATATGCCCTATTTCTTCATAGACTGGGTGTCCCAAATATTGGCGTTGTTGTAGCGGGAGCAAGAAGAAGCCAGGTCTAATGGTGCCCAATACACAAGAACCATACCAGGCTGCTGGCAGGATGCTGTAGGCAAAACGACCGCAGATCCAGTAAAGTCCAGAGGGGGCCACCCAGCTGATTGTATCATTTTCAGTGTCATTAAAAAAGGTCAAGTAGTTTCGGAGGGGACGAGGGGGAGCAGAGATGTTGGACCCAGACCACCAGGTGTTGTTTTCCCAGGTGCCTAGGCAAAGCAAGGAGCCGGCATTGAAAGTTCGGGAAGTAGTGTTGGATCTTTGATAACAGACCTTTCCGATGAGATTAGTGATGAGCGCCCATGTCTCACTTCTGTCAGCAGGGTTTGAGAAGTTTGACCAGGAACTCGCGATATGACTGTGATTTGCTTCTTGTGCCTGCCATGGCCACTGCTCACCCATCGTCCCACCACATACAAAGCAATTTTTTATGTGCAAAGTCTTTGCTATTGTTTCTGCAAGAGTGAGGAATGTGTTTTTTGTTGCTACTGGAACTGGTAACTCTTCGAGCTTTTGAAACTCCTCGTAAGCTGAATGAAAAAGGGAGTGTGTGGTGGGGTTGAGTGAGATTTTTGTAACAAGAATCTTGATTTTAACAGAAGGATCACTTCCTTCGCCATCAATACCCAGTCCATAATCATCGTTGTAACCTTTCCAAGTTTGGGGTTGTAGCCAATTGTTTGGCACGGGAAAAGTCAGGTTTACAGGATTACAGGTATGTTGATAACAGGGGGAGGGAGGTGTCCCTCTTGTAATGTATAGTGTTTTAAGTTTGTCGCTTTTTGGTATGGTGTCACTATGTACCGTAGTCCCTCGTGACTGAAAGTTCACACACTTCCATTCTCCGCAATACGTGCCTCTGCCACAAGGATCATGTCGATTCAAGACGCGTGCGCAGATGTATTTTTCATTACAGGAATATGTTCTGCGCCAGCTGAGGCTTCCACATTCTGACGTGCCTTGGTCAATTGCTTCACAGGCATCAAATGCTACGGATTGAGCGTTGTTGGGATTGTAAAAGTCCTTGTTAGCCACAATCTTTTTATTCTGTCCTTCTCCAGCAAGGATTTTGATGTTATATCTGTGTGTAGGACCGGTGGGATCATAGCATTGTGTTTTGTCTCCGTCCTTGCAGATGCTATAAATAGTGCCATTTAAGGTGCAGGTTTGAGGATCTTTCTTCTTGCAAATCATGTTGGAATGATATAAAAGAGTCTTAATGATTTGCGTACCTTGCTTGGTGGTCTGCAGACACGGGTTGCAGTGCTTTGCGTCATCTGTGGCTGTGGCTTGTCATTTTACCCGAACCTGGATGCGGCGTTTTGGTTGAGGAATAGGAGGTTGAACAATATCTCCCTTCTCCCAGAGGTCATGCAGTAGTTCGAAGGCTGTGTTTGGAATCCGGGGGGTAACGACTGATGGCTGGGCAAAGGTTATGTCCATAGTGTGGTATAACATTATAAAAACAAGAAAGTTCATGATGCAGTTCATGATGCTCGTGTGTAGAAAGGCAATTGCAAGTATGCCTTAGCAGGAGGTGGGTGAAGAAGCTTTTGTGGCATGAGGCTTTGGGTGAAAAGGTCGAATGTGTCGTCCAGGGACCCAGAGTGTCGTATCGTCGTGTTGTACTGCGGCATAGCCTCTTCCCCAGGTGATGAGCTGTGCAGGGCCTTTCCAGGCGGGGTCTGGAAGCTGCTTGTAGTACACCAATGGTCGTTGCTGGGCAGATGGGGAAGCAGAGAAATGTCTATTTGCAGCCGAAGTTGGAGGTTGCCCAGTCAGGTTTTAAAAGTTTAAAGTATATAAACACAGGTTAAGCCTGTTTTGCATAGCAGGAGGCCGAGGCATTTTCCTCTATTTTAGTTTTTGAAGGGTGTTTTAAGTTTGTCGCTTTTTGGTATGGTGTCACTATGTACCGTAGTCCCTCGTGACTGAAAGTTCACACACTTCCATTCTCCGCAATACGTGCCTCTGCCACAAGGATCATGTCGATTCAAGACGCGTGCGCAGATGTATTTTTCATTACAGGAATATGTTCTGCGCCAGCTGAGGCTTCCACATTCTGACGTGCCTTGGTCAATTGCTTCACAGGCATCAAATGCTACGGATTGAGCGTTGTTGGGATTGTAAAAGTCCTTGTTAGCCACAATCTTTTTATTCTGTCCTTCTCCAGCAAGGATTTTGATGTTATATCTGTGTGTAGGACCGGTGGGATCATAGCATTGTGTTTTGTCTCCGTCCTTGCAGATGCTATAAATAGTGCCATTTAAGGTGCAGGTTTGAGGATCTTTCTTCTTGCAAATCATGTTGGAATGATATAAAAGAGTCTTAATGATTTGCGTACCTTGCTTGGTGGTCTGCAGACACGGGTTGCAATGCTTTGCGTCATCTGTGGCTGTGGCTTGTCGTTTTACCCGAACCTGGGTGCGGCGTTTTGGTTGAGGAATAGGAGGTTGAATAATATCTCCCTTCTCCCAGAGGTCATGCAGTAGTTCGGAGGCTGTGTTTGGAATCCGGGGGGTAACGACTGATGGCTGGGCAAAGGTTATGTCCATAGTGTGGTATAACATTATAAAAACAAGAAAGTTCATGATGCAGTTCATGATGCTTGTGTGTAGAAAGGCAATTTGCCAGTATGCCTTAGCAGGAGGTAGATGAAGAAGCTTTTGTGGCGTGAGGCTTTGGATGAAAAGGTCGAATGTGTCGTCCAGGGACCCAGAGTGTCGTATCGTTGTGTTGTACTGCGGCGTAGCCTCTTCCCCAGGTGATGAGCTGTGCAGGGCCTTTCCAGGCGGGGTCTGGAAGCTGCTTGTAGTACACCAATGGTCGTTGCTGGGCAGATGGGGAAGCAGAGAAATGTCTATTTGCAGCCGAAGTTGGAGGTTGCCCAGTCAGGTTTTAAAAGTTTAAAGTATATAAACACAGGTTAAGCCTGTTTTGCATAGCAGGGAGGCCGAGGCATTTTTCCTCTATTTTAGTTTTTTGAAGGGCGTTTTTAAGTGTCTGATTCGCCCTTTCTATGATTCCCTGTCCCTGGGAGTTGTATGGAATTCCGAATTTATGGACAATGGACCATTTATTGCAGAATTCTGCAAATGCTGTGCTTGTGTAAGCAGGCCCATTGTCGGTTTTTAATTCATTTGGCCGTCCCAGCATGGCAAAGGATCGAATGCAGTGGTTGATGACGTGTTTTGCAGCTTCTCCTTTTTGTGGAGAGGCCATAATGAAGCCTGAAAACGTGTCAATGGAAACATGTAAGTATTTCCACTGACCGAAGGATGGATACTGTGTGACATCCATCTGCCAGAGCTGACAAGCTTTTGTCCCTCGGGGATTTACTCCCATAGGGAGAGAGATCGCTTGTTGACTGCAAGTGGGACATGATTGCAGTATGGCTGAGGCTTCTTGTAAAGTTATGCCAAATTGTTTTACAAGGGCCTTTTTGTTTTGGTGAAAATAAGAATGACTTTCCCAGGGGGTAAGCTTAGTTAAAGGGAAGACATTCTTTGCCGATGCTGCGGCGTCTGCTTTGTCATTGCCTTCCTGCAAAGGACCAGGAAAGGGCTGATGACTGCGAATATGTGCTACAAACACAGGCTGAGAGCGAGCCGTGATAAGCTTTTGTAAAGTCAGAAAGAGAGCTAGCAAGGAATCATCCAAAGAGGGAGACAAATATGCTGAATATATATGGGTGATGACCTGGGTAACATATAAACTATCCAAGATTAAATTAAAAGATTGTTTGGGGAAATGTTGAAAGGCTAATATTGCTGCTGCTAATTCTGCACGTTGGGCAGAGCTTTGTGGGGGGGTCTTCTTTGTGTGCCATTCTCCATTCTCTTGCCATGCACAGGCACCATAGCATTTGCCCCCATCTGCAAATATAGTGAGAGCATTCTGTAAGGGGTGTTTGACAATAGGTGGCTGCCAAGAAAAGCAGATCAATGCGTGGGTCAGCGGGGGGGTGGCATGATATGTTACCAGGCCATTCAGAGAGAACATTTTTGTAAAGGTTCAGAATCAAGGTACATAACTTCCCATTGAGAAAGAGACATAGGAACAAATAGGGTGGACGGTTCAACAGCCAGAAGAGCTTTAGAACGTAGGCGCGCTTTAGCAATTAGGTTAGCAATCTGGGTAGGTTTGGGATTAATAGTTTTGCGAGGGGTATGCTGAAGGTGTATCCACTCAAGAATCAGCAATTGAGTAGTCTTTTGAGCTAATACCGCTGTAGGAATGTCAGGGGTATTGATGATAATGACAATTAAAGGTGTGTTTTCGACACAGCGATCTACCCACTGCGGGGCCATCAGGACCCGTAAATCCGAAAGGAGTTGTAGTTGTTCTGATGTCAAGGTGATTTTATCACCGGGTTCCTTTCCCCCTTTTAGAGCCACAAACAGGGGGGACAGGAATGAGGTAGATATACCAAAATATGATCTAACCCAATTGATAGCACCTAGATATTGCTGAAGCTTAACCAATGTAGTTACAGGGGAGAGAGAGATTGTAGGAAAAGTAGGAGCAGAGTGAGAGGCTAAAAGTTTATGACCAAGATAGTTAAAGGGAGATTGAGTTTGAATTTTGTCCGGAGATATAAGTAAGCCGTTATTGGTTAATAAAGAAGTTAAGATAGGTAATGTTGCAACTACAGTGCCAGGTGGGCCTGGGGCTGCGACTAAAATGTCATCCATGTAATGATAAATCATGAAAGAAGGAAACTGCTGCCGAAATGGTATCAGAGCCTGATTTACATGATGCTGACACATGGTGGGGCTATTGAGCATTCCTTGTGGGAGGACCTTCCACTGGTATCGGTTAGTAGGTTTAACATTATTGGGTTCTGGGACAGTGAAGGCAAACAGCTGTCTGTCTGCTGGGTCCAAAGGGATTGAGAAGAAGCAATCTTTTAGATCAATGACAATTAGGTCATAATCTTTGGGTATCAGGTTTGGATTAGGCATCCCACATTGTAACAGACCCATGGGTTTAATAATTAGGTTCACGGGTCGGAGATCATGCAGGAATCTCCATTTGCCAGACTTCTTTTTTATAACAAAAACTGGGGTATTATAAGGGCTGAGAGAAGGTTCAATATGATCATTAAGTAGCTGATCTTGGACCAAAGAATGCAAGGCAAGCAACTTTTCATGAGTTAAAGGCCACTGATCTACCCAAACAGGTGTGTTAGAGGTTAGGGATAGCTTAAGAGGAGGAGGCGGCATCACTCCAGAGTGAGTTTTGCGCTGTACTGAGAAAGCAAGTCACGCCCCCACAGATTGGTGTGCAATGGAAGCACAACAGGTTTTATGAATGCTGTGCCAGTAGTATTAGGTGTAGTAGCTGGCAGCCAGTGTTTGCTTACCCGGGCAGTTTGAATTCCCCCCACTCCTCTCACCGAGGGAGCTGCTTCAGTGGGCCAGGTTGATGGCCATTCCGCAGTCCTTATGACAGAGACATCTGCTCCAGAGTCCAGTAGACCCGTGAAAGAGGAGCCTTTAATGGAAACAGAGAGAGTGGGTTTAGTCTCTGTGATTGGTTGGGTGAGAGCTAAGATTTCTGAATTGGGGGAGTCTTTTGGAATGATGACTAATTTAGCAATTGTAGTCCCTACTTGTATAGTTTGTGGGAGACCCGAAATAAAATGTATTGTGGTATTGAGAGAGTTGTCAGTTCTTTCTAAAAGACAAGGAACTGCATATATCCCTCGAAGCTGTGCTTCTGCATGGGGCAAGATAAGAGCAGAGCAGTCTTGTGATAATGCATGCGGCAGGGAGACAGAGGCAGACATAGCTGAATGAGGGAGATCAGCAGAAATACATTCAGAGACGCACAAATCAAAGGATGAGTTTGAATGAGCAACCTTTGGAGCGGGGCTAGTTGCCGGCCCCATCTCTAGTTTCCCGAGTCGGGATTTGGTTTGACTCGGCATTGATTTGCCCAGTGATATCCCTTTTTACATTTTGGACACACTGATTTTGGTTTGGCTTCTTTGTTCATCTCATTGTGAGAGGCGCCCCCTCCACGGTCTCGGCATTGTGCCTTGAAGTGGCCGGGTTTGCCGCAATTAAAGCAGTTACCAGATGGTGATGAAGCCTTTGATAGGGCACTAGCTAAAACTTCTGCATTATAAGTATGTGTGCCCACATGCTGGCATGCTTTGAGGAATTGTGCCAGGGTAACGTTTGGAGAGTTTATAAGGCGGGCTAACAAATTTTTGCAGTCCGTATTTGCATTGTCATAAGCTAGTTTCCTAAGGATTTCCATTTGAGCATCTGCATTGGAGATTTGGCGGGAGATGGCAGTCTGCAGCTTGTCAATGAATTCTGAGTATGACTCATTTGGCCCTTGAACAATTTTTGCAAAAGATTGGCGTATTGAACAGGGATCATCAACCCTTGTAATAGCTTGAGTAGCAGCCAGGGACACAAGGGTTAAAGTAACCACGGATAAATTATATTGTGCAGTAGGAGGAGCAAACGCCCCTTCTCCGCAGATCTCAACTGCTTGTATGCCAGGAGTTCTTGCCGCTAGGGCTTCAGCCTCACGGCGAAATTCTGATTCCCAAATAACGTACTGAGTGCTGGTTAAAATCATGCGAAACATATCCTTCCAGTCAGAAGGAAGCATAACATACGTATTAGACATCATGAGAATGAGTCCTATGGTATACGGTGCTTGCAGACCATATACCATGACAGCTTGTTTAACATCCCTGATTGTTTTAATTGGAATAGGTTCCCAGTGGGGTGCTAAAACACCAGTTGCATTTTGTTGGTAAACTAAGGGAAAAAGGGAAGCTGCAGAAAGCTCATCTGGTTCTAAGGTACCATCCCGCATTGCTTGCTGAACACTGGATCGGACGGCACTGACAGAAGGGTAATTAGGAGGAGGGGGAGGTGAAAGAGGGGAAGAAACAACAGCAGGGGGGAGCGCAGGGGAGGAACACGGAGGAGCACAAGGGGTATTGGATGCAGGAGGATTTTCTGCTATCAGGGGGGAAGGTGAATATGGTGGGGGGGGAAGTGAAGGAAGGGGGAGAAGAGAAGGGCCAGTATCAGAAGGGGGTGCCGAAGGACAGGGGAAGATATCCTCCGGGGCAGGGGTGGTCAATTTAATAGCAGCATTTTCATGTGGGGGAGGTTGTTTCAAAGGCTCAAGGAGAGACTGATTCTGAGCTGCTAGGATTTCCATAATTATTTTCCAGGTACTTAAGATAGAGGCTGGGGCTCTTGGGGATGCGTGGAGATATTTGCCAATCTGTCTCCACGTTGCTGGTTTTAAAGAGCCTGCCTCAGGATAAGAAGGACAATGATGCCAAATATATTTTAACAAATCCTTCAGTTTTCCTTTTGTTACGGCAGCTTGTAGCTTGTCCGCATGGTTAAAAAAGAATAAATTTGACTTGGTTAGTTCCCTCAGCTCACGTAAATGTTTATCCTGAGCCTTAGAGAATTTCCCTCCCATACTTACGAAAGGTCCGTTGTTCGCCAGCGATGAACGGATGAGGTGCACCAAGCCTAACCCAGGCGGTAAGGATGGGAGGTCAAAGGATGTGCCGGGAACGTATCCTTTGATAGAATCTCGTTGAAAGAAAAGATCTTTTGGGAGCGTATCCTTGATGGGATCACACTGAAAGAAAAGATCTTTTGGGAGCGTACCCTTGATGGGATCACGCTGAAAGAAAAATCTTTTGGGAGCGTATCCTTGATGGGATCACGCTGAAAGAAAAGATTTTTTGGGAGCGTATCCTTGATGGGATCACGCTGAAAAAGAAAAAAGAAAAAAAAATCTTCTGGGAGCGTATCCTTGATGGGATCACGCTGAAAGAAAAGTTTTTTTGGGAGCGTATCCTTGATGGGATCACGCTGAAAAAGAAAAAAGAAAAAAAAATCTTCTGGGAGCGTATCCTTGATGGGATCACGCTGAAAGAAAAGATTTTTTGCAGGATCGCATTGAGAGAAGTATTCTTTTAAGCAAAATCTTGGTAGAATCACGTCGGGGTCACCAGTTGCGGTGGTCTCTCATGAAGCAATGAGCCAGAAGCAAAGTCTTCGTTGGGATGAGAGCCCAGAACAAAATCTAAGCCTCCCCTTTTATTAGGATTCTTACAGGAAAGCATTTGCATAAAAGACAATAACATCAGAAGGCACATACATCAAAGAGAGTCTATCAGAAAGCAATACATCAAACAAAATCTTGTATATCGATCATGTAGCAAAACATAGCAATACATCCTGTGACATCCTAACCTTGCATACCAATTGATCTTCACATAAAGGGATTCCTTAGATCTTTGTGAGGAAGATCTTATCAAGTAAAGGAAACTGTAAAACTGTAAATGCATCTTCACACCATAGAGGTAAATATCCTGCTCCTCTGATGTGACTCTAACATCAAAGAAGTTTCTACCTATGTGATTCAACTAGCTGGGAGAATCCCACGCTAATCTAGCACATAGGCGATCTCTCAGATGGAATCCGTATGGCTATATTGCAACATTGAGATGATAGAAGATTTTGAGTTGAGAGATGTATGGAGATTGCGGAACCTAGAGGAAAGAGACTATACTTTTTTCTCTGATAGGCATCAATCTTTTTCACGTATTGATTTTATATTAACTTCTAATGATTTGCTTTCTAGGATAAAGAAAATTAAGATATTTTCAAGCTATTTGTCTGATCATAGCCCAGTTTGGATGGAATTGCAGTATGAAAAAGAAGGCAGAAGAACATGGAGATTAAATGAAAATTTGTTTAGATATCAGGATAATGTAAATCAATGTAAAAAGCAGATGAAAGAATTTTTTGGTTATAATTTGAATAAGGAAACATCGATAGAAATGGTTTGGGATGGCCAGTAAGGCCTTTATGAGAGGTATATTAATATATACTAATAATAGACAGAGAAATAAGCAACAAAGATAGCGTAGGTATCTAGAAGAGGAAATCTATAAGAAACAACAATTATTAATACATAATCTGCATGATCAAAAACTTAAAGATGCAATAAAGTTATTACAGAGTCAATTTACTTTGATGATGGCTGACCAGGTGGCAACAAATATACAATATGCCAAACATAATACCTTTTGTAATGCAAATAGACCTGGTAGGTGGTTAGCATACATTTTAAGGAAAAAACAAAAACAACGCATTATAGAAAAAATAGAATATAAAGGTAAAGAGAGATATCAACAGGATAAAATTAAAAAAGCTTTCTTAGAATATTATACAAATTTATACGCTAAAGATAATATATTGAATATGGATATTGATAATTATTTGAAAGATTATAAGGTTAAAAGCTTAACTTTAGAACAAAGGGAAGAATTGAATCGTCCTATAACTTCTGAATAAATTATTTTGGTAATTAAACAATTAAAAATGGGGAAAACTCCTGGTACGGATGGGCTTACAGCAAGTTATTATAGGAATTTACAGGATGAGATGTTAGGTCCACTTAAGGAATTATTTAATCAGATACAATTAGGAGGGGGAATTCCCCCTTCATGGAGAACTTCTTTTATTTCATTGATACCAAAAGAGGAACAGGATTGTTCTAAACCTGGGAATTATAGGCCAATTTCACTTTTAAATAATAATTATAAGATTTTTGTTAAAATAATAGCAAATAGATTAATGTTAGTTTTACAACGAAGAATTCATACTGATCAATCTGGATTTATAAAAGGGAGACAGATGAGGAATAATGTTAGGCAGATTGTAAATTTATTGGAATATTTAGAAAAGAAAATTTTTATCTCAGCAGCATGTATTTTTTTGGATGCAGAGAAAGCTTTTGATCGATTGCATTGGGATTTTTTATTTAAATTAATAAATAAAATGCAATTTGGAGATGGTTTTGTAAGAATAATTAGAGCGATTTATGGAGAGCAAACAGGCCAGATAATAATTAATGGTAATTTAACAGAAGCTTTTAAGATTGCGAAAGGAACAAGACAGGGATGTCCTTTATCACCACTATTGTTTATTTTAACTCTGGAGCCATTATTGGATAAAATACGAGAATCAAAAGAGACAGAGGGTATTAAAGTTAGACAACATGAATATAAACTGAGAGCTTTTGCAGATGACTTGGTGATTACTTTAACAAATCCTATAAATTCAAGTGTATCTCTGTTGGAAATAATTGATCGATATGGAAAGGTTTCAGGGTTTAAGGTAAATCAGAATAAAACAAAAGTGATAATAAAAATATGACCAAACAACAGAAAGAAAAATTAGAGGAAATAACAGGATTTGAAATTGTAAAAAAGGTTAAATATTTAGGGGTTTATATTACCCCATCAAATGTGAAATTGTACAAGAATAATTATGAAGTGTTATGGCAAAAAGTTCAGAAGGAGTTGATTGTTTGGAAAAAAATTCAATTATCGCTGTTGGGGAGAATAGCTGCTATCAAAATGAATGTTTTACCTAGATTTTTATTCCTCTTTCAGATGATACCAATAATTAAGAAAGATAAACATTTGGAGGAATGGCAGACTGGAATTAATAAATTTATATGGGAAGGTAAAAAAGCGAGGGTTAAAATGAAAATAATTCAAGATTCCCAGGAAAGGGGAGGTTTAAAAATGCCCAATTTTAAATTATACTATGAAGCAGCTGCTCTCTCTGCAATAAGTGATTGGTTTAATCTAACGGAGGAAAGAATCCTGAATATAGAAGGTTATGATTTACTATATGGATGGCATGTATATTTAATTTATGATAAAAATGTGGATAAGGCTTTTAAAAATCATGTGTTAAGAACTGCTCTCTTGCGTGTCTGGAAAAAATACTCTTATAAACTGAATTATAAGGTTCCTATGTGGGCAAGTCCTAGACATACAATAGAGAATATAAATATAGAACAGAATCAGGAAATGATTATAAATAAAGATCTTTTGTATACTGAAAGAGGTAATTTGCAATTAAAATCTCTGCACGTATTAAAAGAAGAAGGGAAAAATTATACTTGGTTTCAATATGAGCAACTACGTGCTAGATGGAAGGAAGATCAGAAAATTGGTATAGTGCAGAAAGAGGAAAATTTGGTAAAGCAAATTAGAAATCAGTCTCAGGAGCATATAAAGAGATTGTATAATGTGTTACTTGAAATAGATTCTGAAAGGGATTTGGTAAAGGACTGTATGATAAAGTGGGCACAAAATTTTCAGGAGCCAATATTATTGGAAACTTGGGGAAAAAATTGGGTTAGAAATGTTAAATTTACGCAGGCACAGAATTTAAGGGAAAATTTTTATAATATGTTTTATAGATGGCATTTAGATCCTAAGAAATTATTGTGTATGTATCCAGATATGCAAGCAAAATGTTGGAGATGCAATTGTGATGATGCTACATATTTTCATATTTGGTGGACTTGCAAGAATATTAAGGCTTTTTGGATAAGAATTTGGTGGATTTTACAAAATGTTTTGAAAAAGAAGATAAAGTCCCTGCCGCAATTTTTTTTTACTGGGAATTATCACGGACTGTACAGTAATTGAGACTAAATTGATTTTAAATCTAATAACAGCGGCAAGATTACTGATAGGACAGTATTGGAAGAAAAAAGAATTACCTACAATAGAAGAATGGATATTAAAAGTTGCCAATTTGGCTGAGATGGCAAAAATCTCAGCGTTTTTGAAAGACAATACGCAAAAAAGATACTTAAATTAATGGAAAAAATGAATTGACTATATTCAAAACAGATATCAGATGAAGAGATATCAGGCTGCCTTTGAATGATTAGGATGTATTATTTCTGATTGCATTGGGGACGGTTAGGATTTGATGAGAAATGCAGGAGTATAACTGAGTTAGGAGGGAAAAATTTTAGCATATGTTTGTTTTATTTTTAACTATATCTTGTGTTTGTCGGGGAGGAGAGGTTTTTGAAGGAGGGGGAGGTAGGGTGGGGGGGGGATTTTTTTTTGTAAAAACTTTTTCAATAAAAAAAAAGAAAAGAAAAATAGTCCAGCAGGTGAAATGTGAAAGATAGAATGGTTTATAGGTGAAAATAATTGAAAGACAGATGTAAAATGGAACAAAATTGAAATGTTAGTAAATGATGTATCCTGATGAAAGAGAAAAATAATTATTGAACTGGGAATAAGAATTTAAAGAAAACAAGAGGTGGAAGGTTGTATTAATAGAATAGAACAGAACAGAACAGAACAGAACAGAATTGAATTTTTTATTGGCCAAGTGTGATTGGACACACAAGGAATTTGTCTTGGTGCATTTGCTTTCAGTGTACATAAAAGAAAAGATACGTTCATCAAGGTACAACATTTACAACACAATTGATGGTCAATATATCAATATAAATCATAAGGATTGCCAGCAACAAAGTTACAGTCATACAGTCATAAGTGGAAAGAGATTGGTGATGGGAACTATGAGATTAATAGTAGTGCAGATTTAGTAAATAGTTTGACAGTGTTGAGGGAATTATTTGTTTAGCAGAGTGATGGCCTTCGGGAAAAAAACTGTTCTTGTGTCTAGTTGTTCTGTTGTGCAGTGCTCTATAACGTCGTTTTGAGGGTAGTAGTTGAAACAGTTTATGTCCTGGATGTGAGGGATCTGTAAATATTTTCACGGCCCTCTTCTTGATTCGTGCAGTATACAGGTCCTCAATGGAAGGCAGGTTGCTAGCAAATATTTTTTCTGCAGTTCTAATTATCCTCTGAAGTCTGTGTCTTTCTTGTGGTGTTGCAGAACCGAACCAGACAGTTATAGAGGTGCAAATAACAGACTCAATAATTCCTCTGTAGAAATGAATCAGCAGCTCCTTGGGCAGTTTGAGCTGATTGAGTTGGCGCAGAAAGAACATTCTTTGTTGTCCTTTTTTAATGATGTTTTTGACGTTAGCTGTCCATTTTAGATCTTGCGATATGATAGAACCTAGAAATTTAAAGGTTTCTACTATTGATACTGTGTTGTCTAGTATTGTGAGAGGTGGAAGTATGGAAGGGTTTCTCCTAAAGTCTTCTACCATTTCTACGGTTTTGAGTGTGTTCAGTTCCAGATTGTTTTGGTTGCACCACAAGGCTAGTCATTCGACCTCTCGTCTATATGCGGATTCGTCATTGTCTCGAATGAGACCGATCACTGTTGTGTCATCTGCGAACTTCAGTAGCTTAACAGATGGATTTTTGGAGATGCAGTCATTGGTATACAGAGAGAAGAGAAGTGAGGAGAGCACACAGCCTTGGGGGGCCCCTGTGCTAATTGTACAGGTATTTGATGTGATCTTGCTTAGCTTCACCTGCTGCTTCCTGTTTGTTAGAAAGCTTGTGATCCACTTACAAGTCTGTTCCGGTACCTGTAGCTGGTTTAGCTTAGTTAGAAGAATGTCTGGAATGATGATATTGAATGCTGCAAAAGTCTACAAAAAGTCTACAAAAGTCTACAAAAAGGACCCTTGCATAGGTCTTTGGAGACTCAAGATGTTGTAGGATGTAGTGCAGAGCCATATTAACAGCATCATTTGTTGATCTATTTGCTTGGTATGCAAATTGCAAGGGTTCTAACAGCGGATCCGTGATGGTTTTCAAGTGGGACAGCACTAGCCTTTCAAAGGTTTTCATGACTACAGATGTTAGAGCAACTGGTCTGTAGTCATTCAGTTCCTTGATGGTGGGCTTCTTCGGCACTGGGATGATGGTAGAGCGTTTGAAGCAAGAAGGAACATAGCACATATCTAGTGATTTATAGAAAATATGGGTGAAGATGGGGGCCAATTGGTCAGCACAGACATTTAAGCAAGAAGGAGTTATCTTGTCTGGTCCTGGAGCTTTTCCTGGCTTTTGTCTGTGAAATAGGTCCTGCACTTCCTTTTCTGTGATTTTATAATTAAAAGGCTGTAAGGTAAAAATGGAACAAGAGGAAAGACAATGTTAATAATTAAAACATATGAAAGGAATTCTGAAAAATATACTTAATAAATGTATATTTGGGGTTGTCTGGACACCATAGTTAAAAATATTGAAATGAAAATGAATACAGATATAGAGAGAGATAAGAAGAAGGAGAGAAATGGAAGAACGGGAGAAGGAGAGAGAGGGAATGAAGAAAGGGAAGAGGAGAGGAAGAAAGGGAGGGGAAATAAGAGTAGGAGAGAAAGTCAGATAGGGAGGAAGAAGGGAGGAGGGAGAGAAAGGAAGGGGAAGTAGAGAAAGAGTAGGAGAGGAGAGAACAAAGTAGGAAGGATAAAAGAAGGGAGGGAGAGGAATGAATAAGAGAAGAAAGACTGCTGTAAAAGGGAAAAGATGAAATGGAAGAAAGACAACCCCGAACATGTCTGAATATATCAGGATAAAAACTGAATTAGCTAAAAAATAATAAAAGAGAATATATATCAGTAAAAATGGAGAAATAAGAACTTGAGGGCGAAAGATGTTGAAATGAGCATGGAAATATTAAGACATGATTAAAATATGGAAAAAATATTTTGGCAGAAATTGTAACTAAGTAAAATATGTTTGGATACGTCAAGTTGTATAAGATATGATATGGCCAATACTCTGTTCATAAACTGTGTGTGTGTGTGGGAGTGGGGAATAAAAAATCAATAAAAATTGATTAAAAAAAGAAGAAGAATACCTCCTCCTGTCCATGTAACCTGCTCATATTGCATGGGCAACACAGGTATTGCTGATTCTCCAGGGTAGCTGTAGAATAGTCCAGGAATGGGTTTTGCTACAGTTGGATCTACCCAGAGACCGAGTCATAAATCTTTAGATACAACCTCTTGCTTTTCTCTCTCTCTCCAGTTTTTCAGCTCAGTCGGCCCTAGACAGACTTTTGGTGAGATTTCTCTGTACTTCACCATTCCTGGACTATTTGATTCCAAATTTTTCTTAGCTTGGGAATCGCCTTATACATTCTGCGATTCCCAAGAGGGCGTGCTGGCTAATTTCAGCTTCACTGACAAGCCGCCGCCACTATTTTGGACCCCTCGAAGAGGGGACCGCATTGGAGGACTGCTGGCTGACCCAGCAGCTGGAATTCGACTTTGCTGTTTTCGCTTCTGCCGCAGCTCACCTTAGCAGGGCACCTGGACTCACAATGATCAGAGCAGCGCCCTTGCTAGCCTGGATGCTGTTTCCCAGGCTCTAAGCCTGGCGGCCCCCATTTTCACACAACTACGCTGCGCGCAAGGAGGAAGCCTGCAGGCCTTTTGGAGTGAAATTCCCTCCTGGTCTCCTCAGGTTTGAACGGCGGCGCACAAACATTGTGGTTGGGCCCCTAGTCCCTAGTATTCCAGGGCAATAACGTGGTTTTGGGCCCTGGCTACTCTAGGTTCACCCTAGGAATGCTGCACCTCAGGAGCGGACTATTTTGCAGCATATGTGCTGTTAGCCCAGAGTTCTCTGGCAACTGCCACCACCACCTTTCTCCTCCCTGCCCCGGGTTTGTTATTCATCCACGATCCCTGCCAACATTCTGAAGGCAGACATTCACTCTGCATAGCCTCAGTTAAAATGGCTTCCAAACGGGGTGCTGAGGCCACTGCGGGGGAAAAAGCAACCTGCAAGTCTGCCAGAGGTTCTAGGGCAGAGCTTAGGGACAGGGAATGGAGGCAGAGAGCTCTGGACAAACTGGTTTCCAAAGCTGAGAAGCAACAGTCAGGGCTGGAGAAACTGCCTCACTCAAGTGAGCCATCTGTTTCCTGCCCTTTTGTTCCAGGCCCTGCAGTGCACTTCCCTCTAGCTCCTCAATCATGGTCACCAGAGGGAGCTAGCAAGCTCTCCCCATCTCCAGGCTTGCTGGATAGTAGGGGGAGGGAACTGCAGAATGACCCTTTTGCATGCCAGATGCCTGCAGCAGAATCTCAACCCATCTATACCAGGGATTTGGCTGCAGGGGCATCTCACATGCCTTCTACTTTACCTTCAGCTGAGGCCAACCTGTCAGATTTGCCTGATCACCTGCTACAATTAATCTTGCAGGCAGTATCTAAAGGCATTGCTACTGGTCTGACCCAGAAAAACACTACTTTGCTTGCCTCAGCATCACCTGTTCACTTGCGACAGGTTCAGATTGACCCAGCTTTGAACAAATCCCCATGTCAATCACCACAACATTCTATAGGCAGTGAGGAATCCTTTTTGGGTACAGAGTCCCAGAGAGAGATAGACCTCCCTGATGATTAGGGGATATCCCCTGACACCCCAGCCTTTACTGGATTGTTTCTTCTGGGGCTGTTCAAATCACTATTGCACAAAGCAAGGGCCACAGCCCATTTATCGGAAGATTCTCCTGCATCAGAGCCAGTAGATGAGCCTTCCCTTGAGCACAGTCAAGGGCTGTTTTCCAAACCCATAGCAGAGCAACAGTTTATTCCGGCTCCTGAATTATTTCTGAATGTTGTCCAGAAACAATGGTCAAATCCAGCATCATTCCCCACACCCAGTTGGACCGATAAAAGATTATATGGCATGACACCAAACTTCTCCCAGGCATTGCAATTGCCATCACTGGATGATTCCATTCTGGCCCTGTCTTCCCCATCACCATATTTGCAGGTGATGTTGCTGAAGGTTTGAAGGCAGAAGACAAAGAATCTGAATTAATCTTAAGAAAGACTCACCAGGCCGTGGCCTGGGGAATTAAGGCCTCTACTGTGGCATCATACTTTAACCGCACCTCCCTCATTTGGCTCTGCCAACTTCAGGCTAGGATAGATCTCCAAGAAGCTCACCTGTATCAAGATCTTAATAAGATTATTGCAGTGATTCAGTGCTCTGCGGATGCGACTCTGCATGCCGCTAAATACACCTCTAGAGCCCTAGCCTCATTCATATCTAGGAGGCTACTGTGGCTCCGTCAGTGGCAAGCCGACATGAAGTCAAAATGAAGGTTGGCATCTGCCCCCTACACAGGGGACGCTCTCTTTGGCGAATCCCTAAGCCCAGACCTCACTGAGAACAGGGATAAAAGGAAGGTATTACCTTTGGCGATGAGAAGGGCAGACCGTCGTCCCACCTCTTTCTATCGAAGGTCGTCCTTTCAGACCAATGAGTAGGAGGGTCCATCCCAGCCAAGATAGCATCCCCAATGTGGAGGCCACCAGCACGAGAAGCAGGGCCTGCAAGACAGACCACTTCAATTCCTTCCCAACAAGCGGCCATTTCGAGGAACTGGCAATCATCAGTTTTGTCGGCAAAAGTGACTCATCAGCCAGCCCACCCCCCTAGGGGGATGCTTGAGCCTCTTTGTAGACCAGAGAACGCAGACAACAACAGACAATTGGGTTTTAAACACCGTCAGATTGGGTCTCTCGTTGGAATTCCTTTCCAATCCATTGAACTACTTCTCCCACAACAACATCAAAGGGGCCTCATGCAAGAGGCTATCCATCACCTCTTGGAGATCCAGGCTATAAAGCCTGTTCCAGAGGACCAGTGGAGACAGAAGTTTTAATCAATTCTTTTCATTGTACTGAAGTCTTTGGGGGTGGAGTGTGGAGAGCGATCCTGGATTTAAAAAACCTAAATTCCCACTTATTTTATTTATTATTTATTATTTAGATTTTTATACCGCCCTTCTCCCGAAGGACTCAGTACAGCCAGATTAAAACAGTACAATATACAAATTAAAACCACAGTTAAAATAACCTATTCTATAAATGGCCAAAAATTAAAACCGTCAAATTTGACCCATAAATAAAATACCCCAATTAAAATTATTAAAATTCAAAAAAATTAAAAAAATTAAAAAATTAAGCCAGTCCCGCTTGGATAAACAAGTACGTTTTCTTTTTTTTTCTTTTTTTTAATTGAAAAAGTTTTTAAAAACAAAAACCTTTTCCCCCCCTTTTTTCCCCCTTCCCTCCCTTGCCTTTTCTTAAGGTTTCTTCTCCTTACATAGTCTGTCATCAAGACTCTTGTAAATGCCTTCATTGTATCCCAACGGTTTTGAGTTGAGGTATCTTCCTGTTTATTTTCCTTAAAGAAAAAGGTCAATTCCTTCTCTATTTTTTTAACAAACTCTTTATCTTTTATAATCATGGTGTTTAAAGTTCACCTAGATCTTTTCCTTTGGCCTTTCCATATCAGCATCATGGGATTATGATCCGCCCAGGTATTAGCTTCTATATCAATTTTTTCTATATTAAAACTCATTTGTTTGAGCTCCTTGGCCCATAAACATTGCAGTTTCATCCATGGCAATCATGTTCGATAGCTGATACTTGAAAAAGTCAATGCCATCAACGAATGACTTGAATGCAAGTGCCCATTTGACAAGTTCACCATCTTCCAGCTTGAACAGTGAGGTGGATCTCCTCAGAGATAATTCATGTCACTGAAGGAAGCTATCCAGCCAGTGTTGAAAGACTGTGAATTGTTCCTGGATAATTTCCAACTGTGGTGCCATTGCAAGGGCAAATGCTTGAATATCAGCCTTGCATACAACCAAAGCCTTTGCTCTCCTGTCAGCGATCCGTTCAGAGATGCTGTCTTCAAGTTCAGGAAATAATGGTTGCTGACCTGATCCACACTTGTGCTTCTTACCATTTCCCTCCTGCACCTTTTGACTGAGGTTATCGTACTCTACTCTCCATTTTCAGACCATATGGAGATCCAACTTCTTCTCTTTTCAGAAAGCTGCCAGATTCTTGCCCTGAGAATCCTCCACGATTCCTTTCTTGAATTCCACAGAGTTGCTCTTTCTTTTTGAACTCAACTGGGGGTCAAAATAAAAGTCATTTTAGGTCATTAAATCCATTAATCCAAAACCCTAGGATTGGCATTGTGGTTTCCCTGTGTGTGGGAAATGGGTCTCTCTTTCCCTCCCTCCATCCCTCTCATTTCTGTTTCTTTTTCCTCTCCCTCTCCTTTTTCTTTCTTTCTCTCTTTCTTTTCTTTCTCTCTCCCCATTCTTTCATTTTTGCTGGAGGCAGCAGTAGGTAAGCAGTGGGGCGTGAGACGCACCACTGGGCCTGCCACTCTTTTTGAGGCGTCCATCAGCGTTACTGGTAGGGGCGTGAGGCACGTCGCTGGGCCTGCCGCTTTTTTGTGGTGGCCATCAGCGTTACTGGTAGGTATGGTAAGGGCATGTGGGGTAGATAGGTATTGGTAGGTTAGGAGTGAGGCGTGATGTGTGTCACTGGGCCTGCCGCTCTTTTTGCAACGGCCATCAGCGATACTGGTTGGTATGGTAAGGGAATGTGGGGTGCATGGGGTATGTTCCCACCTCCCTTCCCCCCCCCCGCCCAGGCCTCACCTCATCTCATGTTGTTTGCGCTGCAAGCAACCAGAGGAAATGGTGGGGACCGACTGCACATGCATTTAAGTAGTTTGGGGGTGGGCTTATTTTGGGGGCTTATTTTAGGGCATGCGTTGAAAAGCCCAATTGGGCTTATTATCACGGGATGTTTTATTTTCGGGGAAACACGTAGCTATAAGATCATATTGTTTTGGTTCTTGCTTCTGCATGGATTGAATTTTTAGCAATTTGAGCTGTTCAAATTACAAAATGGAAACAGCCTGTATTTTGACCCTATGTCCTAGAAAATTTGATTCAGCTATAAGGATGAGGGGATTAAAAGAATGTAGGGAGAAGATTAGGTATGGAATTTTGCATGCATTTTATAAAAATAAATTCCAAATATTAGGACAAGATATAGTAATGATGAAGGAAATTCCTCCTAAAATGTTAAGAAAGAGAAAAGAATTTGCCTTTTTAGTGGATGAGCGTAAGAAACATCAGATTCCAGCTGGCTTAACAGTGAATTATAAAGGAAGAAAGTATTTTCTCAATAAAGTTTTCAAAGCACGAGATTTTTACACTAATGTATTAAAGATTGGGAATCCTTTATTGATAGATGCTAAGTTGATTGGTGAATAGATGGTGGAAAATGTGTAAGATAGAAGATAAGGGGAGGGAGAATGTTTAATTCTATTATATATGATTATGGTTAATTTTTGTAAATGATTTATTTTGGATATAAATGTGTAATTTTAGGGGTACTATTTGATATATTTGAGGTATAAAGGAATAGGAAGATGGAATATTGTTTAATTTTGGAGGATAGATAGTAAAATTTAGGAATTTGGATTAAATATTATATTTGAGAGATGGATGTAATGTTGTTATTTGGTTAAATAGAATTTAATTGTTATAACTGATATATTTTGGATAAGTTATAGGTGTAATTTTAATAATGTTATTTGATATAAGCAAGGTAAAGTGAAGATTTTAATTATTACAGTTGACATATTGTGGAGATAATATAGGATTAACAATAATATTAGTAATACTATTTGATGTATGTAAATGATACCAAAGATATGAAAAGATGGATTATTGTTTACCTTTGGAGATTGGACAGTAAAATTTAAGAAATTAAGTTGGAAATATGAATTATTTTGGAGAGACTGCTTAAGGAACAAAGACATTACAGAAGAATCCCTGGTGAATATTGGAAGTCTATCTAGACCCGTTCCAGTCTGGCTTCCGACCCGGATACAGCACGGAGAACGCTTTGGTCACGTTGGTGGATGATCTCTGGAGGGCCAGAGACAGGGGTTATTCCTCTGCCCTGGTCCTGTTAGATCTCTCAGCGGCTTTTGATACCATCGACCATGGTATCCTGCTGTGCCGGTTGGGGGGGTTGGGAGTGGGAGGCACCGTTTATCGGTGGTTCTCCTCCTATCTCTCCGACCGGTCGCAGACGGTGTTGACAGGAGGGCAGAGGTTGACCACGAGGCACCTTACTTGTGGGGTGCCGCAGGGGTCAATTCTCTCGCCCCTCCTGTTCAACATCTATATGAAGCCGTTGGGCGAGATCATCAGTGGCTTCGGGGTGAGATATCAGCTGTACGCTGATGATACTCAGCTGTACTTTTCCATCCCGGGCCACCCCAACAAAGCTGTTGAAGTGCTGTCCCGGTGTTTGGAGGCCGTACGGGTCTGGATGGGGAGAAACAGACTCAAGCTCAATCCCTCCAAGACGGAATGGCTGTGGATGCCGGCACCCCGATACAGTCAGCTGCAGCCGCAGCTGACTGTTGGGGGCGAGTTATTGGCCCCAAAGGAGGGAGTGCGCAACTTGGGTGTTCTCCTGGATGCACGGCTGTCGTTTGAAGATCATTTGGCGGCCGTCTCCAGGAGAGCCTTTCACCAGGTTCGCCTGGTTCGCCAGTTGCGCCCCTTCCTTGATCGGGATGCCTTATGCACAGTCACTCATGCTCTCGTTACCTCTCGCCTGGATTATTGCAATGCTCTCTACATGGGGCTCCCCTTGAGATGCACTCGGAGGCTTCAGTTAGTCCAGAATGCAGCTGCGGGGGTGATAGAGGGAGCTCCACGTAGCTCCAATGTAATACCCCTCCTGCGCAGACTGCACTGGCTACCTGTTGCCTTTCGGGTGCATTTCAAGGTTCTGGTTACCACCTTTAAAGCGCTCCATGGCTTGGGGCCTGGGTACTTATGGGACCGCCTGCTGCTACCTCATGCCTCCCACCGACCCGTACGCTCACACAGAGAGGGACTTCTCAGGGTGCCGTCCGCCAAACAATGTCGGCTGGCGGCCCCCAGGGGAAGATCCTTCTCTGTGGGGGCTCCTACTCTTTGGAATGAACTTCCCCCTGGTTTACGCCAAATATCGGACCTTCGGACCTTTCGCCGTGAACTGAAAACATATTTGTTTGTTCACACGGGGCTCTCTTAAATCGTTTAGATTTTAAATTAAAATTTTTAAAGTTTTAAATTGGGGTTTTTTAGATTTTATATATTTTAAATTTCGTGGCCAAACTGTATAATAAGTTTTTTTATTTATTTTTAATTGTACATTGTTTATTTTTATTATGGCTGTACACCGCCCTGAGTCCTTCGGGAAAAGGGCGGTCTAGAAATCTAATAAAATAAATAAATAAATAAAGATGGAACGTTTTGGTATTGATTGATGAAGATTGGATATTAAAAACTATGTACTTTATTGAAGAACAAACACCAACTCAATCAGAAGTCTCTGAGAACTCTAGGAGTGGAATGGTCTGATATATAATGTATTTTCTTTGTTTCTGGAAGGGAAGTTAAGGTTTTAAGGAGTGACTATGGATTATGATTTTGTTATATTTTAATTTTTGATTGTTAGTTTTATACCCTGTATTCGGTTCTGGGAAGTCCCGGGGGAGGGGGGAGGAAGGGGAAGGGAGGGGGAGGGGGGGATGAGGGTAGAAAATGGATTGATGGTTAATGTACAGGGATGATTGAAGATGTATAATTTATGTAAGGTCGGAGCTGCCTGGCTACCATTTCAGAATGATGGGAAGGAAGGAAGGAGAAGAGAGAAGGAGGTAGGAAAGAGAAGAGGAGGAAGAGGAAAGGAAGGAAGAGGGATAGAAGAGAGAGAAGAAAGGAATAGGGAGGAAGGAGGAGAGGATGTAGATAAGAGAAGGGGAGGATGGTCGTGGAAAGTAGAAGAAGGTAGAGAAGGGAAGAGAATTAAAGGAAGGGGGTGGTGACCGAGCAGGTCCGATTAATTGTATATGACTGTACACTAAATATGTTATTGGATATGAATGTTAAAATAAAACTTTTTTAATTAAAAAAAAGAGAGATCTATACATAAGCAATTTTATTTTTTAAAGTAGGCTTACCTCCTTTTATCCTAGAAGAACATCTACCGTCCCTTACAAACTGTATAGTTTGTACCTATGTCAGATCACTGTTGCTTTAGCTGAGTCCTTAATACCCACATAACAAGTAGTATTGCAGGGTAACTGCATTCCCTTGAAAGCTCACTATGGCTACTTTAAAACCATCCTGTGTTTTTTGCACAGGGACCTGCATGTATCTATTTCTGATGTGATTGTTTCTGAGTTTTGAACTCTACATGTTAATGGCAAGAAATATTAGGACTTACCTGTATGTATTCTAGTTTTGACTTAGTTTTAAACTTCTGCTGTTTTTGAGGAAGTTGTAGAAGTGTTGAACTTCCAAACGGAGAGTTATCCCTGATAAACCATTTGAATATTTATTTATTTAATTAATTAATTATTTGTCAAACACAACAGTATATGTAAGTATAAGCATGAAATAACCATACGAATTGGATACAATCAAAGGGAACATTAGGACAGGAACAGTAGGCACGCTGGTGCTCTTATGGAGAACTCTTCTTGTAAAATATTTCTGGACACGCTCAATTGTATTAATGTCCAAAATGAGGTGTGGGTTCCAGACAGGTGAGCGGTATTTGAGAACTGGTCTAGCAAATGTTTTATATGCTCTGGTTAGTAGTGTAATCTTTCTGGAGAAGAAGCTATGCAAGATTAAGTTAACAACTCTTAAAGCCTTTTTGGCGATGTAGTTGCAGTGGGCTTTGGCACTTAGATCATTTGATATGAAAACTCCAAGGTCTTTGACGCGGTGAGGGTCATCTACAAGGTAATGTCCATCAAGCTTGTATTTAGTGTTCTGATTCTTTTTTCCAATGTGTAAGACAGAGTATTTGCTGGTTGAGATTTGGAGTTGCCAAATTTTTAACCATTCTGACACAAAGTCAAGGTCTTTTTGAAAGGTAGCCACATTGTTGGTAGTTTTAAATAATTTAACATCATCGGCGAAGAGAACACAATTACTTATAAAAGAGAATCTTGCTGTACAAGAAACATCTGCCACTCCCTTTTTTCTAGGATTAGGTCATTGTGTCCAAAGCAAATACTAATTGATGATAAAAGCCGAACCTTGTAATTTGATCAAGAGAATGAATTCTTTTCAAAAACATGTTTACATCTCTTCTTAAAAAATGTCATTCAGTTTTCCCCACGATTAGCCCAGTGCTTTAAGTTCCTGTAGAATTTTCCTGTAGAATTTTTTCTTCCAATATACAGGTTTCAACTTTATCTTAAATAGAAACAGACAGATTTGTTGTAATGTGTTTCCCCAAAAATAAGACCCACCCAAAATACAAGCCTGATTTAAGCCCTACCACAAAAATAAGCCCAGGGGATGGGTATGGCCAGCACGATAGCCGGCCCCTGGGCACAGCGCAAATACTGATAAGTCCAAGCTTGGAGGCAGAGGTGGGGAGAAGGCAGGTGATCCAGATGTGCTATGCGGCTGCCTGACTCACAGGAGGCTCGTGGGAGGCTTGTATGGCAGCACCACAGCAGGTGGCAGCAGAGGCATGGGGGAGCCAGGCGATCCCAATGCCCTGTGCGGATAGCTCTTTGACACAGCCACAGGCAAGCTGACAGATGGTGGGACGGAGTGGGCAGCACATTGGGATCGTCTCTGCCACCACCTGGCTGTGCTGCACACTTTTCACCCAGAGGGAAACAAAGCAATTTGCTCCATTCCCAAGCACCCCATAAACCAAGGGTCTCCAACCTTGGCAACTTTAAAACTTGTGGACAACTCCCAGAATTCCTCAGCCAGAAAAGTTGCCAAGTGTTGTGACCCAGGTTCCTGGACCCAGACTCCTGGACTCGGATGATTCAGAAAATGAGGGAGAAGACCTGGCAAGCCCTGCTTCTCTTGAGCCCTCTCCCTCCCTGGCACCCACTCAAAGGGAGGGGCCGGCAAGGCCTGATTCTCCCGGGCCTTCTTCTGATTTGGCAACGCCCCAAGAACAGTTTTGGAGGGACGCAAGATTACGAAGGCTTGATCGGCGTGCGCAGCAGCGGAAGAGTTGGGACAAAGCCAAGTCATAATTGTCATGCAGTGACATCTGCAGAGACTATAAATAGGAGGCGGGACTTCCTGGTTTTTTGTCTTGGACAAAGCAATGAATTTGGCGCGAGCTAATTCATGGAGGGAAGAATATATTCGTGAGTAATTCTGGCCTTATCTATAATTTCCTCGTTATCTCCAGAAACTTGGCAGGCCCGTGGGTAGACGTGGCCAGGACATGTATCTATGTAAATAAAAGGGAAAAAAAAGGAAGGCCTCTGACGGACTCTTTGCTGGGAGTATTGGGGGAAGGGAAACAGAACACCAAGGTTGGAGACCCCTGCCATAGACGACCAAACACTTTTTGTCCCGACAGAAATGACGGAGACTTAAAAGCTTTATGTGCTTGCAAATGGATGGTTTGAAACTGAGCTATTAGCTCTGTTTCAAAGCATCCCCCTTTGCAAGCAAACAAAGCTTTGTGTCCCTTTGGGCAAAAAGTGTTTGGGCAGCTACCACTGGCCCCACCCTTTCTGTCCCACTGTCTGCTTGCCCGCAGCTTTAGTCAGGGCCAAGCTTTCAGCATGCCCTGGCTTCACCCACCCTGCCAGGAGGGCGAAGATTTCCTGTGAGGTGGTACGGCCGAGAAGTATCCCAGCAACAGCTGGACCAGCAAGCAGGGCAGGCGGAGGCATGCCGAGAGCTGGGCCCATTTCAACCATAGGCAAATAGATAGTGGGACGAAGAGTGGGGCCAGTGGCAGCTGCGCTCCTACTCCTATCGCCTCCTACGCTCACCTCCTCCTCTACTTTAAAAAAATAAGACCTCCCTGAAAATAAGCTTGAGTGCTTATTTTCAAGCCCAAAAGAAAATAAGTCCGGGTCTTATTTTCAGGGAAACATGGTAATACACACAAAGTACAGGAGATACCAGGAAAAGCCTTATTGAGACTCAAAAATGTGCTTTTGTATATTTATATGCATCTTTTAGTTTCTACTTTACTAAAACTGTGCAGAATCGTGACAATAACTGCTTAATTCATGCTTGAATTGCAAATATGTATCTGTTCAATTCCATTTAAACATATAAAATATCTCCATTTTATTATATTTAGATAAGCCAGTTGATTTCTGCACCTTGTACCTTAAGCTTGCTTGCTGTACACGTATATGCTGATTCTGCTGAGAATAAATCATCCAAAAAGAACCTATTAAAAGTTGATGAGGTATGAGTCTTTTCTCTAAATGATTTTCTTATTCATTATCTAATTTCAGTATGTAGATTCATAATTTAGATTTCTTCTTTTCTAATGAAGTTATTGTTTTTTATGAAGGTGCATTGCAGTGTTGCAGTGCTGCCTCATTGTGGTTTATGTAGAAGGATTTCCCATGTGGAGAACCCCCCAATACACACCATGTTTCCCAGAAAATAAGACCTGGTCTTATTTTCTTTTGGGCCCCAAAATAAGCACTCAGGCTTATTTTTGTGGAGGTCTTATTTTTTGATGTGCAGAAGGTGGCAAGTACAGGGGCCAACGGGAGTGGGAGTGCAGCTGCTGCTTCCCCCCTCCCCACTCCACCCCTCTGTCTGCTTGTGGCTGCAATGGGCCAAACCCTTGGCATACTGCTGGGACACTTGGCTGTATGCTGCTGACCACTAAGTGGCTGCCCATGCTGCTGCTGGCCTCCCAGGGGCTCTTTGCCCTCCTGGCGGATGGAGGCTGGGGTGTGCCCAGACCTTGGCCCTGATTGAGGCTCCCTGGAGTGGAGCCCACAGCCCAGCGTTTGAGAGAGTCTTGGGGGGGAAATCCCCTTTATGCAACCCAGCCTTTCTTTCAGGTGGGCAGTAAGCCCCCTGCAACCATGCTGCTGGCTCGTTGAGAATCAGATGGTCCTGGGAACCGCTCCCTGGCTGGACATGGAACTCCAGCTGGAAGGGGTCTTCTTTGGGCTACTGAGCGCCAGCTTGCATACCTATTCAGTGCTGCAGGTGCCGGGCTACAGCCCAGAATCTGGTGGGTACTGCAGCTCTCCTGCCAGCTGTGTGGGGTAGCTCCAGTGGGAGGTAGTGGAGACTGCTGGCTAGCAACTGGGGCTTGGTGGTAGGCTGGGCTGGGCAGAAGGTAAGGTGGCTGCAGAGCTGCCACAGGCAACCAGGGGCAGCACCACGCTTGCCTCACAGAGCCAGCATGAGAGCTGCAGCGGCCACAAGGGCCAGGGCTCAAAAAGCGCTAGGCTCAGCATAGCTGTAGCCCAGCGCCTGCAGCTCCGAGTAGGCGTGGAGGCCGGCACTCAGCAGCCCAATCACTTGACAATGCAGGCCGGCACCTATTGGGCACCCAAACACTTTTTGCCTGCTTCATCTTCCTCTGGGCGAAAAGTGTATGGCAGTTCAAGCGATCAAATGTCTCTCTATATATATGAGGGACAGAGAGAGAGAGAGAGAAATCGTGGAGGGGAACTGGGTAAGGGGACCGAGCCTCCCCCGCCCAGAAGCAATGTGCAGCCTCTCACAATCTCACAGAGAATTGCAGGAAATTCTCGTTACTGTGAGAGGCTACGTGTTGCAAAGAACGAAGTGAGGCGGTGGGGTGGTGGAGGATAAAGCAAGGCAGCGGGTGCAGAACTGCCCCAAGCTGCCCGTACCAGTGCACCCTTTAGCCAGGCCACCCTCACCCACTCACACCCACCCTCCAGGGTAGCCACATCCCTTCACTAACCTGGTTTCCAGCTCCGTTCTCCACTGCCACATGCAGGGCAACTAAAGTAGTCTGTGGGACTATGGTAAAAAAAAATATGGTAGTTCAGGCCTTCCAACTTCGCGAGATCTTTTTTTTCATGAGAAGTTGGAAGGTCTGAACTATTTTTTTAACTGTTGTCCCACAGACTACTTTTCTCGCCACGCACAACGGAGAACGGAGCTGGAAAGCAGGTTAGTGAAGGGATGTGGCTATCCTGTGGGGGGTGAGGGACCTCTGTGCTTGTGTGTGTGTGTGTGTGTGTGTGTGTGTGTGTGTGTGTGTGAGAGAGAGAGAGAGAGAGAGAGAGAGAGAGAGAGCGCACACATTGCTGCCAGCCCTGGATAACTCTCCGAGGTTGGATCGGATCGCTCTCTCTCTCTCTCTCTCTCACATACACACACACACACCATTCTTTCCTTGGGAGCCCTGCACAGATGGATATCCCAGGATTGCAAGGCTGAAGGCTTCAGATGTAGCATTTTGGGGAAGTGCATCTGTGCTGCGATCCCAAGTAAAGAACTATCAGCAGGAAAATGAAGGGTGGGGATTTTCCTGCAAACTGTCCTTTCTTTGGGATTACAGCACAGACACACATCCCTGGATTGCAAGGCTGAAGGCTTTGGATAGAGCATTTTGGGGATGTACATTTTGGGGATGTACTTCCCTGCACAGGAAAGTAGGAGGTTTGCTCCAAAGCTACAGCAGAGCGTTGCACTGGAAGGCCTCTAAGGTTAATACCGATATTGAATTGTGCATCTTGTTCCAGTGAGAGGGGTGCAGGCAGGGGACTTGGCAGCCAGAGAAGATGGAGCTTTGGGTTGAAAAGGTGGAAGGGACAATCTCTCCCCTCCTCTGTCCTGCTGCAGGGCTGCCATGAAGTTCATGCAGGGGACTTCCGGTTTGGCTCCGCTGTGTTAATGGCGGCGATTTCAGTCCGCCCGTTCTTTGTGATTCTGTGAGAGCTGTTTAGACAGTGCTAATCTTCTGTCAACAGCTCGTAAATCTCTGCCCTCGGGCAAAGAGGGGGAGATGAGCATTTGAACTGAAGTTTGAGCCCCCAAGAAAAGCCCCAGAATGATTTCTGGTGGTTTGATGGGAACGCTCCTTCGATAGTTCAAAAAAAGCTCCAGAGTCCAGAACGCCTCTGCAAAAGCAGAGCAAAACGCAGCGTCCATCTCCGTGACTGAAGAGGATTAATGATAAATTGTCAACACGGAAAGAATCGAAAGCAGGAGGGCTGGCATTTGTTTGTAAGATGATTTTAACTCCCTGACAGAGAAGTTATTTGAAGAGTGGAGATGAAGAAAGATGGCGTTTTGTGTTTTGAAAGTGAAAGCTAAGGAAATGCTGATTACAATTGCTGGTGTGGAACCTCTAAGAAGAAAATAACAAGATTTTTTTTTCTAAATGGAATTCTTTTTTTAAAAAAAAATCTATTTCTTTTTTTATTATCTTTTTTTTACAGTGTTTAAGAAGAAAAATTTATTGGGTTTTTTTTTCTTTTTATTCCCTCCCCCTTTTTTTTTTTTTTTCTTCTTCTTCTTGATATTACTTAGTTTAAAAATGGCTTTTAAGCAAAGAGATTTAACCACTTCTAAATTATTGGAAATATCTTCACTTCAGGTACGGAAATTGAGAGAGGATATTAAAGAAAGTCTAAGGAATTTTTTACAGGAGCTTATGGAGGCTCATCTTTCAGAAATAGATCAAAAATTTAATGAAATGGAGAAAGAAATACTGGATTTTAAAGATTTGGTGGAAGAGCAGAGTAAGGAGATGAAAAAATTAAAGGAATCAATTACTCCATTATTGTTATCTAGTACACAGACAGAAGAAAGACTGAATGAATTTAACCAAATTAATTTAGATTTGCAAAGGAAAATAGATGAAGTTCAAATTAATTTGAATTTAGAAAATAAAATAGATGATATTCAGGTTAAGGCTGATAAGGCAGAGGAAGAAAGGGTTATATTACAATATAAATTAATGGAATATGCTATAAGGGTAAGGGTTTAAGAGAATCTAAAGAGGAAAATTTGAAAGAGATTTTTATTCAGGCCTTTGCCCAGATAGAGGAATGGAACCAGAAGATTTTGAAGTTAATATTGAAAAAATTTATCGTGTTAATTCCTGGTGGGCAAGGCAGAAGTGTTTACCGAGAGATGTGGTTATTTATTTTACAAATAAGAGGATTAGGTATGGAATTTTGCAAGCATTTTATAAAAATAAATTTCAAATATTAGGACAAGATATAATAATGATGAAGGAAATTCCTCCTAAAATGTTAAGAAAGAGAAAAGAATTTGCCTTTCTGGTGGATGAGCTTAAGAAACATCAGATATATTTTAGATGGGAGGTTCCAGCAGGTTTAACACTGAATTATAAAGGAAGAAAGTATTTTCTCAATACAATTTGTAAAGCACGAGATTTTTATACTAATGTATTAAAGATTGGGAATTCTTTGTTAACAGATGTTAAGTTGAATGGTGAATAGATGGTCGAAAATGTGTAAGATAAGGGGAGGGAGAATGTTTAATTTTATTATATATGATTATGGTTAATTTTTGTAAATGATTTATTGTGGATATAAATGTGTAATTTTAGGGGTACTATATGATATATTAAAGGTATAAAGGAATAGGAAGATGGAATATTGTTTAATTTTGGAGGATAGATAGTAAAATTTAGGAACTTGGATTAAATATTATATTTAAGAGATGGATGTAATGTTAATTAGAATGTAATTGTTATAATAGATATATTTTGGATGTTATAGGTGTAATTTTAACAATGTTATTTGACATAAGTAAGGTAAAGTGAAGATTTTAATTATTACAATTGACACTTTGGATATTTGTAATATTATTTGTTGTATATATAAATGTTAAAGATGTGAAAAGATGGACTATTGCTTACCCCTGAAGGTTGGACAGAAAAATTAAAGAAACTAAGTTGGAAATATGAACTACTTTTGAGAGACTGCTAAGGGAAGAAAGACATTTTAGAAGAAACCTTGGTGAATATTGGAAGATGGAACGTTGTTTTGATATTGATTGATGAAGGTTGGATATTAAAAACTACGTACTTTATTCAAGAATAAACACTAACTCAATCGGAAACTTTTGAGAATTCTAGGAGTGGAATGGTCTGATATATAATGGAGTGGAAGAAAAGTATCTTCTTTGTCTTTGGAAGGGGAGTGGAGGTTTTAAGGAACGACTATGGATTATGATTTGTGCTAGATTTTAATTTTTGTTGTTAGTTTTATACCCTGTACTCGGTTCTCGGAAGTCCTGGGGGGTGGGGGGAGGAAGGGGAAGGGAGGGGGAGGGGGTAGAAAATGGATTGATAGTTAATGTACAAAGATGATTGAAGATGTATAATTAATGTAAGATCGGACCTGCCTGGTTACTACTTTAGAATGAAGGGAAAGAAGGAGTAGAAGAGAGAAGGAGGAAAGAGAAGAGGAGGAGGAAAGGAAGGAAGGAAGAGGGGAAGAGGGAGAAGAAAGGAGTAGGGAGGAAAGAGGAGAGGATGTAGATAAGAGAGGGGGAGGATGGTTATGGAAAGTAGAAGAAGGTAAAGAAGGAGAGTAAAAGGAAAAGGAAGGGGGTGGTGACCGGGCAAACCCGATTAATTGTATATGAGGGTACATTAAATATGTTATTGGATATGTTATTGGATAAGAATGTCAAAATAAAACTTTTTAAGACAAAAAAAGTTCATGCAGGGAAGTGCGACCACTGGCGAAGGGGGCCCTGGCAGGCCAGTGGCTGGGGAGGTGCTCCAGAGATCTGGACCGAGTTGCCTGGTTCTCACTGGCACAGCTGATCCGCGGTCCACAATTAAAGAGTCGAGCCTCCATCAGGTGACAGAGGAAGGGAAGATCTGCCTCCTGTGCTGGCCACGCCAACCCCCTTCACTAGGGCTTATTTTTGGGGTAGGCCTTATGCCCACCCCAAAAAACACAGGCTAGGTCTTACTTTCGGGGTAGGTCATATTTTCAGGGAAACATGGTATTGGAATATAAGTAGTAATTATTTACTGCTATTTACAGCTTTCACTCTATACCAGTCCATCATTAAAATCAAAGTATGTGGAAGATCCAGAATCACAACTGGAAGAAACTATTTCTCATCTGCGGCATTCTTTGGCACCATATGCAGCTTGGGTTCAGGTATAGCATTTAATTTTGTTACCATCCCAAAAACTGAATAATTTGTATAAACATGTAGCTTTTATTGCAGAAATTGTATGAGTAGAATCTGTTTCTCTTGCAATCTAAACTATAAACACGATCATTTCAGTACTAATATACCCATACTTAAATTGCTTTGGAAGAAATGCTGCAATCTTTTAACATACTAATAGTTGTTTCAACTTTGCCCTCTTTAGGACTGTACTGGGAAAGCTATGCCTAAGTTAGAAAAGGCCTGTGAATATGTTAAAGGTGAGAGCATGTTTCCAGAAATTAAACTATACACATTTTGGAAATATTTTAATATACTGTTATGTGCTTGTGTTACTGTACATATTTTTAAGGTACTGTAACTTCATTATTCAATCTGCTTACATTCTTGCTGCCTATGATTGTTTTATGAATAAGGTCATATACCACCCTTTTGATAAGAGTAGGATGCTTAAAAAGATTATTTGGAAGATATTTTATATAATTAGACTTTCAGATATCTAAATTCATTTTAGATATAGGCATTCATAGCGAAAATAAGTAATGTTTGTATAGTTGAAAATACCATTTGGGATCCCGACTACAAACTCTGTGCTTTGTGTAGAAATCCAAAGCAAAGCATCTTTAATAAATGCCATTTAATGTCTACTTGAATAGTTCCAGAACCCCAATACCTCTCTTTCTCTCTCTCTTCTTTTAACATTCCCCTGGCATATATTTTCCTGTTGCCTAATTATAATAGTCCTTAACATCCTTTCAGATAATTTCATTAAGTTAATTTTTGAGCAAAAAATATGTTTAGGCTGCTTTAATAACATGAGGGTTGGAGGTGAGTGATAAGGAGCAATTCTTATGAATTTCATGATATAGGAAGTCCTTTCTGAACATCCGTTTCTTCAGTTACCATTTGCAACTGTTTTAAGTTAGTAATCTACAGGCTCTTTCATACATTTCAGCAAGTACAGATAATCCTTGCTTACCAATTCAGCAACCATTCAAAGTTACGAAGAGGCTGAAAAAATAACTTTATAGACAATTCATGACTTTTACAGTGTCCCTCAATCGATGATCGCCATTACAGGCAGTATGCATTGTCCTATGCCTGATCTGTGTTATTTTCTCCTTTAAAGTGGGGAGATTGAAGAGGAAGGGATTACAAGACCATAAACTATTTGCTCTTCCATGCATCAAAAGCAATAAATTGCATTGACAGCCTAAAATGGACACACTATGCAAATACCTTATTCTCTATAAATCCTTTTCTCTCCAATCTCACCACTCTGAGAGGGAGCAGGAAAAAAAGCACACAATTTCTTTAAACAATATCTATTCCTTAACCTTCCTCTTCTCACAGAACACACATTGAAGAGGAAGGGATTTCAAGAAAGTAATGTATTTACTTGTATGATAAAGTATGTCAACCTAGTAAAAAGTTTAAAACTTGATCAAAATTTTAAATGTCTTAATCTGAATGCAATTTCAGATTAATTTCAAGTCTAAACTTCAGGAAATGCCAAGAGAACAAACAGCTTTTTAAATAACAAAAACAAAACAAAACAAAACCCATGCAGTTATATTGCATATTATATTATTATATTGTTAATATTATTGCATATTATATATTATATTATCCCAGGTAATGCTGACCTGGGAAATGGATCTTGATATGCTAATTACCAATGAACAGTGGCAACAGTAAAGAATAGGGAAAACAAAAGAACCAATTGTTAATATTTGACTATTGCAGGTGTACCTGATTCAAATCCCAATTAAACATAAAAGTTGATTGGTACTTCTTAGTCAGTCATTGTTTCTTAGTCTAACCTACCAACAAGATTGTCACAAGGACATTTGAAACGAAGAAAGGAGTTCGCCAGGGATGTCCGTTGTCATCTCTGCTTTTCATTCTGACATTAGAGTTGCTATTGGTGAAAATTAGAGCAAATCCAGAGATTAAAGGAACTAAAATTAGAAAGGAAGAATATAAATTAAAGGCATTTAGAGATGATTTGGTATTCTTTTTGGAGGACCCAAGGGAGACAGGGCCCATTTTAATATGGGAGATAGAAAAATACGGGAAAGTAGCAGGTCTTAAAATTAATAAGGCAAAAACAAAAATGATAGTTAAAAACATAGTATCACAACAGGAAAAAGAATTAGAGAAAGAATTGGGTCTACAGAGTGTGAGAAAAGCTAAGTATTTAGGAATTTGGCTGACAGCGAGGTATTCCTCAATTAAGGAAGACAATTATGTAAAATTAATGCAACAAATAAAAGTAGATTTGGCAAGATGGGAGCCATTACATTTATCCTTATTAGGCCGAATCGCAACTATTAATATGAACATTTTACTGAAGTTACTGTATTTTTTTCAAACAATACCCATAAAATTGGATAAGAAATTTTTTATAATCAAATTATAACAAAATTTATAAGGGCAGGGAAAAAAGCAAGAATAAAAATATCTGATCTTCAAGATAGTAGAAGCAGAGATGGGCTTGTGCTCCCAGATTGGTGACTTTATTATAAAGCAGCAATCTTAGTTTGTGTTAAAGAGTGGATTAATTTGAGAAATAAAAGATTACTTGTAGTGAAAGAACATGATTTTAAAAAAAGGATGGCATACCTTTTTATGGGACAGAGAGAACAAATCTCATTGCTATTTTTTTCAACATAAAGTATAAGAAGCCCTAATGCAAACATGGCAAAAAATTAAGAAAAAACACTATATGAAAATTCCTAGCTGGGTCTTGACGATGGAAGCAATGATTCATCCCAATACCCTGGATATAAGCAAAATGGCCAAATACAATGAAAACTTAGACAATCAGGGGAATCTAAAAAGTAGGCAAGAACTGGAAGAACAGGAAATAAATATAGACTGGTGGCCTTATTTGCAATTAAAATCACAATTTATAAACGATAAAGTTGAATATGGAATTGAAATACGGCCAAAACAATTGGATAAAATATTGGTGGGACTGGATGAGAAGTTAATAACTAAAATTTATAATTATTTACTAGAATTTGATAGAGGTGAAGACGTAGTAAAGGGAGCTGTGATAGCCTAGGCAAAAAATTTTGGGCATAATATTGAATTAGAGGATTGGGAAACAATTTGGAATAGAAATGATAAATTAACCAGATTGGCAAAATATAAAGAAAATCAATATAAAATGTTTTACCGTTGGTATTTGGCACCCTCTAGATTGGCAAAAATATATCCAAATTTTAATCCCAAATGTTGGAAATCTGGACAAAAGATAGGTACCTTCTTTCATATATGGTGGTTATGCTCCAAAAATAAAAAATATTGGATGAAGATACATAGTTGGATACAGGAAGTAACAGGCTTCAAAATAGAATATACACCAGAATTGTTTCTTCTAGGAATAATGGAAAAGAAATATGAAAAAAACCCAACATATATTATTCTGCATATGATAACTGTGGCAAGATTGGCTTTCGCTCAATGTTGGAGAAGTCAAAACATACCCTCTGAATATTTAATAGTTAAAAAAGTATTGGACTGTGCCGAAATGGACAAATTGACTCTTGAATTGAGAGTATTGATGGATTCAGATTTTTATGTAATATGGCAGAAATTGTACAATTGGATTGAAAATAGAAGGAAAAAAAGGGATAGAACTCTAAATAGAATGTAAAATTAGTATAAATGTTTAGAACATATGTGAATATTAAGAGGAGGACATAAAATTGGTCACAATCATGTGTAAGCAGTGAATAAGATTTGTTTAATTATAAAAACTTAATAAAAAAAGATTGTCACAAGGACACCATGTAAACATCTTTCTAATTAATATACCTTTATTATATTAGATATCAATATATCAAATGTATTTCTAATTTTGTAACTAGCTATTGATAATGGAAATAAAAATAATAATTTAAAGTCTGGAATAATATTTAAATGCTCTAGTAAATAGGTATAAATAGGTAATGTAATACTGTTTTTTTTTAAGAGAGTTATGAAATCATCAAAGCTCCACCTCCAGGACTTTATCCAAGGCTTGGTGTTATAGGTTTTGCTGGTATTGTTGGATTGTTCTTGGCAAGAGGTATGTTTGTTTTCAATGTTTGTTCAAATGTTGGTGTCCATTTTCTCTTTCAGCAAGGCAGAACTTAAACTGCAATATACAATTAATTGATATTGTAATGCTCAACCAGAATGTTACCATCATTAAATTACAAATAAAAATTTCAATACATCAGCATTAGAATTTATTTGGAATAAGCTCAATATGTTTCAGACAAGAGAACTATGTATAATAAAGATGTAAAAATACCTATTACTAACCAACAATTGTACCAACTAATTCAAAACTAAACTCCATTAAGGAACATGATGATTATGCATTTAATGAGTCATTTTTATACAGTGAGAATGTACATATTCTTCTACAGAATAACATTACATAAATCATGATCCTCTTTTAAAGCCATCAATTACTATGTATATAATAGACATACATCACAAGTAAGCATTGTTTTCATATTGTTGCTGAATTCATATGTTAAAGATCATGTCTTAGCTATAAGGTACATGTTGTATATGGTATAAATTCTCAGTCTCTAGTAGATGAAGTAGAGGTAGAAAAGAATCCTGACTAAACTTTGTCTCTGCTATTAATCAGAGAGCCTTCCAGGCTAGACTGATAAATGAATAATCTGTCACAGTATAAGCACTGGTTATTCATAAACAGCATTTAATTACCAGAGCAAGTCTTTATCACTTGTTGAATCTATCTATGTGGCTAGACAATATGTACTTTTCAAGATGTTTTAGAATTTGGAGACTGAATTATAAATTGAGAATATGTGGGTAGGGTCTTTCAATGACCAAAGCCAGGCTTGCATCATCTTGCTACAGTGTTTAGTATTCCTTTGCTCTTCACTATCCTGTTTTCCTATATCTTTATATCTAATTGTATTCATTTAACATACTTTCCCCAACCTACTTATTGCCAAAGTAATTCATCTAGCTGAGAATCTGCCCCTTTGGGGACATTAATGACATTGGAACTGCTGGCCAGAAATTCACACTGGCAGTTTGAGCCCAGCTCTGTGAGCCAGAGTGTGTTCTCATTGCTTCCTCCCCAGGTCCTAACCCATTTGAAAGCATGCAATATTGCAAGTAGATAAATGGATACCACTTTGATAGGAAAAATTTAGCTACAATTGTGTATGCAGTGAGGGGAAGCTGGTTCTGGACCTAGCCGGATGTGAGACAATGCAACATGAGGCGAGATGAGACGAGACCAGCAGAGGAGCGTGGAAGAGTCAGCAACCTGAACACCGCTAGTCAGCTATTGTAAACTAATTTGTCCCCTGTGGTGCACCAAGGATAAGCACGCAAGAATGAACCATCAATTTAGGCTATTGGGATTGCATTGTGTGTAGCATTTGTAGATTTCCCTGACATTGTATGCTGTACTCTAAGTAAGTAACTAAGCCCTTTTCATTTCATTTTATTCAGTATATCACACATTAGAAGTAACATTTCTTCTCTGGAATAGGTTCTAAAATTAAAAGATTGGTGTATCCAATAAGCTTTATGGGGATTGGTATTGCTGTCTACTATCCACAGCAAACAGTTGCTCTTGCCAAGGTAATTATTGAAAATAATCCTTCTTATTTATGTACCCTTATATTTCTTGGAATCTTGTAGTTTTACTTAAATAATATAATTAGTCCAAAGTATTGCGTAAATATAGACATGAGTGAATATGGCTGGGTACGCACACTTACATAGTTGAGTCTTCTTAGTCTCAGTCCATTATTATTCATTATTTATCCCAATATATCAGTTAAGGAGATTTTAGGGATTTGCAAGTCTAATTCTATTTCATTAATGAATAATCCAGGCGACCAAATGTTCTCATTAACACATACTTAATATGCAGAGCCTCTTATGAAAAAACTTTGTGGGTTCCTGTAGTTTCTTTTCTCATCAGTTATGTTTTCCTTTTCTTAGTAATGTTGAAGACATTTTTTTTTACGTAACTGAATAAAAAATTGTTTCTTTATTTTATAAATGCTAAAATTAAGTCTGCACAAATAGCTTGATAATGTTGCTCCTGAAACAGTACAAATTATTGGAATATCAAGTTGCAGCAGCTTTGTGTATTAATTTTATGGGGTGCCTATAAAGTGTGTCTAATCAGTTGCAGCTTACAAAGTATATTAGCACTATATAGCCATCCTTTCTTGAATATAATTTGAGATAGTACAATACTTTCCAACACTAACTACTGAACCATAGAACAAAGTTATATATTGTCAGCTGTCCAGCTAGTGAATCCAAAAAAAGAACTCCTGGGACATTATTCTTCCCAAAAAGTAAAACTTTATTGAATACACTACATTGGCACAGAAGAAACAAAACCATCTCTGAGTTTCTGGCGTAAAAGCCCACAGAGTTTAACTTGCTTTTCCCCTTTGGCCATCCCCCTCAGTTCATTGTGTTATCCAATTAAATCAGCTCCTTTTGTTATGAGAACAGCCTACATCATTCAAACATCTGCGCAAAATGATCTTGGGGTTGGCAACAGGGTCTCACAATCTACAGGCAGTCTTGGCATTCCATTCCCATCCCAGACATTCCAACCATCCCCCTCCTTATGGTAGTCAAGCTGAGAACAAAGACGTAACTAGGTGAAGCGCGAATCACTCTCGACATCTATTATATGAGTCCTGAAAGTATAATATTCTTTTAAATGTGAAATGATTGTAGCTGAAGTTGTTTAAAGGGTGGGGGTTTTCAGTTCTATTAATGATTACACAGAATTTATGCATACCTGCTTTTGCAGCTGAAATTCAGAATTTCAGTTTTTAAACTAAATGTTCTCATAGAAAACAAATATTTTCATTTGTTTCTGTCAAGTCTCACACTTCTCTAAATCATAGTTTTAGCTACCTCTGTTCACATTTTGTAACTCTGTAATTTGTTTTCTATTGAATCATAGCATGGACATTTAAGGGTGTTTACACAAGGAAAAAAATTGTCCTCTCCTCTATACAGATTTGAGGCCCCTCAAAAGCTTTCTGAAAATACTGCTTGTCAATATGGGGTTAAGTGCAAGATGTTGCTATGTAAAATAGGCACAAGATTTTCTCTTTGTTTCTGTTAGCAATAATAATGTAAACCAAGATTTCTACCAAGATACCAAATTCTACCAAATTATATCAAATTTGGTAAAAAAATTAGATCCTTTTTTATTTTGTGCTGCCTTTTCCAAATAAACCTCAACTATATATATTATAGTTTATATTTAAACTATAATAAAGTATAAACTTTATTTATATTATAACAAAGTCATACTGAGCAATACTTGTGGCTAACCTATAAATTCACTTTTATGGTGGCACTGGAGAAATTGAAAATGTTGTATAATGGGAATTTCAATGTTTGTATATGATCAAGGTATCTTAGTATAATTTGAATAAAGTAGCAGTTATTTCTTGCTGTCTTGTTTACTTTCTAATTACAGCTTTTTCTCTCAATGTCATGATTTGCTATACTACTTACCTAAACTTAAAAATATACTGTTTATTGAAGTTGATAAAGTCAAATTATACCTCTTAAAATGACTATCATCATATTACTGGTTTTTGAAAGGTAACTGGCCTTCGCCTATATGACTGGAGTTTACAAGCATATATAAACCTAGAATCGCTTTGGAAAGATAGTTCAAAAAAGAAAAAGTCTGCAAAAGCAAATAACAAGGTATGGTATCTGTGATATTTCTTTCATGATGAGTTTGTTTTAGTGATTCTTGGCTTTTTTGTTTTGATTTGGCATGTACTTGTTTATTTCTGCTGATTTGTTCTTATATTGTAGTGATAAAAGCTATGCAGGGATAAACACAAGCTATCATATGCTGGTTCAACAAACTTCAGTAATATTTAGGAAAAGCCTGAAGACCTGGCTCTGCTATTTGGCCTGGAGATCCATTTAGGGTCCCCAACCCCTGGGCCTTGGCCCAAAACTGCACTGCAACCCATTTGGAACCGGGCTGCACAAGCTAGATAACTTCAGTATACTTTGTACTACAACTCCCTCACCACTGCCTATGCTGAATATACTAATGGCAGTTGTATATTATAGCAACTATAGAACATGAGCTTTATTCCCTCTGTCTTAGTTGATCATTACAATTCGAGATAAATCTTAGTAGAAATCATAAATTTTTGTCTTGCTTGTCTCTCTAAGCCAGAAGGGGACAAGATAAAGGTTATGTTGCCAATGTATAACAGAATAACAGGGTTGGAAGGGACTTTGTAAGTCATCTAGTTTAGCTTCCTGTCCAAGCAGCAGACCCTATACCATTTCTGACAGATGGCTGTCCAGACTCTTCTTGAAAGCTACCAGTGATGAAACACCCACAACTTCTGAAGGCAAACTGTTCCATTGGTTGATTGTTCTCAATGTCAGAAAATTTCTCCTTATTTCTAGGTTAAATTTCTCCTTGATTAGTTTCCATCCATTATTCCTTGTCTGGCCTTCAGGTGCTTTGGAAAATAGGTTGACCCCCCCTCCTCTCTGTGACAGCCCTTCAAATATTGGAACACTATTATCATGTCACCACTGGTCCTTCTTTTCAGTGGACTAGCCATGCCCAGTTCCTGCAACCGTTCTTCATATGTTTTAGCCCCCGGTCCTCTAATCATCCTTGTTGCTCTTCTCTGTACTACTTCTAGAGTCTCAACATCTTTTTCATAGTGTGGTGACGAAAACTGGATGCAGTATTCTAGGTGTAGTCTTACTAAGGCTTTATATAGTGGTATTAGTACCTTACATGATCTTGATTATATCCCTCTGTTAACGCAATTTAGGATTGTATTGGCTTTTTTTGGCTGCCACTGCACACTGTTGGCTCATATTTAATTGGTTATCCACTAAGACTCCAAGATCCCTTTCACATTTACTGCTATTAAGCCTGGTTTCTCCCAATCTATTTGCGTACTTTTGGTTTTTCTTGCCTAAGTGTAAGAAATGTAAGTTTACTTTTTACTTTTACTACATTGAATTTCATTTTTTTAGTTAGGACCCAGTGTTCAAATCTGTCAAGATCCATTTGGATCTTGAGCCTTTCTTCTATGGTGCTAGTTATTCTTGCCAGCTTAGTATCATCTGCAAATTTGATGAGTTCATCTTCTATTCCCTTATCCATGAAGATATTGAAGAGTCTAAGACGGAACCTTGTCGTACCCCACTACTTATATCCCTCCATGTAGATGTAATACTTTTAAGAACTACTTGTTGAATATAGTTTGTCAGCCAGTTACAAATCCATCTGATGGTGATGATATCTATCCCACTTTTTTCTAGCTTAGCAAGAAGTAGGTTATTTTCTCCTTGTTGAATGCCTTGTTGAAATCTGGGTATACTATGTCCGCAGCATTTCGCTGCTCTACTAATTTAGTCACTATATGAAAGAATGAAATAAAATTGATTTGGCATAACGAACCTGTGCTGACTTCTAATTATTACTTTACTCATTTCTAGGAGTTCCGAGATCTGTTTTTTGATTATCTTTTCCAGTATCTTCCCAGGTATTGATGTTAGGCTGTAGTTTCCTGGGTCTCTTTTTTTTCTTCTTTTTTGAAGAGGGGAACCAGATCAGTTCTTTTCCAGTCCTTTGATAGTTCCCTGGTGCTTCAGGATTTTTGAAAGATTCGGGAGAAGGGCGGTATAAAAATTAAAATATTATTATTATTATTATTATTATTATTATTATTATTATTATTATTATTATTATTATTATTATTATTATTATTATATGGTACAGTGGTTCTGAGATGACATCTGCCAACTCCTTTAGAACTTTGGGATGTAATCCAGGTCTCGGTGATTTGTTTTCATCAAGATCAGACAGGTGTTCTTTTACCTTTTTTTTTTTTTTTGCTTATTTTAACTTTTATTTCTAGTCTGTCTTTTACAGTTATGTTTTTGGTAGATTGGGCTATAGTTTCTTTTTGTGTGAAGACAGATTCAAAGAATGAATTAAGGAGCTCTTTCTCTCTGCTGCCTGTTACTTATTTGCTATCTTCTTTCTTTAGTGGACTAACTGTTTCCTTGATTTTTTTTTCTTGTTATTTATGTATTGAAAGAAACTTTTAAAATTATCTTTGACTTTTATTGCAAGTCTTTGTTCATTCTGAGCCTTTGCTTTCCTGACTTCATTTTTATGGATTCTGGTTATCTGCTGATATTCTGCCTTAATTATGTGTCCCTCTTTCTACTTTGTGTACTTGTCCATTTTGTCTTTCAGTTTATCAGAGAGATCTTTGTGTAGCCATGCTGATTTCTTCTTGGATTTCTTCTTTTTGTTTTTCAGTGCTATTCTGCTGGACTGGGCTTTTATGATCATATTTTTCAGTTTCCCAAGCTTCTTTTTTTTTAATCTCCCAAAAGTTTTTATTTTCATTTACTATCATCATATTTAATCTACAGTCATTTATCCATCACCTTTTAACTTTCATTTGTTACCTATTCGGACCTGCTCGTTTACCACTTCCTTCCTTAACTTAACCTTCCCTTCTCCTCTACCCTTCTCTACCTACTTCTACTTACCCATCCCCCCTCTCCTTCCCTTTTCTACTTCCTCTCCTCCTTCCCCACTCCTCTCTTCTTCCTCCCTTTCTAACCCTCTTTCTTTCCTCTTCCTCTCCATTTCCCCCTCTTCTTTCCTTCTCTCTTCTTTCCATCCTACTTCCTTCTTTTCCTCTCTCTCCTCCTCTCCCTTTCCAATCCCTTATTCCCATCAATTCAGTCTGAAGTGGTATTTGAGCAGCCCCGATTTCATTTCAAATTCTTTTTGCTTTTTAGTTACATATATCATATGTACATCATACCTGTACATTTTAATCAATCCATATACCATCTTCCACCCTCCTCCCCCAACCCTCCCCCCGTCCCTCCCACCCAGGACTTCCCAGAGCAAATACAAGGTATTATAATCAACAATCACAAACTAAAATAAACTAATCATACATAGATTCCCACCCCTCTCTAAAACTTTAACTCCCCTTATTCATAAAAACGAAGAAAGAAAATATAATTCCATCAATACAAAAACAGTCTTCCCTTCGTAGATTTCTTCTTTCAGTCCAATTTTAAATTATAGTCCATCTTCTTATATATTTCTTCAGATTTCATAGGTTTTTTTTTTATTCAAAAAGTTTTACAGAAAATTTTTTCCCCTTTTCCCCATCTCCCCTCCCCCCTCCCTTCACAACCCCCCTCCCTCCCCGACTTCCCGTAACGAGCACAAGGTATAGTTAAAAATAAAACAAACATATGCTAAAAAATGTTCTTCCCAACTTATTTATACCCCTACAATCATCAATTCCTAACTTCCCCCGAAAACAATCAAAAATAATACATCATAATCATTCAAAGGCAGTCTGATAACTCTTAGTCTGATATCTACTTTGAATATAGTCAATCCATTTTTTCCATTCCTTTAAGTATCTTTCTTGCGTATTGTCTTTCAAAAAGGCTGATATCTCAGCCAAATTGGCAACTTTCAATATCCATTCTTCTATTGTAGGTACTTCTTTTTTCTTCCAGTATTGTCCTATTAGTAATCTTGCTGCTGTTATTAGATTTAAAATCAATTTAGTCTCAATTACTGTACAGTCCGTAATAATTCCCAACAGAAAAAATTGCGGCAGGAACTTTATCTTCTTTTTCAAAACATTTTGTAAAATCCACCAAATTTTTGTCCAAAAGGCCTTTATATCCTTACAAGTCCACCAAATATGAAAATATGTAGCATCATCACAATTGCATCTCCAACATTTTGCTTGCATATCTGGATACATACACGATAATTTCTTAGGATCTAAATGCCATGTATAAAACATTTTATAAAAATTTTCCCTCAAATTCTGTGCCTGCGTGAATTTAACATTTCTAACCCAAATTTTTTCCCAAGTTTCCAATAATATTGGCTCCTGAAAATTTTGTGCCCACTTTATCATACAGTCCTTTACCAAGTCCCTTTCAGAATCTATTTCAAGTAACACATTATACAATCTCTTTATATGCTCCTGAGACTGATTTCTAATTTGCTTTACCAAATTTCCCTCGTTCTGCTCTATACCAATTTTCTGATCTTCCTTCCATCTAGCACGTAGTTGCTCATATTGAAACCAAGTATAATTTTTCTCTTCTTCTTTTAGTACGTGCAAAGATTTTAGTTGCAAATTACCTCTTTCAGTATACAAAAGATCTTTATATGTAATCATTTACTGATTCTGTTCTATATTTATATTCTCTATTGTATGTCTAGGACTTGCCCACATAGGAACCTTATAATTTAGTTTATAAGAGTATTTTTTCCAAACACGCAGAAGAGCAGTTCTTAACACATGATTTTTAAAGGCCTTATCGACTCTTTTATCATAAATTAAATATGCATGCCATCCATATAGCAAGTCATAACCTTCTATATTCAAAATTCTTTCCTCCGTTAAATTAAACCAATCACTTATTGCAGAGAGAGCAGCTGCTTCATAGTATAATTTAAAATTGGGCATTTTTAAACCTCCCCTTTCCCGAGAATGTTGAATTATTTTCATTTTAACCCTAGCTTTTTTACCTTCCCATATAAATTTGTTAATTCCCTTCTGCCATTCCTCAAGATTCTTATCTTTCTTAATTATTGGTATCATCTGAAAGAGGAATAAAAATCTAGGTAACACATTCATTTTAATAGAAGCTGTTCTCCCCAGCAAAGATAATTGCAATTTTTTCCAAACAATCAACTCCTTCTGAACTTTTTGCCATAAAACCTCATAGTTATTCTTATACAATTTCACATTTGACGATGTAATATAGACCCCTAAGTATTTAACCTTCTTTACAATTTCAAATCCTGTTATTTCCTCTAGTTTTTCTTTCTGTTGTCTGGCCATATTTTTTATTATCACTTTTGTTTTTTTCTGATTTATCTTAAACCCTGAAACCTTCCCATATTGATCAATTATTTCCAACAAAGATTTACTAGAATTTATAGGGTTTGTTAAAGTAATCACCAGGTCATCTGCAAAAGCTCTCAGCTTATATTCATGTTGTCTAACTCTAATTCCCTCTATCTCCTTTACTTCTCGTATTTTATCCAATAATGGTTCTAGAATTAAAATAAACAATAATGGTGATAAAGGACATCCCTGTCTTGTTCCTTTCGCAATCTTAAAAGGTTCTGTTAAGCTACCATTAATTATAATCTGTGCTGTTTGCTCTCCATAAATTGCCCTAATTATTCTTGTAAAACCATCTCCAAATTGCATCTTTTCTATTAATTTAAATAAAAAATCCCAATGCAATCGATCAAAAGCTTTCTCTGCATCAAGAAAAATAAATGCTGCTGGAATAAAAAATTTCTTTTCTAAATACTCCTGTAAATTAACAATCTGCCTAACATTATTCCTCATCTGTCTCCCTTTTATAAATCCAGATTGATCATTATGAATTCTTCGCTGCAAAATCAACATTAATCTATTAGCTATTATTTTAACAAAAATCTTATAATCATTATTTAAAAGTGAGATTGGCCTATAATTCCCAGGTTTAGAACAATCCTGTTCCTCTTTTAGTATCAATGAAATAAAAGAGGTTCTCCATGAGGGGGGAATTCCCCCTCCTAATTGTATCTGATTAAATAATTCCTTAAGTGGACCAAACATCTCATCCTGTAAATTCCTATAATAACTAACTGTAAGCCCATCCGTACCAGGAGTTTTCCCCATTTTTAATTGTTTAATTACCAAAATAATTTCTTCAGAGGTTATAGGCCGATTCAGTTCATCCGTTTGTTCTAAAGTTAAATATTTAACCTTATATTCCTTCAAATAATTATCAATATCCCTGTTCAATATATTATCTTTAAGATATAAATTTGTATAATGTTCTAAAAAAGCTTTTTTAATTTTATCCTGTTGATATCTCTCTTTGCCTTTATATTCTATTTTTTCTGTAGTACGTTGTTTTTGTCTTTTCCTTAAGGTGTATGCTAACCACCTACCAGGTCTATTTGCATTACAAAAAGTATTATGTTTGGCATATTGTATATTTTTTGCCACCTGATCAGCCATTATCATATTAAATTGACTCTGTAATAACTTTATTGCATCTTTAAGTTTTTGATCATGCAGGTTATGTATTAATAATTGTTGTTTCTTATAAACTTCCTCTTCTAGATATCTACGCTGTCTTTGTTGCTTATTTCTCTGTCTATTATTAATATATATTAATACACCTCTCATAAAAGCTTTACTGGCGTCCCAAACCATTTCTATCGATGTTTCGTTATTCAAATTATAATCAAAAAATTCTTTCATCTGCTTTTTACATTGATTTACATTATCCTGATATCTAAACAAATTTTCATTTAATCTCCAAGTTCTTCTACCTTCTTTTCCATATTGCAATTCCATCCAAACAGGACTATGATCAGACAAACATCTTGGAAATATCTTAGTTTTCTTCACCCTAAAAAGCAAATCATTAGAAATTAAAATAAAATCAATACGTGAGAAGGATTGATGCCTATCAGAGAAAAAAGTATAGTCTCTTTCCTCCAAATTCCGCAGTCTCCATACATCTCTCAACTCAAAATCTTCTATCATGTCAAAAAAGGATTTAGGCAGCTTTGCATGTGCAGGTATCTTCTTAGAAAAAATTCTCTTGTCCTTTCGTGTATCTATTACTCCATTCCAATCTCCCAATATAATACACGATTTATAATCCCATAGAATCAACTTATCATACAACATTCTATAAAATTTTTCTTGTTGCTGATTGGGTGCATATATACCAAACAAAAGGATCTTTTTTGTTTCTATTGTAAGTTCAATAGCAATATATCTTCCGTGAATATCTGCCTCTATTAACTTGGCTGGTATATCTTTTCTCAAATAAACCACTATGCCATGTTTTTTGTCCAAAGCTGAGGCAACAAAATGTTTACCTAACTTTGAGTTTATTAAGTACTTTTGATCTGATAGTTTAATATGCGTTTCTTGTAAGCAAATCACATCATTTCTAAATTGTTTCAAATAATGAAATATTTTTCTTCTCTTCTGAGCTGAATTCAAACCATTGACATTCCAGGTCAAGATTTTATTTGCCATTACTGGCCTGCTGAAGCTTTTGAGCGATCAGCTGAAGATCGTCCTCCAGTATCTTCGGCCGTGCTCCTCCCACCGCTTCTGTAGCAGAATCCTGAACTTTACTTTGAGTTTGTTGCTCCTTTTCTTTACGCTTGAGGGCTCCCCTCGTCACTCTTTGTTCTTGTGGTTGTTCCTCAGATGGTAACATCACTGGGATCACCTCCGCTTCCACACCCATTTGAGTCTTTTGAATTCTTTTTTCTATTATTTCTACTTCAAGTTTCAGCACGGTAGAAAGAAAATCTTTGGCCTTAAGCACTGTATCAATACTATATCTCCTTCCTTGATAATACACCAACTGGAACCTCCCATCTAAATTGAATCTGGTATTTCTTAAGTTCTTGTGTAAAAAATGTAAAGTCCTTTCTATCCCTTAACATCTTGGGAGGAATCTCTTTCAAAACCTTCAGCTCCTGTTCTCCTATTTTCAATTTTTTCTGAAATGCAACTTACAAAATTTGATTTCTCACTGTTCTTTTCAAAAAATAAACCACAATGTCTCTAGGAAGTTTCTTTTGCCTAGCAATCCAGGAATTAACTCTATAAATTTTGTCAATTTGAAAAGCAACCTCTTGTGGATCAAGTTCAATAAGTTCAGCCAGAGCTTCTGATAAAAATTTTTTTAGATCTTCCCCTTTCTCCTCATGCAAGCCCCTAATTCTCAGAGCTCCTTCCATCATTCTATACTGCATCACCACCACTTGATCTTTATTTTTGTCCAATTTGATTTGCATTCCCCCCATTCTATTTTCTATTTGCTGATTTGACTGAGCAATTTCTTGCACCTCTCCTCCACCACCTCCAGTCTTTTTGCCAAACCTTGGAAAGCCATCAAAATATCTTCTCTTATTTTTTTATTATTCTCTTTTATTTCTTCTCTTATTTTCTCATTATTATCCATCATCTCCTTAAACCTTTCTTCAAACACTTTCCCTTGCTCTTTAATCAAATCTTCTAAAGCTGGTTCAGAACCCCTTCTACCCCCAGTCTTAGGCAGTTTAGTAGCCATTTCAGTTTTTAAAATTTACAAAATATAAGTCTAGAAACTTCTTTCCCCTTTAAGTATAGGAGAGCTCACTTCATTAGAATCCACACATAACGTGTCTTAACTTCTTAGTTACACAGCCTGTTTACAATTCCATTCTTCACTTTCACTTCCTTTCAGGCGCCATCTTAAACAGTCAGTTAAAACAAAGGAAAAAAAGTTTCTCTTTTTAAAAGGGTAGAAGTCAGGAAATCAAAAATACTTGCAATCCAGTAGTTGTTCACTCGTGCTTATTCCGTCTGCTTATAGAAATCCACAAAGATAAGACAATTAGCAGAGATGGACACTTTCTTCTTTTCCTGCTTTTGCAGGAGCGCACTGAAGATCGGAGCTTGGCAGGGTTATTTATGGGACTTGACCCTCAGGGCTCTGCTTAATAAAAAACAAAGCCCCTGGGGAGATCTACCACTCCCCTGCAGCTCTTATCTCTCCCTTTCATCCAGGGAGGGAAATTAAAGCCAGCTTTTTCCTGGCTTTTACAATGTTCAGTATGGAGCGCCTTAATTAGGCACTCAGTGAAGAAGGTGGCGCCACTGGAAGTTCCAGATTTCATAGTTTTTACTGTCCAATCTTTACCAATCAACGCCACAATTAATATTCCATCTTTCGATGTTGCTCCATGAGTCAAATATCATTAATTACATATCTAACATTTAAATTACCAAACATTTAATAAACTATCCTTAGTCAATTAACATATCTAAAAATAATATTCCTAACATCATTTTTCTTCTTCATTCTTTATACATTTACACTCCATTTAACATACAATTTACTTCTCTCTACTCTTAATAATTACAATCTTGCTTTGATCCCCACAGCATTTGAATCATAGAAATTCAACATTTTCAAAATCTTACTTATATTCCCACCACTATGTTACAAAACTATCACCATATTTCATCAAATACCATTACTACAGTTACATACCCAGAATTTAAGGTATTAAACATTTAACTTATATTCAATTAATATACCTAAAACTAATATTCCTAAAATCCTTTCTCTTCTTCATTCCCTAAACATTTTATACTCCTTTTAACATACAATTTATTTCTTACTCTCTATTCTTAATAGTTACAATCTTGCTTTGATCCTCTTTTTTTATTTTTTTATTTATAATTACATTTCTATATCGCACCATCTCCTGAAGGACTCAGGGCGGTTTACAGCCATATTAAAATGGTTGTATTGTACACCAATACAAATATAAATCTAATAAATAACAATATTTAAAAACAATTAAACCCAGATATTTAATGGCCAAATCACTAAAACGGTCAAAGACCGATTTAAAAGCCGTTTAAAATTTTGCTAAAATATTTCTTAGGCTAGTCCCGATCGGTGAAATAATAAGGTCTTCAGTTCACATTTGAAGGCCCGGAGGTCGGGGAGTTGGCGTAATCCCGGAGGTAGCTCGTTCCATAGGTCCGGTGCTGCCACAGAGAAGGCCCTCCCCCTGGGGGCCGCCAACCTACATTGTTTGGTCGACGGCACCCTGAGGAGGCCCGTTCTGTGGAAGCGCACAGGTCGTTGGGAGACAATCGGTGGCAGAAGGCAGTCTTGCAAATATCCTGGTCCTAAGCCATGGAGCGCTTTAAAGGTGGTAACCAACACTTTGAATTGCACCCGGAAGGCTACCGGCAGCCAGTGCAGGCCGCGCAGGATGGGTGTTATATGGGAGCAACGCGGTGCTCCCTCTATCACCCGCGCAGCCGCATTCTGGACTAGCTGGAGCCTCCTGGTGCTCTTCAAGGGGAGCCCCATGTAGAGAGCATTGCAATAGTCCAGGCGGGAAGTGACGAGGGCATGAGTGACCGTGCATAAGGAGTCCCGGTCAAGGAAGGGGCGCAACTGGCGAATCACGTGAACCTGATAAAATGCTCCCCTGGCGACGGCCGTCAAGTGTTCTTCTAAGGACAGCCGATCGTCCAGGAGAACGCCTAAGTTGCGCACCCTTCCCCTGGGGGTCAGAACTTTACCCCTAACAGTCAGTGATGGCGTAAGCTGACTGTAGCGGGACGCCAGAACCCACAGCCACTCAGTCTTGGAAGGGTTGAGCTGGAGCCTGTTCCTCCCCATCCAGGCCCGCACGGCTTCAAGACACCGGACCATTACCTCGACGGCTTCGTTGGGGTGGTTCGGGGTGGAAATGTACAGCTGAGTATCATCAGCGTACGGATGATAATCCACCCCGAAACCATGGATAACCTCGCCCAGCGGCTTCATGTAGATGTTGAACAGGAGAGGCGAGAGAACAGACCCCTGAGGCACCCCACAAGTGAGGTGCCTTGGGGTCGATCTCTGCCCCCCTGCCAACACTGTCTGCAAACGGTCAGAGAGATAGGAGGAGAACCACCGATAAACGGTGCCTCCCACCCCCAATCCCTCCAACCGCCGCAGCAAGATACCATGGTACATTCCATCTATACTGTATCTGAAGATTTCTAAGCTGGTCCACCAAAAATGTGTATTCTTTTCTATTTCTTAACGTTTTAAAAGGAATTTCCTTCAATACCAATACCTTTTGTCCCAATATTTCAATTCCATTTTTATAAGAAACTTGCAAAATTTCATTCCTAATCTTCCTAGATGTAAAATAAATTACTATATCTCTTGGTAAATGCCTCTGCTTTGCTACCCATGAATTAACACGATAATTTTTTTCAATTTGAATTTCAATATCCACTGGGCTCTGTACCATCAGATGTGCAAAGGCCTCTGCAAAAATCTTCTTTAGAGCCTCTCGTTTATATTCTTTCAAACCTCTTACTCTTAATGCATATTCCATAACTCGGTATTGCAATAAAACCCGTTCATCCTCTGCTCTTTCCGCCTTGATCTGGAGCTCCTCTATTTTGTTTTTAAAATCCAAATTTACTTGATTAATTTCTTCAAATCTATCATCCAACTGCTTTATATCCTCCACCTTGATTTGAAATTCCTCTATTTTACTTTTTAAGTTCAAATTAGCTTGATCAATCTCTTTCACTTTTCCCTCCAATTTTGTTATGTATTCAGCCACAGCTTTAATTGCTGTCACCAGATCTTCTCGTATATCTTCATTCTCAGCTTCAACAGTGTCTTTTATTTGCAATATTTTGTCCTCAATTTCTTTCATTTTTTTATCCCGAGCCAACATTTGAGCCTTGAGAAATTCCTTCAACTCATCTTGTAATTTATAAAGTTGGGCTAACGAAGCTCCAGCTTCCTTAAAAACTTTCACAGAAGCCATTTTACTTTTGTTTTTTATTAAACCAAAGTCAAATCTTTTATTTTGTTTAAATAATTTTTATTTCCATTTTCCAACATCATATTTATGTACAAACTATTATCCATCATTAATCATTAATTTTATTTATTACTGATTCAGGCCTGCCTGACTGCCACTTCCTTTCTTCACAACCTTCCTCTCTACCCTCTACTACTTTCCGATCCTTCATCTCCTTCACTTTACTACTTCCTCTCCTCCTTCTCCACTCCTCCCTTCTTCCACCCTATCTAATCTTCTTATTCCCCTCCTCCTTCTCAACTCTTTCCTACCTACTTTCTTCCCTCCTTCTACCCCTCTCTCCTTTTCTTTCTGAAATGGCAGTCGGGCAGCCCCAATGTCATTTTAAATTTTAATTTCATATCTTCAAACATTACTTTACATTAATAATAAATCTATGTATCATTTCCCCCCCTTTCCCCCCTCCTCCTCCTTCCCCCCCACCCCCCGGACTTCCCAGAGCAAATACCGGGTATTATGACCAACAATCACAAGCTAAAGTATACAAAATATACATAACCTCCTACCCTCAAAAATTTAAAACTTTAAATCCCCTCACAATAAAAATAAAGAGATAGGAAAGAATAATAAAAAAGAAAAGAAGCAGTACCAACTTCACATATTACTTCTTCTTAAAATCCATTTTTAAAATTAATCCATCTTCTCAAATTCAAATTTTTTCCACTTGTATATTCCTTCAAATTTCATAAGTCCATTTCTTAAATTACAGTCCATCTTCTCGAACTCAAATTTTCATCACATATATTTCTTCAATTGCCATAACATTTAATGTCCATTCTTCTTACAGTCCATTTTAAAAATTAGTCCATCTCCTAAAATTCAAATTGGGTCGACATGGTCGCTCTCATCCAAGGTTCCTGTAGTTTCAACTCCCTCTATCACTTCTTCTCTGTTCGAGAGAATTCAGTATGTCTGTCTGTCTAGTTTCCTCCTCTACCTTTTGGACAACAAAGTTGTCACCTTGGTTGGTCAGGAACCTATTCAATTTCTCACTTGGTACAGAATTAGTCTTCCAGTTAATGTCAGGGTAATTGAAGTCCCCTATTATTATTATCCCTATTACTATAATACTATATACTATTATCCTCCAAGGAAAGATTGAAGGTAAACGAGGTCCAGGCAGAAGAAGGATGCCATGGCTTCAAAATCTAAGGGACTGGTTTGGACAAAACTCAGCAGCACTTTTTCGTGCGGCTGTTGATAAAAATAGGATCACCAACATGATCGCCAATGTCTGATGAAGGATATGGCACAAGAAGAAGATTACTATCATAGAGTGTTTCCTACAAAGATAAAGGTAAAGGTTCCCCTCACACATAGGTGCTAGTCATTCCCGGCTCTAGGGGGTGGTGATCATCTCCGTTTCAAAGCCGAAGAGTCAGCACTGTCCGAAGTTGTCTCTGTGGTCATGTGGCTGGCATGACTAAACACCAAAGGTGCAGGGAACCCTGCTGCCTTCCCACCAAATGTGCTCCCTATTTTTTTACTTGTTGTTGTGACTCCAGCCCCCAAACCTGGCCCCATGCCCGGAAGTGACTTGGAGCCAGGCCTGCTGCCAGACAGTGACTTGGACAGCGAGGGGGAAGGGCCATCAGGACTTATCTCGGGAGCACCGGCTTCCCTGGCTCAGCTCCAGGAGCCAGAAGAAGGCCAGGTGGAAGAAATAATGAGGCCTCCATCCCGACTCTTTTCCCCCCAGGCCATGCCTGCAGACCCAGCTGACAGTAATCAGGCTTGGTTGAATCCTAGGTTTTGTAGGCAGGAGAGGAGGGAACAACAGAAGCAAGGGTGGGGCAGGCCTAGGAAGTGCTGAGTCATGGAGCCACACCCCACAGGATATAAAAGGCAAGCGAGAGCTGGAGTGTCTCTTTGTAACAGGCAAATCCACTGATTGACTAGAGCTGAAGTTTGTGACTCACCAGCGTCGTGGAAGATAACGAGGGCTCTTGGCAGACGCTGGCTCTTTTGCTGCCAGAGCTGATAGTGCCGGCTAATTAAGCCATCATTTGGGCGGAGGTGGAGGAGGACAGAACACTTGTATTTTTTACGTGCTTTTGAACTGCTAGGTTGGCAGAACCTGGGACAAGTAATGGGAGCTCACCCTGTTACGTGCACTAGGGATTCGAACCACTGAACTGCTGACCTTTTGATCAACAAGCTCAGCGTCTTTAGCCACTGAGGCACCATGTCCCTGTTTTCTACATATATTTGTTAATTGGTTAGCAAAAAATACATCTATTTTTTCTGCTTGGTTGGGTAGCCTGTAGTATATACGTATGGCAATGTCATTCATTTTTTCTTTTATATTGACCCTTATGCATCCTAGGAGATTTTCATCTTTGGTTTCGTAAATTTTGTAGCAATATAGTGGTCTTTTACATATAGTGTAATTCCACCTCCTCTTTTATAGGGTCTGAGTTTTTTGAACAATGACTGGAACTATTAGTATGTTCCAGTCATGAGTTTCATCCCACCAAGTTTCTGTTATTCCACCTATATCATATCTACCTTTGTTTATTAATAGTTCAAGTTCACCCTGTTTGTTCCCCAAACTTTGTGCATTTGTATATAGGCATTTGAGATCTTTATCTCTGACTCTGGGTATGCTTCCTATGTCTCCTATTTGATGGTTGAGTTTGTCTTCCTTCCCATCCCGCCTTTGCCTCATTATTTGATTTGTTTTCTAGGGGTTTTTGCTTGGAATTAGGTCCTGGAGATCCTAAAGTGTGGCCACCTTTTCCTTTCAATTTTAGTTTAAAGCCCTCCTGATAAATTGAGCCAGTTATTTTCTGAAAACATTCTTCCCATTTTTGTGATGTGTAGCCCATCCCTTGCCAAAAGCCCACTGTGGAGGTAGTACAGACTATGATCCAGGAATCCAAAGTTCTTTTGGCAATACCAACCCTTTAGCCAGTGGTTCACTTCTAGAATCCTTTGTTCTTTTCCTGGATGTTGACCTTTTGTTGGCAGTACAGATGAAAAAACTACTTGTGCACATAACTCCTTAACTTTCTTGCCTAGCTGCTTATAATCACTCAATATTGTTTTCAGGTCCATTTTCATGTCATTTGTCTCTATGTGTAGTAGTAGCAGAAATGATAGTAATCTGTGGGTTTTATTATTTTGGTTAGATTCTCAATCACATCTTTGATTTTTGTTTCACGGAAACAACATGCCTCTCTGGACTGACTGACTGTCTACAGACAGCTAGTTCTATTCCCTTAAGAATTGAATCTCCTATCACCAACACTCACCTTTTTTTTCTTAGGGAGGTTTGGGGTGGTTTTCTCCCTGTCACAGAAGCACTTGATGATGCTATTTTTTAAAGACATTTGATGATGCTTCTTTTCTAGGTGTCTGCATGTTTTCTTCCAGTTTTCTATGAAAACTGCATGTTTTCTTCACGTTTTCTATGAAATTGATTTCTTAGCACCAGTATGACTGCATCAGAGTGTGTTGGGTTAAACAGGGGTTTTGTACTAGGTTTGTGTTTTTTTCTATGAGTGACAAATATTAGTCCCTATCCCCCTGAGATTAAAATTAAATTAGTGTGATCAATATATAATCTGAAAAGTTTCCTAACACCCATTTTATTACTAAAATAGATGCAGACACTTTCCTTTTAATACACAATATACTATCTTGTTTTTTCATCTAAGTATCTCATTTACTCAGATATCTGACTAATTAACTCAAAAGATTCCCCCCACATAGGCAGAGTTACATAATCAAAGGAGTAACTCTGTGTTCCCCCAAAATATCCAAGCCCACATACCAGTTTTTTCTCCAATATTCCAAAATGCACGCTTAGGAGAAATAAAAATTAGCTACCATCTTAACATGAACATATGGAATCGGAGGTATTAAAGATTTCTTAATATTTCAGGAGGCAATTTTGTAAGACTTTCTTTCTTGGTTATCTCTCAATTAACTTTGTTTCTAAACAACTTCAGTCTGTATTTTTTTTATTTCCTTGTTCATTAAGTCCAATGCAGAAAGTGAAAAAGAATTGAAAGTACAAGAAGAAAGAGCAGTAAAATAAAATACTCCATTACTACTTGTTGAACAGGTAAAAAAAACAAGCATGTACTGTTCTTAGGATAAAATTGTAGTGTTAAAATTGTACTCTTTATAAGGAATATTAGTGACAGAATAAGTCTATTTAGTGCTATCATTCCACTTGTTAATTAGAACATTATTAGAACAATTTGTAGCAGAATTTAGAAATATTTATTTTTATCCTAACAATTAATCAGAAACAGAATAAAAATAAATATTTCTGAATTCTGCTCCGAATTGTTCTAATAATATTCTAATTAACAAGTGGAATAATATAATGCACCTGCCAAATTAAACTAATCCACTATATAAAGATGAGCAATTTTAGTTGACCAGAAACTGTCTACTTTGCATACAGAAACTATATACTAAATCATAAGACTATCTAGTTAAAAGAAATTATTTGAGGTGCTTTATAATATTAGTAGAGCAACAATGAAGACCTATGAACAAGTAGAATAGATGAAACTAAACAGAATACATTTAAACATGCTGAATTCTTCTTGCGTAATTCCCTATGCATTTGAATCAGGTAGTTCATTGACCTTTGATGGTGATCTGGCTTTTATATGGAGGGTTATTATTTAACCAAGGCTCCATGGGGTTATATTGTTACAAAGGTTTTAATCTTTATATGCTGCCCAGAATAATTGCTGTGAAAGTGTGTCTCTATAAATCATTTAAGTAAATAAATAACTTCCCCCCTCCATTTTTTCACAATAGCTGTTAGCGGTTTAAAATTTTCCATTTAATGGCCATTGATAAACATGTTGCCCTCCTAACAACTTTATAAACTATGGATTCAGTAGTTGAGAATAGGTTTTTCAAATTTGGCCATCATATTCACTTGAATTTACAGTCTATCCTGCCTTTCGGTCAGGAGCTCAAGGTGGTATCCCTATCACTTCCTCCTCCAATTTCCCCCCATAAAAACTGCTGTGTGAGCTGGGTTGGAATGAAAGAGAGAAAGTGACTGGTCCATGTCACCCAAAGAGCTTCCATGGCTGAGAGCAAACTTGAGCCTGGATCTCTGTAGTCAGATAAATATAGTTCTAAACCAGTATATCACAGTGCATTATAATTTACAGCATGGTACGCTATGATTCATGTAAAGTTGCAGCAAGAGTTTTAAATCCTCCTTGACAATCTGGCTAGGAAAAAAGAGAAGAAATATGCAAACTTGCTAGGAAGAAAGTGAAGGAATATGCAAACTCAGGATGAGGTTGATGATTAGGCTTGTTTTCTTATTGCTGACTTTTTAACACTTAATGCCCATTGTTTGCCTTGTTTGTTCAATTGGATTTTAGAAAAAATGATTTTTTAAATCTATATATATAAAATGAAAACCACTCATGCATTAATCACAAAATCTCCAGAACCGTAAAGCCTACAAACTTGAAATTTGCCACATATGTTCCTCTTGGCTACTAAGTGCTCACTAAGAAAGAATTTTTCAAAATGAAAAATTCATCAGAGTATTAGTATTTCCTATATTGTTATAACATGCTCTGATGCTAATTAGTTAGAAGTTCTACTCCCCCTCCCAACTTGAAAATAACTCTGGAGAGAATGGGATAGCATAGGACAGGCTTCTGTGGGGCAAGCCTTATGGAGAGAAGGGGAGTGGAGAAGATCTATGAGGCCAGCCTGAGGGAGGGAAGGGGATAGGAGAGGATCTCTGAGGCCAGCCTGAGGGAGAGAAGGGGGAGAGGAGAGGATCTACGGGCCAGCCTGAGAGAGAGAGAAGGGGGAGTGGAGAGGAACTATGGGGCCAGCCTGAGGGAGAGAAGGGGAGAGGAGAGGACAGGAGAGGCTTCTGTGGGGCCAGCCTGAGGAAGAGAAGGGGAGAGGAGAGGCCAATCGTAACTACTCATTAATTTTTAAACTCTTAAATGTCGATTTATCAAGCGCGATCACATAATTTCGTAGCAGAGCACGGGTATTCAGCTAGTATTCAATAAAGTTAGATTAAATTTTATTTATTTTTAAACATGCTGAGAAAGCAAACATGCCAATAGGGCTAATTTAAAAATCATTAACTGTGTTTTATTACTGAAGTTATCTTTTCTGTTAATTTCAAAGATATGGTAACATGCACATTTTTTTTAAATTAAAAAGATAACTGTAACTGTAAAGCAGGGGTGTCAAACTGGATTTCTTCAAGGGCTGGATCAGCATTGTAGTTCTCCATGGGCCAGCAGGGGGGAGACAGGATGGACATCCGTGGCAGCACCCTGCTAGCCAGGCCCCCCATGCTTCATTTTTCCCCTTTATGGCCTCCAGCAGCACTCTACCAGCCAAAAACAGGCTGTGCAGAGACCCCGTGAGGCCTCCATACAGCCTGTTTTCGGCCTCCCCAACATCCAGCAGAGTGCTGCAGTGGGGCTGCATGTGGCCAGTTTTGGTCTGCAGAAGCATTGCGGGCCGGTCCTTTGATTTTTCCAGGCCAGCCCCATGGGCCGGATTTAAGTACTCCATGGGCCAGGTTCAGCCAGTGGGCCTTGAATTTGACACCCCTGCTGTAAAGGTTTAACTTTTAAAATAGGAATCAGGATATAAATTCTGCTATTCTGTTCAATGCGAGAAATCATACTTTGGCTTCTCCAGCAAAAATACCTTTCAGACAGAGAATAGAGAATTAGCTGATGGCAGTTAGAAAAGATATATTGAACAACTTGGAGAAGAAGCTAATCCAACATATGTTTCCTATGTTCCTCTCCACGCAATTAATAATTCTTGTTACTGTAAACAAACAAAAAACCTTCTACCTATGGGGTAATGAACATTTACAGATTATTCAAAATACCAGTGTGTGTCTCTTTAACATCAAATAGGAATCTGGTTCTGCTCTTTTGAGCAGGTACACTCAGAAAGTCTCAAGGGTACTACTGTATCTCTAAAGATCAAACCTAAAGGCTAGTAGACAAATAACTGAGTCTAAATACAAGGCAAACAAGCAGTAAGAATACTAAAATATAAAACCATTTATTTAACTCTCTATTTACATAATAGAGGAAAACATTTTCATTTGTATTCCTTGTACATAATATGGCCTTATTTCTCTAGTTCATTTCTATTCTATGCATTATGTATCACAATCCACTTCCTTCATTTCTGTTTATAAAATTAGCCTTATTCAGCCGTACTTTCTAAGAAGCAATGATGGGCTTTCTTTTTTCCATACTGAAACTGTCCCTTTACTTCCCATGTGCCCAGAAATATTCTGAGTAATTAAAATAATATAGGTCTAGAGGAATCAATGGAATACTTCCGTCCATCCATCCATCCATCTGAAACTAGGGCTTTGTTTCAATTAATTGGAAAGTAGTACAGAAAAGCAAAGAGATTTCTTCATACTGCTCCTGAATAATTCTGTCACATTTTTCTATTAAGTCAGAATTTAACTTTTGCCACTCTGATGTCTGTGAATGTATAAAGATGTAAAAGTTTTGTTGCATTCCAGATCACTATAAGCCATATTTGAATATCCTAGAACAGGGATGGTGAGGATTTACTTCAAGATAATCTAACATATCATTATTCTTTTGAATATAGATGGATAGATAAAATATAAAAATCAACACATATTTTTAAAAATTACAGAATCTATGAAGATTGAACATGGTTTGCCACTGTCTTTGCTTTGGAAAGATTGACTTGAAAACTGTCGAATAAGAAATACTATGATTGTGTTCTGCCAACTTTGGAGTTATGGTCAAAGTTCTGCATCATTACCTAAGACCTAAGTCTCTCTCTGAATTCCTGACCAATACTTGCAAAGAAATATGTTTAATTAAATTTAATGAGATGTAATGTTTAAGATTAGGCTGCAAATTAATGTCAAAACTTCTTAGTCCCTTGTCACTGTTTATAGGCTTAATTAAAATGAATATTGAACAAACATTGATTTCTTTGTTTTTCTTCTATTAATTACATTGTGCTATCTTATTAGCATTTGTATAGAAAGTTAAGAGAAAATGAATAACATTTTTGATAAGTAACAAAGCTAACTTGTCAAAGTTGGTGGGGTAAAAAAAAACAAAAATACAATAGGTTGTCTAAATTTTCTCTTTCCTCTGCAAATTAAATTCTTCTGGATAACAGAAGTCAATGGGTAGTATATAATGGAGCATCTGTGAGCTTGCTTCTGTAGACTGAGGAGAACAAAACTCTCCTTTAAGCATTTTTTTCCTTGCTTGAATGCACAATTGAGTATAGATTAGAATGTTCAACTGCTAGAAATTAATTATAGCGTAACTAATAATTTATTCTTGGGCATCAATAAAGAAAAATTATGCAATATAGAAATCCAAATATCCAACCCTAGATTTAGGATGACAGATAAAATTTGAAGTGCTTACAGCTATTTGCATGAAGTGTCTCTGATGGGGGAAAAAAGGTTAGCACAATCATAAAATAAGTTTTCAATTTCAGTGTCAAATATAAACATTTATAAATGAATTGAAACAAGCAGGCAAAATAAACACTGAGAATTTACATACAGTAAGGATATTAACATATTAACACTCAAACCAGAGACATTTTCTTTTAAGACATTTCATTTTCAAATATTGTACAATATCTTTGACAATTACGTGGAATTTCTTTTAGAATTCATCAAGAGGTTATAAAGAAAATAAAGTCTTCTATGAATGTAATTCTGTATGAAACTAATTGGAGAGGTTATTACTATTTAATTTTCTGTGTGTCTTCATAATTTCTCAGCAACTATGTGTATATACAAAGGGAAAGATAAATCATAATAAATCTAGTCTGTAATGATGCTTATAAAAGAGCCGTTTTAAAAAAGTTTTTTGTGTTTTCATTTCCCCCCTTAAGTATGGGGCACTGACTTTCCTGTTTTCATGCATGTTCTCACTTGACTGCTACCAATTTACTTCTTTGTTCAGTTTGTAATGCCAGAACATTAAGAAACACATTTGTTTTTCTAGTTTTATTTTAGAAATAGCATGGTTCTTTTTTTAAAGCATCTCCATATGTCATATTTGCTGATAGGAAATGTGTCTGAAACCTGGAACTTATTCAAATAAGAAGATGAGAGTTAGTATGATGTAGTGTCTAAGGGCTGAACTAAAACTGGGAGAAGTGAACATTCACAGGCTGCTTTGGGCTTGCCACAGACTTTCTCAGCCCAATCTAACCCACAGAGTTGTTGTTGGAAAATGGAATGAAGGCAGCTGGCCATATAAGCTGTCTGGTGATCCTGAAAGAAAGGCAATAAATAAATATTTATGGCATAGGGCCGGGCTATCTACGGGACCGCCTGCTGCTACCGAATACCTCTCACCGACCCGTGCGCTCTCACAGAGAGGGACTCCTCAGGGTGCCGTCGGCGCGACAGTGTCGTCTGGCGACGCCCAGGGGAAGGGCCTTCTCTGTGGGGGCTCCCGCCCTCTGGAACGAACTCCCCCCAGGACTCCGTCAACTTCCGGACCTCCGAACCTTTCGTCGCGAGCTTAAAACTCACCTATTCATCTGCGCTGGACTGGGTTAGTTTTTAAACTTATGGGTTTTTAATGGGTTTTTATTCTAAATTTTAACCGTGGCCAATTTAATAAGTTTTTTAATTATATTTTAATCGTATTTATATTGTATTATTTTGTATTTTTTATCAGGCTGTGAACCGCCCTGAGTCCTTCGGGAGAAGGGCGGTATAAAAATTTAAATAATAAATAAATAAATAAAATAAATATGCTAAATAACAATAACGATATCCTGTGTCCAATAAAATATTCTTCAGAACTAAATCAAGAATGAATCTAATTCAGTATTCTATTTCCAATAGCTGACAGTATCATCATGATCATGATCATCATCCCAGAGGAAGAAGAAAATATTTGATTTATCCCTCAAAATCTTAGAGAGATAATATATTGCTTCCTCCCTTTTAAGAATATTTGTTTGGTTAAAATGACTAAAATAGAATAGAATAGAAAAGAAAAGAGTACTTTATTTGGCCAAGTGTAATTAGACATACAAGAAATTTGTCTCTGGTGCAGAAGCTGTCACTGTACAAAGAAAAGCAAGAGAGTAATAATAATAATAATAATAATAATAATAATAATAATAATAATAATAATAATAATAATAATAATAATAGTATCAATATTAATATAAAGAAAATAAAGATAATAATAGTACTGCTACAGCCATATAATATGAGTGATCCAGTTCTACAGAGGATTATTGAGTCTGTCATCTGCACCTCTATAACTGTCTGGTTTGGTTCTGCAAGACACAGACTTCAGAGGATAATTAGAACTGCAGAAAAAACAATTGCTACCAATCTGCCTTCCATTGAGGACCTGTATACTGCACGAATCAAAAAGAGGTCTGTGAAAATATTTACAGACCCCTCACATTCTGGACATAAACTGTTTCAACTCCTACCCTCAAAACGATGCTATAAAGCACTGCACACCAGAACAACTAGACACAAGAACAATTTTTTCCCAAACGCCATCACTCTGCTAAACAAATAATTTCCTCAACACTGTCAAACTATTTACTAAATCTGCACAACTATTAATCTTTTCATCGTTCCCATCACCCATCTCCTTACACTTATGATTGTATGACTCTAACTTTGTTGGTTGTATCCTTACGATTTATATTGATATTTTTTCCTGATTGCTTATTTGTAGCCTATGACTATCATTAAGTGTTGTAACATTAAGTGTTAAATTTGTATCCTATGAGTATCATTAAGTGTCGTAAGTGTTGTACCTTGATGAAGGTATCTTTTATGTACACTGAGAGCATAGTTTTTTCCCAAAGGCCATCACTCTGCTAAACAAATAATTCCCTCAACACTGTCAAACTATTTACTAAATCTGCACTACTATTAATCTTCTCATCGTTCCCATCACCAATCTCTTTCCACTTATGACTGTATGACTGTAACTTGTTGCTGGTAATCTTTATGATTTATATTGATATATTGACCATCATTTGTGTTGTAAATGTTGTACTTTGATGAACGTATCTTTTCTTTTATGTACACTGAGAGCATATGCATCAAGACAAATTCCTTGTGTGTCCAATCACACTTGGCCAATAAAAATTCTATTCTATTCTATTCTATTCTATTCTATTCTATTCTATTCTATTCTATTCTATTCTATTCTATTCTATTCTATGCACCAAGACAAATTCCTTGTGTGTCCAATCACATTTGGCCAATAAAATATTCTATTCTATTCTATTCTATTCTATTCTATTCTATTCTATTCTATTCTATTCTATTCTATTCTAAATGTACATAGACATTAGACAGTACTGTGGGAATTAGGTATTCAGCAGAGTACCAGAGTGGCATGAGGGAAGAAACTGCCTCTGTGTCTAGTTGTTTCAACATGCAATGCCCTTCTCCTGAGGGGAGGAGTTGAAACAGTTTATGTCCAGGATGTGAGGGGTCTGTAGATATTTTCTCAGCCCTCAGACCCATGCAATATATAGGTCTTCTATGGAAGGCAGGCTGGTTGCAGTTCTTTCTGCAGTCTTAACTATCCATTAGAAACTCTACCTGTCCTGTTTGGATGCTGTACCAAACCAGATATTACAGAAGTACAAATAATAGAGTCAATGGTTCCTCTGTAAAACTGTATTAACAGTTCCTGGGGCAGTCTGAATTTCCTGAGCTGACAGAGGAATAACATGCTTTGTGCTTTTTTATGATGGTTCTAATGTTAGGTGACCATTTCAAATCATGGAAGATTATAGAATCCAAAAATATGAAGGATTCTACTGCTAATACTATACTGTTGACTATTGTTGCTAGTTGCGAAGTCGTGTCTGACCCATCGCGACCCCATGTACAACGCTCCTCCAGGCCCTCCTATCCTCCACCACCCTCTGGAGTCCATCCAAGCTCACAGCCACTGCTTCAGTGACTCCAGCCACTTCATTCTCTGTTGTCCCTTTCTTCTTTTGCCCTCAATCTTTCCCAGCATTCGGCTCTTCTCCAATGAGTCCTTCCTTCTCATTAGGTGGCCAGAATATTTCAGTTTCATCTTCAGGAACTGGCCTTCTAAGTCAGGGTTGATCTCCTCTAGGACTGACTGTTGATTATAATAAGAGTAGAATAGAAGGGCTCCTCCTAAAATATTTCACAATATTTCACAAAACCCACAAGTTACAGTTTTATCTGTTCATATAGGTTGAAAGTAAACTGTGAAAGGGGAGATTTCAAGGAACGTCAGTGTCAGATCCGTGTAACTGCCATCCTTCAAGGAAGAAGAGGGATTTGGAGTGTTACATTTAGGACTTTTCCTGAGTATCTAATTTCTTGCCTGATCCTCTTTGTGTAAACTTTGCCTGGGCTGATGCAATTCGTACTCACACTTGCAGATTGGCTGGAATCCACATCGGAAGGTGGACAGAGCTTCCTAATTTCCTTTATACTAACTGCATGCCCTGAGGGACCGCAAAGCCTCCTTTGAGTTTTTTACTTGCTTTCATCCCTTTCAATAAAAGATTCCTTTTGAAATACAAAGTTCTCAAGAGTTCATACTTTCTTGGAAGGGTGGGGAGAAGCTGGTCCTTACATAAAGCAGGCTCTGCAATAGTGGTCAACCCAGAGAGAAAAAAAATTCCCTTAATTTCCACTCTACTGATTACAACAATGCAGTCGGACCCCTGCAACAATGTCCGAACAAAGCAGTGAGCAAGGACAACAATCTGCAACAATGTCCAAATGTAGCAGTGAGCAAGGAGAAGCCGAGTGCAGGGGAGAAACCTCAACAATCACTCAGCCAGACACCGGCTCCATATGTCCAATCGAAGACATTGAACCTGTCCTGGGAAGTCCCATAAAGCCCCGATGGTCGATCGGCATAGGAAAAAAAGTCAAGCTGGGATGGAAGAGCCAAGGGGGTGACCCTCACCCACAGCAGCCATAAGCCTGGGTGGAAAAGGGAGTTGGAGGCCGTCCGATCAGGAAGAGCTGACCGGGGAACCACTGGCGGATGATTGACTGAAGCAGTACATCAACTGTATTGTGATGGAAGCCCTGAAAATCTCAATGTTCAAAGTGTACAGGGTCGCCCACAAAGGAGAGCAGGCAATTCAGTAGCTGAGGAAATTCGAGCCATCACCCCTGACACAGCCACAGATAACCAAGCAGATGACCAAGCTGGTGGACCAGCAGCTATGCCAGGTACCCAACTTCCCACAGTGTTGTGTCTCGCTTGCTCCCCCTGCCGCAGCCAGGCCCCTCTTATCTCCTGCCAGACGCTGATAGTTTGGAAGAATGTCCTGACATGCCTCCAGCCCCCAGCCCTGGCACCATGCCCGGACAGGCCGAACAAGCAAACCTCCCTCCGATAGCATGTGCGCCTGAAGCCAGCCACGAGCTGAGATTACCAACAGCTGGAGACGAAACGATGCAATAGATAGACCCACACTTCCGGAGAATGGAGAGGCGACGTCACCAAAAGGAAGGGAGGGGCAGGCTTGGATAAGTGCTGAGTCATGGAGCCACACCCCATGGCCTATATAAAGGATCTGCTTTCTGGCATTCTCTGAGTCAGGCAAAGTCTAGCTTGGATTGCTGAAGTCACTTCCTGGTCTCCTGCCTGCCTTGAGAACTCTGATAGGACTTTGGCAGAGCTGCAGAGGCACGCTTGATACGGACTCCCCCGACCCGGCCGTCAGTGGAGGAGTGGGACACGACACACAGTCCCAGCACAGGAGATTGTTCTCAGCCAACCCAGGGGCCCAGCTAGAGAGAAAACCCCCTCCATTGGGGGTAAAATTTGAGGAAGACCTCCCCCCCAAAGTGGGGATTTTTCCTGGCTCAAGTCCTCACTTACATGCAAGAGTACGGGCAGAATTTCCCAATCCAGGGGGCACGAGTGTGAGTCATTACCCTAGCCCTAGAAGGAGCAGTGGCCAGATGGATGGTGAGCCTCTATACCTCCGATGCTCCAGACCTCCGAAAATTCGATCAATTCATGACAGCCTTGTGCCACTGTTTCAAAGAACCCCTAGCCAATCACAAAACCTGCGACCACATCAGAGTCATTAAGCAAGGCTGCCATCCTGTAGCGGAATACACTGAAGAATTCTGGGACCTGGCTGACTGAGTTGACTAGCCAGAAGATATTCTAGTCTGCTGGTTCAAAGATGGATTCAATGATGACCTCTACACTGCCTGCCTGGCCTATGGCACCCCTAACTGCCTGCATAAATGGCACCTGAAGGCAGATGAGGCAGAGATTGACATGACCCGAAACTAGTACCGCACTGGCAGGGCCTGGAGAAGATCCCCATCCCAGGGGAAGCAGGAGCCATTCAAACCCCAAAAAACTATGGCACCGAGGCCATCAGGCTGCTTTAAGTGTGGGAAGGAGGGGCACTTCGCAGCAGAATACCAGTCAAAAAACCCCACTGGAAAACCTGATCGCCTGTCGGGGGAAAACCTGCAAAACCCACCCACCCCGCAAGGAAAAGAAATTGCACTGAGAAGCCGAGAGGCTGCAAAATTCCGTTCATCTCCAAAATCAAGGGAAGGACCTCCAATGCCCCGAGAGGACCTGAGCCACTTTGAAAGCAATCCAGAAGATGACCTGCTGGTAAGCAACCCAATTGAAGTGTTCACCCTAACCCTAAGACTTTTTATCCCCAGCTGAGGAAAAGGGAAGGAAGTAGCAGCATTGCTGGACTCTGGGTGCACCCGATGCCTAATTAGCCCAACCCTGGCAGGGAGATTGGGAATTCACCTAAGGAAAATGAAAACCCCCATCGCTTTTTGCCAGCTAGACAGAGCTGTAAGCGGGGGGGGGGCGGGGGGGCAACCAATTTTGCCACGGAACCATTGCAAATTAAGCTGGGGGATCATAGCAAGACCCTCATGTTCATAGTAGCTCCAGGAATGGAATGGCCATTAGTTCTAGGACTAATGTGGCTGCAGAAGTAGAACCCTAAAATTCCAGGGGCATGTAACTTTCACAAACATGAAAGAGGAATAAAAGGAAAGCAGGGAAACGGCAATAACCAGCCACCCTGCTGCACCCACTAGCATTTCCAAAGAATATCAGGATTTAGCTGAGGTATTTAGCAAGGAGGCATCCAATGAACTTCCACCCCGTCGTTCCATGGACTGTGCCATTGAGATAATTTTCCAAAACCAAAATGCCCTGCATATCCCCCAGAGAACTAGACGAACACAGAGTGTTTATCGACAAAAACCTAAAAAGGGGCTTCATCGAAAACCTGACCAAAAATAGCAGCCCCAGTGTTATTCTACGAAAAGAAAGATGGCTCTCTACACCTCTGCTTTGACTACCGTAATCTAAACACGATCAGCGTAGAAAATATTTACCCACTCCCCCTCATGAAAAACATGCTGGCTCACCTCTCTAAAGGAAAAATCTTTTCAAAGCTGGATTTATGAGAGGCATATTGCTGCAACAGAATTAGGGAAGGGGATGAATGGAAGACTGCTTTTAATACCCGCTGGGATGCTATCAATTTAAGGTACTCCCTTTCGGATTACAAGGGGCCCCTGCCATGTTTATGCAATTAATTAACAAGGTGCTCCATGAACATTTATACAAAGGGGTTCTGATTTATCTTGATGACATTCTTATTTACACTGAAACAAAAGAACACATAAAACTAGTCCAAGCAGTTCTTGCTAAACTCCAAGCAACTCTATGCAAAACTCTCTAAATGCAAGTTCTACCAAGAAAGGATTGACTACCTGGGTATAGAATATCCCACAGAGGGGTAGAGATGGATCCACTTACAGGGCCTCTGGTGGCTCAACAGACTAATGCAGTCTGTTATTAACAGCAGCTGCTTGCAATTACTGCAGGTTCAAGTCCCACCAGGCCCAAGTCCCACTCAGGACTTGGCCTTCCATCCTTTATAAGGTAGGTAAAATGAGGACCCAGATTGTTGGGGGAAATAAGTTGACTTTGTATATAATATACAAATGGATGAAGACTATTGCTTGACATAGTGTAAGCCGCCCTGAGTCTTCAGAGAAGGGCGGGATATAAATGCAAATAAAAAAAAAAGTAAAAGCCATCATCGATTGGGAGCCACCTCGAACCTGTAAACAACTACAAAGTTTCCTTGGTTTTGCTAACTTTTACCGTCAATTCATTCCAGCCTTTGTCAAAATCGCCCTCCCCATTACAAACTTGCTAAGGACGAAAGTGGGGGGGACCAAAACCAAGGCAACCCCTCAACTGGACAATGGAATGCCAAATGGCATTCAAAAACTTAAACAGCTATTCTCAGCCGAACCAATCCTAAAACAACCAGACCCAGAACACCTGTTTGGCATCCAAGCAGATGCCAGTGACGTGGCAGTAGTAGCAGTCCTACTTCAAAACAATGAATGGACAATTGCAACCATGTGCATACACATCCAAGAAACTGACAGAAACCGAGCAAAGATGGGGCCATATGGGAGAAATAGGCTTATGCAGTATGATGGGCCCTCCTCGCATGGAAACAATTCTTAGACGGGAACAAAATACCCTTTGAAGTCTGGACTGACAATAAAACTTAGAAGCTCTGAAGACCCCATGAAAACTCTCCCCCAAACAAATACATTGGGTACAATACTTTAAACATTTTAATTTTACCCTCAAATATCTCCCAGGAAGAAAAAAATTCTTAGCTGATGCCTTGTCCAGAAAACCCCAATACAACAGTAAAAAGACTGAAATTGTTAAACCTATGCTCCAAACACCCCAGCTAGCCTCCAAAATTGTTACCCATGCACAAGCCGAAAAAGAACTGCTTGCCGACAATACAGTAGTCTCAAAATCTAAGGAGGCACTACTTACGGACAACTGGTTCTAGGCACACAAACACATTTGTTTGCTCAAAGATGATTTAGCCTAGGTTGAAAACAAACTTTACATCCCTGCTACCCAGGGGTGAAATGCTCCCAGTTCGGACCGGCTCATGCGATCCGGTAGCGATGGTGGCTGTTGGTTCGGAGGACCGGTAGCAAAAATCCCTGGCCCTGGCCCCCTGCCTCTGCTGAGCTGCACCATCAGCAGAGGGTTTTTTTTACTTTTAAAAGCAGGTTTTTCTTCAGCCGACACAAGCCTTTAAAAGTAAAAAAAGCCTTTGAGGATCCCGCCCCCTCAGCTGAGATCGGCAGAGCCTTTAAACTTTTTAAAAAAAAATTTTAAAGGCTCCTCTGGCGATTTCACGTGAGTTTCTCATCAGCAGAACCTTAAAAAACATGTTTTCTGTAGAAAACCTCCTTTTAAGAGATTCTAAGGCACTTACCTGATTACTGATCGAACGCATGGCTTTTTTCCCAGCCCGAAAGCCCCAGTTTCACTTTCAGCACCAGACAGAATCAGTTGCTTAGCTAATCTATTTCATTACTGAGCAACTAATGCTGGCTGGCTTTGCTGGCTGAGGAACTCTGGGAATTGAAGTCCACAAATCTTAAAGTTACTAAGGTTGGAAACCCCTGATCTAAAAAAATATCAATAAATAAAATAAAATAATAAAATAAAATATTTGTGCAGTTTTCTGTGATTTGGTGTGTTTCTGGAGTGTTTCACTCTAACCACACAAACACACAAAATCTCAGAAAGCTGTATGTGGTATTGTGTGTGTGTGTGTGTGAGTTGTGTTGTGTGTGTGTAAAGTGTCAAAGTTGGTTTTTGAGCTTTTTGTGGCTGTGTGAAGTGTGAAGTGCAGCTGCTTTTACATTGTGTGTGAGTCAGTTGTGTTGTATTGTGTTGTGTGTGTGTAAAGTGTGAAAGTTGATTTTTGGTACCTCATTGTTTTTTATACTTTGTTTATTATTTTTATTATTTATTTATTGGCCACACCCACCCAGTCATCTGACCACCAAGCCATGCCCACAATTAAGCCATGCCCACAGAATTGGTAGGGGAAATTTTTAGATTTCACCCTTGCTGCTACCCAAAGTTTAAAGCTTATGAAATGATGCCACGACTCCAGGATAGCTGGACATTTTGGATTTGTGAAAACACTTCACCTTATCAAAAGGCAATTCTGGTGGCTACCCTTTAAAAAAGACATTGAGAGCTATATGACTAGCCGCCCCACCTGCGCAGCTGCAAAAAGTCAAAATGGAAAGTCCCCAGGGCTCTTACAAACTGTAGCAGTCCCTTCAACACCTTTGAGCGAGATTTCTATGGATTTTATAGTGGAGTTGACTGACAGCTCAGGAAACACAGTTATTTGGGTTGTAATAGACCTCTTTTCAAAGCAGGTCCATTTCATACACTGCCAGAAGATTCCAACAGCCAAGGCATTAGCAAAAATGTTTTTAGTCCACATTTACTGCCTCCATGGAGCTCCCCAACAGATTATCTCAGACAGGGGCATCCAATTTACCTCCAAATTTTGGTGGGCTTTTTAAAATCTATTAGGCTTTGTCCAGGGGCTGTCATCTTCACACCACCCCCAGACGAATGGGGGGGCTGAAAAAATGAATGGTATATTGGAGCACTATCTAAGATGTTTTATTAACTACCAATAGGACAATTGGACTGACCTGTTACCTTTTGCTGAAGTAGCTTACAACAACTCTACACAGTAGCACTGGTTTCACCCCTTTTCAGGTAGCCATAGGACAAGAATTTAACCCCATGCCAGAGCTATTAGAATAGAATAGAATAGAATAGAATAGAATAGAATAGAATAGAATAGAATAGAATAGAATAGAATAGAATAGAATAGAATTTTTATTGGCCAAATGTGATTGGACACACAAGGAATTTGTCTTGGTGCATATGCTCTCAGTGTACATAAAAGAAAAGATACGTTCATCAAGGTACAACATTTACAACACAAATGATGGTCAATATATCAATATAAATCATAAGGATTACCAGCAACAAAGTTACAGTCATACAGTCATAAGTGGAAAGAGATTGGTGATGGGAACGATAAGGAACCTGACATCCCCTCCCTTAAAGAGTGGATAAACAACCTACAAACCACTTGGCCAATGGTCAGACTAGCTCTACAAGAGGCCAGAGCAGCTTTTAAAATTCAAGCTGACAAGAAACGCTGCGAATCCAAACCATTCAAGGTTGGGGACTGCGTATATCTATCCACAAAGTTTCTGAAATCCTTACAACCGACTAAGAAACTGGGACCAAAATTCATTGGCCCATTCCCCATCACCAGAATCATAAACCCTGTCTCAGTAGAACTCCTCCTTCCTAAGACACTTAGGCAGGTTCATCCAGTGTTTCACTGCAGCCTACTCAAGCCAGAAATCACTTCAAAAGTCAGACCCCCTTCACCCACACCTCCAACCCCGATTATGGTGGAAGGAGAACAACATTTGGAAATCAAGGACATCCTTGACTCTCGCACTCATCATCGCTCCACACAATATCTAGTGGCATGGAAACACCTACCATCCTCTCAGAACGACTAGGTAGCCAAAAAACATGTAAAAGCCCCACACTGTTATGGAAATTCCACCTGAAATACCCACACATACAATCTTAAATCTTACTGTATTGTATGTTTTATGTTTTTCTAGGTGGATTTTCCTTGTTTCTGAGGAAACCAATATGTCAGATCCGATCTGCCATTCTTCGTGAAAGAAGGGGGGATTTGGAATGTCACATTTAGGTCTTTTCCTGAGTATCTAATTTCTTGCCTGATCCTCTTTGTATAAACTTTACCCTGATTTATAACTGTTGCCTGGCGTCAGGAATCCTTGAAGAAATCTCACAACTTGGGAAAAAGTGGGAACGAGTGGATTGTAAAAAGAACCCTGAGAAACTCTTCATATCTGTTTCTCAGCGAGGCTGACGCAATTCATATTCACACCTGCGGATTGACTGGAATCCACATCAGAAGGTGGGCAGGGGCTCCTAATTTCCTTTATCCTGAACTGCATGCCCTGAGGGACCCCAGATCCTGCTTTGAGTTTTTGACATGCTTTCATCCCTTTCAATAAAAGATTCCTTTTGAAATACAAAGTTCTCAAGAGTACGTATTTTCTTAGAAGGGTGGGGAGAAGCTGGTCCTTACAGTCAATCTGTTGCAGCAGCATTTTCTCTTCTGTCTTCAAGTACTAGCAATGACTATAAAACAACTAAAGCACTAACACATAAGTAGTTCTAATCTGTGTTTGCATATCATTATCAGCCACACTTAGAATACTGCAACCAGTTTTGGTCACCACAATATAAAAAAGATGTTGAGACTGGAAAGAGGGCAGAAAAGAGCAACAAAGATGACTGGGAGCTGGAGACTAAGGCATGAAGAACAGTTGCTGCAATTGGATACGTCTAGTCTTGGACTGGGGTAATATGAAAGCATTGTTCCAGTATTTGAGGGGCTGTCACAAAGATGAATGGGGCAAACTATTTACAAAGCATCAGAAGGCAAGACAAGAACCAATGGATGGAAACTAATCAAGGAGAGAAACAGCCTAGAACTAAGGAAAAAATTCCTACCAGTGAGAACAATCAATCAGTGAAATGCCTTGTCTTCAGAAGTTGTGGGTGCCCCATCACTGGAGATTTTAAAGAGACTTGTCTGAAATGGTATATTGACTCTCCTGATTGTGCAGGGAGTTGGACTAGATGATTTCCAAGTTCCCTTCCATCTCTGATATTCTATGACGGTGTCAAACTGGCAGCCCTCAGATGTGTAACGTGCAGGCCACACTCACCCTGGCTCCGCAAGAGCAAAAAATGTCATGATACTTATTTATTTTATTTTTATTTATTTATTTATTTTGTCACAACAGTATATATAAGCATAAGCATGAACGCAACTATATAATATATAATATATATAATATATATATAAGCACAAGCATGCAACAACCACATCAATTGAATATAATGAAAGAAAACAATAGGACAGGAACGGTAGGCACGTTTGTGCTCTTATGCACGCCCCATATGGACCTCTTAGGAATGGGGTGAGGTCAATAGTAGAGAGTTTTTGGTTAAAGCTTTGGGGTTTTGAGAAGAGACCTCAGAGTCAGGTAGTGTGTTCCAAGCATTAACAACTCTGTTACAGAAGTCATATTTTCTGCAATCGAAGCGGTTAACATTAAGTTTAAATCTATTGTTTGCTCTTGTATTGTTGTGATTGAAGCTGAAGTAATCTTCAACAGGAAGGACATTGCAATAGATGATTCTATGAGTTAAACACAGGTCCTGTCGAAGGCGGTGGAGTTCTAAGATTTCTAAACCCAAGATTTCAAGTCTGGTGGCATAATTTATTTATTTATTTATTTATTTATTTATTTTATTTTATTTATTAAATTTGTATACTGCCCTTCTCTCAAAGGACTCAGGGCAGTTCACAACCAATAAAACCACAATACATATGATACAGATTAAAAACAATGTAAAAAACTAATTCAATATTCAGCCTAAAATTTTTTAAATACAATTACAATTAGAAAGCAAGACAAGAACCAATGGATGGAATTAAGGTATTTTGTTGTATTCAGAGGAGTGGAGAACTCGTCTTGTAAAATATTTCTGGACACGTTCAATTGTATTGATGTCTGAAATGTGGTATGGATTCCAGACAGGCGAGCTGTATTCAAGAATGATACGTCATGTGACACAATCGAGTTTGACACCCGTGTTCTATGATATGTTCTATGTTATTCATTCTATTCTCTATTAAAAATAGATGAAACCTCATCTTATGACTAACTTAGATCACATAAGCAACAGGTGGTTCAAAAATAGTCAATAGTTTTACAACGGATTCTGGTACTGACATGTACATATGTTTACTGAAAGAAAATTCCAGATAATCAAGGTCACATTTTCTAATAGAATGTAAAAGTTGTTGCTGGATAAAAGTAAATTTGAAAAATGGAAAGGTTGTCATGAGTCAAGTAATTAATATTTATTGCATGCTCAATAGCTTTTCCATGTGGGTTGTGTTAATAAGTTATAAAAAGCAAACAGAGGATCCAATCCTGCCTATAGAACTGTTTTTCTATAATGACGGGATAAATATGAGTGAATTCAATTACGCAATTTTCTATTTAATACAATGCACTCTTTTAAGGAAATTTTGCTACTTGATACTGCTGAATGCCTTAATTTGGTCATTTGAAAATAACCATCTAAAAAAAGAATAGTATTTATTTTGAGGCTTTTCTATTTTTGAATAATGATACATGTTAAAAGTATCATTGACCAAAAGCTAATCTCATTTCCTTTTATAGTAAAACAACAGAAACTGAATTTCCTGCTAAAAAGCTCTCCATATAATATGTATCTGCCAATTTATGCAGTACTGTAATGAAGAAATAGTAGACTGAAACCAAAATTAAGCTCTTCAGTTAAGCTCAATAGAATTTTTTCAATGTTATTTAATGCTCATCAAATCATTACAGCCAACATGATTATTAATGGTAATTCAGTTAACATGAATGTATCCTACTGAGAAAAATCTGAACAATGCCATGGATTTAATACCAAAAGATTTTATGTTATTTATTTAGTTAACAAATTTATATACCTAATACTCCTTCCTCCTCCTATTTTCACCACAACAACAGCCCTGTTAGGTGAGTTGGACTGAGAGAGAATGTCCTAAGGTCAACACAGTTAGCTTTCATGGGACTAGAACTCATGAATGTATGCTTTCTAGTTTGGTGCCTTAACCTGTAAAGCCTATAGATTTTATAAAGACTGAACGAAAAAGTATGACTTGTACTTGACTACTAAATTGTAGTACTGTCATAATACATAGCAGTTTGCCTGAATTATCAAGTTATGTATATTTGCTTGTTGAATGCTGTTAAAATACAGTGACAACTGAGTTTCCAGAATCTTAGTATTAGCAGATAATCTATTGAACGTGAACTATATATTGCCCCTGAAGAATTGTTTTGCATCCATTTTTTCCATTTGCAGTTGGACAAATTGTAAAATAGAAGCATCAGTACTTTGACCTCTTGGCCCAAATTCATCTCTTAAAAGACATGGATTTTTATCCCACTGTCTGCTATAATATGATAATTAAAGAATGAAGGTAGTATGGAGGTACCACCTTGACAGAGGAAAAAGGATAGGGAAGGATATGTTACCTTTCAATCATTCATCCCTGTTTCTGAAATATCCAGGAAAGCAACTGGCTAATTTTTAAAAAGTGGAACAGTTTGCCAAATATTTTGTAGAAAACCCTAAAGGAAGAAAAAAACATCTCAACAAGATGGGTTGATGCAAATATAGGAAAGCAAGTATTTCTGGAGCATTTACTGTATATTTGTGGACTCGTTTATCTTTACAATTTTATATATATATATAATGTATTTAGCCTATAGGTCAGCCAATAGTGGTAACAATAGAATCAGTAAATAACAATAAAATATTTTTCAAAATCAGAGTCAGTTTGAAGCTAAGGCACTAAATCAGGAGTAAGGAAACTTGATAGCTAGTCCTGCCTTAGACATGGAAGCCAGCTGAATGTCTTTGGACCAGTCACTTTATCTCAGCTTAGGAAGATATATAATATATAGTTGCACTATATGTAAGAAATAACTACATCTCTACAGAAATAGAGCACAACAATGATGAAAATTATCTTGAATGCATTTGGGTCAATATTAAAGTGGGGGGAATGATATTGCCATAGGTCTATAGGCCACCCAACCAAACAGAGGAAGTAGATGAACTAACTAAGGTATGTAGGAAGCACCTCACAGTAGTAATAGGGAATTTTAACTACCCTGACATCAACCTGGAGACAAACTCTGCACCAAGTGGAAGATCTAACAGGTTCCTAACAAACCTAGTAGACAACTTTGTTTCCCAAAAAGTAGAGATGGGAACAAGGGGATCAGTCATACTGGACTTAATTCTCACTAACAGAGATGAAATGATAGAAGGTGTTGAAGCTACAGGAACCTTGGAGGCAAGTGATCACGCAATATTGGAATTCAACATTATGCAAACACAAGTAGTAGAACAAAGTCAAACTAGATTCTTGGACTTTAAGACAGATAATATCAATAAACTTAGAGAGAGCTTGAGAAGGATTCCATGGATGAGAATCCTCAAGGGGAAAACAACTCAAGAAGCTTGGGAAATTTTGTATTGTGAGATTATAAAAGCCCAGTCTAACACAATACCAGTGAAGAAGAAAAATAATAATAGATCTCAAAAGAAACCAGCATGGATGCATAAAGAACTATCTGACAAATTGAAAGACAAAAAGGACAAATATAAAAAGTGGAAAGAGGGGCAAATAACTAAGGCAGAATATCAGCAACTAGCCCGAGCCTGTAAAGATGAAGTGAGGAAAGCTAAGGCTCACAATGAGCAAAGGCTAGTGACAAAAGTAAAAAAATAACAAAAAAAATTCTTCCAACATGTTAAAAACAAGAAAAAAGTCAAGGAAACAATTGGCCCATTGCTGGGAGAAAGTGGCAAGGAGGTGACAAGCAGCAGGGAGAAAGCAGATCTACTTAACTCATTTTTTGCATCTGTCTTTACACAAAAGGAAAAAAACAATCCAACCTATCAAAAACAGCACCACAAAAAACAGATTAGAAACACAAGTTAAAATAGGGGGGGGAATGGTAAGTGAACACCTGTCTACCCTAGACGAGTTCAAATCACCGGATGGATTACACCCCAGGGTTCTGAAGGAACTGGCAGACGAGATCTCAGAACCAGTGAACTATATCTTTCAAAGATCCTGGAGCACAGGGGAACTGCCAGAGGACTGGAAAAGAGCTGATATAGTTCCCATCTTCAAAAAAGGGGGGAAAAAACAGATCCAGGAAACTACAGACCTATCAGCCTGACCTCAATACCAGGGAAGATTCTGGAAAAGATAATCAAGCAACAAATCACCGAACCCCTAGAAGCAAACAAAGTAATAACCAAAAGCCAACATGGGTTTGTCAAAAACAGATCATGCCAGACTAATCTTATTGCATTCTTTGACAAAGTGACAAAATTAGTGGACCAGAGGAATGCTGTCGATATAATTTACTTGGACTTCAGTAAAGCAGTTGATAAAGTAGACCATAACCTACTACTAGATAAAGTAGAAAAATGTGGGTTAGACAGCACCACCACCAGATGGATTCGTAACTCGCTGACCAACCGTATTCAACATGTAGTCCTCAACAGAACTACATCCACATGGAGGGAAGTATGCAGTGGAGTACCCCAAGGCTCTGTTTTAGACCCAGTACTCTTCAACATCTTCATCAATGACTCGGACAAGGGGATAGATGGGGAACTCATCAAATTTGCAGATGACACCAAGCTGGCAGGAATAGCCAACATTCCAGAAGATAGGCTCAAGATACAGAAAGATCTTGACAGACTTGAACATTGGGCTCTATCTAACAAAATGAAATTCAACAGTGAAAAAAGTAAGGTTCTACATTTAGGCAAAAAAACCAAAATGCACAGGTACCATATATGTGGTACCTTGCTCAATAGTAGTAACTGTGAGAGGGATCTTGGAGTCCTAGTGAACAACCATTTAGATATGAGCCAGCAGTGTGCAGCAGCTGCCAAGAAAGCCAACTTAATTCTGGGCTGCATAAACAGAGAGATAGAATCAAGAACATGTGAAGTGTTAATACCACTTTATAATGCCTTGGTAAGGCCACACTTGGAATATTGCATTCAGTTTTGGTCGCCACGATGTAAAAAAGATGTTGAGACTCTAGAAAGAGTGCAGAGAAGAGCAACAAAGATGATTAAGGGACTGGAGGCTAAAACATATGAAGAAGGGTTGCAGGAACTCGGTATATCTAGTTTAATGAAAAGAAGGACTAGGGGAGACATGATAGCAGTGTTCCAATATCTCAGGGGTTGCCACAAAGAAGAGGGAGTCAAACTATTCTCCAAAGCACCTGAGGGTAGAACAAGAAGCAATGAGTGGAAACTAATCAAGGAGAGAAGCAACTTAGAACTAAGGAGAAATTTCCTGACAGTTAGAACAATTGATCAGTGGAACAACTTGCCTGCAGAAGTTGTGAATGTTCCAACACTGGAAATTTTAAAGAAAATGTTGGATAACCATTTGTCTGAAATGGTGTAGGGTTTCCTGCCTGGGCAGGGTGTTGGACTAGAAGACCTCCAAGGTCTCTTCCAACTCTGTTATTATTATTATTAAGATGAACCACCTCTGAAATCTTGCTAAGAAAACTGCATAGACCTGCTTCCAGGAATCAAGTCTGACTCAAAGTTACAAAACAAAAACAAGCTTTACACAATAAGGTAAAACAACCTGATGAAATTGCATTGAAGTGTCCATGGATGGGTGAGGAAAATGCAAAAACCTGAGTGAGTTTTGTATTTTAGAATAGAATAGAATTTTAGAATAGAATTTTATTGGCCAAGTGTGATTGGACACACAAGGAATTTGTCTTGGTGCATATGTTCTCAGTGTACATAAAAGAAAAGATACGTTCATCAAGGTACAACATTTACAACACAATTGATGGTCAGTATATCAATATAAATCATAAGGATTGCCAGCAACAAGTTACAGTCATACAGTCATAAGTGGAAAGAGATTGGTGATGGGAACGATGAGAAGATTAATAGTAGTGCAGATTCAGTAAATAGTTTGACAGTGTTGATGGAATTATTTATTTAGCAGAGTGATGGCCTTCGGGAAAAAACTGTTCTTGTGTCTAGTTGTTCTAGTGTGCAGTGCTCTATAGCATCGTTTTGAGGGTAGGAGTTGAAACAGTTTATGTCCAGGATGCGAGGGGTCTGTAAATATTTTCACGGTCCTCTTCTTGATTCGTGCAGTATACAGGTCCTCAATGGAAGGCAGGTTGGTAGCAAATATTTTTTCTGCAGTTCTAATTATCCTCTGAAGTCTATGTTTTTCTTGTTGGGTTGCAGAACCGAACCAGACAGTTATAGAGGTGCAAATGACAGACTCAATAATTCCTCTGTAGAACTGAATCAGCAGCTCCTTGGGCAGTTTGAGCTTACTGAGTTGATGCAGAAAGAACATTCTTTGTTGTCCTTTTTTAATGATGTTTTTGATGTTGGCTGTCCATTTTAGATCTTGTGATAAGATAGAACCTAGAAATTTGAAGGTTTCTACTGTTGATACTGTGTTGTCTAGTATTGTGAGAGGTGGAAGTATGGAAGGGTTTCTCCTAAAGTCTACCACCATTTCTACGGTTTTCAGTGTGTTCAGTTCCAGATTGTTTTGGTTGCACCACAAGGCTAGTCATTCGACCTCTCATCTATATGCGGATTCGTCATTGTCTCGAATGAGACCAATCACTGTTGTGTCATCTGTGAACTTCAGTAGCTTAACAGATGGATCGTTGGAGATGCAGTCATTGGTATACAGAGAGAAGAGAAGTGGGGAGAGCACACAGCCTTGGGGGGCCCCTGTGCTATTTGTACAGGTATTTGATGTGATCTTGCTTAGCTTCACCTGCTGCTTCCTGTTTGTTAGGAAATTTTATTTTATTTTATTTTTATTTAATTTAATTTTTATTTAATTTAGTTTAATTTTATTTTATTTTCTGTAAATTGCTGCAACACTGCTACTGGCTCTGTGTTTGGCCATTTGATATTTTCAAGACACATTTAAGCATAATACCCAGTGCCAAAAAATACTCAAGGAAGTGATTTCACTTCCTTAAAAAACCAAGTATTTAACTTTTCGATATCTGTATTGCTAAGTTTACATTTGCAGCCAAGGGTTGCACACAAATATTCTATTTTCTGGACCATGCAAACAAGAATTTTTTTGCATGGAGTTACTCTAAAAATGTTGACAAAACAAAGGAGATTATTGTTGATTTTATAAAGAGCTGGTATAGTTATACTCCATTTTGTATGAAGGTTGCTGCTGTGGAGGTGGTCAATAGTATTAAGTATCTGGAATTGCAGATAACTAACAATCTGTCTTGGTCTCTTCACATGTTATCTTTAGTGAAGCGTGTGTAGCACTACCCCAGTAAAGGTTGCTGGAATCTGGGTTCTCCTGGCCCTCTTTCTCATCAACCAGGTGCCTTCTCCTGCTATAGTCCATTGTTATAGCTGCCAGTCCTCAGGCACCTCTATTTGCCCGGGTCAGCTGGACTATGCAATCTTGTCATTCCAGCCTGTCCCTGTGCAATCTTCTCCCAGAATGCAGCTGATATGGTGAAGTGGTGGGGTAGTGGTCAGGCAGCTGGTCTCTCTCCCTCTCCCTCTCTCTCTCCCCCCACCACATGCTGGTCTCTCCTTTCACAGCCTTTGCTCCTTTGTTGATTCCTCTGCTTCCTTTCACTCAATCTTTCTCTTTCTCCTTCTTCCTCTCATTATTTTCTCTACCTTTCCTCTCACTCTTTTTTTTACCTTTCCCTCACACTCCTTTCTCTACTGTTCCCTCAGGCTTGCCCCCAGAAGCCGCTCTTCTTTCTATCACCTTCTCTATCCCTCACTCTCCTCAGGATTGCCCTGCCGATGCCTCTTTCCTCTTTTCCCTTCCGGCTGCGCTGCACTGCATTACTCTAATAGAGCTTCAGCATCCCTTGCTGCCCTAGTTTCACACACACACACACACACATTGCGCACAGAGCTGATCAGCTGTGGCTGCCCTTCTGATCCTGGGGTCTCAGCCGAGCTTCATAGATCTGCTGCTCCAGCTAACATCCCCCCCCCGACCTTTGTGTGCTGCTCCCAGTGACAGCGGAGTCTGTCAGAAGCACCAATCAACTGGAGCTGCAAGCTCCGATCCTAGGACCTCAGCAAAGCCTCAACACCACAGTTCCAGCTGACTCTCCCCCAGGCCTGTGCTGCCACTTCAATCTTCAACTTCCCACTACACATGCAAACAAGCATTTGCATTTCCTGCATCAGATGAATAGAGCACATCTTTCTCCTTCTATCCTAACTACTTTTTACAGAGGCATAATTGAGAGCATTTTAACAAATTGCATCACTGTTTGGTTTGGTGGCACCAATGCCTCAGGTAGAAAGTCCATACAGAGAGTGGTAAGGACAGCTGAGAAGGTTATAGGAAGCTCGCTTCCTGTTATTCAGAATATTGCTTATAAGTGCTATGTGCTTAGAACTCAAAGCATTGTTAGAGACCTCACATCAGGGGTGAAATCTAATTTTTTTTGCTATTGGTTCTGTGGGCATGGCTTGGTGGGTGTGGCTGGGTCATGTGACCGGGTGGGTGTGGCCAACTTGTAAAATGTGGTGAAACTCACTTAACAATGCTCTTGCTTAGCAACCAAAATGTGGGGCACAATTGTTTGTTTGTTTGTTTGTTTGTTTCTTTCTTTCTTTCTTTCTTTCTTTCTTTTTTTCTTTCTTTCTTTCTTTCTTTCTTTCTCTTGCCTCTCTCTGTCTCCCTCTCCCTTCCTCTTTCTTTCTCTTTCTCTCTTTCTTTCTCTCTCTCTATCACTCTCTCACACACACACTCTCACACACACACACACACACACACACACCTGGTCTGGGCACACAGACAGAGCCCTTCCCGGGGAGTTTTTCTGCGTGGATGCTTCTGGCAGTAGTGATGGTGGCGGTGGCGGCAGCAGCAGAGCTTGCCTGGGCTCCCCCACCATCCTGGAACTACGCTGCACCGGGGGTGAGTTTTCCCACATGGGCGATTCCGGCAGCAGCAGCAGCAGTGGCAGAGCTTGCCTGGGCTCTCCTGCCATCCCAGAACTGTGCTCGCCGGGGAGTTTTCCCACATGGATGCTCCCGGCAGCAGTGGCAGTGGCAGAGCTTGCCTGAGCTCCCCTGCCATCCTGGAACTGCACTGCGCCGGGGAGTTTTCCTGTGCGGCCAGGGTGCCGATGGCAGCGACGGTGGCGGCAGAGCACACCCTGCCCTTCAGGGACCCAAAGGTGGGTAGCCCGGCCCAAAAGCAGCACGTTCCCCATCATGGGCTGGATGCAGGGGAGGAAGGCAAGCGGGCGGCAGTCAGCCAAAGGCCCTGCAAAAGCCAAGCGCAAAAGTCAAGTGCGCCAGGCCCAAAAGGTGAGCGAGCCTTGCCAGGTCCCACCAAGGCCAAGCACACCCTCCCCACCACCGTTGCCAGCATCGGCTTACCTTCTAGATCCTCTCCCTGCAGCCCTGTCATGCTTTCCTCAGTTTCCTGCCTTCCATGTGGCCTTCTGCTTGCCTGCCTTCACAAGCTGACCAAGGGGACACTAGGAAGGCCACATGGAAGGCAGGGAAGCATGGCAGGGCTGTGGGCAACAGACTGGTTTGGGGACGTGGCCAACTGGCATTTATCCATGTTGTCCAGATGTCTGGTAGGTGGGAGGTCTCATTCCGTTTGTTCATGTAACATGAACAAACGGGACGACACCTCCCGCCTACCAGACATCTGGAAGCTAGCCTTAGTCAACAAACGAGTCCCAGCCACGAAAATTGACACTAGACCCAAGATAACACATAACGCCACCACCAATCATCCTCACCAGATTCAAACCCAAACCCATCCCACAGACGAAACAACCACCATCAGAAGCTAGACCATACTGGCACCACTGGCTGCTGTGCCCCCCTCCGATCCCCACACAAAGCAAGCTGACACACGCCAGGAACACATGACAAGACCTTGAACTTAGAGCCAAACCAAAACCCGGGATGCCATCTGCTCAAGATATCACATCACAGAACTCCAGAGGCCACAACACCAAAGCTCAGGAACAAAAGACTAGGACCACACCCACACAGGATGCTATGAAACAGCCGACCAATCTGCAAACACTCACTCCATTTACCAATCAAGATGCAACCACGCAGCCAACCAACCCGGTCACAGCAACACTCCCCACCTCGACCAATCTGCAAACACCCACTCCATCTACCAATCAAGGTGCAACCACACAGTCAACTAACCCCCTCACAGCAACACTCCCCACCTTCCCACCAGTATTCATAGAGAGACGGCAGCTCCGACCACGCTTTGCTTGCACAAGCACGGAGCCAAAAGCACCAGCGTGAAGATGATGAGTGAGACCTCGTCAGAGAGTTTTTTTTTTTACTTTTAAAAGCATTTTTTCTTCAGCCGAAAAAATGCCTTTAAAAGTAAAAAAAAAAAAGCCTTTGATGATCCCATGGCTCAGCTGGGATCATCAGAACCCTTTAAACTCTTTTTTAAAACAACCTCTTCCACCGAAGAGATTGTAAAGAAAAGGTTTTAAAAGGCTCCTCTGGCGATCCCAACTGAGTTGCCTGATCACCAGAACTTTTAAAAAACATGTTTTTTACAAGCTCTTTGGCCGAAGAGGTTGTTAAAACAATCCTTTTAAGAGGTTCTGGGCTGCGATCAGGCAACTTCAGCTTGGATCGTCAGAGGATTTTAAAATCTTTTTTTCCTCTGGCGATCCCAGATGAGTTTCCTGATCATCACAGGCTTTTAAAATCATTTTTTAACAATCTCTTACAACAGCCCCCACCCATGCCCACCCAATCGCCTGTCCCCACTTACTTAATTGCTGCTTGCTTTGCTTCAGCTGCTGCAATCAGTTGCATCAGCTAGCAAATGAATCTGCCTGCCTGCAATCCATCTCCTCAGTGTACAACTCAATCTGCCTGCCTCCAGTTGGGTAAGTAAACTATTAAAAAATAGTTAATTGTTTTTTTTAAGGAGTTGAGTTTTTTAGACAGCAATTTAAAGTTCAGGAAGTTTTAAATTTAGCTGCCTTTATCTAAAACAGGGGTCTCCAACTTTAGTAACTTTAAGGCTTGTGGACTTCAACAATAAACCTCTTCTCTTCTCTTCTCTTCTCTTCTCTTCTCTTCTCTTCTCTTCTCTTCATGACTTGGGGTAAGTATGAACATTTAGTGAGTTTTTTTTCTCTGCCCTATTGCTGTTCTCTACTTGTTTGATGCTTAAAAAATTAGTTTGCAGGTAAGGAGTTGAATATTTCCTTACCTACAAGTTGAGGATTCATTTAGATTTTGAAACTGCAATATCAAGACCTCTGTGAAAATTGTTTTTTTTTTAAATATATGTTTTATTAATACTTTTTTTAATATATCACATAAAAAATTCCATATCTATCTGAACAGCGTGTTGTCTGGGCACAATTAACTTTAAGTAGAAATGTCATATTGATCAACAATAACCATCATAATAAACATAATAAACATATCAGTAATAATCACAAAATAGTAATGCAATTAGTTTATTTTACAAAGTTTTCAATACAAAAGTTCTTATTATTTTTTGGATCTTTTTAGATTCTAATCTCTGATTCTGTTAATTGACCATTAGTAAAACAAGTCCCATGTCTAAAAGTATTCTGTTTCTTCCCTTTGTTGTCTTTTAAATGTTAATCTGTCCATCTCAGCACATATAATATTTTTATAACACTTTCATCTGTAGGGATCTCTTCATTTTATCATTGTGCAAACACAACTCTTGCTGCCATTAATACATGTAAAATTAAATATATTTTCCCTTTGTCATATTGTTCTCGTAATATACTCAACAAGAATATCTCTGGTTTCAAATCTATATGTTGTTTTATTATTTTTTCTAGCCAAGTTGTATTTTAGACCATTTTTTTTTTACCTTTGAGCATGTCCACCACATAGGATGAATCTGGTATCTGATTGTATTTCCAACATTTAGCTGATAAATTTTCATACATTTTTGCTAATCTTAGATGCCACATATAAAACATTTTATATAAGTTCTCCTTATCGTGTGAATTCCTGGATAGCAAGACAAAGAAATCTTCTGAGAGACATTGTTATTTATTTTACTACTAGAACAGTGAGAAATGAGATTTTACAAGCTTCTTTTAAAGGAGACAAGATTCAAGCGGCTGGTCAAGATATTTTAATACTAAAGGAAATTCCCCCAAAAATGTTGAGAGGTAGGAAGGAGTTTGCTTTTTTGGTGAACAAACTTAAAAAACGTCAGATTGAGTATAGATGGGACATCCCAACTGGTATAATAGTTTATCATGAAGGGAAAGCACATCGTCTTAATACAGTTAGTAAAGCACGAGAGTTTTATGCTTATGTGCTTAAAGCTGGAAGTCCACCATCTCCGAATGGTAGGAGAAAGGAAGGCAAAATTAAAGAAAAAGAAGTGATAGTAATGGAAGAAGACCTTTTACAAGTGTTGGATGTATCTAAGATGGGATCAGAGCTTCCAAAAGAGCCAAGGATGACAAGAGCAGCTGTCAAACGCAAGGAACAAAAAGAAAAGGCTCAACAGGCTCAATCTGCTATTACCAAGACGGAAACAGTGGGAGGAGCAAGGCCCAAAGAAAGATATGATTTGCGGCTGGTGCTTCAAAAGTTTCCGATTGCTGATAATGGCAATTAGACTTTTATCTTGGAATGTTAATGGATTAAACTCACCACAAAAGAGAAGAAAGATATTTCATTATTTGAAGCAATTTAAAAATGACATTGTATGTTTACAAGAAACACATATTAGAACATTAGACCAGAAATATTTGATAAATTCAAAATTGGGAATACATTTTGTTGCATCTGCTACAAAAAAGAAGAATGGACTAGTTGTTTTTATAAAGAGTAATTTATCTGCAATATTAATTGAGGCGGATAATCAAGGAAGATATATTGCTATTGAACTTTTATTGGAGGGGAGAAAAATACTTTTAATAGGAGTTTATGCACCAAATCAACAACAAGAAAAATTTTATAAATTTTTACATAAAAGAATAATATCTTGGGATTATAAAACTTATATATTAATGGGTGATTTGAATGGAGTGATGGATATCCAGAAAGATAAAAGAAGTCTTAGAAATATTTCCAATCGTGTAAAACTGCCAAAGGCCTTCTTTGATTTGATGGAAGATTTAGAATTGAGAGATGTATGGCGAGAACGCAATGAAAAAGAGAGAGATTTTACATTTTTTTCTGACAGATATCAATCCTTTTCTAGGATCGATTTTATTTTAATTACTAATGATTTGTTTTTCAGAGTGAAGAAGACCAAAATTTGTTCTAGAACTTTGTCTGATCATAGCCCGGTTTGGATTGAGCTAGATTGGGAAAAAGAGGCCAGGAGGTCATGGAGGATGAATGAGAACTTGTTTAAATACGAACAAAATGTAAATGAATGTAAAATTCTAATGAAGGAATTTTTTTCTTTGAACATGGATAAAGGGACACCTATAGAGATAGTTTGGGACACCAGCAAAGCTTATATGAGGGGAATTTTATTAGAGATGAATAATAAATATAGAAATAGACTGCACAAAAGGCGAAAAGAACTAGAAGAGGAAATTAAGAGGAAGGAGCAGTTATTGGTATGTAATCCAGGAGATAGTAAAATAAAAGAGTCAATAAATATATTAAGAGATCAATTTAATATGTTAATGGCAGATCAGGTGGCAACTAATTTACAATATGTAAAACATAATTTGTTTAATAATTCTAATAAACCTGGAAGGTGGTTAGCATATTTATTAAGAAAGAAACAGAAACGACGTATAATTGATAAAATAGAATATAGAGGTAAGGAAGTATATCAGCAAAATCTGATTAAAAAAGCTTTTTTAGAATATTATATTAAGTTATATTCTAGAGATGTGATTAATGATAAAGATATAGATAGATATTTACAGGACCATGGTATTTTAGAAATTACAGTAGATCAAAGGGAAGAGTTGAATCAATTAATCTCTTCAGAGGAAATAGTGTTTGCAATTAAGCAGCTTAAAGCGAATAAAGCACCAGGTACAGATGGTTTGACAACTACTTATTATAAAAATTTACAAAATGAGATGATTGTACCACTTAAGGAGTTATTTAACAGAATACAAAGGGGAGGAGAAGCTCCTCCCTCGTGGAGGACAGCTTTTATTTCATTAATACCTAAAGAAGATCGAGATGGTGTTAAACCAGAGAATTATAGGCCAATATCGCTTTTAAATACTGATTATAAGATATTTGCTAAGATATTAGCGAATAGATTGATGCCACTGATGACTCAATTAATTCATAATGATCAAACAGGATTTATTAAGGGGAGACAGATGAGATATAATATGAGACAAATTGTAAATTTACTTGAATATTTGGAAAGAAACAGCCAGGTCTCAGCAGCATTCCTCTTTTGGATGCGAAAAAGCTTTTGATAGATTGGATTGGCAGTTTTTGTTTAAAGTAATAGAAAAAATGCAATTTGGGGATTATTTTATTCAAGCAATTAAGGCTATATATCAAAAGCAAACAGCTCAAATAATAGTAAATGGTGGATTAACAGAATCTTTCAAGATTGAGAAAGGGACTAGACAAGGATGTCCCTTGTCACCATTATTATTTATTCTAACTTTAGAAATATTATTGAGTAATATACGTGGTTTAGATCGAATAAAAGGAATTAGAATTAAAAATCAAGATTATAAATTAAGAGCGTTTGCAGGTGATCTGGTTGTTTCTTTATCTCAACCAATACATTCAGCTGTATATCTAAAGGAGACAATCGATCAGTATAGTAAGGTATCTGGGTTCAAAGTGAATCAACAGAAGACAAAAATGATAATTAAAAATATGAATACACATCAGAGGGAAGAACTAGAAAGAATAACTGGATATGAAGTAGTTAAAAAGGTTGAATACTTAGGAGTATACATTACAGCATCGAATGTAAAATTATATAAAAATAATTATGAGGTATTGTGGGGAAAAGTAATTAACGAAATGGAGAATTGGAAGAAGTTACAATTATCATTGTTGTGAAGAGTGGCAGCTATAAAAATGAATGTTTTGCCTAGATTTTTATTTTTGTTTCAAATGATTCCAATATTGAAGAAAGATGCAAATTTACAAGAATGGCAAAAAGGGATTAATAATTTTGTATGGAAGGGTAAAAAACCGAGAATAAAGTTAAAAATAATGCAAGACGTTAGGTAAAGAGGGGTTTAAAATGCCTAACTTGAAATTGTACTATGATGCAGTTGTTTTAACTTTAATTTCTGATTGGTTTAATTTAACAGAGGAAAGGATTTTGAATATAGAAGGTTATGGTTTGTTATATGGATGGCATGCATATGTAAAATATGACAAGAAAATTGATAAGACATTTAAGAATAATATGGTGAGAAGTGCGTTGTTGAAGGTTTGGAAAAATATCAATATAAGTTAGATGGAAAGATACCAATATGGACCATCCCCAGACATATGATAGAGAATATAAATATATTACAAAAATGGAGGTTATCACTTACAAAGAGCTTTTGACTATGGAAAAGGGAATTACAGCTAAAATCTAGGGATAAATTGAGGATGAAGGAGAGATTATACATGGTTCCAGTATGGACAATTGCAATCTAGATGGAAAATAGATCAGAAAATTGGTATAAGGCAAAGTGATGATAATTTGGTAAAACAAATAAAAGATCAAGGTCAACAGCATATAAAGAGATTATATAATGTATTGGTTAAAATTGATTCAGAAATGGAGTTGGTTAAAGATTGTATGGTAAAATGGGCACAAAATTTTCAACAACCTATAATGTTAGAAACATGGGAAAAATTTGGGTGAGGAATGTTAAATTCATAAGCACAAAATTTAAGAGAAAATTTTTATAAAATGTTTTATAGATGGCATTTAGATCCTAAAAAACTGTCATGTATGTATCCAAATGTGAAAGCAAAATGTTGGAGATGTGATTGTGAGGATGCTACCTATTATCATATATGGTGGACTTGCAAAAAAGTTAAAGCCTTTTGGATTAAAATATGGTGGATTATGCAGAACATTTTGAAAAAGAAGATCAAGTTTGTTCCACAGTTCTTTTTATTAGGAATAATTCCAGAGTGCACTGTTATAGAGACAAAACTGATTTTGAATTTAATAACTGCGGCAAGACTATTGATTGCACAATATTGGAAGAAAGAAGACTTACCGACAATTGGAGAATGGATTAGTAAAGTATCAAATTTAGCAGAAATGGCAAAAATTTCTGCCTATTTGAAAGATTGTACACAAGAAAAATATATTTTGGAATGGAGAAAGTGGATTGATTATATTCAAAATAGGTATCAGATTAAAAAATATCAATTAGTTTTTGAGTGAAGTTAGGAATTGACATGTATTAGAGTTTAAGAAAGAAGGGAATTGATAGTGTGATGGTGTGAAATGGAATATGTTCTATGTTATATTTTAGATTATGTTTGTTAGTTACAATACCCTGTATTCTGTTCTGGGAAGTCTTGGGGGGGGAGGGGGGAATGGGGGGGGAGGGGAAGATTATAAATTGATTGATTGCCATTGTACAGAAATAATGGTAGAATTAAACAAGTTGGAATGGTGTAAAGTCGGGGCTGCTCGGTAACCACTCCCGAAGGGAAAGGGTAAGGAAAGAGGAGTAAAGAAGGAAGAAAGTAGGTAGGTAGGTAGGTAGGAAAGAAGGGAGGGAGAAGAAAGGATAGGAGGAGAAGAAGGAGGAAAAGATAGAGGGTTAGAAAGGATGGTAGTGAGAAGTGGGGAAGAGGAGGGGAAGTAGGAAAGCGAGGAGAAGGATGGTGGGGAAAGTTGAAGAAGGATGAGAAGGGTAGAAAGGATGAAGGGAGGGAGTGGCGGTCGAGCAGCCCGGATTGAGCATAATTTGAGTATAGGATCGATTGTTGTATAAGTGATTGTATTGTACACTGGTTAAACTGTGGGAACTATTATGGAAAATAAAAAAAATTTGCCCTTAAAAAAAAAAAAGAATATCTCTGGTTTCAAATCTATATGTTGTTTTATTATTTTTTCTAGCCAAGTTGTATTTTAGACCAATTTTTTTTTACCTTTGAGCATGTCCACCACATAGGATGAATCTGGTATCTGATTGTATTTCCAACATTTAGCTGATAAATTTTCATACATTTTTGCTAATCTTAGATGCCACATATAAAACATTTTATATAAGTTCTCCTTATAGGCCATTGACATTGTTAGCTTACGATTTCTGTCCCACAGTTTCTGCCATTTATCTAATTCTATTGGGTAGCCAAAGTTTTTAGCCTATCTTATCATTGTTTCTTTCACTTGTTCTTCTTCCAGTTTAATACTCAGGTAAATAATTATATATATATATATATAATTAATTTTTCATCTATCCCTAGTAGTATTTGACTTAGTTCTGTTGGTTCTTTATGAAAGTTATAAATTCTTGCATTTTTCTCATATCTTAATTGTATCTGCATATATGGCCACCATGCTAAATCAATCCCTCAATTGATCAGTTCTTTTTAGATTTGAGTTCCCCTTTGTCATTCAAAATGTCCTTATATCTTACAATTTTTTCCACATCAATCACATTAGGATGTTTCAGTGCCTTCATTGTGGAGAGCCAGACTGGTATTTTCATATAATGTCTTTCTTTAAAGTTTCCCCATACTAACAATAATGCATTTCTAACAAAATGTCTTTGAAAGTATCCATGTATTTTATTTTTGCCATACCATAAAAAGCATGCCACCCCAATTGAAGATCATGCCCCTCCAAATTTAATAATTTAAATGTCTCAGATGCAGGGTTTTTAAGAATCCAAAATAGCTGGCCAGTCTAGAATCATGGCTGCGCTGTAGTACTTCCAGTCTCAAGCTGGTGGGGACATATAGTTTCTAACCCTTCCAAGCTAGTCCATCTCTCATGGTCAGGATATCCCTATTATCTATGAACCATGGGTCAGCTGGGAGTGCTGTTTTCAGTGCCGCCATCAGCTTGTCCTGGCTGGGATCGGGTTGTTGTCTGGTTTGGCCCCTGGTGCTTATTTGTGCGGCTGATTGCAAGGGGGGGCATCATGGCATGGACGACTTCTTCCCTGCAGCTATCGAATTGGGTTTTTCTTGATAGGGCATCAGCTAGTAGATTCTTTCCTGCTGGAATGTACTTCAGCTCGAATTTAAACTACCTGAAGTATTGTGCCCAGCAGATTTGTTTGGGAGATAGTTTCCTAGGTTTTTTTTTAGAGCTTTAGAGCTTTGAGGTTTTTATGATCAGTCCAGACCTCAAAGGGCACTTTGCCCCCTTCTAGGAAATGCCTCCAGGAAAGGAGAGCCCAAAGGACTGTGTAGGCTTTGTTCTCCCAAATGGCCCACCTCCTTTCGGTCTCAGTGAGCTTCTTGGACACATAAGCACAGGGTAGGAGCTGTCTTTGTGGGTCCTTCTGTAGGATCATTGCTGCCATGGCTACATCGCTGACCATTTGGATGGTCCTGGGTTCAGGTGTTGGAGGATCAGTTCCTCAGCAAAGAGCCACTTTAATTTTTCAAAAGGTCTTTGACAGTCCATTGACCAGGCGAGTGGTTGGTTTGGCCGTGGTGCTGCAGGAGAAGGCCCCATTTTTAACAGTTCTGTTAGGGGCAGGGCAACTTTTGTGAAGGCTGGGATAAATTGTCTGTAGAAGTTTCCAAACCCCAAGAAGCTTTGAAGCTGTCCACGGGTACATAGGGGCTGCCAGTTTAGCACCACTTTAACTTTTCATGGGTCAATCTCCACCCCTCTACTGGATATTTGGTAGCCTAGATAATCTAGTGAGGTTTGATGGAATTTGCATTTTGACAGCTTCGCATAGAATTTTGCAGTGAGGAGTTTTTTCAGCACTTGCGACATTAGTTTTATACTGTATGCTCCTCAACAGTTTCATTGAATATGAGAATGTCATTCAGGTAAACTAGGAACCTTTTGTATAGGTGTTTGTGCAGCACTTCATTAATTAATTGCATGAAGACTGCTGGGGCTCCCTGCAGGCCAAACAGCATGACGGGACCAATACGGTGGTTCCGTCCCAGGCGCCTGATGGACCCGGAGAGGTTCCTGATGGAGCTTGGGCCATTCTCTGAGGATCTGGCCCACGGCACGACTGAAGAACTAGTTGTGGCCTGGGAACAGGCCACGGCTGGGGCTTTAGACCGTGTCGTACCTTTGCGGCCTCTGACCCGGCGTAGATCTCAACCAGACCCTTGGTTCTCCGAGGAGCTGAGGGAGATGAAATGCCAGAGAAGACACCTAGAGAGTACCTGGAGATCCAGCCGTTCCAAAGCTGACCAGACACTAGTTAGGTCTTATTCTAAGACCTACCTAGTGGCAACGAGGGAAGCGAAGCATTCTTACGTTTCCTCCCTCATTGCATCGGCAGATAACCGCCCGGCCGCCCTGTTTCGGGTGACCCATTATTTTCTTCATCAGGAGGTGCGGGATGACCCCTTACAGGGGCGTGCCGAGGAGTTTAGTGGTTATCTATACGATAAAATCATCCAGCTTCGGGATGGTCTGGATCAAAATTGGGATGATCCAGGTGGGAGGGCGGAGACTCGTCTTGTCGAGATTGTTTGGGATGAATTTGACTCTGTGGCTCTCGAGGACGTGGACAGGTTGTTGGGGAGGTTGCATGCCACCATGTGTTTACTGGACCCGTGCCCCTGCTGGCTGGTGCTGGCCACACAGGAGGTGACACGAGGCTGGCTCCGAGAGATTATCAACGCTTCTTTGATGGAAGGGGTTTTCCCTGCCGCCTTGAAAGAGGCGGTGGTGAGACCCCTCTCAAGAAGCCTTTCCTGGACCCAGCTGTTTTGGGAAATTATCGTCCGGTCTCCAACCTTCGCTTTGTCACGAAGGTTGTAGACAGTGTGGTGGCATGTCAGCTACCCCAATACTTGGATGAAGCTGTCTATATAGACCCGTTCCAGTCTGGCTTCCGGCCCAGATATAGTGCGGAGACAGCTTTGGTCGCAATGGTGGATGATCTCTGGAGGGCCAGGGACAGGGGGTGTTCCTCTGCCCTGGTCCTATTAGACCTCTCAGCGGCTTTTGATACCATCGACCATGGTATCTTGCTGCACCGGTTGGGGAGTTTGGGAGTGGGAGGCACCATTTATCGGTGGTTCTCCTCCTATCTCTCTGACCGGTTGCGGACGGTGTTGACAGGGGGGCAGAGATCGACCGCGAGGCCCCGCACATGTGGGGTGCTGCAGGGGTTGATTCTCTTGACTCTCCTGTTGAACATCTATATGAAGCCGCTGGGTGAGATCATCAATGGCTTTGGTGTGAGGTACCAACTGTACGCTGACGACACGCAGCTGTACTTTTCCACCCCAGGCCATCCCAACGAAGCTATCGAAGTGCTGTCCCGGTGTCTGGAAGCCGTACGGGTCTGGATGGGGAGAAACAGTCTCAAGCTCAATCCCTCCAAGATGGAGTGGCTGTGGATGCTGGCACCCCGGTACAGTCAGCTGCAGCCACAGCTGACTGTTGGGGGCGAATCACTGGCCCCAGTGGAAAGGGTGCGCAATTTGGGCATCCTCCTGGATGGGCGGTTGTCTTTTGAAGATCATTTGACAACCGTCTCCAGGAGACCTTTTCACCAGGTTTGCCTGGTTCGCCAGTTGCGCCCCTTCCTTGACCAGGATGCCTTATGCACGGTCACTCATGCTCTGGTTACCTCTTGCTTGGATTACTGCAATGCTCTCTACATGGGGCTCCCCTTGATGAGCACCCGGAGGCTCCAGTTGGTCCAGAATGCAGCTGCGCAGGTGATAGAGGGAGCCGCATGTGGCTCCCATGTATCACCACTCCTGCGCAGACTGCACTGGCTACCTGTGGTCTTTCAGGTGCACTTCAAGGTTTTGGTGACTACCTTTAAAGCGCTCCATGGCTTAGGGCCAGGGTACTTACGGGACCGCCTGTTGTTATCGAATGCCTCCCACTGACTGGTACGCTCGCACAGAGAGAGACTCCTTAGGGTGCCGTCCGCCAAGCAATGTCGGCTGGCGGCCCCCAGGGGGAGGGCCTTCTCTGTGGGGGTGCCCACTTTTTGGAACGAACTTCCCCCTGGACTTCATCAACTGCCGGACCTTCGGACCTTCCGCCGCAAGCTGAAGACCTATTTGTTCATTCGCACAGGACTGGCATAGGATTTTAATAGTTTTAATATTTTAACATTTGTTATAATTTTATAATTTTATGGGGTTCTATTATTTTAATGTTTTAATTTGGCCATTTGTTTAATAAGTTTTTTAATTCATTATTTTATGTGTATATTGTTGTTATTTTTATTCTCGGCTGTAAACCGCCCTGAGTCCTTCAGGAGAAGGGCGGTATAAAAATTCAATAAATAAATAAATAAATAAATAAATAAATAAATAAATAAATAAATAAATGACTCTGAATTGGAAGCTGCCAAGCAGGCAGTTAAAGGTTGTCTTCCACTCATCTCCTTCTCTGATTCTTATGCGATAGTAGGCGTCTCTCAAGTCCAGTTTGGTGAACACCTTCCCTTGGCTAAGTTGCTTAGCATGTCCTTCATCAGGGGGATGGGTTAGGTGTTCTGCATTCAGATGGCATTAATTCCATGAAAATCGATGCAAAGCCTCACAAACCCCCCCCATCCTTTTTTTCTTTAAATAGTACTTGGGGCACAAGTCTGGATTTTGTGGGTTGGATGAAACCCCATGCTAGGCTGGCACTGATGTATTTTCTCAGTTCTTCCATCTCCGTGGGAATTATGGAAGATTTCTATAAGAGATTACACAGAAAAAACTTAGAATTGGATTACGAACATGCATAATGGGAGATTTCAATGCCATAACAGATACAGAACTGGATTATAAAACAATAAAGACAAATAAAAAAGCAAGAGGAAGTTAAAGTCTCCAGATAGTACTCTTTTGGCACCTGCAGCTTCAGGCTCGCTGGTGTCATTGGGGTCTGTGACATTTTGGCCTTGCTCTGGCTTTTCAGGTGGTAGTGGTCCGATGCCTATATTTAGCTTTTTATAGCTGTCCTCCCAGGTGATTGTGGGGCCCCATTTGTCTAGCCATATGAGCTCTAATATGATTTATTCAGTCATTTTGGGAGCTATGACAAACTGGATAAATTCTCTGTGACCACCCTTTCTAGTCTGACAAATGCCATGACTCATGGCAGGGGCTCTGCCAATGAGTGTCCCATTCACCTGCTCAAAGTGGATGGGGTGCGCTAGGGGCCTTGTGCGTATGCCTAGCTGCTCAACTATGGGGAGGCTGATTAGGCATCTGGTGCAGCCAGTGTCTATGATGGCTTTCACTTCCCCTTGGGCCTCTGTTTCTGGCACTACTATCCTGGTTTTGATAGTGAAGGGGTGGATGGCTTCACTTACCATTAGGTCATCATTGCCACTGCTCCCTTCAGAGGAGCTTGGAGGGGCTTCCCTGGCTGGAATTTCCTCGGCTTCATTGGGAAGGAGTGGAACCTCCACAGCTTGCTTGGTGATTCTCCCCTTATCTGGCAGTTTCTGAAGCATCCTCCTTGTCCAGGGTGTGGCTGGAGTCTGGGCTTGGGGGACCACTCTGCTGCTTCTCCCCCATTTATGCCATCTGCAATAGCTGAAATCAATTCCTGATCCGATGGGTATTGATTTCCATATTGGTCGATGTAAGCGCAGCTTTGATTTATGAAGTAGGTCAGTCTTCCTGGGGTCCCATCAAATGTCACTCTGAACCAGGGAGGAGGAGTGGCTGGTGGGGCCAATTGTTGAGCCAGTGGGCTGTTGGGCTGGTGCTGGCTGCTGAGCCGGAACCTGCTGTGGAACCACAAGTGGTTGCTGGAGCTGCAACAGTGGCTGGGCCAGTACTGGTTGCTGGGCTATGACTGGTGGTTGGAATTGTGCTGGTTGATAGGTGTGGGCTATAGGACCAGGGCAGGTGTCCACTGATATTGCATCCATCCCTGACTGGGGTAAAATGCCCACCCAAGGGAGATCTGGTCTGCTGGAGGTAGCCTGAAGATGGAGGAAAGGAAGGTGGCCATGGGGCTTCATTCCCACAGGGGCTTCATCCCCACAGGGGATGGTTGCTGGGGTGCTGGGGTGGAGTATTTGGTCCCCATGGTCCCAGTTGTGGTCCCTGTAGCACCAGGCTGGGCTGGTTCAATAAACTTTGTTGATGCACCATTCCCATTCCTATGGTGGCTGTCACCCTGGTATACCGGGCTCGATGCGTGAGGCTATGGAACGACCTGCTCCATGCCAATTGAAAGGAAGTTGACATCCCGCTCAGTGGTGCTGCAGCTTCCTGTCTTGGGAAGATGAACATTGGTTGAGTCAGAGCCCATCTGGGCTGCTTAGTCCCACGGAGTTGAGCGGCGCAGCCCATGCTGAGTTGCCTGAATTGCTCTGGGAGGCCAGCTAGTGACTGGCTGTGTGACAGTGGTGGAAATTCCCATTCCTGAGAATGCTTGCAGCACAATTGCCCTGGCATCTTCCACTAAAGGGTTGGGATATGTTCCGTCCTGCCTTCACTCATCCGTGGTTTCCACAGCATCACCCCAGTCATCATCTCTTGGAGCATCACGGCTCCCGCAGCTTCACCGCACAGAGTTAGATCCAGTTGCATGACTTGCTCAGGCACCAGCTCTTTGGGCCAGGCACCCAGCTGGCGTTCCCTTTCTGTGGCCTCCTCCACTTCCACCACGGCTTGGGAAGGGGAGTAGATGGTCTTGACATAGCTCACTGAACCATCCCCTGTGGCCCCCCCATGGCTGCCTTCCTTTCCTCCATCTTCCCTGAGTCTTCACGCCACCTGGTTTCAGGTTGACGTTCAGGGCTCAGGACCCCAGACATCACCCTGGAACCCAAAGAGCTGGTTGAACTTTTTAAGGGAGATTCAGGTTAATGTCAGGGTTCCAAGTAACATTAATGAAAGAAGACTCTGAAGCTTGAAGTTCCTCAAAGTTCCATTTTATTAGAGATGTCATATTGGCAAATCTGGGAAAACCTGAATCTGAAAGCTTCCAGGTTTTCCCCACTCAAAGGAAAGTCCAAGTCCCTACTCAGCACCCACATGTCCATCACATGGTCCAATCAAAGCACCATCCCAACTGGAGATGCCTCCCATTTCCAACCATCCAGGTGCAGGGCAGGGTTGTCCTTGACTCTCTGAGAAAGGAATGTTATTATGACTATATATCACCCATGCTCCATACAATCCCCCCTCCCAATTTCCCACAATAGTAAATGTGGCAGCCATGAAGGCCTAATGCAAAAGATAGCATCCAAGCCTGACAAATAATAGTCTCAGCAAGATATTCATTTTAATTGTAGCTATTCTTCCTATCATCGATAGCTGCAGATTTTTCCATTTCTCCAAGTCTAATTTAATTTGTTGTAACAATTCCATATTGTTATGCTCTTTAATAGATGTGCATCTTTCTGTTAACTGAATTCCTAAATATTTATCTTCTCCACCAGCTCTTTTTGTTTCTCTTTGATATTTTTGACTAATATTTTAGTTTTCTCTTTAATCGTTTCAGTCCTGCCACTTCACCATATTCATTTTTATTAGCTTGAATCCAGTTTCCTTTGGTTCTTCTAAAATGAACACCAGGTTGTCTGCAAATGCCTGTAATTCAGGGGTGAAATCAATAGGTTCGGACCAGTTCGAGTGAACTGGTAGCGGACATTTGGCCTGAGTCACCAAACCGGTAGCAACTGCTGGCTGGCCATGCCCCCAAACTGGTCACCCGGTCATCGCTTATTCTCCCTGCCCACTTGATACTCATTTGCCCTGCCCTGCCCAGTCTCTGCTCTGCAGCTTGCCTGCCTAAGATGCTACACTCTCATTGAGCGGCCCTGATCTGCCTGCCAGTTAAGTCTGTGAATCACGGCCTAGCTAGCTGACTGTGCCCCCTCCACCATCCCAGCCTGCGTCTCCTACTCCCTTCCCCATGGCCTGCAGCCCTGCCATGCTTCCCTGCCTTTCATGCAGCCTTACCAGTGGTACGCATGGCCAGGCCTGCTTGCGAGGGCCTCCTCTACTCCATTTCCTGTGGCCTGCAGTCGGGTGGCCCCACATGCTTGCCTGCCTTCCACGCAGCCCTGAGCATGGAGCATCTCCATATGCTTTCCGGGTCAGTGGCTGCTTCTCTCCCCTGCTGCTCTTGCTGGGAATGGGAAAGTATCACAGCACAGCACAGCGAAATTTAGCTTTGGGTCCAACTTCACTCCCATTGGAAAAGTGCTGCAGAGAAAAACTCTGCCGCCTGCAGTGTTTTCTGGACTGGAACTTACAGAAGGAACCCAAAGTGGCAACTCCTGGCAAATTTTGCTGTGCTGCACGGGGTAGGGAGTGGGGGTGGAAGATTTAGAAAACTCATCTTTATAAATGGGAGAAAACAAACCGATGGGGAAGCAACCTGCCAAGCATAAAAAAACCAAAAACAATCCCACGCATGCATGCCCCCAGGTGGACAGGCATATACCATTTTTCCACCTCATTAGGATACGAAATGAGGTGGTGCAACCAGAATTGGGATTCAAATCCTGGTGTTTTGCGAGTGTGTGGCACTTCTGTGCACCTGCAGAGCATTTTTTGTGACATCTGAGTGGGTGGGCGGGGCCTCCCTCCACCGCCACCGGTTTGCCCAAACTGGGGCAAACTGGTAGAAACCCACCCCTGGGTGCAAAAATGGAGGTTTCCGAGTGGTCACTTTCACCACCAAAGGAGAAGCCTCACACCGCTGTCCCAGAGTTACCATATCAGTTGAGTTGCCACCTGAGTTGAAGTTAGCCAGAGCTTGCTTGGAAGCCAGTAGCATGGGGGAGCAGGAGAGTGCGCACAACTGAGAAGCATGAGCAAGGGAGTCCGTTAGGGGATGAGTGACTGACGTGCACACACAGTGGTTGTTGGAGAGGGGGGAGATGGCGAGATGGGAAAAGTCAACACTCTAGCCCTGTTATCTGCTTTCCCAACAGAAGGTGCAGCATATCAAGAACGCCTCTACAGAGCGCCTTCCTTTTTTCGGAACTGACCTTGATTGTCTGAGGGGGAAAGTCTCCCTCTCTGGGCATTAGCCAAGGGGAAGCAGTAAAATCAGTTTTTATCCCTTTGCTAAAGCAATTTGCTGCCATTCCCTTCACACGAGAGAGAGAGAAAGAAAGAGAGAGAGAAAGCAAAAGAAAAAGGAAGGAAGAGGAAGGAAGGGAGAGAGAGAGAGACAACAAAGAAAGAAAAAGAAAGACACAAAGAAAGAAAAAGAAAAAAGAAAGAGGAAGGAAGGAAGGAAGGGAGAGAGAGAGAAAGAAGAGGAAGGAAGGACCACAAACCCTGGCACTAGACTTCAGAAGATGCTTTGAAACAGCACAGCAATCTAGGGCTGGAAGGGACCTTGGAGGCCATCTAGTCCAACCCCCTGCTCCAGCAAGAAACCTTATATCATCTTGATTATTTTGGTGCCTCTAACAGAGAGGAAAATTGCCAGAAAGGAGAAAGAGTTTACTAGGACAAGGCTGCCATGCAGAGGAAGGCATAGATAGTCCTTGGCTTATGACCACAATTGAGCCCAAAATTTTCGTTGCTAAGCAAGAATGATGTTAAGTGAGTTTCACCACATTTTACTCAATCCATGACATCTCCTGTCTCTAACAGTGAGTGATGTGAGTGACGTCAAGTTAGCCATGCCCACACGGTCACATGCCCACCAAGCCATGCCCACCCATCACATGCCCACCAAGCCATGCCCACCCAGTTACATGTCCACCAAGCCACGCCCACACAATCGGTAGAAAAGGTTTTGGATTTCATCACTGATGTAATTTGTATTTTTCTGTTTTTATTTCCATTCCTTTTATTTCTGGGTCTTTTCTAATACTTCTATTTAATATTTCCAATGTTAATATAAATAGTAAAGGGGACAGAGAGCATCCTTGCCTCATGCCTTTCCTTATGTTAAAATTCGTCCTTATGTTAAAATATTTCACAAGAAGAGTACTCCACTCCTCTACTCACAATAGAATCCCTTATGCCACCAGACTTGAAATTCTGGGTTTGGACAATCTGGAACTGTGCCGCCTGTGGTCCAATGTAAGCAGAGTACACAAAATTGTCTGCTATAATGTCTTACCTGTCAATGACTTCTTCAGCTTCAACCACAATAATACAAGGGGCAAACAATCAATACAAAGTCAAGGTAAACCGCTCCAAACTCGATTGCAGAAAATACAACTTCAACAACAGAGTGATCAATGCCTAGAATGCTCTACCTGATTCTCTTGTTACAGCCTCAAACCCTCACAGCTTCAACCTTAAACTGTCTACTGTGGACCTCACCCTATTCCTAAGAGGTCCGTAAAGGAGGCGTGCATAAGTGCGCCAGCATGTCTACTGTTCCTTTCTTACTGTCCCCATTTAACTATACTTACTTCCTTTGTTTATGTTTATGTTTATACCTATACCTGCTATCTTGTACATGTTTGACAAATAAATAAATAAATTTAATCAACTCACCTGTCAGAAATTGCTATTGTCTCCTTAGATTTCTTACTCTTCTTGGCACCTGTTTCAACACACAATTTCTTTGTCTTTATATTGCAGTGGTTCATCTCTGACTTTTTTGAGTATTTCAACTCTTATCATCTTCTTGACAAATCTAATGTGGACTTGTCTTGGGAGATTGTGTCTTCTTTGCATAGCTTGTGTGTATTCAAAATATTTTGTCAATTTCTGCTTGCATTTCCTGTTTTGTAATTTGTAGGGCATTTGCCAACAATTCTGTCATTATATCTGGTAGGTCTCCTTTTTCCTCTTCTATGTTTTGAAATCTTAGAAAGTAGATGGCTTTTTCCATTTGCAATGAAATCTCAATTTCCTCCAATTCTTTATTTTTCTATGTAAGCCTTTGATTCATTTCCTCCATTTTTTTTCTCTGCTTGCTCTGATTTTTGTTCTGTTGTCTGGACCCTTTGCTCATTTTTTGCTATCATTTTTTGAAAATTTTCTATTCTTTCATCCATATTTTTTATTTTTTCTTTCACCTCTCCCAACTCACTTTTCACCTCATTGTGATGTTTTGTTATGGCCTCCTGTAGGGGTTTTCTGGAACGCTGACATCATGTGTTTTTGAAATGAATTTGATTTTTCTAATTGCAGCATGCTTTTCTATGGCCCTTTGATTTGATGGGGTTGATGCTGCAGATGATGTTGTAGAAGATGGTGCAGATTTTTTTTTTAAATTTGCATTTATATCCTGCCCTTCTCCAAAGACTCAGGGTGGCTTACACTATGTCAAGCAACAGTCTTCATCCATTTGTATATTATATACAAAGTCAACTTATTGCCCCCAACAATCGGGGTCCTCGTTTTACCTACCTTATAAAGGATGGAAGGCTGAGTCAACCTTGGGCCTAGTGGGGCTTGAACCTGCAGTAATTGCAAGCAGCTGCTGCTAATAACAGACTGTCTTACCAGTCTGAGCCACAGAGGCCCTGTTTCTTTCCTAGTTTACTTAGATTTGGGTTACTTGCCATTTCTGCTTGTGTCTATTAATTAAGTAAATTTAAAACTTAATTTAGCAAAGTACAACACACTAACTTCCTGTTCCAGCTCCAACTTTGATAAACCAAGGAGAAAACACACATTTCCCTTTCAATTGCCCACCAATTTCACAATCTTACAACTTTTATAATTCACCCAATCAATCCTTCTTTGCAACTGGTTCTTTTTCTTTCTTCTTCTTCCTATCTCAGTAGATAATATTTGTAATCTACAGGGCCCACCAATTCCCCAAGAGTTGTAGTTATCATTTCACTCAGTTGGCTATATTTATAATCCCAAAGTGTTGAACTGGGAGAAAGAACAAAATACTCTATTTTCAATGTCTAGCCAAACCAGGAACCAGAAAGTAAAAAAGAAAAGAAAAATCATCCACTTAATCTCAAAACAAAAGGATTTCCGTGCTTTCGCTGTATATCTCCAAACCTTCAATGTAAACAGCTGGGTCCAACTATTGAGAAAATTGTTAACTTGCAAAATGGTGGGGTTTTGTTTGTTTTTTTGCTTAAGGACACTGACATTACACTTGCAGGGTTCTTGCTTCCTCTCAATCTTTATGTAGTGAAAGATGTTCACTTTTATGGCAAGAAACTTTCTTAAAATAAACAAGGAAGGAAAAGTTTTTAAGGATTAAAAAAAAGACAGTTGAGAGATCCATGGCAGAATCTATAGTCTTCCATACCTCTGAAACTCATGGAACATAATAATGAATCACCTACTGTCACACAATCTCCTTATTCTGGAAGTCTTTTACTTTATAATCATTTTTCTGCTACCACCACTATAATCTTTTGAGGGTTTAGAAATTCCTTTCAGGTAAAGTAACTGTCTGGAATACAGAGAAGATACAGGATAGTGCATATAGTATATGAACATTTATTAAAATATATTTTAAAGCCGTTCCACCTTTCTATAAATATCTAATCAATACCATCCCAGCCTGGTGGAAAAATGATTTCTAACCTCCATTTAAAACTCAAGAAAGAACAACCCCAACTCCATGTTTGTAGAGAAAGGTACTTTTACTAAATATGAATTGAATGCAATGAAAAGAAAGCAAAGTCTGAGATAATAGGCGCGAAAATTACATATTGAAAGCAGTCCCAAATTCCTCCCCCCAAGGACCCAAGTTGAATGTCCAATCCACAACTCCCCAAGGTATCATTTGGGGTACTTTTTCACATGGTCCCAACTATCTGGTATGCCAAAACGGTTGACCTTGGCTGACTATCAGCACTCCCAGCAGTTGCTGTGAAGACAGTGAGAACTTTTGTCCCTTTCACAAGACATCTCCACCAGCTCACTTCCCCCCTCCCAAATACCTATACCTCCCCCCTCCCATTATTATGGCAGCTGAAAGCAAGCAAGCAGCAAGAGGCTGACATTCGGCCCTCCTGCACAAGAGACTTTAGTCCTAGAAGAGACAAAATAAAATAGAGCAGATAACACCCAACAGATTGGAAAACAAAACATACATATAAAATATAACCATTGAGGCTTATTAGGGTATTTACTGTGAAATATCTGTAAAAGTTTCAGAGCTCTGACATTTCGCTCATACACCCATTCAGACTGAGAAGAAGGGAAATGTTTCCAAGCTACCAAGTACTGCACTCTATCTCTATGTTTTCTAGAATCAAGGATATCTTTAACCTCAAAATGTTGCTCCTCCTTCGATGAGGAGGGAAACTGGGGGCGGGGGGTTGGTCTGGATGAATGGAGGATGTATGTACAAGTTTCAGCAAACTAACATGGAACACCAGGTGGATTCTCCGGAGAGTTTTTGGTAGCTCTAACTGTACCATGACCAGGTTTACAATTTGTACAATAGAAAATGGACCTAAATATTTAGGTCCGAGGTTTTTTTGACTTTTGGGTAGTTTGTAAGTACTTAGTGGAGAGGAAAACCCTATTCCCCACTTGGTAATCCTTTGGCCTAGCCCTTTTCTTATCGGTCTGTTTCTTATGGGCTCTGTGAGCCTCATCTAACACCTTACGAGTTATGGGCCAGGTAACCTGGAGCTGCTTGATCCATTCCTCCAAAGATGGTATTTGAGGTTTTTTCTGTGGTAATTCTGATATAGGCACAAAGTCCTGACCCGACACCACCCTGAATGGTGTAAACCCAATACTGCTGTGTATGGAGTTATTATAGGCGACCTCCTCAAACAGCAGTAAGTCTGTCCAGTTAGCTTGCTGGTAATTTAGATAACACCTGAGGTATTGTTCTAATACCGAGTTAGTTCTTTCACAAGCCTCATTTGTCAGAGGATGGTGGGTGGAGCTTAGCCCTTGGGCAGAGCCTAGTAACATCAGGAACTCCCTCCAGAAGAGGGAGGTGAACTGTACCTTTCTGTCCAAAATTATTCAATCTGGAACACCATGCAGCCTATAAACAAGTTGAATGAACAGTTTAGCCAATGTCTTTGCTGAGGGAATCTTGGAATAGGGTACAACGTGCACCTGTTTGGAGAACAAATCCCTAATCACCCAAATGACTGTATTTCCACTACTTTCGGGCAACTCAACAATAAAGTCCATGGATATCTCTTTCCAAGGAGCTCCAGGTCTGGCAACGTTCTGGAGTAACCCAGGTGGCTTTTCAGGTGGCCTCTTTGCTGAAGCACATATAGGGCAGCTGGCAACATATGCCTCTATGTCCTTCTTTAGGGAGGGCCACCAGAATTATCATTTAACTAAAGTTTTCTTTCTTCTGCGCATGACAAAGATGGAAGTCTGACCGATTCTCGGAGCGGCAGGCGGAGTTGTTTCCGGGTCGTAGATGCAGCCAGCGGATGACCTGGGCTGCCTGGGCTTCCTGGCCGGATGGGAGATCTTATTGGCAGCCGCGAGAGGGGTTTTTCGCCCCTGAGAGTTTCGCGGCTGCCGAGTGCCGAGCCAGGGCTGAACGGCAGCGAATGGCGGCGGCCATCTTGGTGCGGGGCCGGGCAGCATCTGGCCTATTCCCCGGCAGCATTGTTGAACTTTTGCTGCAGGGGGGGCGACGGTAGCGGTGAGAGCCCCGTCAATCTTCTGCTTTTGACGGGAGAGCCCCGACGAGGTCCCCCACGGAATGGGGGTTGTTGAGGGGGGGCATGTCCGTGGCTGCGGCGGGGACGGCGAGGACGTCTGTCCTGGATAATGGCGGCGTCGGAGCTTTCCTAGCGGCAGCGGCGGCAGCATGCTTTCTCCTTCCTCTCCCTCCTCTCCCTGGATTTTTTCTCCTGGACCTGATAAGATCTGATGAGACTGTCCTAGGGGTGGTTGTTTTCGCTTTGCTTGTTCGATTGGACATGTACTTAGTCATGGAGGTCTCCTTTTCTTCCCCTTGACTTCGGAGTTAGAATGGGGAGTTTAGACTCTGGAGCTCAGTCTCCACCCCGCCTGGACTCTGGAGCGTGGATGGAGCCAGCTGGGACTATTTATCTAACTACCAGGATCGCTATACGACCAGGCGTGGGCTCAGGTCAGCGTTTGTATGCTGCCCGGGATTTGCCTTCGGGCTAACCAGGTTAAGACCAGCCTATCCTGGATTCCTTCTACCCCCCCTCCCCACTTACCCGGTTTGGGTGTGAGGTGTTTACAGGGGGAGGAGGTTGGCAGCGGCTACTTTTAACATCTTTAATATCTTTTATCATTTTTACCATCTTGAATGGGGACTCTTTGCGAGAACGTTCCATCGTCTTTCACCATCTGTGGGACCTATGTCATCGGTTCTGAATATGACTGCTTTATCATCATCTACGGTTACGGATAAACTCATTTTTGCGCCAATTATGCCTGATACGAGATATGATTTATTCTTCGTCAGAACTTCATCGTCTGCGAGGGTCCTCTGCCTCGCAGAAATGGCCTTCTACGTTATCGGGGCCTATCTCAATGACGGGTTTTGGGACCCAGAGAGACGGCATGCGTCAAGAAAGAACCTTTGCGGCTTTTTAGATAAACAATTTTTAAGGGGGGGGAGGGTAAAGACGGGTATCGGGGGAAACCCGTCGGGGAGGGAGCCAGTCCTTGCAATTGCTCACGGCGATATCTCATTAGGTTCGGAGGCGAAGGGGAAGCCTTATTCTCCAATTCCAGAGGGCCATTCCATCAGTACGGTAAGTGGGAGAGGCAGATATGGCGGAAGTGGGGGGCCGTATCATGTTCAGGGGGTGCGCACGCGCTGTTTGAGAGCGATTGCGCGCTCTGGCCCCTCAGACTTCTCCCGTTCCCTGAGTGGCCAGTATCCCCAGGGCTTGGACCTTCGGCTGATGTTATGCAATGCTAGGTCCGTAGTGAATAAAGCCCCCCTGATTTATGATCTTATACAGGGGGGAGGGCTGCGGACCTTATGGGCATTTCAGAGACTTAGTTGGGCATTGAAGGGGGGGTTCCCCTGGTGGAGATGTGCCCACCGGGTTTCCAGGCATTTCATCAGCCGAGGGCCCAAGGTAGGGGTGGAGGGGTGGCGGTGGTTATTAGAGAGAGTCTGGAGCCGAAGGAGGCCACTGTTCCTCAGATAGCCGGTTGTGAATCCCTTTACGTGAAGTGGGGGCATAGGATGCAGGTGGGCTTGTTGATCACGTACCTGGCTCCTTGCTGCGTGGCAACAGCCCTGCCCGAGTTGCTGGAGTTGATAGCCGGGATGGCAGTTGATACCCCTAGGCTTATGGTCATGGGGGATTTCAACTTGCCATCAGCCGGTGTGTCATCAATGGCGGCTTGGGAGTTCATGGCCTCCATGACGGCCATGGACCTGACCCAATTAATTGACGCCCCCACCCACGTCGGGGGAAGCACACTGGATCTGATTTTTGTCTCTGGACAGTGGTTGAGTTATCTGGAAGTACGAGAATTAGTTATTGAACCTTTGTCATGGTCAGACCACTCTCTCCTTCGTCTGGACTTTTGGACTGCCGCTCAACACCGCAGGGAGACGGGACCAATACGTTGGTTCCGTCCCAGGCGACTGATGGACCCGGAGAGCTTCCTGATGGAGCTTGGGCCGCTCCCTGGCGATCTGGCCCACGGCTCGGCCGAGGAGCTTGTTGCGGCCTGGGAACAGGCCGCGGTGGGCACTTTGGACCGTGTCGTGCTTTTGCGGCTTCTGATCTGGCGTAGGTCTCAACCAGCTCCTTGGTTTTCCGAGGAGCTGAGGGAGATGAAGCGCCGGAGAAGACGTTTAGAGAGCGCGTGGAGGTCCAGCCATTCTGAAGCTGACTGAACACTAGTTAGGTATTTTACTCAGACCTATCTAGTGGCATTGAGGGAGGCCAAGCGGGCCTATGTCTCTACCCTCATTGCGTCAGCAGAGAACCGCCCAGCCTCCCTGTTTAGGGTGACTCGCTCCCTCCTTCATCAGGAGGGTTGCGATGATCCCTTACAGGGTTGTGCTGAGGATTTCAGCAGGTATCTGTTTGACAAAATCGCTCAGCTTCGGGACGGTTTGGACCAAAATTGGGTAGTTTCGGGCGAGGTGTCGGAGGCTAGTCTTGTTGAGACCATCTGGGAGGAGTTTGATCCTGTGGCTCCCGAGGACATGGACAGGTTGCTGGGGCGACTGAATGCCACCACATATTTATTGGACCCGTGTCCCTCCTGGTTGGTGGTGGCCACCCAGGATGTTACACGAGGCTGGCTCCAGGGGATTGTCAACGCTTCTTTGAGGGAGGGTGTTGTTCCCACCGCCTTGAAAGTGGCAGTGGTGAGGCCCCTCCTCAAGAAGCCCTCCCTGGACCCAGCTGTTTTGGGCAACTACCGTCCAGTCTCCAACCTTTGCTTTGTGGCGAAGGTTGTTGAGAGTGTGGTGGCACACCAGTTACCCCAGTACCGCGGCTGACTGTTGGGGGCGAATCATTGGCCCCAATGGAGAGGGTGCACCATCTGGGTGTTCTCCTGGATGGACGGTTGTCTTTTGAAGATCACTTGGCGACCGTCTCCAGGAGAGCTTTTTACCAGGTCCGCCTGGTCCGCCAGTTGCGCCCCTTTCTAGACCGGGATGCCTTATGCATGGTCACTCACGCCCTCGTCACTTCTCGCCTGGACTACTGCAATGCTCTCTACATGGGGCTCCCCTTGAGGTGCACCCGGAGACTTCAGTTGGTTCAGAATGCAGCCGCGCAGGTGATAGAGGGAGCCACTCGTGGCTCCCATATAACACCGATCCTGCGCAGGCTGCACTGGCTACCTGTGGTTTTCCGAGTGCACTTCAAGGTGCTAGTTACCACCTTTAAAGCGCTCCATGGCATAGGACCGGGATATCTTCGGGACCGCCTTCTGTTACCACATGCCTCCCACCGGCCGGTACGCTCCCATAGAGAGGGTGTCAGGCTGCCTCTGATTATAACTAGGAAAGAATTCACCTTGACTTCATTTGCAATAAAGAAAAGTACTTTTACTAGTTACAGTCTTGATAGCAGCTTAGTAAAGTTGGATCTGAGACAAAATATGGCTAACATATCATATCCCCCCAATTGTCCCTCCTCCTTCAGGAGGTCAGGCTGGTCTGGTCCAATGCCAGCTCCTTCTCGGCCCCTCATGGTAATCTTCTTCCACAGGTCTCTAGTTGTCAATCATCTTAGGAATGCAGTTTCTGTTGGAAAAACCTCTTAACACTCAGCCGTTAATCACCCCTCCCACACTGTTATGTCAGCCGACACTCTTAATAGGCCCCTTTCCCTTACCCTGTATGGTGCTATGATACATCTCATTTCCTTAACTGTTTTATAATACAGAAATAAACATTTCACATTCTATCTACTGATATAAATTGTACAAAAGTATACGAAAATTGGAGTGGAGGCTGACAGAGGGTCTTCTCAGGGTGCCGTCAGCCAAACAATGTAGGCTGACGACCCCCAGGGGGAGAGCCTTCTCTGTGGGGGCATCTACCCTCTGGAATGAGCTTCCCCCAGTACTTCGACAACTTCCTGACCTCCGGACCTTTCGCCGCGAGCTGAAGACATATCTATTCTTCCGAGCAGGACTGGCTTAAATAGGGTTTTTAAATATCGATTTTATTGGGGTTTATTTTATATTTTGTATTGTATTTTAAATTTAGGCCATATTGAATAAGTTTTTTAAAGAGTGTTTTTATTGTAATATATTGTATTATTTTATCTGCCTGTTCACCGCCCTGAGTCCTTCGGGAGAAGGGCGATATAAAAATTAAATAATAATGATAATGATAATGATAATAATAATAATAATAATAATAATAATAATAATAATAATAATAATAATAATAATAATAATAATAATAATAATAATAATAATAATAATAATAATAATAGTTGTTGTTGTTGTTGTTGTTGTTATTATTATTGTTATTATTGTTATTATTATTATTATTAAATGTAAGGTCTTCATGAACCCAAAATGCCAGGCTTCTTTTGCATCGTGAGATTGTTATAACACTGCCCCTCTCAGACTGGTAAGGACATACAACTTAGCCCCCACCCATGCAAGACCATCACAAACAGTACACTTGATGCCATCTCACTCATCAGTTTTTTGTGCTTCTCTTAACTGCTCGCTTAAGCTGGTCAGTATGTTTAGGTCCCCTTTCACCTGGGCTCTGGTGACAACAGGATCCACCAGCTGCTTCAAAGTGATAACCAGGAAGATTACTTCCAGCCATGAGCTATTGTATTGAGGCAATCTCAAGACCACATCGGCCATACCTTCCTCCAGGGAGGTAGCGCAGAGAGAAATTAAAGTGATTAAAGTGTTGTGCCCACTGGACTTGTTTGGGTGACAACTTCCAAGGCATTTTTAGACTTCTAAGTTCTTATGGTCTGTCCACACCTCAAAAGGGTCTTTCGTCCCTTTGAGGAAGTGCCTCCAGGTTAACAAGGCCTAATGGACAGCAAAAGCCTCCTTCTGCCAAATTGCCTATCTCCATTGGGTCTCAGACAATTTCTGGGAGGTGTAGGTGCAGGGTTGTAAAGTTCTATCAGCATTGGCTTGAAGTAGCACTGCCCCAACGGCCACGTCACTGGCGTCGGCCTGAACAACGAAAGGACAGGCTCGGTGGCAAAGTTGTTTCAGTATCTTAAAGGCAGCCTGGCATTCCATGGTCCACTCGAGTGGTCAACTAGGTTTTAGCTTGGCCTCTCCCTTTGATTTCAGGAGGTTGGTAATGGGTAATGCAATTTGTGCAAATGAGAGGATAAATTGTTTGATAGAAGTTGGGAAACCCCAAGAAACTTTGCAGCTGCTTGCGGTTGCATCTTCCATGCACCTACTCCAGGACCACCCGGACTTTCTCCGGATCCATTTCTATCCCCTCATTTGATATGCAGTAGCCCAAATAGTCAATCTTACTCTGGTGGAATTCACACTTTGACAATTTAGCATACAGTTTGGCCGCTCTGAGTTTCTTCAGGACTGACCACACTAGTTTCACGTGTTTGTCCATGGTCTCCGTGTAAATAAGAATGTCATCTAGGTAGATTAGGACCCCCTTGTAAAGATGCTCATGTAATACCTCATTAATTAATTACATGACCACTGCCGGGGCCCCTTGTAGTCCAAAAGGGAGTACCCTAAACTGGAAACAACCCAGGGGACAATTGAAGGCAGTTTTCCATTTATCCCCTTCCTTAATTCAAACTCTGGATTCTTGTCAGAAATTCTCTTCAAAGATGGATTGTAACAACCATATTCAGACTGTTGCGGTTATTTCAAAAGATCTATTGCTTTTCCATAAGGTGATAGTAAAGCAATCAGAAAAATGATCAAACTAATTAACATGGTTCCTTGGTGCTATCTGAGCTTGCTTGTTTTTGTGCAGACATTTCATTAGCCAAAACTAGGTAACATAATCAGTGCTAGACATTGATGATTTTACCTTGTTTGGGTAATGAAATACCTGCAAGAAAACAACCAAGTTCAGAGACCCACTTCACTTCAACCCTGAGCTACTAATATTGTCCACAATTGTTCTCTATTGAATTCCTTCACCTTTTTATACAGAGCCTCTGTTAACAGAGGCTAACAGAGGCTCTGTATAAAAAGGTGAAGGAATTCAAACCTGTATGTGATGTTTTGATCACTGTTTCCTATGAAAAATATTAGGAAATGCTGAATAATAGAAGTATAGGACAGGTGGAGCTGATATTGCAGTGATATGGTGTACTTTCCATAGGGCTCTATGGAAGTTCATTGAATTCCTTCTGCCAGAGAGTCCTGAGCAGTGGTGGGTTTCAAAAATGTTTGCTACCAGTTCGGTGGGCAGGCTAGGGGGCATGTGACTGAGTGGGCATGGCCAACTTGACATCACTCATGCCCATGCCCACTCAGTCACATGACCCCCCCACCTAGCCACGCCCACAGGAAAATGTAGGAAAATGTTTGGAACTGGTACTGTTCTTACAGTACCAATTTCTGTAAGAATTTCTGACAAGACAACTAATAAAACATGATATAAACTTTAGATGGCTAATACCTGAATGAATATTCAGGTGAACTGATAGTGGTAAATTGGCATGGGTCGCCAAATTTATAGCGACCACTGGCTGGCCACACCCCTTAACCAGTCACCTAGTCACCATTTACTTGCCCTGCCCATACGCATGATGCTCACATGCTTGATGCTGACTTGCCCACTCACTCGCCCTGCCCATCCAAGCCCTATATATATGCCTCTTCGCCACATGGCCCACTACTCACCTCGTGATTCACTACTCATGTGACCTCCCAAGCAGGACTCGCTTGCACCTGTGTATTCTGCTCTTGCTTGCTGAATTGCTGAAGTGGCTTGCTGAATTTGCCTGCACCCCAACGGAACTGCCTCCTCCCGTCTACATTAAAACTACCCCACCATCCCCAGGGTGCTGTAGCTCGCTGTAGCTCAACTGGGGACTTGCCAGCTGCCTGCCCCAATCCATGCACTCCAGTAGCCCACCATAGCTTGGCTGGGGCCTTGCTGGCCACCTGCACACTCCCGTAGCCCGCCATAGCTCTCCTGGGGCCTTGCTGGCCACCCACCCCAATCCATGTGCTCCCATAGCCTGCCGTAGCTAGGCTGGGGCCTTCCTGGCTGCTTGCCCCAATCCCTGGGCTGCCGTGGCCTGCTGTACTTCATCTGGGGCCTTGCCGGCCAGCCATGCAGTCCCATAGCCCGGCATAGTCTAGGGCATTGCCTTCTGCCTGCTGGAATCCATGTGCTCCCATAGCCTGCTGTAGCTCACCTGGGGGCTTGCTGGCCACCCGCCCCATTCCACATGCTCCTATAGCCCTCTGTAGCTTGATTGGGGCCTTGCTGGCTGCCCACCTGAATCCCCGGGCTGCCGTAGCCCACCGTAGTTCAGCTGGGGTCTTGCCGGCTGCCTGCAATCAAACCACCTGCATCACAAGCACTACTGTCACCACTTGGAGAAGGCAGCAAGTCAATCTCCTCAATTGAAAGTCTTCTTGATCTTCCACATTGCTGGGCATTTCAGCAATACAGCAGCTTTCAAGAGAAGAATGATGGTCTGGAACAGGGGTGGGTTCTAAATTTTTTTGCTACCGGTTCTGTGGGCGTGGTTTATTTTGTCGGCGTGGCTTGATGGTCATGTGACAGTGGATGTGGCTTGATGGTCATGTGACTGGGTAGGCATGGCCAACTCAATGTCTCTCATGTCAAGGGGTACCTCGCCTGGCCCCTCCCCTCCCGGCCATTCCTTGTCACACCCAGCCTTAACGTATCTATAGTTCTGCAAAAATGTTGTTCACCTTTTTGCAACTTTATTATCTACATACTATAGATCAGGGGTCTCCAAACTTGGCCACTTCAACTCCCAGAATTCCTCAGCCAGATTTGCTGTCTTAAAGTCTTAAAGTGGCCAAGGTTAGAGACCTCTGCTATAGATGCACTTTCATGGACCACTGAAAGGAGGAAATGGCTCACATGCTTTGCCCAAGAGTGTGATAGGCAACAGGCTTTTAAGGGGCTACTAGAAAGAAGTGGGGAGGAAGTATTTTCCAAAGCACCAGAAGGCAAAACAAGAAGCAATGGAGAGAAGCAACCTAAAACTAAGGACAAACTTCCTGACAGTGTGAACCTATATAGGTTTCAGTCATAATTTCACATATAAAATAGCCATTCATGTAATACAACCTGCATATTGTTCAAAACAATCTTTAGTTTTATGGCTGATGTTTGACAGCAAGCCTAAAATCCTCATTCCCTCCCCACTCCAGGGGAAGGTTACTTCAAAATTCCATTTCCTCCCCACCCCACTAATCTGTTCTGGGAAGGAATCAAACTCCCCCCTCTTCATTTCCCAAATAAAATATCCCAGATATTTAAGGAATAATCAAGCTGCTAGCCTGGAATTCCACATTCCTGCCAGCTGCATAACGGATACTTTGTATGCAGAAAACAGCTACCAGAAGTTCGGCTCCATTTACAAGCAGGCAGAAAACTCATTCAAGACAGGATACTTCACAATGGAAATCAGCCAAACCTTTTTAGAAACACAAAGCCCATGTTGCACAAAACCCAAAACTTCAAAAACATTGAACCATATAAGAATTCCTCCTCTTATCCAATTTGTTGTTCACTGACTCAGAATGGAGCTTTTAGCCGCTCTGTCAATTTAAAATGACAGCGTTTCCCCCCCCCCTTCTTTGCCAAGCGATCTCCTGGCTGAGAAGCAGCAGATAAATTTAAAGGGACAGTGTTCTGTTTCCCTCTCCCAATACTCCCACAAAAAGTCAGTCAAAGGCCTTCTTTTCAAGTTTATTTACATTTGGCTGGATTCCTTCTGGCACAGAAATGTCTGGCTACATCTACCCACGTGCCTGCTAAGTCTCTGGAGATAACTAGGAAATTATAGATAAGGCAGGAGTTACTCACGAATATATATTCTTCCCTCCATTGAAACAGTTTGCCCGCACAAATTCACTGCTTTGTCCAAGACAAAAAGCCAGGAAGTTCCGCCTGCTGCTTTATATCCCCTGTGGGTGTCACTCCGTGACTCATCATTCTTTGACTTTGTCCCAACACCTCCTCTGCTGCGCGTGCTGGTTACATCTGCGCAGTCTTGCATCAAGCCAAGATTGTTCTTGGGGCATTGCCAAATCAGAAGGAGGCCCAGGGGAATCAGGCCTTGCCAGCCCCCCTCCTCCTCCTGGGTGGGTGCCAGGGAGGGAGAGGGCCCAGGGGAAGCAGGCCTTGCCTGTTCCTCATCCTCACTGTCTGAATCATCCTCCTCCAGGAGTCCGGGAACCTGGATCACAACACTATCCCTCACCGCAGGGCCCTTCCCCCGGGGCTGACGGTAGGGATGCAGTCGGGCTGGGTTCTGCTCATGGAAGGCCTGCACCAGGTCAGGGGCATGAACGATGGAGGCATCTACCCAGGAGAAATCAGTCCCATATCCCTTCCACGTGATCAAATATTGGAAACGACTCTTCAGCCAGCGGGAGTCTCGTATGCTGTGGACTTCGTATTCCTCCGACCCGTCCTCGGCGATGGTGACGGGCGCCGTTGAGCACCGAAAGGGACTTGGTGTGGCCTCAGGGATCAGAAGGGACCAGTGAAAGACGGGATGGATCCGCATGGATCGTGGCAGGGTCAGTCGGTAGGCTACCGGGTTGATGATTGCCTCGATGGGGAATGTGCCGATGAATCGATGGTCCAACTTCTTTACCGGGCAGTCGGACAGGAGGTGTTTGGTGGAGAGCCACACCCGGTCTCCGACCGCCAGCAGGGGCGTCGCCCGTTGGGAGCGGTCGGTGGACCGTTTGTAGTCCTCCTTCGCCCGATCCAGCTGCCGATGTACCAACTGTTGGACCGCATGCAATTCCATCAGAAAGGTCTGCGTTTCGGGAACAGGAGAGTCTGGTGGTGCCAGAGGGAAGAGCCGCGGATGGTACCCCACATTGGCAAAGAACAGGGTAATCTGGGTAGAGGTGTGCTGGGAGTTGTTAAAAGCAAACTCCACCAGGGACAGGTAATCGGCCCAGTTGTCCTGCTGCTGGTTGATGAAGCAACGGAGATACTGTTCCAGGATAGCAATGACCTTCTCTGTACCCCCGTCGGTCTCTGGATGGTGCGATGATGACAGACACAGCTGCACCTCCAACGCAGCCATCAGGCTCTTCCAGAAGTGAGCTGTGAACTGAACTCTGTGGTCCAAAACCACCCTGTCCGGCAGACCGTGGAAGCGGAAGATGTACTGCAGGAAGAGATGGGCCGTTTTGGCGGGTGTGGGCAGCCTGCAGCACAGGATGAAGTGTGCCATCTTGGTGAGCATGTCCACCACCACCAGCACCGTGGTGAACCCAGAGGACGGTGGCAGGTCCGTCAGGAAGTCCATGGAGATTGCCCCCCAGGGTCTGTCGGGTCTCGGCAAGGGCTGGAGGAGCCCGGGAGGGCCCCCCATGGCGGCCTTGGCTTGCTGGCATGGTACGCATGACATCATGTACGCATGTACATCATGCCGCATTCGGGGTCACCAAAAGGTCCGTGTCACCAGGTGGAGGGTCTTGAAGAACCCAAAATGTCCTGCTGCAGGGTTATCATGACGAGTGCTCGGAGTGGTCCTGTGGGCACGTATAATCGCCCTTGAAACTTGAGTAAGTCCTCCTCCAAGTTCCAAGGAGATGCGGGGCCCACCTCTGCTCTCCTTTGCTGCGATTAGGCATCCTGGCGCTGCGCCTCTTGCACCTGGGCCCACAAGTCCACCGGTTCCCGTGCTGCGGCCAAGGTTCTGCCGGCAGCACCGTCCGTGGAGGAAGGGGGTCCTTGGTGCAGAGGTACTCCGGCTTGCGGGACAGGGCATCCGCCCTCCGGTTGTGACCGCTGGGAATGTAGGTCACACGGAAGTTGAACCGGGCAAAATACAACAACCACTGGATCTGTCACTGGTTCAACTTCCGAGCTGTGGTGAGGTGCTTGAGATTCTGATGGTCTGTTCGGACCTCCACCTGATGTCGGGCCCCCTCCAAATGGTATCGCCTAGCCTCGAATGCAGCCTTGATAGCCAGCAACTCTTTTTCCCAGATGGTGTAGTTGCACTCAGAAGGATTGAGTTTCCGGGAGTAGTAAGCGCAGGGAAAAAGTGTGCCGCCATTCGCTGGAGCCTGTAGCAGCACTGCTCCAAGAGCCACATTCGATGCGTCCATCTCCACCACGAAAGGCGGGAGCAGCTTGGGATGCCTCAGGACGGGTTCTATGACGAAGGCTTTCTTGAGGGCTGTGAATGCTTCTTGCTGCGGGGGAGCAAGGGGAACGCAACCTTCTTCCTGAGGAGCTGGGTAAGTGGAGCTGTCAGTGTGGCGAAGCCCAGGATGAAGGTCCGGTAGTAGTTGGTGAAACCCAGCAGGCGCTGAACATCCTTCACCCGACAAGGGGCTTCCCAGCTACACAAAGCATCTACTTTGCGTGGGTCCATGGCTATGCCCTCGGGTGAGATGATATGCCCGAGGAATTCTATGGAAGTCCGGAAGAAGATGCATTTCTCCAATGTCGCATTGAGTTGTTGCTCCCGCAAGTGTTGCAGAACCAGACTGACGTGCCGAAGGTGGCTTTTCCTGGACCGGGAGTAAATCAGGATGTTGTTCAGATAGATAACCACGAACCGATCCAACATGTCTCGGAACACGTCGTTCATGAAGTGCTGGAAGATGGCGGGGGCGTTGGTCAACCCGAACGGCATGACGGTGTATTCATAGTGTCCGTATCGGGTGCCAAATGCCGTCTTCCATTCGTCTCCCTCTCGCATCCACACCAGGTTGTAGGCCCCCCAGAGTTGGCAAAGTCTGTCAGCTCAGGAGGCAAGGAGATGGCAGGGGTGGGGACGTTCTGGCCAGCACAGGTGTGGCGGATGTTGTCGACGCATTGCAGACTCGGGAAAGAGTTGGGGTTCCATGATCAGGCCACCTGAGGATTGTGGGTCCGAAGTCAGGCCAACCCAAAGACCAAGGGAAAATGAAGGTCCGCCGTGACATAAAACTGGATTGCCTCCTCATGGTCCCCAATAGCCAGGCGCAAAGGCTGGGTGGCGAATTTAATGGGGCCGGACACTAGTTCTCGTCCATCAATTGTCTCTACCCGGATCGGAGGGTCCACCGGAACCATGGGGACCGCAAATTGGGTCACAAAGGCCTGGTCCATAAAATTTGTTGTGGCCCTGAGTCCACTAGCACATGCGCCTGGAGTCTGTCTGACTGGTTCCCCAACCATATCCATGTGTCCAGAATCAGATGCCGAGGGGGCCAGAGTTTACTTCCGCAACGTCCAGTGGGGGCTTAGTACGTGCCTGACCTAGGGTTTCCCCAAGGTCGGGCCTGCTCCGTTTCCCGATTGGTCACGCTGTGATTCAGCATGCATGCCCCACTTCGCTTTGTGGGGCAAGAAGCTGCGAAGTGGCCAGGCTCCCCGCAGTACAGGCACAATCCCCCTTGGCACCTCCAATTCTACTCCTGGGCTGTCAGGCAAGGTCTGGCCGTTCCCAACTCTATGGGCTCCTCCGCAGTGGTTACAAAATGTGGGGCGACCCGGGGTGCTGTTGGCGCAGAAAGCGAAGGTGCAGACGTCGACGGCGGGTCCCGGGGAGTGCGACGGGACAGTTGCCATTGCAGACGGGCATCAAGGTGGAGACAAAGGGCCACCAAGTTGTCCAGGGTCCGCAGCGCCTCCACCCGGGCCAGCTCGTCTTGCAGCTCCTCTGAGAGTCCCTCCTGGAATGCGTCCACCAGCGCTGCATCATTCCAGTCAGAGTCCTGGCACAAAAGACGAAATTCGGCGATGTACTCCTGCAGGGGGCGCTTCCCTTGACTGAGTTCCTTAAGGCACCTGGTTGCCATCAGCGTCTGAATGGGGTCCTCGTACATGATGCGTAGGTGCTGCCAAAAACGCTGGTGGTCCGCCAGGAGGGGGCTGTCCTGGAGCAAGAGGGGCATGGCCCATCGGGCAGCTGAGCCAGAAAGAAGGTTAATCGCAAAGGCCACCTTAGCCCGGTCGTCTGGGAAATCCTCTGGCCGCATAGCCATGTAGAGCTGGCACTGTCCCAAGAAGGTCAGGAACATCTTAGGCTGCCCAGAAAACTTATCCAGCACGGTTATCAGGCACTTGCGACCAGGAGGAGGAGTGGGAGGACGGGGGGGGGGCTGCAGGCACATTCCTGGCAGCAAGTTGACCTGCCAAGTGAGCCACTTGCTGCTGTAGCTGTTGATTAGCCGCTTGTAGCTGCTGTACCTGCTGCTGTACCTGCTGCTGGTCCATCTTTGGTGGAAGATGGTTTAGTCGGGGTCTTGGACAAAAATGTTCTGTTTCCCTCTCCCAATACTCCCACAAAAAGTCAGTCAAAGGCCTTCTTTTCAAGTTTATTTACATTTGGCTGGATTCCTTCTGGCACAGAAATGTCTGGCCACATCTACCCACGCGCCTGCCAAGTCTCTGGAGATAACTAGGAAATTATAGATAAGGCAGGAGTTACTCACGAATATATATTCTTCCCTCCATTGAAACAGTTTGCCCGCACAAATTCACTTCTTTGTCCAAGACAAAAAGCCAGGAAGTTCCACCTGCTGCTTTATATCCCCTGTGGGTGTCACTCAGTGACTCATCATTCTTTGACTTTGTCCCAACGCCTCCTCTGCTGCGCGTGCCGGTTACATCTACGCAGTCTTGCATCAAGCCAAGATTGTTTTTGGGGTGTTGCCAAATCAGAAGGTGGCCCGGGGGAATTAGGCCTTGCCAGCCCCTCCTCCTCCTCCTGGGTGGGTGCCAGGGAGGGAGAGGGCCCAGGGAAAGCAGGCTTTGCCTGTTCCTCCTCCTCCTCACTGTCTGAATCCTCCTCCTCCAGGAGTCCGGAGTCCGGGAACCTGGGTCACAACAGACGGTGTCTTGTTTTTTTCCCCTCCTCTTCGACAAGTGAGTCTTGATTTTTTTCCTTCTAGCTGATCAGCGGGGAGTTGGGAGGCAGCAATAGACTGGGGGCGGGGCCAGGCAGAATTTTTACTACCGGTTCTCCGAACTACTCAAAATGTTCTTGCGAACTGGGGAGAACCGGTAGCAACCCACTACTGGTCTGGAAGTTGCACACAAAAAGTTACATTGTAAGAAAGGTATTCATGTTTCCAGAGAATGGAAACACTTCAAGATTGAGGTAGTAGGGAGAAGTAAAGAGGTACAGCAAGCATCTCTTAGGAAAAAATAGAACATTTTACATCAAAATCTCACACCATTTGCAGAGAAAACCTAAAACAATGGGAGCTGGATGCAATCAGAAAATCAACTGACAAACATTTGTCTACTACTCATAAAGTTTTTCTTACAGTTTACAGTCTGGCACAAAGATGTAAACCATTTTCAGACACAGAAGGAGAAGTAGAATTGCTAACTACAGTTGGAGTAAATCTGGGAGTAGGATTGCATTCATGGAGAAGTATAGTGAAAATAGTTGCTTTCATTGCAAGCGAAATTAAAACCAAAATGTTTAATAGCGTTATTGGGCAGAATCTAAATTGACAAAGCCTCAACGCTATCAGGGAAACCAGTTGTGATAATTTTTGTAAAAGTTGAGGATTCAGATAACCCAACAACAGTTTTTGTTGAGCTTATGGAATTGGAAAAACAAGATTCAGAGACAATATATTCTTCAGTGATGGGAAGTTTAAATAAAGTTGGGCTTACTACAGAATATCTGCAAAAACATTTAATAGCATTTTGCTCTGATGGTGCCAGCATTATGCTTGGGAGAAAATCTGGAGTGAGCACTAGATTAGCAAAAGAGTTCAAGCACGGCTTTAACCATCACCTCCAACTGGTTCTAGATGACTCCATAAAGGACATGAAGCAACTGAACCATTTCAAGATATTTATTGACAAGATACACACCACTTTTCATAAATCCTGTAAGAACCAGATGGAACTTTTCAACATATCTGAACAACTTGGACTTGAAATCATAAAGATTGGTAGGGTTTTGGGACCAAGATGGGCTGCCTGTAGTTTAAGGTCAACTGTAGTTGTGTGGCGTGCTTATCCAGCGCTACATCAGTTTTTTTCATGGAGATCAAAAATACCCACGTATGACTGCCAGTCTTGAAAATACAAATGTTTGACTGATTTGGCTGATTAGATGATTGATATTCTGAATAAGATTTCTCTTTTGTCAAATGCAAGGAAAAAATACAGACAAGGCCAAAAAATTTGAGATAAATTAAAGCATTTGAAATACTTAGATGGGGAAAAGGTCCATACGAAAAAAAGGTTGATGGAATGATTACTTCAGAAGCCTTCGAAAATATAAAATGTGTTCAAAATCATTGATTTCTTGGTCTTTCTCGGGGAAAACTTATGGAAAGCGTGATAATAAATTTGAAGAAAAGATTGATGGATTGCAAACATCTAAAAACAGGTAGCCAATTGCAAGACTCAAATAAATTATGCTTTCTCAATATTTTGGAGCCAGATTACTGGAATAGTAAAGATGCAGTCGTTCCATGGCCAGAAGCTGAAGAACAGTTGCTTGAATTTGGTGAAATTTTTAATTATGAAATTAATATGAATGATTTCAGAGATTTTGTAAAAAATGTATTAAAAGATTCGAAGAACTATGTAATTCCTGACAGTATTAAAAAAGCTAAAGATATTGTCAGAACAATTGCTTCAGCAGAGGTGGAAAGGGTTTTTTCAAAAATGAACCTCAAATGTTCAGAACAAAGAAGTCTAATTATTCCCAACATAAGCAATCTGATGACAATTAGTGTAATTGGCCTACCTATAACAAAATGGGACCTTATTCCTTCCCTCAGAAAATGGTTAAGAGCACAACATCACACATCCGATGATCCAAGAATCAAGAGGAAAAAAATTGCAATTGAGGAGGCTGCTGCTGCCAATGAAAGAACGATGTGGAAACACCTTAAAGCTAAAGACAAGTAACACAAGTAAGTACTTGTGTGTAGCTTTTTCAGTGTGTTATTCTTATGTAATGTGTAAGTGCATGCAATTAAAAACTTCCTTTCTGTATCTTTTCTTTCTGCAGGTCATTAATTAGAGCAAGGAAGTCTGTGATGTTGAAGACAGACAACACTTTCATCGTTCTTCTGTTGTGTAGCTCTTTTATTGTTTTGTGTACTTATTTTATTCTTGTGTATATGCACGAAATAATAAATAATAATAAACTACCTTTTTGCATATTTTCTTTTGTAAGTCATTCATTAGAGCAAAGAAGTCAGTGATGTTGACTTAGAAATGCACTTTTATCAGTATGGCTTAAAATTAAAGAACAGCACTACTTGAAAATACCAGTCCGGCTGTCCAGAATGGAAGCATTGATACATCCTAATGTTATTAATATGGAAAAAATTGTAAGGTAAAAATATATTTTGAATGAAAAAGGGGAATTAAAAACCAAGCAGGAACTTAGTAGTCAAGGGATGGATATCACATAGTGGCCACAAATGCAGATACAATCTCGATATGAGAAAGATGCTAAAATTGTTTCAATAAAGAGTTAACAGAACTGTAAGGTTAAATATTTAGGGGTCTATATTAGCTCATCGAACAAGAAACTTTATAAAAATAATTATGACTTGCTATGGCAAAAAGTTCAGAATGATATGAGTGGCTGGAAGAAATTGCAGTTATCCCTATTGGGAAGGATTGCGGCTATTAAAATGAATGTGTTACCTAGATTTTTGTTTCTGTTCCAGATGATACCAATAATTAAAAAGGATAAAAATTTGGAAGATTGGCAGATTGGGATTAACAAATTTATATGGCAGGGTAAAAGGCGATTAAAATGAAAATAATACAGGACTCACGGAAAGAGGTGGTTGAAGAATGCCTAACTTTAAATTATATTATGAAGCAGTAGCCCTTTCAGTAATAAGTGACTGGTTTAACTTAACAGAGGAAAGAATTTTGAATATAGAAGGTTATGACTTGTTATATGGATGGCATGCGTACTTATTTTATGTAAAAAAAATGGATAGGGCTTTTAAGAATCATGTGTTGAGAAGTGCTCTTTATGGGTCTGGAAAAAATATTCCTATAAATTAGAATACAAGATTCCTATATGGGCGAGCCCTAGGCATGCAATAGAGAATATAAATATAGAACAGAAACAGGAAATGATTACTTATAAAGAACTTTTGTATGCTGAAGGAGGTAGATTGCAATTAAAATCATTACAGGTATTAAATGAAGAAGGGAGGAATTATACTTGGTTTCAATATGGGCAAATAAGTGCTAGATGGAAAGAAGATCAAAAAATTGGTATTATTATTATTATTATTATTATTATTATTATTATTATTATTATTATTATTATTATTATTATTATTATTATTATTATTATTATTATTATTATTATTATTATTATTATTATTATGCAAAGGGAGGAAAATTTAATGAAGCAAATTAGAAATCAGACCCAGGAGCATATAAAGAGATTGTATAATGTGTTGCTTGAAATAGATTCGGAAAAGGATTTGGTAAAGGATTGTATGATAAAATGGGCACAGAATATTCAGGAACCAATAATGTTGGAAACATGGGAGAAAATTTGGTTAGAAATGTTAAGTTTACATACAAATTTAAGGAAAATTTTATAAGATGTTTTATAGATGGCACTTAGATCCCAAAAATTATCATGTATGTATCCTAATATCCAAAATGTTGAGGTGTGATTGTGATGATGCTACATATTTTCATATTTGGTGGGCTTTTAAGAATCATGTTGAGAAGTGCTTTTATGGTCTGGAAAAATATTCCTATAAATTAGAATACAAGATTCCTATATGGGCGAGCCTAGACATGCAATAGAGAATATAAATATAGAACAGAAACAGGAAATGATTACTTATAAAGAACTTTTGTATGCTGAAGGAGGTAGATTGCAATTAAAATCATTACAGGTATTAAATGAAGAAGGAGGAATTATACTTGGAATATGGGCAAATAAGTAGATGGAAAGAAGATCAAAATTATTATTATTATTATTATTATTATTATTATTATTATTATTATTATTATTATTATTAAAAAAAAAATTATTATTATTATGCAAAGGAGGAAAATTTAATAAGCAAATTAGAAATCAGACCCAGGAGCATATAAGAGATTGTATAATGTTTGAAATAGATTCGGAAAAGGATTTGGTAAAGGATTGTATGATAAATACAGAATATTCAGGAACCAATAATGTTGGAAACATGGAGAAAATTGGGTTAGAAATGTTAAGTTTACAAAGCACAGAATTTAAGGGAAAATTTTATAAGATGTTTTATAGATGGCACTTAGATCCCAAAAATTATCATGTATGTATCCTAATATCCAAGCGAAATGTTGAGGTGTGATTGATGCTACATATTTTCATATTTGTGGACTTGTGAAAATTAAGGTCTTTTGGATAAGAATTTGGTGGATTATTCAAATGTATATTTATTATTTATTTATTATTTATATATATACCCTATCTCCCAAAGGACTCAGGGTTCACAGGCATATAAAATATACACACAAATTAAAAATAATCTTTAAAAACTTATTCCAATGCCCTATCATTAAAATAGAAATATAATATTAAAAATCAATTTAAAACCCTAAAATTTAAAATCTAAGCCAGTCCTGCACAGATGAATAAATGTGTCTTGAGCTCACGGAAGAAGGTCCGAAGTTGACGGAGTCCTGGGGAGTCTGCCAGAGGGCGGGAGCCCCACAGAGAAGGCCCTTCCCTGGCGCCGCCAGACGACACTGCCTAGCTGACGGCACCCTGAGGAGTCCCTCTGTGAGAGCGCACGGTGAGAGGTATCTGGTCGCAGGCGGTCCCAGATAACCCGGCCCTATGCCATGGAGCGCTTTAAAGGTGGTCACCAAACCTTGAAGCGCACCCGAAGGCCACAGGTAGCCAGTGCAGTGCGCAGGATGGTGTTAGGGAGCCACGAGGGCTCCATCTATCACCCGCGCAGCCGCATTCTGACTAACTGCAGCCTCCGGATGCCCTTCGGGAGCCCCATGTAGAGAGCATTGCAGTAATCCAGGCGAGACGTCACGAGGCGTGAGTGACCGTGCATAGGGCCTCCCGGTCCAGGCAACTGGCGCACCAGGCGAACCTGGTAGAACGCTCCTGGAGACGGCCGTCAAATGATCTTCTAGACAGCCGCTCATCCAGGAGGACGCCGTTGCGCACCTCTCCATCGGGGCCAATGACTCGCCACGATGGTCAGCCGATTTAGCTGACTGTACCGGGATGCCGCATCCACAGCCACTCTGTCTTGGAGGGATTGAGCTTGAGCCTGTTTCTCCCCATCCAGACCCGACGGCCTCCAGACACCGGGACAGCACTGATAGCTTCGCTAGTGGTCCGCAGAAAGTACAGCTGGGTGTCATCCGCACAGCTGGTACTTAATTGGCAATTTATGCTATTACAATTAAAACATATGGGCTTGGGGAGAGATTTATTAATATAAAATAGTATTGCTTATTAAAGCAATATACCACAAACTATCAGCTAAGGTGATGGTAAATGGGGATATGATGGAGAACTTTAATATTAAAAAAGGCATCAGACAGGGATGTCCACTTTCCCCTCTGCTATTTATACTGACTCTGGAAGTATTAGCCAGAAATATTTGACAAGATGAAGAAATAAAAGAAATGGAAATAAAAAAAGAGAAATATAAGCTACAGGCATTTGCAGATGACTTGGTCATCCAATAGAAACTGGACCGAAGTTATCAGAAAAATAGGAGACTATGGGGAAGTTGTAGGACTAAAAATAAATAAAGACAAGACAAGGTTTTTAATTAAAAATCTCACCCCAAAAAAGTGTGTTGATGGAAAAAATTGATATATAGATAGTTAAAAAAGTGAAGTACTTAGGAATACAATTAACAGCAAAATGTGCAACAATTAAAGAGGACAATTATATGATGTGACAAATTAAACTAGATTTAGAGAAATGGAAAGATCTGCAACTGTCATTAACAGAAGAATAGCTACTACAAAAATGAATATTTTACCAAGACTATTATATTTATTCCAAACTATTCCAATAAACTTGGGGAAAAATACTTTGAAGAGCTAAATAAAATAATATTAAGATATATTTGGCTAGGGAAAAGAGCAAGAATAGATTTGAAAATGTTGCAAGACTCCAAAAAAAGAGGGGGCTTTGGGCTGTCAGATTGGGAATTGTACTACCAGGCCTCAGTACTTACATGCGTGAAAGACTGGATCAATTTGAGGCATAAAAGACTATTAACTTTAGAAGGACATGGCCTTCAATTAGGCTGGCATGCTTTTTTATAGTATGGGAAGAATAAGATACATACCGTATATACTCGAATATAAGCCGATCCGAGTATAAGCCGAGGTCCCCAATTTTACCCCAAAAACTGGGGTAAACTGGGGACTCGAGTATAAGCCGAGGGTGGGAAATGAGGCACCTACCGGTTGGGGAAACCCTCCCTCCCTCAGCTGAGAAGGCTGGCTGCCCCGCCCACCCTCTCACTGCACCGGCAGGCTTCCGTCCGTAAAATGTGAAAAAAGAAAAAAACTCGAGTATAAGCCGAGGCTTAAAAAAAAAACTGAGTATAAGCCGAGGCTTAAAAAAAAAACTGAGTATAAGTCAGATAGACCCAGATATTTAGGACGTTTTTCAGCACAAAAAACGTGCTGAAAAACTCGGCTTATACTCGAGTATATACGGTAGTTAGTTTCAAAGACAGTAGAAATGTCTGTTAGAAAACTTAGAAATGCACTTTTATCAGTATGGCTTAAAATTAAAGAACAGCACTACTTGAAAATACCAGTCCGGCTGTCCAGAATGGAAGCATTGATACATCCTAATGTTATTAATATGGAAAAAATTGTAAGGTAAAAATATATTTTGAATGAAAAAGGGGAATTAAAAACCAAGCAGGAACTTAGTAGTCAAGGGATGGATATCACATAGTGGCCACAAATGCAGATACAATCTCGATATGAGAAAGATGCTAAAATTGTTTCAATAAAGAGTTAACAGAACTGTAAGGTTAAATATTTAGGGGTCTATATTAGCTCATCGAACAAGAAACTTTATAAAAATAATTATGACTTGCTATGGCAAAAAGTTCAGAATGATATGAGTGGCTGGAAGAAATTGCAGTTATCCCTATTGGGAAGGATTGCGGCTATTAAAATGAATGTGTTACCTAGATTTTTGTTTCTGTTCCAGATGATACCAATAATTAAAAAGGATAAAAATTTGGAAGATTGGCAGATTGGGATTAACAAATTTATATGGCAGGGTAAAAAGGCGAGGGTTAAAATGAAAATAATACAGGACTCACGGGAAAGAGGTGGTTTAAGAATGCCTAACTTTAAACTATATTATGAAGCAGTAACCCTTTCAGTAATAAGTGACTGGTTTAACTTAACAGAGGAAAGAATTTTGAATATAGAAGGTTATGACTTGTTATATGGATGGCATGCGATTTATTTTATGGAAAAAAGTGGATAGGGCTTTTAAGAATCATGTGTTGAGAAGTGCTCTTTATGGTCTGGAAAAATATTCCTATAAATTAGATTACAAGATTCCTATATGGGCGAGCCCTAGACATGCAATAGAGAATATAAATATAGAACAGAAACAGGAAATGATTACTTATAAAGAACTTTTGTATGCTGAAGGAGGTAGATTGCAATTAAAATCATTACAGGTATTAAATGAAGAAGGGAGGAATTATACTTGGTTTCAATATGGGCAAATAAGTGCTAGATGGAAAGAAGATCCAAAATTGGTATAATGCAAAGGAGGAAAATTTAATAAAGCAAATTAGAAATCAGACCCAGGAGCATATAAAGAGATTGTATAATGTGTTGCTTGAAATAGATTCGGAAAAGGATTTGGTAAAGGATTGTATGATAAAATGGGCACAGAATATTCAGGAACCAATAATGTTGGAAACATGGGAGAAAATTTGGGTTAGAAATGTTAAGTTTACACAAGCACAGAATTTAAGGGAAAATTTTTATAAGATGTTTTATAGATGGCATTTAGATCCCAAAAAATTATCATGTATGTATCCTAATATCCAAGCGAAATGTTGGAGGTGTGATTGTGATGATGCTACATATTTTCATATTTGGTGGACTTGCAAGAAAATTAAGGTCTTTTGGATAAGAATTTGGTGGATTATTCAAAATGTACTGAAGAAGAAGATAAAGTTCCTGCCACAATTTTTCCTTTTGGGAATTATAACGGATTGTACAGGGATTGAGACTAAATTGATTCTGAATTTAATAACAGCAGCAAGACTGTTGATTGGACAATACTGGAAGAAAGAAGAGATACCTACAATAGAAGAATGGATATTGAAAGTTATTAATTTGGCTGAGATGGCTAAAATCTCAGCGTTTTTAAAAGACAATACGCAGGAAAGATATTTAATTGAATGGAAAAAATGGATTGATTATCTACAAAACAGATATCAGATTAAGAAATATCAGATTGCCTTTGAATAATTAGAAAGTTATTTAATGTAATGGGGAGGGGGTTGGGAGATGAAAAGCTTTGGATGTGGTTATTTGGATTGGAAGGGAAAATTTTATTCTATGTTTGGTTTATGTATAACAATACCTTGTGATTGACCCGGGAAGCCGGAGGGGGGGAAGGGTGTTTTTTTTTTTTGGGAGGGAGGGGGAAAAAAGGTGGAAAAATGTTTTTGTTTTTTAAAACTCTTTCAATAAAAAAAAAAAAAGAGTTAACAGAACTGGACCAAATATTAACTGGAACACATGAAAAACTGATAAAGAAAATATATTGTTATTTATTAGGTATTCAACTTGAAAGTGGGCAGGTAAAGGAGACAATGATTGTGAAAGTGAGCTGAAAATTTTGGATATGCAATAGAACTAGACAAATGGCAGAAATTGTGGGATAGATGTCAGCTTTGGAAGCCATACTAGGCCGAAGGCTTCCACAGGCTGCCACTTTCTCCAGTGTGGGAAAGTAGGAGAGAGGGGTGAGGGTACAAGGGGTTATTAGACATAACAACATTTTTTCTGCCAGTCAAGGTCAGGCTGGGCTCACATCTGGAGGAGGAGTGGCCGGAGTGATGCTTCGACATGAGACAGTTAAGGACTGGAACATATGACCGGCAGAGGGGTCATGAGAGTGGAGATTTTGGAGTTTGTATTACTGAGGGAGGAACCTGAATCCCCAGTTTCGGTTTTCATCCAACTGTGCCAGTCTACCTATGCTAGTAAAAGAACTTTGAAAGATGTTGGCTTCGGAGGGGAGGGGTTTTCTGGAATGTGGACATTAAACTGAAACTCCTTTTTAATATAGTGGCACACTCCCCCTGTGGGGCCGTCAGGGGTGTTGCGCCCCAGCAGCCACCAAAACTCTTAGGTGGTACAAAGACCCAGCGAAAATGGAAAGAAAAGAAGAAGTAGTCCTGGAGGGGGCAGTGGGCCCAGAGGCTCAGGAACTTATCGAGACCAGATTCTCCCTGTTGGAAGAGGTGGTGCGGGGCCTCGGGGCTGCAGAAACTACTCGAGAGCTAGGAGTGTGGCCCAAGGGATCTGATTCATTTTTATTTATTTATTTTTGTCACAACAGTATACACAAACAAATGTCATAGATAAAACAGCATATCTTGAAGAATATATATATATATAATTAAAATTATGCATCAACTATATTAATTGGATATAATGAAGGGAACAATAGGACAGGAACGGTAGGCACATTTGTGCTCTTATGCATGCCTGGAGAAGTTGCCAGTCTTACCGGACTCCTGAAAGAGGACTAGAGGTGAGATCTCCGGAGGATCGTGGCATTCTCGGCTGAGTGAAATTGCCCCTCCCTACTTTCCAGCCAGAGTGTAGAGATGGAAAACTTGGGGGATCTGGAGATTCAAGGGAATGGAGTCTGCCATCCCCCATAAGATCCCAGTCCCTTACAGGGCTTCCGGAAAGGTTTGAACGCTTGGAAGTGGGGAGCTATGTACCCCCTCCCACCTCCCTCAAGAGAAATGGAACTTAGCCCAGCCTAGGTTCACCTTTCCCCTTCGGAAAGATGGGGAAATTAGGGGGGCTCAAGCCCATTCCAATGAGCCCAGAGGCGATCCCATCACCTCCCAGGGGCAGCAGGGAATTTATATGGTTGGAATACATCCAACGCAAATGGCTTGGGGAGTGCAACCCCCCTTACAGAACCCTTCCACCTGCCAGGCCCTGCACTCCCCCCCGCTGCTTCCATCCCCACAGGCTGGGCGTTCTACCCCGGACAAGGATGGGTCCAATGCCAGTGGCAGCCAGCATCTTCTGCTCCTATCTTCCATGGAATTCCCTGGCCCCTGAATGGCCCATCGATCCAAGCAGCACAAGGGGGTTTGATCCAGCAGCCGGCCGGAATTCTGCCCTCCTCTGCAAGCAACTCTGGCATCAACAGCCCTTCCCCCTCAACAGGGGCCCTTCCAGCAACCCGCAGCAGCTGTGCCTCAAATTCCTCCCAACTGCCGGCAGCCAAGCTGCCACCCCCCTCCACCTCCCCAACCAACCCCCCATTGCTTCAGAGCAACTTTTGATGGCACACCACACAAACTAGCTTACTTCCTCAGCAGAATCTGGGTTCACATAGATCAATTTGGAGATCAATACCAATCAGAATGGGGATTAATAACAGCTATCTCTGATGGAATGAACGAAGGAGAAGCCTCTGAGTGGATTGCCCAGTTCCACAATGAACATGTTGCAGAATTGAATGACATTGCAGGGTTTGTTGCACTGCTCAGAGCCAGATTTGAAGACGAGGATCATATCACAGACAGTGAAGCCACCATAAAAACAATGAAACAAGGTAACAAACCCTTAAAAGACTTTGTATAGGACTTTAGACGAGTAGCAGGAAACCTCCGGCATTGGCCAGACCGCATACTCCCCCACTATTTCAAAGAGTCAGAAAAGCCTGTGGCCTACGGGGCGTGCCTGAATGACTACAAGACTGGTACAACATGTCCATAGCTCTGGACAGAGAAATCAACCCCCGCCCCCAACTACCAGCTGAAAAGCCTCCCCAAGGACCATTGGCCAGACAGCCCCTCTCACGACCTGCAGCACTCTCAACCCCTCAATCAACAAGAGTTATAAAATGCTACTGGTGCGGCAAATTGGGACACAGAGCTTCTGACTGCCTGGCTCCAGCACCCAGCCCACAACAGCGTCCAGCAACCGCTGCCCGGGGAAAAAAGCCTCCAAGAAGAAACCCAGACATGAGTCAATTTGCAAGGCAAGCCTTGAGTGTTTCCCTCCCCACTGAAGAAAGCGAGAGACCTCAGTCTACTGAAACCCCTCCCCGCAACCCTACCGGAGAACATAACCCAATGGTGAGTGCACCCATTCCCCCCTTTACTATCAAAGTGAACTTAGTAATTCCACTGAGGGGGGAGAGGAAAGAGCTGCCAGCCATTATAGATACCGGCTGTACCAGATGTCTAATTGGGATGTCAAGTGTGAACCAACTAGGTATCAAAACACTAACCTTAAAACACCCAATAAAATTCCACCAAGTGGATGGAACATTAATTGGCAGAGTCCCAGCCACCCAAATTACAGAATTGATTGACCTAGAAATTGGAAAACATCATGAAATTATAAGATTCATAGTAATTCCAAAAATTTCAGAATCCATTATACTAGGCCTGGCTGGACAAATGGGCCCCCACAATTAAATGGGAAGATGGATTTCGTAAAATCATATTGGATGTCAACCCCTTGGCCCCTATCCCCCCTCTGGAGAAACAACCAATCCATAAAAACCACCAGGGGGAGCCAGCAGCCACTGGATCAGACTCACCTCCAGGTGAACCACGCATTCCTAAGGCATATGTGGATTTGGCAGAAGCCTTTAGCGAAGAGGAATGTAACCTCCTCCCCCCCAACATCAGCCCAGTGACTGTGCCATTGAGTTAGATCCTGGGGCTAAACTACCAAAACCCAGAATGTACTCAATGACACCTGCTCAAATTACTGAATTAAGGTGGTACATCGATAACAACCTAGCCAGAGGGTTCATCAAGCCTGCAAAATCACCAGTGGCTGCCCCTGTGTTGTTTAAAGAGAAGAAAGATGGATCTTTGAGATTATGTGTTGATTTTAGAAATATTAACGCGGTTTGTATACAAAACACCTACCCATTACCACGAATGAAGGACTTATTAAACCACCTAGCGAAAGGCAAGGTTTTCCCCAAATTGGATTTAAGAGAAGCCTATTACCGGGTCCTCATATGTGAAGGGGATGAATGGAAAATTGCTTTCAACTGCCCCCTGGGCAGTTTCCAGTTCCGGGTCATGCCTTTTGGACTCCAGGGGGCCCCAGCAGTCTTCATGCAGCTAATCAATGAAACCCTGCATAGCCACTTATATAAGGGGGTTCTTGTCTACTTGAATGATATTCTTATATACAGCGAAAATATGGAGGACCATATCAAATTAGTTAGACAGGTTTTGAAAAAACTCCTAGCCGCCAAACTATACGTGAAGCTGTCAAAATGCAAGTTCCATAAGGAATCCTTGGACTACCTGGGTTACTGGCTGTCAAAACAGGGGATCGAAATGGCGGCTTCTGGTGGCTCCGCTCTCTCCGAAGGACGCCCTAAGGGCGCCCGCGCTGGGATTCTGTAAAAGCCGGCGAAATCAACGGCTGAAAGTACCTTCCCCGGTAAGGAGAAGGGAAAGAGCAGAAGAGGGAAGGGTAGAGCTCTCTCTAGAGGCCCCGTTTGGGGAACTCGAAAGGGAAAGTTCCCTGAATTCCTTCTGCAAAGCTCCAGCCCCAGTGTGTTTCTGCTTTAAGCAGACAGAGAAGAGAGCGACCACTTCTGCTTCAATTGATTGTTATGGATATTTATAAGCAGACGGAATAAAACACAGGAGATCAGTCATTTAAATTGCAAGTATTAAATCTGACTTCTATTTTTTCTTTTAAAAAAATAATAATTTTTTTTCTCTCATCTACAATCAACACAATGAAATAAAATGGCGTTTACTTGTTGAGAAAGTGAAACTGAATGGAGATTTTATCTTATTGTACTGGACTGTGGATTGTTGGATTATTTTAGTTTGTTTAAGTATTTCATAAGGGGATTTTCAGCAAGAACTTTGCCATGAAGGTTTTTTCAGAAGAATGGATTCGTGACTTTATACAGGATTATACAGAAAGAATGTATTTAATTATTCAACAATACGAATTGGAAAAAAATGGAGGCGTTTTGGATGAGAGTTTGGAGGAAATTAACCAAAGTAATCAGGACTTGGAATATGGAATGGATGTAAAGAAGCCTTTTTTAAAAAGTTTGGATGAAAAGCCTGAAGTTGTGCTACAGGAGGCTGTCTCCCGAAATGGAAAAATTCACAGGGTTAATGCTTTCCAAGAGTTCTCTTCGGATTGAGGGAATATACTGCAGTAACTCGTGGATTTTTGGACATAAGGAACTATTAGGAAATATTGTGACTGACTTTTCAAAAGGAGTAATGAAGGAAAGACAGAGACTAATCCATCAAAAATGGCAAGAGACAAAAGTATCATTTTTGAAAGAATTTTTTTTTTTTGAAATATTAACAGAAAAAGATTTTAGCCTTTCTGAAAGACAATACGTAAGGAAGATTTGGAAGAAATGGGTTGATTATATGTTTTATAACCATCATAAAAGACTAGATATTTGGATTTATACTGGATTTTGATGAGGAAGGACTAAAGTTGAACAGATATTGTAATTTCCCTGTATTGAAATTCTATAATCTGTTGTATTGAATTTTAAATAGAATATTCTCGAAAGATCTTATGTAAGAAAGACTTGGGGGGAAAATTATATGGTTATAGAAGTTATAAGGGAGATATTCTCTGAATTGGATTGGATTTTTATGCTTTAGCTGGTTTTAAATATTTTAGGATTAATTTGTTCTACTGATCTATATATTTTATTACTGTTTATTGTTAATTTTTTGAAGGATTTTGGTTATGTAAGGAGGAAGTCAGAGCTAGAGAGGGAGAATTGGTATAATAGTTTTGGGAAAAAAATTTTTTTTAGCATATGGTTGTTTTATTTTTAACTATACCTTGTGTTTGTTCCGGGAAGCCAGGGGGGGAGGGGGAGGGGGTTTGTGAAGGGAGAGGGGTTGGGGGGAAAGGGGGGGAAAAAATTTTTGTAAAACTTTTTGAATAAAAAAAAAAAAAACACAAAAAAAACAGGGGATCGAAATGGACCCAGGAAAAGTAAAGGTAGTGCTAGACTGGCAACCCCCATGCACACATAAACAGCTTCAAAGTTTCCTGGGGTTTGCGAACTTTTACCGACAATTCATTCCTTCTTTTGTGGAGTTTGTTCTCCCATTGACGGATTTGCTAAAGACTGGTCCATCTCCTGGCAAGCCAAAACCTAGCCAGGCCCTACCTTGGACAATGAACTGTCAGAAATCCTTTGAACAGCTAAAACAACTATTCGCAATGGAACCGATTCTCCAGCACCCAGACCCAAATAAATCATTTGTGGTCCAGGCAGATGCAAGTGATGTCACGGTAGCAGCTGTTCTAATGCAAAAGAATGCCCAAAATGAACTAATGCCATGCGCTTATGTCTCAAAAAAAATTGATGGACACTGGACGCAAGTGGGCGGTCTGGGAAAAAGAAGCTTTTGCTGTACGATGGGCTTTCCTATCCTGGAGACACTTCCTGGAGGAGTGAAAGAACCGTTTGAAGTGTGGACAGACCACAAGAACCTTGAGGCTCTAAAAATCCCTCAAAAACTTTCTCCTAAACAGGTTTGATGAGCTCAGTACTTCAAGCTGTTTAACTTCAACCTCAAATACATTCCGGGGGTGGGGAAACCTACTGGCGGACGCTCTATCTAGAAAACCTCAATTTGATAGCCAGTGGGAGGAAATAGTTCATGCCATGATCTCCGAAACCCAACCAGCAGGCCAAGCTCATGCTCGGGCCCAGCCACACCGTGGTTTCAATCTCCCAGAGGGCAGGTTATTGACAGAGCTAAAATCAGCCCTCACAGCAGATGCCTGGCTCAAAGACAACCTAACAAACTTGACCCAAAGAGAAGGATTTGCTTGGAAGGGGAGTAAAATTTATGTACCTGCTAGCATGCGACTCACGGTACTGTAGAAAAGTCATGACTCTCGGCTTGGAGGCTACTTTGGGTTTTTGAAAACCCTCCATTTGACTAGGAGAAAATTCTGGTGGCCAAAGATGAAAGCAGGTATAGAAGACTATGTAAAGAGCTGCGCCACTGCGCCACCATGAAATACAGACAAGGGAAGGCCCCTGGGCTTCTCCAAACTGTGGCCGAACCCACGAGGCCCTGGGAGGAGATTGCTATGGATTTCATTGTCGAGCTCCCTGTCAGCGGAGGGAATACAGTGATTTGGACAGCTGTTGATTTATTTTCCCAACAGGCTCACTTCACCGCCTGCAGCGGGTTACCTTCGGCAAGGAAATTGGTGAAACTGTTCGTGAGACACATTTACAGACTCCACGGGGTTCTAAAAAGAATAATATCAGATCATGGAGTCCAGTTTACTGCTAAGTTCTGGAGGGAGTTCCTACGGTCCATTGAGTCATCCCAGGAATTTGGGTCCACCTTCCATCCGCCCACTAACAGAGCTGCTGAAAAATTGAATGCAATGGTAGAACAATACATTAGGTGTTATGTAAACTACCAGCAAGAGAACTGGGCGGAGTTGTTACCGTTTGCAGAAGTGGCATATAATAATGCAGTACACAGTAGCATGGGATTAACCCCTTTTCAAATAACCACAGTCATGGATTTCGTGCGTATGCCCAAGCTCCCTATAGAACCTCCCACTTTCATGTCCCTGACAGAATGGATGGATTCATTGAAAAAAGGATGGGAGGACACTGAGAAAGCTTTGGTTGAATCGCCAGGAAAATATAAAGCCCAAGCAGAAAAACACTGATCCCTTCAACCCCCTTTCCGGGTGGGGGATAAAGTATATTTTTCTACTAAATACTTAAGATTAAGATTGCCTAGCAAAAAAATTTGGTCCCAAATTTATAGGTCCTTTCCCCATAGTAAAGGTAATTAACCCGGTGACTGTCCAACTTAGCCTTCCTCGAATATTAGGGAAAGTACACCCAGTGTTTCACAGTAGCTTATTGAAACCAGCTAGGGGTTAGCTTGAGGCCTTTACCAGCTGCTCCCTCCCTCCTTTGATAATCCAGGGGACACCCACTACAAAATTAAGAAGATCCTTGACTCTAGGCTATTCAGAGGTTGCTTACAATATTTGGTCCACTGGAAAGGGTACCTGTTGTCTGAAGCTACTTGGGTGAAAAGCTGGGATGTAAATTCTGATGCTCTGGTCAAGCAATTTCACGATAAATTCCCTGATGATAAATTCTCTAAAGGTCCTCCTGGTGGGGGGGAAGAGGGGGTTAGAAGGGTGTATACTGGGCGTTAACCCCATCTTTTGTTTTTTGTTTTGTTTTTGTTTTGTTTTCTAGGGTGTGTTTTTTTCTGCAGTGGGGGACGCCTGTCAGCTTTGGAAGCCATAGTAGGCTGAAGGCTTCCACACTCTGTCACTTTCTCCAGTGTGGGAAAGTAGGAGAGGGGGGTGAGGGTACAAGGGGCTATTAGACATAACATTTTTCCTGCCAGTCAAGGTCAGGCTGGGCTCATATCTGGAGGAGGAGTGGCCAGAGTGATGCTTCGACATGGGACGGTTGAAGATTGGAACATGTGACCGGCAGAGGGGTCATGAGGGTGGAGATTTTGGCGTTTGTATTACTGAGGGAGGAACCTGAATCCCCAGTTTCAGTTTTCATCCAACTGTGCCAGTTTACCTATGCTAATAAAAGAACTTTGAAAGATGTTGGCTTCAGAGTCTTTTCTGCAGGAGTGGTTTTCTGGAACGTGGACAATAGGAATGTTAAATTGACTATGTGTCAGACCTGGAAACCATACTAGGCCTTAGGGTTCCAGAGGCTGCCACATTTTTCCCCTGAGGGGAAGAAGGGGGGTTGAGGGGTATGGTAACATTCTTCAAGCGGTCAAGGTCGGATGGTGTTCACATCTGCAGGAGGAGTGGTGAGAAGATATTCAAATGAACTGGGAGAACGTGGGACCATGTGACCAGCAAAGGGGTTGGGGGGGTGGGACTCTTGGGGTTTGTATAACTGGGAAAAGAATCCGGAAGTTCAGTTTTGGAATTTCACTCATTGTGTGCCAGTTTCCTTATGCTAGTAAAGAACTCTGAAAGACAATGGCTTCTGAGTTTTTTTTATGCAGAAGAGGTTTTTCTGGAACCTTGACATTCCAAAACTCGTAACTTTCTTTTGCTTAACAGTACCCTCTCCTCCGCTCAGGGGGGGCCCGTTAGGGGGGTGCTGGGCCCCAGCCTCCGCAACCTCCACAGCGGTGCAAAGACCCAGCGAAGATGGAAGGGCAGCAAGCTGAAAGCTTGGAAGGAATGCAAAGGCTGGAATCTGAGGACTTGGTCAAAATCACCTACTTCCCATCAGAAGATATGACTCAAAACCCCGAAGTGGTAGAGCCTGCTTGTCAGCTTGGTGCACGGCCTAAAGACTCCGATTCATGGATAAGCTGTCGTTCCGGCCAAACCCCACCCCATCAATTGCAAGAAGTGAGATCCCTGGGAGAAAACATTTCCCCGGGGCGGAATGGAGAGCCCCCTCCCTCTTCTCAACCTCAATGGAGGACAGTAAAAACCGGAGAATCAGGAGAGTCACTGGATTGGGACCTGAGAAACCCCCTGAAATCCCAGTCCCTACTGGACCTCCCAGAAACTTTTGAGCATTTGGAAGTAAGGCCTCGTATAAGCTCAGCTCACCCACCTCGAGAGCCTTTGAGTTTAGCTCAGATTAAATTCACCTTCCCTCCCACCAGAGAGGGAGAAATTACTGAAGCGCGAAGCCATTCCGATGAACGCAGGAGGACCTCCCTTCCCTCCTTCAGACGGCAGGGAATTCAGGCAGCACCAGGGACTTGGGGGGAATCGCAACTCCCCCCCCAATTGACTTTTCCTGCCAGACGAGGCCTACGCTGTCTCCTGCTGCTTCTATTCCTCCCGGTTGGGCATTTTATCCTGGACAAGGATGGATCCAATACCAATGGCAACCAGCAAGCTCAGCACCTTTCTTTCCTGGGGGCCCCAGGCCAGGTTTTGCCACGCCAGCTGAAGCATTTCAAGGACTTTCTTCTCAGCAGCCAGGGGGAATTCCACCCCCCTTTACAACTCAGCAACCAGCCACGATAGCAACAGCCCTCCCACAAATTCCTCTTCAACCGCAAGCAGGCCAGTTAAACCCACCTGCACCCCCTCACCCAGCCCCTCCCCCTTTCAAACCAACCTTTGATGGGAATCCACACCACCTGGCTTACTTTCTCAGCAGAATTGAGGCTTACGTTGAACAATATAGACATCAATACCCATCAGAAAGAAGCTTAATCAATGCCATCTCGGATGGTATGAACATGGGGCTAACTTCAGAGTGGATAGCTCAACTACACAATGAACGTGCACCAGAACTAAACGATGTTCACGGATTTATGGCACTGCTTCGCAACTGGTTTCAGGATGATGACCTAATTGCAGAATGTGAAACCACCTTAAAAACGATGAAACAAGGTAACAGGCCTCTAAAACAATTTGTATGGGATTTCCGAAGGGTTGCTGGTAATCTTAGACATTGGCCAGACCGCATCCTCCTCCACTACTTCAAAGAGGCAATCGATCAAAAAATCAGAAAAGCCTGCTCCACCAGAGGAATCCCAGAACAACTAAATGACTGGTACAACGTGTCCATAGCTCTAGACAGAGAATTCAACCCCCCCCCAAAGCCAATCACCAACTACAACTCCACAAAAACCACCTACAAGACTCTCCCTCTTAAGACCAACCACACCCTCCACCTTTCAGCCTTCAACAATAATTAAATGCTACCATTGTGGAAAACTAGGACATCGGGCATCAGTTTGCCTAGCCCCAACACCCTCCCACAGTATCACCCACCAACTGCTACCTGACCATGCAAACCCCCTCAAAAAAATCCAAATACCAGTCGCTTTGCGAGACAAGCCATGGACCTCCCTACTGAAGTATCCACTAACCTTCTGTCAGCTAATTGACCTCCTGATGACTCAAACCAAGCAGAAAATGACCCAATGGTGAGTGCACCCATTCCTCCTTTTGCTATCAAAGTAAACTTAATAATTCCAGGGGGAGGGGCCAAAAAAGATTTAGAGGCAATTGTGGACACAGGATGCACCAGATGCCTAATTTCAACCTCTACGGTCGCCCAACTCCGTATAAAAACATTTCCCTTGAAACACCCAATTAAATTCCACCAAGTAGATGGAACCTTGATTGGCGGCGTTCCAGCGACCCAAATCACGCAACTGGTTCGCTTAGAAATTGGAGCCCATCATGAACTTATAAGATTCATAGTAATTCCAAAAATGTCAGAATCCATCATCCTGGGTTTAGCTTGGTTGGACAAATGGGAACCCACAATCAAATGGGAGGATGGATTCAGGAAAATTATATAGGCTTTCAGACCCTTAGACCCAGTTCCCCCTGCCGAAAAAAACCTTATCCAAAATGACCACCAGAGGGAACCAACAACCACCAGATCCAATCCATCTCCTAATGAACCACACATCCCTAAAGCATACATGGATTTAGCAGACGTTTTTAGCGAGGATGAATGTAACCTCCTACCCCCCCACCAACAAACTGATTGCGCAATTGAATTGCACCCGGGGGCAAAATTACCAAAACCCAAAATGTACTTAATGACGCCAGCCAAAATGTCTGAACTAAGGAAATTCATTGACACTAACCTAGCCAGAGGGTTCATTGAACCAGCAAAATCACCTATAGCTGCGCCCGTGCTATTTAAACAAAAGAAAGATGGTTTGCTTAGATTGTGTATTGACTTCAAAAATATCAATGCAATTTGCATACAAAACACATACCCTTTACCACTTATGCACGATTTATTGAACCACTTATCAAAAGGCAAAATTTTCACCAGATTGGATTTAAGGGAAGCCTATTACCGGGTCCGCATCAAGGAAGGTGATGAATGGAAAACGGCTTTCAACTGCCCCTTGGGCAGTTTCCAATACCGTGTCATGCCTTTTGGCCTCCAGGGGGCTCCAGCTGTTTTCATGCAACTAATTAATGAAACCCTGCACCCCCATCTCTACAATGGGGTTCTTGTCTACTTAGATGACATTCTTATCTACACAAACAATATCGAACAACACATCAAATTGGTCAGACAAGTCCTTAAAAAACTCCTAGCGGCCAAGCTATATGTCAAACTTTCCAAGTGCGAATTCCATAAGGAATCCCTAGACTACCTAGGTTACCGGATATCAAACAAAGGTATCGAAATGGACCCAGGAAAAGTAAAAGCGGTATTGGATTGGCAACCGCCACGCACACGTAAACAACTTCAAAGTTTCTTGGGATTCGCAAATTTTTACCGCAAATTCATTCCTTCTTTCGCAGAAGTAGCTCTACCATTAACAGAATTGCTAAAAACTGGGCCATTACCCACCAAACCCAAACCTAACCAACCCCTACCTTGGACAATGGACTGCCAACGTTCCTTTGAACACCTGAAACGCCTATTCTGGATGGAACCAATTCTTCAACACCCGGATCCAAATAAACCTTTTGTGGTCCAAGCTGACACAAGTGATGTAGCAGTAGCCGGTGTCTTATTACAACGGAATACTGACAACAATCTTATGCCCTGGGTATACGTTTCTAAAAAACTGACGGACACTGAACGCAGATGGGCAGTTTGGGAAAAGGAAGCCTTTGCAGTGCGCTGGGCACTCCTCTCCTGGAGACACTTCCTTGAAGGGGGAAAGGAACCATTCGAGGTGTGGATGGACCACAAAAACCTTGAATACTTAAAAACCCCTTGAAACCTTTCTCCCAAACAAGTTCAATGGGCTCAGTTTTTCAAACGGTTCCATTTCACCCTCAAATACATCCTTGGCAACCAAAATCTACTGGCTGACGCCCTATCTAGGAAACCGCAATTTGACAGCCAACGCGAAGAGGTAATACATGCGATGATTTCCGATAGCGAACCAGCCAGCCAAGCACTTACTCGACCGCGATCACGCCGTGGTGCTAACATCCCACCAAACAAACTACTAGCGGAATTAAAATCAGCACTCGCTGACGATGCTTGGTTTAAAGAAAACTTGCCAGACCTCACCTTAAGGGATGGACTACCCTGGAAGGGAACCAAGATTTATGTACCCATCGCTATGCGGCTGCCTATACTACAGAGAAGCCACGACTCTTGCCTAGGAGGTCACTTTGGATTTTTGAAAACTCTCCACTTGGCTAGAAGACAATTCTGGTGGCCAAAAATGAAATCAGATGTCGAAGACTATGTGCAGAGCTGTGCCACCTGCGCCACCATGAAGTCCAGACCAGGGAAACCCCCTGGACTCCTACAATCCATAGCCGAACCCACCAGACCCTGGGAGGAGATTACCATGGATTTTATTGTTGAACTCCAACCTAGAGGGGGAAATACGGTGATATGGACCGTAGTAGATTTGTTCTCTAAACAGGCCCACTTCACTGTGTGTAGCAGATTGCCATCGGCGAGAAAATTAGCAAAGCTCTTCGTGAAACACATCTACAGACTGCATGAAGTTCCTAAAAGAATAATATCTGACAGGGGTGTTCAATTCACAACCAAGTTCTGGAGGGAGTTCCTACGGTCCATTGGGTCATCTCAAGGACTTAGTTCTGGGTTCCATCCTGAGACCAATGGGGCGGCTGAAAAATTGAACTCGATGGTGGAACAATACATACGGTGTTATGTAAATTACCAACAAGAAAACTGGTCAGATTTGTTACCATTTGCAGAGGTCGCATATAATAATGCTGTACACAGCAGCACGGGGTTAACCCCTTTTCAAATAACCACCGGCATGGATTTCGTTCCAATGCCTGAACTCCCCGTGCAACCCCACACTTCCGTTTCCCTAACGGACTGGATGAATTCGTTGAAAAAAGGGTGGGAAAATACAAAAAAGGCCTTAGCTGTAACAGCTCGAAATTACAAAGCCCAAGCTGACAAACACCGTTCCCTTCAACCCCTTTTTCGCATTGGGGATAAAGTCTTTTTATCTACTAAGTATCTGAGGTTGACAATACCCAGCAGAAAATTCGGTCCAAAATTTTTGGGTCCTTTCCCCATTGTAAAGATTATTAATCCCGTTACTGTCCAACTCAAGCTCCCTCGAATGTTGGGGAAAATACACTCGGTATTCCATAGCAGCTTATTAAAACCTGATAGACAATCTGGACTGAGACCTCAACCTGCCGCTCCCCCACCACCCTTGATAATCCAAGATGAAACCCACTATGAGATCAAGAAAATCCTTGACTCTAGACTATACAGAGGTCAATTACAATATTTAGTCCACTGGAAGGGATATCCATTATCTGAATCTACTTGGGTCAAAAGTTGGAAAGTAAATGCGGACAATTTGATTAAACAATTTCACGACACTTTCCCTGACAAACCTAAAAAACCTCTTGGAGGGGGGAGAGGGGGGTAGAAGGGAAGTGTGGACCACCGACACTCTTCTTTATTAATTCTTTGTTTTCTTTCCTAGGATATAGCTTCTTTTCCAAGGGGGGACGCCTGTCAGGCCTGGAAACCATACTAGGCCTTAGGGTTGCAGACGCTGCCACATTTTTCCCCTGAGGGGAAGAAGGGGGGTTGAGGGATATGATAACATTCTTCAAGTGGTCAAGGTCGGATGGTGTTCACATCTGCAGGAGGAGTGGCGAGAAGATATTCGAATGAACTGGGAGAACGTGGGACCATGTGACCAGCAAAGGGGTTGGGGGGGTGGGACTCTTGGGGTTTGTATAACTGGGAAAAGAATCCGGAAGTTCAGTTTTGGAATTTCACTCATCATGTGCCAGTTTCCTTATGCTAGTAAAGAACTCTGAAAGACAATGGCTTCTGAGTTTTTTTTATGCAGAAGAGGTTTTTCTGGAACCTTGACACTATGTCAACTGTATATAAAGAAAATTTGTATAAAATGTTCTTTAGATGGCATTTTGCACCAACAAGACTGGCAAAAATGTGTAAGGCTAGATCTGCTAAATGTTGGAAATGCAATCAAATACCTGGTTCATATTACCATATGTGGTGGACATGTCCAAAAGCCAAAAAATACTGGACGAAAATACATACTTGTTTGGAAAAAATGATAAAACAGCATGTAGACATGAAACCAGAAATATTTCTATTGGGCATTTTGCCAGAAAAAAATATGATAAAGGGACTATATACTTGATTTTACATGCATTAACTACAGCTAGAATTGTATATGCTCAGCAATGGAAGTGTGACAAGATCCTAACAGATGAGAGTGTAATTAAGAAAATATTAGAATGTGCAGAAATGCATATTTTTAACATTTACTATTAAGGACAAAGAATAAACTGAATGCTTTTTGACATGGGACTTATTTTACCAATGGTTAGACAATAAAAACGGAAGTTAGAAATGCAGGGACATAAAAAGGATAAATGGAAATTTGAAGACAAACTAAATATTGTTATTATAGTATTAAGGTTATTGTGATGAATGCTATTGTAAAAAAATTTATTATGATTGCCTAAAAACAATTGTATCCAGACAACAGAGATTGATTGAAATGGAATTTTTATGTTCTTCAAATAAAGTAAATAAAACATGAAAAAAAGTGTACAGGAATATCAGATTCCATGGACTATTTTCTTTTTCTTTCCTTCCTTCCTTCCTATCAATCATCTCTCTCTCTCTCTCTCTGAAAATACACTTTCCAAAAGTCTAGTTATGAGAGTGTATTGCAATAGGGGTATTAAAGATGGCAGAATATAAATCAAACAAAACTGAACAGCATCATATGGCAAAACCTTAAGAGTTGTGACCCACTTCAGATCACCTTTGCATGTCCATAGGAAAGCAGAACTTAGCTTTCCTATCGACTATTAGCTATATCCAGAGTATACTAACAGGCAAGAAAGATTATGTGCAGTATAGGATTGCAGGTTACTGTGTATTTTGAATAATGATAATGAAAAATAATGTAGAAGGGAGGTAATGCACTGCTTTGGTCAGAAGCAGTTTACTACCTGGCATTACAATAGGGGAAAATGTTGTAGTGGATCGCCTATAGTAGTTGAACCAATGAATCATATGCTTATTTGCAATATGACTAACATATTTTTGAGAAAAAGAAATAGATGGAAAACTTCTCCTCCCCTAATTTATTTCACTACTTTTTCCCCTTTGTGTACCTCGTGTACTGTAGTGTCAAGCTTGAAGATCCTTAAAAATCACAGCACCCTACTAGAAAGTTTATTTTTCCTAGGTTGCCTTAACTTAAATCTGTGTGAAACTTCCCAAGGAATTAAATGTCTCGTAGTACCTTGAGGGCTCTTCAAATTGGTGATGGATTAAAAGGGGTACAAGATAGTGATAATATCTGATATGAGATTGCAAAAAGACAGCAAAACTGTAATGGATATAAACGATTGAAGAAGGCCGGTAAATAAAAGTTGACACAAACATTTGTGATCACTAATAAGAAAAGATTTATTTCATCATTACATTACAGTTATTAAATGTAAATAACTGAAAACAAAAAAATATACTGGAGTGTACACTGTACACATTTGAAGGATACTTACAATGAAGTTACACATAATAGACATTTTAGGATCACAGATGTACTGACAGTAAACTGTTACTACGTTGGAGTCTCAGAAGTCCACAACACAGTAACATCTACACCATTAGTATTAGAGCTTTAGGTTTTAGATACTTATTAAGTATTTCAATGTTAAAATGAAAGAAAAGTAATACAGGGATAGCAAATTGGGAAACTACACATTTAATTTGTATTTGGGTTATTACATTGACAAAACTCATTCTTCAGTCGCCATCTTCATCAAATACTCTTTATCTATTTTGAAGAGTCTCCATCCTTCCTCAGATGATAGATCAGAAGCTCCCCGTCTTTTGTAAAATCTAATGGAAGATTCATTCCATTCTGCTACTAAGAAGTGCATACTGCTGCAACGGCATTTGACAGCAATCTGGAAAAAGAAAAACAGAACATGGACATAAATAAAAGTGGTGGCACATTTCTGGTCATAAGACAAGGTACCTGTAAAGGTTTAAATCTATATATAAATCTATATTAAAATTAGTGCCAATTTTAAATATTCCTTGTGTGCTCATCTGAACTGCATTAGGAATTCCTCAAAAATTTCAGGTTCAGAGACAGCTACAAAAAAAAATACAAATCCAAATATATTTTTGATTGCTTTGCAACCCAAGATATAAGTATTTTATTTTTTATTTTATTTATTTATTTATTTATTTAAATTTTTATACCGCCCTTCTCCCGAAGGACTCAGGGCGGTGTACAGCCAGGATAAAAAACAGTAAATATACAAAGTTAAAAATATCAATTTAAAATACCTATTCAATAGTGGCCGAATTAAAACCGTCAGATTGACCAACCTAAAATACCCCATATAAAATTACAAAAGATTAAAAAATTTAAAATTTAAAAATCAGTCCAGTCCCGCTTGAACAAATAAATGAGTTTTTAATTCCCGGCGGAAGGTCCGAAGGTCAGATATTAAACGCAAACCGGGGGGAAGGTCGTTCCAGAGAGTAGGTGCTCCAACAGAGAAGGCCCTACCCCTGGGGGCCGCCAGCCGGCATTGCTTGGCGGACGGCACCCTGAGGAGACCCTCTGAGAGCGTACGGGTCGATGGGAGGCATATGGTAACAGCAGGCGGTCCCGTAAATACCCGGGCCCTAAGCCATGGAGCGCTTTAAAGGTGGTAACCAAAACCTTGAAGCGCACCCGAAAGACCACAGGTAGCCAGTGCAGACTACGCAGGAGCGGTGTTACCCGGGAGCAACGAGGAGCTCCCTCGATCACCCGCGCAGCTGCATTCTGGACTAACTGGAGTCCCTGGGTGCACTTCAGGGGTAGCCCCATATAGAGAGCATTGCAATAATCCAGACGGGAAGTGACGAGAGCATGAGTGACCGTGCATAAGGCATCCCGGTCCAGAAAGGGACGCAACTGACGGACCAGGCGAACCTGGTAAAAGGCTCTCCTGGAGACGGCCGCCAAATGATCTTTGAATGACAGCCGTCCATCCATAAGAACGCCTAAGTTGCGTACCCTCTCTGTTGGGGCCAGTGACTCGCCCCCAACAGACAGCCGCGGTTGCAGCTGACTGTACCGGGGTGCCGGCATCCACAGCCACTCCGTCTTGGATGGATTGAGTCTGAGTCTGTTTCTCCCCATCCAGACCCGTACGGCCTCCAGGCAACGAGACAGCAGTTCAACAGCTTCGTTGGGGTGGCCCGGGGTGGAAAAGTACAGCTGAGTGTCATCAGCGTACAGCTGATAACTCACCCCGAAGCCACTGATGACCTCGCACAACGGCTTCATGTAGATGTTGAACAGGAGAGGCGAGAGAATCGACCCCTGCGGCACCCCACAAGTAAGGCGCCCGCGGCCGATCTCTGCCCCTGTCAACACCGTCTGTGACCGTCAGAGAGATAGAGGAGAACCACCGATAAACGGTGCCTCCCACTCCCAACCCCTCCAACCGGCGCAGCAGGATACCATGGTCGATGGTATCAAAAGCCGATGAAAGATCCAACAGGACCAGGGCAGAGGAACAACCCTATCCCTGGCCCTCCAGAGGTCATCCACCAACGCGACCAAAGCTGTCTCCGTGCTGTACCCGGACCGGAAGCCGGACTGGAACGGGTCTAGATAGACGGCTTCATCCAGGTACTGGGAAGCTGCCATGCCACCACTTTTCTACAACCTTCGCCACAAAGCGAAGGTTGAGACTGACGTAATTACCCAAAATAGCTGGGTCCAGGAAGGCTTCTTGAGAGGGGTCTCACCACCGCCTCTTTCAAGGCAGCGGGGAAAACCCCTTCCAACAAAGAAGCATTTATAATTCCCTGGAGCCAGCCTCGTGTCACCTCCTGAGTGGCCAGCACCAGCCAGGAGGGACACGGGTCCAGTAAACATGTAGTGGCATGTAACCTCCCCAGCAGCCTGTCCACGTCCTCGGGAGCCACAGAATCAAACTCATCCCAAACAACATCAACAAGACGTGTCTCAGTCATCCCATCCGGATCATCACAATCTTGGTCCAACCTATCCCGAAGCTGAGCGATTTTATCGTATAGATAACCACTAAACTCCTCAGCACGTCCCTGCAAGGGGTCATCCCGTCCCCCCTGATGTAAAAGGGAACGGGTCACCCGAAACAGGGCAGCCGGGCGGTTATCTGCCGACGCAGTGAGGGTGGAAACATAGGAACATTTCGCAACCCTCATTGCCACTAGGTAGGCTTTCGAAAAAGACCTAACTAGTGTCCGATCAGCCTCGGAACGGCTGGACCTCCAGGTACTCTCTAGGCGCCTTCTCCGGCGTTTCATCTCTCTCAGCTCCTCAGAGAACCAAGGAGCCAATTGAGATCTACGCCGGGTCAGAGGCCGCAAAGGCACGACACGGTCCAAAGCCCCAGCCGCAGCCTGTTCCCAGGCCGCAACTAGTTCTTCAGTCGTGCCGTGGGCAAGATCATCAGGAAACGGCCCAAGCTCCGTCAGGAACCTCGCGGGGTCCATCAGGCGCCTGGGACGGAACCAACGCATTGGTTCTGTCTCCCTGCGGTGGTGAGTGGCGGTCTGAAAGTCTAGGCGGAGGAGAAAATGATCTGTCCATGACACCGGTGTTGTCACTAAATCCCCTAATACCAGATCATTAAACCACTGTCCAGAGATATAAATCAAGTCCAGTGTGGACCCCCCCGTGTGTGTAGGGCCATCAGTTACTTGGATCAGGTCCAAGGCCATCATGGAAGCCTGGAACTCCTGAACCACCGTCGATGACAAGCCGGCCGATGGCAGATTGAAATCTCCCATGACCAGAAGTCGGGGGATCTCAATCGCCACCCCGGCAAGCACCTCAAGCAGCTCAGGCAGGGCTGTAGTCACGTAGCAAGGAGCCAGGTACGCGATCAACAGACCCATCTGATTCTTATGGCCCCACTTCACAAGTAGGGATTCACAACCGGCTATCTGAGGAACAGTGGACTCTCTCGGCTCAAGACTCTCTCTCATCACAACCGCCACCCCGCCACCCCTACCCCTCGGCTGATGGAATGCTCGGAAACCCGGCGGGCACAGTTCAACCAGGGGCACACCCCCTTCTGCGCCCAGCCAGGTCTCCGTAATGCCCATAAAGTCCGCGGACTCCCCCCGAATATGATCACAAATCAGGGGGGCCTTGTTAACCACAGACCGGGCATTGCACAACATCAGCCGAAGGCCCAGGCCCTGAGGATCTTGGCCTTCCGGGGAACGGGTATAAACTGAGGGACCGGAGCACGTTATCACTTTTAAACAGCGAGTCCGTGCTCCCGGAAAATGATACGGCCCCTTGCTTCCGCCATATCTGCCCCTCCCACTTACCGTACAGATGGAACCAACATCAACCCCTGGAACGAACCCCTCACCCCCCTCCCTCGGACCGGATAAACCGCCATGGACAACTCCCGGGACTGGACTTACCCTCCCGACGGGTTTCCGCCGCTATCCTCCCCCCCTTTAAAAGACCCTTATTAAAAAACCTATCTACAAAACCCCAAAGATTCTTCTTCCTCGCATGCCACCTCTCCGGGTCCCAAGACCCCTCGTTAAGGCAGGCCCTCGATAACACAGAGGGCCATTCCTGCGAGGCGGGGGAACCTCGCAGTCGGAGAAGGTCAGCTGACGAATATTTCATGCAAGAGATTAAATAACAGTGGGAAAAAGGTAATTCCTTAGCCGTTTGATGGTATCGCGGCCTACGGACAAGTCAGGGCAGTCCCAGTCCCAAGGCCTAAAGGCCGGTAGGGGCAATAAACAAGATGGAGTTCGGCTGATGGATTCTGCCATTCAGTGCTGCCCCTAATGGGTGCAGCGAAAGTTTATGCCCACTGGTGTCGCCCATGATCCAGTCCGGGCCGTCCAGAATTGATGCCACCGCTGAACAATGCCGCTAGAAAACAGAGCGGCAAAACTTCCAGCCGCTGATGACAAGTGCAGCCGGCAGCAGTAAACAATGATCCAGCCCGGCCATTTCTAATGAGCGCCGCTCCGCACCCCTCCAAAATGGCCGGCGCCATCTGCCGTTGCCGCCGATGGTATCAATGCCGCTGAAGGTATCTAAGCGGCTGATGCCAATGCCGCTATACGATACCGCCGCTGGCCACCGTCGGCCGCCACTGTCCTAAGCGGCCGCCAATGTCATGGGCGGCCGCCAGTGTCCTGCCGGGCTGCAAAAACGGTATCAATGCCGCCGAGGGTATCAATGTCGCTGGAGATCTCTAAGCGGCTGATGTCAATGCCGCTATATAATATCGCTGCTGGCCAACGTCGCCCGCCAATGTCCTGAGCAGCCGCCAATGTCCTGAGCGGCTGCCGGGCCGCAAAAACGCCCTTTCCAGCGGGCGCCGCGCTCCAAGCCCAGCCAAGATGGCCGCCGGCAACTGTCCGCCGCTCGCCCGCCTCACCAGCCTCGTTCCCGGCAGCCAAGGGTCTAAAAAGACCCCAAAAGATCTCCTTCGGCTGCCGGAAAGATGTTCTCTGAAGCGGTGAGCACAGATGGCTCAAAAGCCACATCCGAGGCATCGCGGCCAGGAAAAACGCCGCCCCACCGCTTGCATGATTCTCAGGACGCCGCCATTCCCGCGCATGTGTAGAGAAGGTTAACCTCGATAACAATTTTTAAAAACCTTCACAACCACTTGTTCAACGACTGTTCAAACTTAAGACACTGCTGAACAAGTGGTAGTTAAGACTGGTCCTTGTACTTACAGCTGGTGCAATGTCCCTAGCCACATGATTACAATCAAGGCTTGGAACCTAGTTCATAATTACAATCTCATAGCATCCCACGGTTATATGACTGTCATTTCCAACCTTCTTTGTTGGCTTTCTACAAGCAAAATCAATGGGGAAGCAGGCAAATCGCAACGTGACAACATGCAATGGTTTGCTGAAGAATGGCAATTAGGACCAGAATTTCCATTACTAAGCAGCATAGTCATGTGGTATTATGTTTTACAGGTGCATCACTTAACAATGGAAATTCTACTCTCAATTGCCATAGTTAAGTGAAAACTATCTATACTATTTCAACAATAGCATTTCAATAATATTGGCTTTATTGGACTTACTGGACTAAGAATTCCTTACTGCTTAGTAAGGGACTAAGAATCCCTTACTACTTCAATTGTATTTAAAAATAATTTTTTGAACAGGCTTTAGAACTATGATTCAGTGTGCTCAAATGTAGATTGAATTTCAATACACAAATATATTTTGAATATAGCATACTGTAGTTATCTTGGCATGAGCAAAATGTTTTTATACAAATGAGTCTTTCTATGAAAGAATCCTAATGAAAATGAGCCTTTAAAATGTGCAACACATTTATCATTAAATTATTTTCAAATAATTGAACAAAAAATTGTTCAATTGTTCATGAAATTATGTATACATGTGTGGAAGCAAGCTTGAAAAATATGGAGAAGTAATAGATTTGGGTAAAGTAATTTTAAGTATGTTTTTCTTATTTTGTGCCTTTTATATTTGTTGGCTTACTATTTCTAATTTCTATGTTTTATACAACTCTGCTTAGACCCAAAAGGGAATTACATGATCAGTATTTATATGTATCTTCTAAAATTATTTCCTGGAAACATAAAGATCTTTGAAAATTGTTCTAAGAGACCCATTAGATAGTCATCAATAAGTAAAACAAAGTATGAATGGAATAATTTATCAGATGAAATTTCCATTTGTACTGAAGATAACTTTAATCCATCAGTTGCTTTCCCCCCCCATACAATGGAAAGTCATAATCATCTACTTACCTGACTCAAATTCCTCAGAATTTCTGAACCAATGCCCAAGCCTAAAGATGGAAAAAGATTAATTTTATAAATCAGATTTGTATACGGCTTATAACATGATTCTAAAATATTAATGTTTAATATCTAAGATACCTCTGAATTCATTCATCACAAAGAAATCTTCAAGATACAGCAATTTTCCAATCCATGGATCATAAGTGAAATAATACATGGCAAAGCCCACAATACCATAACCTGCAATGAAAGTTTTTATTTTACATAGGTAGAATGTCATTAAACCAGAACAACTTAGTGTATTTTAAGTTTTACATGCATTTGTAAAAATAGATATTGTAATCATGCAAAATTAATCTGTTATGCTGCACAAGTAAACATTTTAAATTCAATTGATGTAATAAGCAGCAGCAGTTAAAGTAGAGTACAGATCCCTATCAATTAAAAACTGATCAAAGAAAATGTCATATTAATAAGATGCAGTTAACTGAACTTGCACATGCCCAGTAACTGTACAGCTGAAATATACGGCCAGTTGTGTCAGTTTGTCATTAAAATTATATATTTTATATATTATATATATATATTTTGTTAAAAATACTCTTTCCATATCCTATTTATACCATGTTGGAGCAATATAAACTTCAACAAATTCACAACGGCAGATCAGAATGCTGTGGTAATTGACTGTTCTTACATTTATACATCAGGACTTTTCCCAAATCAAAGTCCTTGATATTTATCTTATAAATAAATTCTGAAGGTTTGTTTACAATGCAAAGGTGCTTTAAAGGAGGCAACAGCATTTGTTTAATCTGTGACATCTAAACATTATTAAGAGCAGCTGAATCTTCAGTTGAATTGCAGCAGCCACATTAATTGCTACCAGTGTTTTTCACTACCACTTGTAAAAAAGAGCAAGTGTTCACTTTTCAATTTCTGGCCTTTTCCAGTTACATCTGTATTACTGACTCCAATTTGATTTTATATTCTAATATGATTTATAGATTTCTAAAAACAGAAATTACATATATGATTTCTGATCTACCGAGTGCTTTCATACTTTCTTCTTACTTGAGGTAAATGTTTGGGAATAGTATTTGCCCCTGGAGACCTTACCTCATATATCATGATCATCTACTTTATTGTGTAACGGATCTTTTAGTTACCTCCCCGCCCATCCATGTACACGGAAGGGCCATGTACATGGCGAAGCTAGAGACTGTAACCTGAAGATTGGGACAGATTAAAGAAAACGTGATTTAACAGAATTGCATTGTGATAAATTAGGGTCAAACAAAAATAACCATGAAATGAAGTGGAATTACACTTTTTCTTCTTCTGCTGTTATACCTGGATACTTGGTTCTCCATAGTCTTAAGGATAATTAAGCAATTTTTTTAAAAAGAAAAAACAAAAAAGACATCAACTTGGATTCAGAATTTGCTCTTACCATTAGGAGCATTCCTTAAATGAAATGTTCAGTAGAATCCAGCCAGCAGAGAGATGATTCTCTAACCCTCCCCTCTAGACCTCCCTCCACTGTCAGCTATTATGATATTCTGGATGATCCTCAGATTCTCCAGAGTAGATATTTATAAAGATGGGAAGGAAGGAATCACTAAAAATATCTCCTCCCTCTCCCTGTCAGCAGAACTAATCAATTAGCTTTTTAAAAAAACCCTTCCATTCATGGAAGACAAGGTCTGAATCCAAAATATATTTTTATGTTTTAAGTATTAACCTTGGAATAGTTATGTATAATTCTATTAAAGATGTTTAAATCTTATTTTTTTCTAATAAAGACATTACAATGCTTAAGTTCAGGTGTCCAGTGTTCTTTTGGCACTTCTGCAACAAGGCAATGGTAGAAAGGATGTTCTCCGAAGCCATCCTCAAGAAGATCTGCAAAATGAGAACATATGGGTGATTTAACTACAATTTCCCAATCTCCCATGTAAATTAATCAGATTTATTTTAAAATATACCATTACCTTTTTCAGTCAGTACTACTTGATCTTCCATATCTTCGTATTTAGCAAGCTCCTGCCCAAAACAAAATATTATGGCTAACTTTCTATTCCATTAGACATAAAGAGACAGAAGCTCATTTATTTTTATTTGGAAAATTATGTTTTTTAATCCACTTATTTTTAATAGTATCACAGAGGTTAGTGATCATAAAGACTCCTCCTCCTCCTAAGAGGAAAGAATTATTTGCCAACTCATGAGGGGAAAGATGTGTGTCCAAAAGGAAGAAAGGTTATTTAAGGGTTAACAAAACAATCTTCACCCCTACCCCCCCAAGACTTTTTACCTTTGCCCCTAAATGAAATGCGAGATTTATCTTATTTTTTTAAAAAACAAGAAAATTAAATAAGTAGTGTAGCAGAGCAGAGCACTTTATAGGGCAAAGGTAGCGATTGTTCAATATTTAGAATAGAATAGAATTTTTTATTGGCCAAGTGTGATTGGATACACAAGGAATTTGTCTTATGCTCTCAGTGTACATAAAAGAAATGTTCATCAAGAATTCTAAGGTACAACACTTAATGATAGTCATAGGGTACAAATAAGCAATCAGGAAACAATATCAATATAAATTTTAAGGATATAAGCAACAAAGTTAGTCATACCTTAGCAATACAATATTGACTGCTCTGTTACTTTATTGCAATTAAAAACATGTTTGGTCTTATCTTAAACAAATACATCTATAATTGCCTGTTTTTGTTATAATCCAAAAGGGAATATAATATATATCTAGTTCGTAGTTTGAACAGGAGAAAAAAGAACAGCAAAGTTGGAGAGAAATTAAACAGAACATAAATACAATGTACATTATCTAGAATTAATCACAACTACTTAATTTTGTAACACATTAAAGGCCAAGCTGAGCTTTTGAAGAGTTCAGCACATGAAAACGTGGCATAACCAAAAGGCTGCTTCTTAAAATGCCACGAAACCTCTTTGTTTTTTTAAAGGAGAAATTGTATATAAAGATTAGCAAGGAAAATAGTAGTCAGGACCCTGGGTATTAATGTTACTCTAGAGTCTAGTGGGTTTTGCTGTCAACCTTGCCGATGTCTCCCGATAGTCACATGGCCTCTGGAAGGCTGTTGATAAAAGTAGTCGAACTTGTTTGGGGAATCGAACCGCCTTTCTGGTTTCTGGAATAACCCTTCACTTTCCCACCCTCTTCCCCCGATGTCTCCAGAGCCCCATATTTTATAGTATGCAAAACTTTTTATTTCTGATAAGAGCAAAAGGAGGCGAACCGGACACTACTGGGGTTCACTTCATTAAGATTTTCTCCAGCAGTCTGGGCTGCGTGCGGCGCCGGGCGAGCGGGCGAGCTAGCTACCAGGCCGACACGAAGCAGGGTATACCTTTATGAGGCGCAGAATATCAGCGCAGTCCTCAGGCCGCGCGGCTCGGATATGGAAGGAGGCCATTTTCGGCGGCGTTTCCCCTTGCGTCCCCCCCCTCTCGCGAGTCCCCGATAGTTGAAGAGCAATAGAAGAAGTTTCTTCATTCGCGTCCCGGGCGCGGCGTTGGCGGCACAGGCGCAGTCAGGCAGCCAGCATTCCCTCGGGCACCGAGAACAAAGCAAAAACCGCGGAAAAACGCCAGTAGCACTTACTGCCTAGATAGCTTCCTCTTTTCTAGAGCCTTTATTTATAGTCCCCTCGGCCAATCAGAAATGCCACTTGACACATCCTCCCCTCCCCCTTTATCTTCCTACTGATTACCTCATCTTTCTAGGAAATGATGTCCGGTGGCTGCCTAAACAATGACTCAGGCAGGCTTTGGGCTGCGCGGAGAGCACCATCTCATGGAGCAGCTCATTTTTCGTAGGGAGATCTTTAAGCATGGGGACGGGCGCCTAGGATATCTAGATGCTTTGGAGTTCAATTCTGATCAGTTCCAAGCAGTTTCGAAATGTGGGTTAGAGGGAAACCAGACTGCGTATCTCTACCGTAAATCATTTTACTCTAATCCTCTTTCAGACAATCCCTTTCAATTCTGTAGATGTTCTTTCAAAAGGTCCCCATATTTAGGACAACTGCAAGCAGTTTTTACTTAGCAGCATCAAAATGGGGCATGGGTCAGGGAAATGATCAAAACTGATGCTCAGTGTAGAGGTTGTCATAGCAGCTTGTAAATTATTGTAGAAGAGGTTTGCAAATTAACCCCCACCCCATATGCCAGATTAGGATTAAAGTTGTTATCTGGGTACTTCTGAGTCATTGTCTGAACATAGTCCATGACTCAGAAGCACTCAGATAACTCTAATCCTAATCTGCATCACACAGACAGTACTTAACTGCAGCCAAGCAACAACAGCCAGCCAATGAAACAGTCCGAAATCAGACCATGGCTCAGAAATATCCAAACAAACAACATTCAGACTAATTTAAGGGGCGTGCATAAGAGTACAAAAGTGCCTACCGTTCCTGTCCTATTGTTCCCTTCATTATGAGACCCCCAGACTTATGGTTTTGGGGGATTTCAACCTGCCGTCGGCGGGCGACTTGTCAACGTCAACTCAGGAGTTCATGGCTTCCATGACGGCCTTGGACCTGAACCAGTTAGTTACCAGTCCCACTCACACTGGGGGTAACACTGGACTTGATCTTTATCTCGGGACAGTGGCTAGATGGTCTGGAGTTAGGGGAGTTATTATTTAAACCCTTGTCATGGTCAGTTCATTTGCTCCTTCAGCTAGACTTTCGAACCGCTGCATCACACCGCAGGGAGACGGGACCGGTTCGATGGTTCTGTCCCAGGCGCCTGATGGACCCAGAGAGGTTTCTGACGGAGCTTGGGCCGTTTCCGAGGGAATTAGCCCATGGCTCGGCTGAGGAACTGGTCGCCGCCTGGGAAGAGGCGGTGGCTGGGGCTTTAGACCGTGTTGTGCCTTTGCGGCCTCTGACCCGGCGACGAACTCGACCAGCACCTTGGTATAATAAGGAGCTGAGAGAGATGAAGCACCGGAAAAGACGCCTAGAGAGCGCCTGGAGGTCCAGTCGCTCCAAACCCGACCGAACACTAGCGAGGTCGCATATTCAGACCTACCTAGTGGCGATCAGAGCGGCGAAACATAACTATTTTTCCGCTCTCATCGCATCGGCAGATAATCGCCCAGCCACCCTGTTTAAGGTGACCCGCTCCCTGCTTACGCAGGAGGCTCGGGAGGACCCCTTACAGGGGCGTGCTGAGGATTTTGTACAGTATCTGTCTGATAAAATTGCTCGGATTCGGGATGGACTGGACACTGATTGGATAGATCCGGGTGGGTTGGCGGGGATGAGTCTTGAGAGTTTTATCTGGGCTGAGTTCGATCCTGTGACTCCCGATGACATGGACAGGTTGTTGGGTAGGCTGAATCCCACCACATGTTTATTGGACCCGTGTCCCTCCTGGATGGTACTGGCCACACGGGAGGTTACACAAAGCTGGCTCCTGGGAGTTACCAACGCTTCTTTGGTGGGGGGCATTTTCCCCACCGCCTTGAAAGAGGCGGTGGTGAGGCCCCTCCTTAAGAAGCCCTCCCTGGACCCAGCTATATTAGCGAACTACCGTCCAGTCTTCAACCTTCGTTTCTTGGCGAAGGTTGTTGAGAGTGTGGTGGCATATCAGCTTTCTCAGCACCTGGAGGAAACTGTTTTATCTGGACCCGTTCCAGTCCGGTTTCAGACCCGGGTACAGCACCGAGACGGCTTTGGTCGCGTTGGTGGATGACCTCTGGAGGGCTCGGGACAGGGGATGTTCCTCTGTCCTGGTCCTGTTAGATCTCTCAGCAGCTTTTGATACCATCGACCATGGTATCCTGCTGCTGCGGTTGGAGGGAGTGGGAGTGGGAGGCACCGTTTATCGGTGGTTCTTTTCCTATCTCTCTAACCGTTCGCAGACGGTGTTGGCAGGGGGGCAGAGGTCAACCCCGAGGCGCCTCACTTGTGGGGTGCCGCAGGGGTCCGTTCTCTCGCCTCTCCTGTTCAACATCTCTATGAAGCCGCTGGGTGAGGTTATCCGTGGTTTTGGGGTGGATTATCATCTGTACGCTGATGATACGCAGCTGTACATTTCCACCCCGAACCACCCCAACGAAGCCGTCAAGGTGATGGCCCGGTGTCTTGAGGCCATGCGGGTCTGGATGGGGAGGAACAGGCTCCAGCTCAACCCTTCCAAGACTGAGTGGCTGTGGGTTCTGGCGTCCCGGTACAGTCAGCTTACGCCATCGCTGACTGGGGGGGGGGGAAATACTGACTCCCAGGGGAAGGGTGCGCAACTTAGGCGTTCTCCTGGACGATCGGCTGTCCTTAGAAGAACACTTGATGGCCGTCGCAAGGGGATTATTTTATCAGGTTCACCTAATTCGCCAGGTGCGCCCCTCCCTTGATCGGGACTCCTTACGCACGGTCACTCATGCCCTCGTCACTTCCCGCCTGGACTATTGCAATGCTCTCTACATGGGGCTCCCCTTGAAGAGCACCAGGAGGCTCCAGCTAGTCCAGAATGTGGCCGCGCGGGTGATAGAGGGGGCACCACGTTGCTCCCACATGACACCCATCCTGCGCGGCCTGCACTGGCTGCCGGTAGCTTTCCGGGTGCAATTCAAGATGCTGGTTACCACCTTTAAAGCGCTCCATGGCTTAGGACCGGGGTATTTGCGAGACCGCCTTCTGCCACCGATTACCTCCCAACGACCTGTGCGCTCCCACAGAGCGGGCCTCCTCAGGATGCCGTCGACCAAACAATGTAGGTTGGCGGACCCCAGGGGGAGGGCCTTCTCTGTGGTGGTACCAGCCCTATGGAATGAGTTACCTCTGGGGTTATGCCAACTCCTTGACCTCCGGGCCTTCAAGCGTGAACTAAAGACTTTATTATTTCACCAAGCGGGACTAGCCTAAGAATGTATGTTAGCGAAATTTTAATGGGTTTTTAATCGGTCTTCGACCGTTTTAGTGATTCGGCCACTAAATATTTGTTTTTAAATTGTTTTAAAATAGTGTTTATTTATTATATTTATATCATAGTGTTATGTGTATTTTAATATTGGCTGTACACCGCCCTGAGTCCTTTGGGAGATGGTGCGGTATAAAAATGTAATTATAAATAAATAAAATAAAAAAAATTATATCCAATTAATATAGTTGATGCATAATTTTAATTATATATATATATATTTTCTTCAAGATATGCTGTTTTATCTATGACATGTTTGTGTATACTGTTGTGACAAAAAGAAATAAAAAAATAATAATTTACATCTCATAAAAAGGTATTTAAAGACCTGTGTTCTGAAAGAGGAGCACAATTCAAAACGCACTGATGATGTCTCCTTGAATGGTAATGAAACATTTGCAACCAAATTGCCAAGCTTGGAGCTCAAACCAACAGCTTATCAACCCAAGCTACTAATACTTAAACACATTTCAATCCCCTGAAAATAAGTCCAATTGGGCTTTTGAGTGCATGGCAATAAAACAAAGTGTTTATTTCAGGGTTCAAAAAATATAAGACGGGATCTTATTTTCAGGGAAACACGGTAGACAAGACTGACTACATACAAAAGGTCAAGCAACTCCCATAGGACACATCCACCTATAGGCACATCAACACCAACCCAACTGTGAAACTGACCAACAAGATCAACAAAACCCTTAAAAAGTTACAAGAATCAAATCAAACCAGATCACCAAAGAAGAATATCAGAGAATGAAAGAGAATGAAAGCAACCGACTCAAAAGTTCTATGGACTTCCTAAAGTGCACAAAGAAAACACCCCACTCAGTTAAATTGTCTTACTCCCTGGTACACCCACTTACAACCTTGCAAAATATATGTGGAAACGCCTAAAGTACATAATTGGTGATTCTCAACACTCCATAAACAATGCCATGCAATTCCTGGACAAGCTCAAACACCTACACATTGATAAAGACAAAATGATATCATTCAACGTTACTGCATTATTCACATCAGTAGTTCTGAAACTAGCAATTGACCTAATCAAAGAACTACTAGACAACACATAGCCACCAAGAGAACCACTCACAAAAGAAAGGATATGCGAACTAGCTATGCTTGACCACCTATTTCAAATTTGATAGAGAGATCTATGAACAACTGAAGGATCGCCTATGGGATCTCCTATATCCAGTCTAGTCGCAGAAGTTATCATGCAAAAGATGGAAATTGTATTTTCACAGATAAACCCCAAGTTATGGGTACACCACATTGACAACACTTTTGTGATAATCAAGTGCAATCAGGTTGATCATACCTACCAGATAATCAACAACATCTTCACGGATATCCAATTTACAATAGAAACCGAGAATGACAACAAACTACCATTTCTGGACGTCCTTGTAACCAGAACCACCAATGGCCAACTTCTAACATCTGTGTACAGGAAGGCAACAAATACAGATCAAATCCTCAACTTCCACAGCAACCACCCAAAATGCCATAAGCAAAGCTGCATCAGAACACAGTTTGGGAGAGGGGAATCCCATTGTAACACCACGGAGGCCACATCAGCAGAACAAAAACACCTATACAAAGTCTTCGAGAGAAACAGATATCCACAAAACTTCATCCAGAGATGCCTATGTGCAAACAATACAGACACCCCAAAGCAATACAATAACTAAAACAGGAACAAAAATGACCAGATGAATCACAATCCCCTACGTACAGAATGTCTCACAAATGACAGCAAGATTACACCAACATGACCTCGTAGTAGTCCACAAACCAACCTCAACTCTCAGACGGACCCTGTCAAAACTGAAAGGGCAGACAGAAACAAACCAGTGGTGGGTTGCTCCCGGTTTTCTCCGGTTCTTATGAACTGGTAGTAAAAGCAGCGGGAGGCTCTGCCCACTCACCCTGACATCCTATTTGGCGATCTGCGCATGTTCAGAAGCTTCTGCGCATACACAGAAGCATGCAAGCGAGCAAAGCAAATGTGCATGCGCGCTCCCATTGCAAACTGGTAGTAAAGGTAAGTAGAACCCACCCCTAAAACCAAACACATCAGGCATCATATACCAAATCCAGTGCAGCGAAAAGAACTATGTTGGACAAACAGGAAGAAAGCTATCAACCAGACTGTATGAACACTTCCTTGCTATGAAAAGGCATTACTCATTATCCCTCATGTCAGTCCATGAAGATTCAGAAGGTCACAAATTTGATTTAACCGGGACCACAGTTGTAACCCAGTTGAAATCAAAGAGAGAAAGAGAATTCCTTGAAGCCTGGTTTTTCACCAATAAGTCAATAAACAGACACATTGACATTAACCCAGTCTACCAATCACTGAGAATGAAAGAACTGCAGCAACCAGGATCCCGAAGGTAGCATTTAAAATGAACAGTCAACCCACTATGCAGCAACAAAATTATAACCCATTGGCTCACAAAAAATTGGACTACATCCCAATAACAACAGCCAGCCACTCAAACTATCAAACAAGCTGAAACCAGACCATGACTTAGAAGCACCCAGATAACAACTCTGATCCTAATCATATAGACAGTACTTAACTACAGCCCAGCAACAACAGCCAGCCAATTAAACAGTCCGAAATTAGACCATGACTCAGAAATATCCAAATAAACAACATTCAGATTAATTTGCATCTCACAAAAGGTATTTAAAGACCTGTATTCTGAAAGAGGAGCACAGCTCAAAATGCACTGACTATGTCTCCTTGAATGGTGATGAAACATTTGCAACCAAATTGCCAAGCTTGGAGCTCAAACCTAGATAGGAAACTATCAATCCAATCAGGGGTTACAGCCTTAATTTTAATTAATTTAATTAACCTTAATTTGTATTATTAACTGTGCTGCTTCTGACAGTACTGATCAGGAGGTTGATACCTTTACACAACAATTTTACATAAACTACCATGTAGCTGTGATATGGTAGCACCTATTAAATACTTTAATACAACTATTGATTCCCTTGAGCACAAAAGTCTTGTCAGATGTAGATCGCTATGTCTATATCCACCCCATTTGCTGCTGTCACCTGATTTCAAGAGTTAGACTCACTTGAGAATTAGTTAATGCCATTGTTGCCATTAGCTCCTCTCAGTTTCTTTTTTGGACTTTCTCATTGCCCTTGCTGTGACAACTTTCACTCATGGTCCTTATTGATGGAGAACCAATTTTAATTGTAATTCTCCCCAAGGCCCTTGTAGAAGTTCTTCTCTTTGGCCACTGCTTGGCCATTTGCCAGCACATGAAATTCTTCTTGGCTTGTTCACTGCTGGACATATGGTGAGTGTAGGGCTCTCCTATTAGAGCCCTTTATGTCAGTGTTGTAGATTCCCCTCAAATCTGTCTCATGTGGGAATAATTGCTTACTCAGTAGCTGGCAAACCACGTTGAGGAATGCAATGTCAACATGATGATTCCTCCTCAGGAAGTGTAAGACATGAGTTTTGTCACGTAGACCCCTTGCATTTTGTTCTCAGCAGTTAATCATTAACTATCCATATGGATGGCATGGCCATACTATGAGCTGTCCACATGGATAGCATAGCCATAGCATAGCATAAACATAGCTTTGTTTAGCCAATCAGTGCAAGTGTACTTTGATCGATAAACCAGCTTCTGCAAACTGTGAATGACAATAAAAGGGAGTTCCCACCAGCTGTTTGGAGTGCCTTCCCATTAACCTTTTTCCTGCCTATGCATCTTTCTTCATCACAACAACATTTGGTGACCCCGACGTGATTGCCCCCTGCACTCATTCGGCCGGAGGAGCCCAGGTGCACCACAGCGAACTTCGCTCCCAAAAATATGTGAGTATGGGGGGGGGGGGAACTGTCAGCTCTGCAGAAGTTTCATGCAAAAGAGCTACAGAAAATACATAAAAACAATGGAACAGCAGGAATTAGGTTAAGTGATTTAGAGCAGTTAGTAAATGAAATAGGCTGTCAGTGCCCATGGTATCCTGAGGGAGGAACCTTAGACTTGCAGGACTGGATAAAACTTGGAATACATTTGCATTCGCTGCCACAAGCACCCATACAACATCTATTGCTGTGGCAAAAGTGCAAGGAAGCAGTTGAGGTAATGGGGACTTATAAACTCAAGGCACCGTCACCATCTTTCTCTTTGCTTCCTGAGGAGGGGTCTGCTCCCCCCCGCCATATGTTCAGCTAACTTTGCCGGCAGCAGCTACGCTGAAGCCTTTAAGTGCAGTCCGAGCAGGGTTTAGAGAGGAACAAAGAAAAGGAACGCTCGCTAGTGAAGAGCTTACAGAAGGTCTTCAAGCTTTGCCGGTCACACAAACAGTTGACCAGCAGGGACAAGCTTAATATCAGTGGAGTCCCTTGCCATATCAAATTTTGAGAGAACTGCGGAAAAGTATCACAGAGACAGGTTTGCATTCCACCTATACTGTTGGAATGGTGGAAGGCATATCTAATGGTTATAATTTGATCCCACAAGATTGGAAGGATTTGTTTCGCATGCTTCTCACACCAGCACAGTATGTTGTTTGGGATTCTGAATATCAGAGAGAAGCAATTCATGCAGGAAACAATTCAGGAGGTTTATACATACCAGACCAACTGTATGGAGTTGGTGCTTTTGCTACCATCCTACAGCAAGCAGCGGGGACCCCCCTTTCTGCTTACCCTGTGATAGGGCGTTGTGTGATCAAAGCATTTAAGAGAGTGCCAGTCTCAGGGAAACCTAGTAAATCTTTTGCATCTGTGAGACATCTGTGAGACAGGCAGCAACTGAAACATATAATATAATTATATATTATATTGACTTCCGGTGGTTTCGTTTTCCCCGAGAAGGACGCCTGGAATGGCGTCCCGAACTGAGATTCTGTAAAAGCTGGTGAAACAGCGGGAGAACGACTGTTAGCCAGCTTCAAAGCTTTTCTCTGGGTGAAAGAGAATTAGCCAGAGCGGCTGGATAGCAGAAGATTGCCCCAGGGGCTCTGCTTTCTTATGCAGAGTCTCGGACGGCTGCCTGCATAACCCAGCCCCCTCCAGACTCGGCTCGATCCTGTTAATTAAGCAGGACAAGAGGAAAACGCCCACCTCTGCTCAATTGATTCCGTTTTGAATAACTTTAAGCAGACGGGGACAAATACAAGCGATCGATTACTGGGAAGCAAGAAGAGCTGACTTCTACTCCTTTTAAAAGGGGAAAACTTTTCTCACTTGAACTTAGTGAAGGAAGAAATGGCCTGAGAGGAAGTGGATTGGAGGCTGCTTGTGAGAGAAAGCGAAGTTTGTCTTTGTGGATTTTAGCTGAATAGAAGCTTTCCAGAGGAGGCAAGGTGAAAGTTTTATTTTACAACTTTAATTGGAGACTTTGAGACTTTGAGATTTACTAATTTTAATTAGAGACTTTACTTAAATTAAAATGGCTTCTAAGCCACCAAAAGCTCCCATGACGAGAAGGGGTCTGAAACTAATTTAGAAGATATATTAAAGGAACAGAACAGAGTTTCTGAAGAGCGATTTAAAGAAATTATGAATAATATTCATGGTGTGAAGGATCAACTTAGGGAAGAAATTAAAGAGACTAATAAAAAATTAGAGAAGATTTATTGATGGTTTTCAAGGTTTGGCAAAAATTTGGAAGTAATGGAGGATAAAGTGGAAGTAATTAGTCAAGCAAATCAGTATTTGGATAATAAAGTTGGAGAGCTTCAAAATAAAGTGGATAAAATGAGGATCATGTGGTGGTATTGCAATATAGAGCGTTGGAGAAGGCTTTGAGAATTAGGGGTCTTCAAGACCGAAGGAAGAAGATCTTAAAAAGTTATATCAGAAGCCTTAGCTGAAATGTTAGGCATGGACCCTCGAGAAGTTGATTTTCAAATTGATAAGGCATACAGGGTTAATTCTTGGGTAGCGAGGCAGAAAAGCTCCCAAGAGATATTGTAATTTATTTTTTAACTTCTACAATAAGAAATCAGATTTTGCAAGCTACATACCAAAAGAAATTGCAAATAGCAGAACAGGAGGTGTTGGTTTTGAAAGAGATCCCTGCTAAAATGTTAAAGGATAGAAGGGATTTTAGGTTTTTTACACAAGAGCTTAAGAAGCATCAGATTCAATATAGATGGGAGGTTCCAATTGGTTTAACAGTATTTTTTCAAGGCAGGAGATATCGAATTGATACTGAATTGAAAGCAAAAGATTTTCTTTTTAATGTATTGAAAGTGGATGTAGAAACAGTGGATAAAAGTCTTCAAGAGAAACAGAGTGGGGAAGCTGAAACTGCACCTGTGATATCAGTCCTCAAGAACAATCTCAAGAACAAAGAGTGACAAGGGAGCTATTAGGCGTAAGGAGATGGAGGAACGACTTCAAAGACAAGAATGGATTCTACTACTGAAGCTGTGGGAGGAGCCAAGTCAAGAGTGAGGGTCTTCAGCTAATTGCTCAGAAGCTTCAAGAGGCCAGAGATGGCAAATAAATTTTGACATGGAATGTTAATGGTTTAAATTCAGCACAGAAAAGAAGAAAAATATTCCATTATTTGAAACAATTTAAAATGATGTGATATGTTTGCAAGAGACACATATAAAATTATCAGATCAGAAATATTTGATTAATTCGAAATTAGGTAAACATTTTGTTTCTTCTGCTCGAATAAGAAAATGGTATAGTTATATATTTGAAGAAAAATATATCAAGTAAATTAATTGAAACGGACATTCAAGGAAGATATATTGCTATTGAATTGATTTTAGAAGGAAAAAGACACTTGTGATTGGCATATATGCACCTAATCAACAACAAGAAAAATTTTATAAACTGTTACATGAAAATTGACTTTTGGGACTATAAAACATTTATTATATTAGGGATTGGAATGGTGTAATGGACATTAGAAAAGATAAAAGAACTCTTTCTAAGAAAATTCCTATGCATGCAAAATTGCCTAAATCTTTTTGATTTGATGGAAGATTTTGAGTTGAAAGATATATGGAGAAGGCAGAATTTTGATGATAGAGATTATACTTATTTTTCGGATAGGCATCAATCTTTTCACGTATTGATTTTATATTAATTACCAATGACTTGCTTTCTAGGGTTAGGAAAACAAAGATATTTCCAAGGTGTTTAACTGATCATAGTCCGTATGGATGGAGTTGCAATATGAAGGTGGAAGAAGATCATGGAGAATAAATGAAAATTTGTTTAGATATGAGGATAATGTAAATCAATGTAAAAACAAATGAAAGAATTTTTGATTATAATTTGGGAAAGGGAACTTTATAGAAATGGTGGGACGCGAGCAAGGCCTTTATGAGAGGAAATTTGATATATATTAATAGTAGACAGAGGAGAAAACTACAAAACAGCGAGGGATTTAGAAGAGGAAATTCAGAGGAAACAACAATTATTGGTATATAATCCACATGATTTAAAAACTATTGAGGCGATAAAGATATTACAGAGTCAATTTAATATGTTAATGGCAGATCAGGTGGCAACCAATATACAATATGCTAAACATAATACTTTTGTAATGCCAATAAATCAGGAGGTGGTTGGCTTATATGTTAAGGAAAAGACAGAAAGCACGTACTATTGAAGGAATTGAATAAAAGCAGCGGAGGCTCTGCCCACTCACCCTGACATCCTATTTGGCGATCTGTGCATGTTCAGAAGCTTCTGCGCATACACAGAAGCATGCAAGCGAGCAAAGCAAATGTGCATGCGCGCTCCCATTGCAAACCGGTAGTAAAGGTAAGTAGAACCCACCCCTAAAACCAAACACATCAGGCATCATATACCAAATCCAGTGCAGCGAAAAGAACTATGTTGGACAAACAGGAAGAAAGCTATCAACCAGACTGTATGAACACTTCCTTGCTATGAAAAGGCATTACTCATTATCCCTCATGTCAGTCCATGAAGATTCAGAAGGTCACAAATTTGATTTAACCGGGACCACAGTTGTAACCCAGTTGAAATCAAAGAGAGAAAGAGAATTCCTTGAAGCCTGGTTTTTCACCAATAAGTCAATAAACAGACACATTGACATTAACCCAGTCTACCAATCACTGAGAATGAAAGAACTGCAGCAACCAGGATCCCAAGGTAGCATTTAAAATGAACAGTCAACCCACTATGCAGCAACAAAATTATAACCCATTGGCTCACAAAAAATTGGACTACATCCCAATAACAACAGCCAGCCACTCAAACTATCAAACAAGCTGAAACCAGACCATGACTTAGAAGCACCCAGATAACAACTCTGATCCTAATCATATAGACAGTACTTAACTACAGCCCAGCAACAACAGCCAGCCAATTAAACAGTCCGAAATTAGACCATGACTCAGAAATATCCAAATAAACAACATTCAGATTAATTTGCATCTCACAAAAGGTATTTAAAGACCTGTATTCTGAAAGAGGAGCACAGCTCAAAATGCACTGACTATGTCTCCTTGAATGGTGATGAAACATTTGCAACCAAATTGCCAAGCTTGGAGCTCAAACCTAGATAGGAAACTATCAATCCAATCAGGGGTTACAGCCTTAATTTTAATTAATTTAATTAACCTTAATTTGTATTATTAACTGTGCTGCTTCTGACAGTACTGATCAGGAGGTTGATACCTTTACACAACAATTTTACATAAACTACCATGTAGCTGTGATATGGTAGCACCTATTAAATACTTTAATACAACTATTGATTCCCTTGAGCACAAAAGTCTTGTCAGATGTAGATCGCTATGTCTATATCCACCCCATTTGCTGCTGTCACCTGATTTCAAGAGTTAGACTCACTTGAGAATTAGTTAATGCCATTGTTGCCATTAGCTCCTCTCAGTTTCTTTTTTGGACTTTCTCATTGCCCTTGCTGTGACAACTTTCACTCATGGTCCTTATTGATGGAGAACCAATTTTAATTGTAATTCTCCCCAAGGCCCTTGTAGAAGTTCTTCTCTTTGGCCACTGCTTGGCCATTTGCCAGCACATGAAATTCTTCTTGGCTTGTTCACTGCTGGACATATGGTGAGTGTAGGGCTCTCCTATTAGAGCCCTTTATGTCAGTGTTGTAGATTCCCCTCAAATCTGTCTCATGTGGGAATAATTGCTTACTCAGTAGCTGGCAAACCACGTTGAGGAATGCAATGTCAACATGATGATTCCTCCTCAGGAAGTGTAAGACATGAGTTTTGTCACGTAGACCCCTTGCATTTTGTTCTCAGCAGTTAATCATTAACTATCCATATGGATGGCATGGCCATACTATGAGCTGTCCACATGGATAGCATAGCCATAGCATAGCATAAACATAGCATTGTTTAGCCAATCAGTGCAAGTGTACTTTGATCGATAAACCAGCTTCTGCAAACTGTGAATGACAATAAAAGGGAGCTCCCACCAGCTGTTTGGAGTGCCTTCCCATTAACCTTTTTCCTGCCTATGCATCTTTCTTCATCACAACAACATTTGGTGACCCCGACGTGATTGCCCCCTGCACTCATTCGGCCGGAGGAGCCCAGGTGCACCACAGCGAACTTCGCTCCCAAAAATATGTGAGTATGGGGGGGGGGGAACTGTCAGCTCTGCAGAAGTTTCATGCAAAAGAGCTACAGAAAATACATAAAAACAATGGAACAGCAGGAATTAGGTTAAGTGATTTAGAGCAGTTAGTAAATGAAATAGGCTGTCAGTGCCCATGGTATCCTGAGGGAGGAACCTTAGACTTGCAGGACTGGATAAAACTTGGAATACATTTGCATTCGCTGCCACAAGCACCCATACAACATCTATTGCTGTGGCAAAAGTGCAAGGAAGCAGTTGAGGTAATGGGGACTTATAAACTCAAGGCACCGTCACCATCTTTCTCTTTGCTTCCTGAGGAGGTCTGCCCCCGCCATATGTTCAGCTAACTTTGCCGGCAGCAGCTACGCTGAAGCCTTTAAGTGCAGTCCGAGCAGGGTTTAGAGAGGAACAAAGAAAAGGAACGCTCGCTAGTGAAGAGCTTACAGAAGGTCTTCAAGCTTTGCCGGTCACACAAACAGTTGACCAGCAGGGACAAGCTTAATATCAGTGGAGTCCCTTGCCATATCAAATTTTGAGAGAACTGCGGAAAAGTATCACAGAGACAGGTTTGCATTCCACCTATACTGTTGGAATGGTGGAAGGCATATCTAATGGTTATAATTTGATCCCACAAGATTGGAAGGATTTGTTTCGCATGCTTCTCACACCAGCACAGTATGTTGTTTGGGATTCTGAATATCAGAAGCAATTCATGCAGGAAACAATTCAGGAGGTTTATACATACCAGACCAACTGTATGGAGTTGGTGCTTTTGCTACCATCCTACAGCAAGCAGCGGGGACCCCCCTTTCTGCTTACCCTGTGATAGGGCGTTGTGTGATCAAAGCATTTAAGAGAGTGCCAGTCTCAGGGAAACCTAGTAAATCTTTTGCATCTGTGAGACAGGCAGCAACTGAAACATATTCAGATTTTATTGATAGATTGCAAGAAGCCATTCAGCGGCAAGTAGATAATGAGGAAGCTAGCGGTGAATTAATGAAAAGGCTAGCCTATGAACATGCCAATGCTGATTGCCGCCGTGCATTGCAATCTATTGTTAATAGAGGAGATTACACCTTGGCTGATATGTTGAAAGCATGTACTGATATAGGCACCAATGTACATCAGATGGATGCCTTAGTAGCTGCCTTACAAAAAGGAAAGTTTGGCAAGCCCAAAGGCAACTGTTTTAATTGTAATAAATCTGACCATTTTAAACAGCAGTGCAGAGCCCCTGGTGGTGGAGCCCATAAAGACAATGGACCAGGGGGAGGTCAAGTAAATAAACCAAAAACTGTTTGCTCTAAATGTAAGAAGGGGTTTCACTGGGCAAATCAGTGCAGAAGTCAGGGAAATAGTCAGGGAAACTAGATTTCGGGCTCACGGCAAGCCCCGGACCAATTGCCGCAACCACGATCAAGGAATCTAAGGCAGCTTCAAAAGGTAGTGCAGGCATTGATTTGATTAATCAAGAAGATAAAGTTCCTACCGCAATTTTTCCTTTTGGGAATAACAACGGACTGTACAGTGATTGAGACTAAGTTGATTTTGAACTTAATAACAGCAGCACGACTGTTGATTGGACAATATTGGAAGAAAAAAGAATTACCCACAATAGAAGAATGGATATTGAAAGTTTCCAATTTGGCTGAGATGGCTAAAATCTCAGCCTTCTTGAAAGACAGTACTCAAGAAAAATATTTAAATGAATGGAAGAACTGGATTGATTATATTCAAAATAGATATCAGATTATGAAATTTCGGATTGCTTTTGAATGAAGGATGTTATTTTGATTTTAATGGAAGAAGTCAGGTTATGTGAGAGAAAGATTATAATTGTGTTAGATTTTAAAAATTTAATGTATGAATGTTTTGTTTAAGGAACTATACCTTGTGTTTGCTCCGGGAAGTCCGGGGGGCGGAGGGGGGTTTAGGAGGGAGGGGGGGAGGGGGGAAAAATTTAATTGTTGTAAAACTATTTTAATAAAAAAAAAAAAAAAATAATTATATATTATATTAAACATATAATTAATGAAAAGGCTAGCCTATGAACATGCCAATGCTGATTGCCGCCGTGCATTGCAATCTATTGTTAATAGAGGAGATTACACCTTGGCTGATATGTTGAAAGTATGTACTGATATAGGCACCAATGTACATCAGATGGATGCCTTAGCAGCTGCCTTACAAAAAGGAAAGTTTGGCAAGCCCAAAGGCAACTGTTTTAATTGTAATAAATCTGACCATTTTAAACAGCAGTGCAGAGCCCCTGGTGGTGGAGCCCATAAAGACAATGGACCAGGGGGAGGTCAAGTAAATAAACCAAAAACTGTTTGCTCTAAATGTAAGAAGGGGTTTCACTGGGCAAATCAGTGCAGAAGTCAGGGAAATAGTCAGGGAAACTAGATTTCGGGCTCACGGCAAGCCCCGGACCAATTGCCGCAACCACGATCAAGGAATCTAAGGCAGCTTCAAAAGGTAGTGCAGGCATTGATTTGATTAATCAAGAAGATAAATTTATTCCTTTCCCTGGAGTTATTACCTTAATGCCATCACAATTAAAGGGACCTCTGCCTTATAACACTGTAGGGTTGGTCATCCCTCGGTCCTCTGCAGGAATGAAGGGTATTTTTGTCATCCCTGGAGTCATTGACTCAGATTATGAAGGAATAATTATGATACAATTTGAAACAAATGTGCCCATGACTTTAAAACAAGGAGATTCTTGGGCACAATTGGTGATTGTTCCATATGTAGTGCCAGCAGGCGGTAAGCAAATTAATAGAGGAAGTGTAGGATTTGGTGTTACCAATCCTATCCGCTCTCTACATCCTAGTATTATGGCAGTAACTCAAACAATTAGAGAAGAAAAACCAAAATGTACATATTTGTTAAATGGCAGGTCTTTTGAAGGAGTCCTTGATTCTGGTGCAGACGTTTCTGTCATAGCCACTGACAATTGGTCTGCAGATTGGCCTACTACTGAATCACCCTCTGTGTGGGGAGTTGGAGGATGCCAAGCAGCTCAGTGCAGTGCCAAATGGCTTACGGTAACAGCTCCTGATGGGAAGCGAACTGCCCAACTAAAACCAGTTATCCTTCCTATTCATGTAAATTTGTGTGGAAGAGATTTGATGTTACAATTTCAGGCAAAACTCATTATTGAAGATTAAGAATTACTATGTCACCAACTACTGCTCTCCCTTTAGTATGACAATCTACTATGCCTGTGTGGATCGAGCAATGGCCCTGCATATTGTAGCCGCTTCTTTGCTGATTTTTGTGACAAATGGCAAATTATACATCTTTTTGGCATACCCTATAACTCCACAGGGCAGGCCATAGTGGAGCGAGCAAATTTGACATTAAAATCTGCTTTAGATAAATATAAACAAACAGGGGGAATACCTACAGGTCTCCCTGGCAAACAAGAATGGTTAAATAAGGTTTTATTTACACTGAATCATCTTAATATCACAAATTTATCAACTCCAGTAGATAATCATTTTGGAAGTAGAATAAGTCATCCCCAGCCACAGGTAATGTATAGATTATTGCCTAATCCCGAATGGCATGGACCTGTTCTGTTATTGACATGGGGACGAGGATATGCTGCTGTGCTTACACCTACAGGTCCAGTGTGGGTTCCTGCTCGGTGTGTGAAACCATGGAAGGATGGCGTAGCACCAAGGACTGAAAAACCCAATCCCGAACTTCTCCCTCAGCCTGCAGAACCCTCAGCAGGATCAGGACCAAGCACCTCGCCAGAAACATCAAGTGACCTGGGGACAGATTAAGGCCCTTTCTGCTCAGTCTATACAACTGCTGAACTTTCTGCTCAGTCTACACAACTTGCCTCAAACACCTGAGAATTTTCTGATGGCTGCTTTCGCTTGCCTAAATGCTAATTCTATAACTCTTATTATGTGTATTCTTTTTATGTGTATCTTTCCTCCTGGCATGGCTACAGTGACTTTGCAAGATGGAATTCCAGAGCAAGGACTTTGGGAACGAAATTCCTATATATGGGATGTACAGAATATTTCTCAATTAATAAACAAGACTGATTGCTGAATCTGCATGCACGTTCACCCACATGCCACAGGAGGACTTTTAATACATGCTATCCCATTAAATAGCTCTCTATGGCTGTTGCACCCGGGATTTCGCAGATATCGTGAAAATGTCAACTTCTCTATTCTCGCCATTGGAAGTAGAATTCAAGAAAAGGCTGTTTACTGTTGGGAATTTGTGAATACAATGGGTAATGCTGCAGTGGACGTAGGGAAGTATCCGTATTGTAATCACACTGTTATACTTAACACAACAATGAGTAGACCAAAAGCTCTAGTGGGGGACAATGGCACATTATATGAATACTTACACAATTTTACATCCTTCCAGTGTACTTATCAGTTGTATGGGTGTAGCTTGGTGTATCCTAATGGTACTTGTAAACCCCTTTGTCCTGCAAATTATTACAAATTATCAGATGATTCAATCCAGTTATGTGCATCGGAGCCTACTTTTCCTCCGTTATGCAACTTAATGGAGTTCATCATTAGGCAAACACAGACACATGATAACAAATCAATGCCCTTGGGAAGCAATGGGAATATTTGGTTTTTATGTGGGTGGAGGGCCTATCAAAGAGTTCCTGCATGGTGGTCAGGCCGTTGCACCCTGGGATATATATCCCCTTTGTTTTTTATTAATACAGGAAAACTTGGAGGCCGCTTGAGAAATCGTAGAAATATAGACACCTCAACAAATTCGGTTTCTTATAATTGGGATACTCAATTGACTAGGGGCCTCCTTTCCCCTTTAGGAATAGCCATGAATTACAGAGATTTACACTTATTGTCAAATTGGACCACTGCATTGTTTTGTTAGATTATATTTTTTTCAAATCTTCCTGGGCTGGGTTCGAATTTCCCGCTGGGAAGCATTGCCAACGTGACTGAATAATTCAAACGGAGCAGCTGCGTGAAAGTCAGGTCTCTTTATTTTTCAGGAAGGAGGTACAAGCGACAGCAAGGACACACCTTCCTGAGCTAGCAAACAAGTTGTGTGTGACTAGGTGTTTTATACCTTTTTTACCTTTGAAGTTCTTTGTGTAGTTTGCACTAATGGTTCAGGCTTTGTGTGGTTCCTGTGTTAATGGTTTCATTCCTGTTTTGCTCTCTGCCTGGAGTACTGGCAAGGAAGTGCTTGCTAATATTTTTTTATTTATCAAAAGTGTGTTTCCTTAATACTGATAGTTTTCATCCTGTCTTTTGCACCTTTTCGTTTGCTTCCTTTTTGATTATTGTAATCCATCTCCTCCTGCATTTACATTACCTTTTCTTCCCTTCCCATTATATTGGAATTTTAATTACTCTGATTCTGTTCTTCTTGGAGTTTTCCACTACATTGGAATTTTAAGTACTCTGATCCTGTTTTTCTTCTTTTTGGGCTATCTGCTTTTATGGAGATTCTTAATGATTTTCTATTCTAATGTGTTTGGAGCTGCAGTTTCCTTTTCTTTTCGTAATATGTAGTTTGTATTTTCCTGAGCCTTTCTTTCTGATTTTAGTGTTTTCTCCCTTTTAGTGGTGATACTGGCTATTTTCTTCCTACAGTTTAAAGCTACTACCAAATCCCTAAAATTGATTAATGAGGAGCTGTCTCAAATCAGAGAAGTAGTGATACAGAACCGTTATGCTTTAGATATTATGTTAGCAGCCAAGGGTGGTGTATGTGCTTTAATTCATTCACATTGTTGTATTTATATCACTGATCATAAAGCAAATATTTCGGCCACAATTGAGCACATGGAAAACATGATTGCGGATAATCCAATTGGCTCTACTATTCCGCAATCCCCTTGGGAGTGGTTATGGTCTTGGCTCCCAGATTTTGGATGGGTGCGACAAATAGTGCCAATTGTTATTTTAGTTGTCATTGCCTTAATTTGTTGTTGCTGCTGCGTACAATGTTTGCCTGGTTTACTGACAGTATTTCGTCCAAGAATTCGGCCTCCAGAACTGAAATTATGTATGCATACAAATTATTAAAAAATAAAGAATAAAATAAAAAGGAAGACATGTGGGGATAATTGCTTATTCAGTAGCTGGCAAACCACGCTGAGGAATGCAATGTCAACATGATGATTCCTCCTCAGGAAGTGTAAGACATGAGTTTTGTCACGTAGACCCCTTGCATTGTTCTCAGCAGTTAATCATTAACTATCCATATGGATGGCATGGCCATACCATGAGCTGTCCACATGGATAGCATAGCCATAGCATAACCCTTGTTTAGCCAATCAGTGCAAGTGTACTTTGATCGATAAACCAGCTTCTGCAAACTGTGAATGACAACAAAAAGGAAGCTCCCACCAGCTGTTTGGAGTGCCTTCCCATTAACCATTTTCCTGCCTATGCATCTTTCTTCATCACAACAACAGTCTCAGTTCATTCTTGAATCTTTCTGAGATTTTCTTTCTCTGATCTTCCAGTAGCTCCCACAAGTTTGGGAATGAAACAAAAAACCTGCCTCCTGCTCCTCCAATCTCTTTCTTTTCCATCCTTTGTGTTAGATTGCTTACTTTGCTCTTAAGTCTCATAGAACTGTTTTTTCCTCCTCCTCCTAGCTAACTTCTAGCTTCACTTTACCTACTCTGTGTGTGTGTGTGTGTGTGTGTGTGTGTGTGTGAGAGAGAGAGAGAGAGAGAGAGAGCGAGCGAGCGAGAGATTTTAAGACTAGTGGTGGGCAAAAAGGAAACCGAACCCAGTAATCAGCGACGACAACTCCCCCCAAGGCTTGTATAGCTGAAGCACGATTAATGGAAAAGAGCTATTCCCCCCCCCCCACGTAGTGATTTTTCCACTTGATCAAAGATTATTAGGCAGTTGATCAATGAAATCAAGAGCTGGAGTTCTAAATTCAAGTAAGAGCCGAGCACAACTCCCTTTAAAGAAAGAGGCGCGTCAATATATCTGCTAGGAGGGAACAGCAAGAAACCTTACTGAAGTATGGGAAAGTCTGAGCCAGTCTAGCCGGCACAGCTAAGTTCCTGTTACAGGCGTGGTCGTTGACAGGCGGCACCCGTGACTTACAGTGCGGCTCCAGCAGAGAGGGCCAAAGCAGGGGATTCCCCGAAGCCGCGCGTTTTACCGATCTCTGGAGCAAAATGCTGTCGCGCAGGTAAGCGATTTATAGTAACTTCAGCACTTTCCCCGATCTTGCCTTTGCAACAAGCTAGGTGGGTCCAGAACAGAAAAAAGAGTAACGAGACGGGAGTGGAATACGCTTCGGTTGGGTTAGGCGAGTACTGTAGGGAATCTAAGGCGGCGGTTTTCTTTGTACAGTCGAATCGCAAAACGAATCGTTTCCTAACGGCAAAACCTCCCCACCCCTGCTCCGTGGGCCTAGAGCCCTTCGACTTGCGCAATGTGAGAAAAAACACTGGGTGGAGAAAAACAACATCTTGGACGTTGCTGTTTTGGATTCATTGTATTCTGGAGAGTTAGATTTATTGCAGCCCATTCCGTACATGAGGATCGTACTCTGTAATGTCTTTTCCCCCAATCTTGCTTCCTTCAGTTGTAGGTTTTATGGTCTTTGTGAAATCGGATATAATTTCGTAAACTATTTTATTTATTTATTTATTTATTTATTTATTTATTTATTTATTTATTTATTTATTTATTTATTTATTCGATTTTTATACCGCCCTTCTCCCGAAGGACTCAGGGCGGTGTACAGCCAAAAATAAAAACAAACAATACAATATACAATTTAAAATACAAATTAAAAAACTTATTTTATAATTGGCCTAAAAAACTTTAAAATATATAAAACTAAAACCCCATTAAAATTAATAATAGATAATTTAAAATCAATAAAATTTAAGCCAGCCCCACGCGAATGAAAAGATGTGTCTTCAGTTCGTGGCGGAAGGTCCGAAGGTCAGGTATTTGGCGTAAACTCGGGGGAAGCTCGTTCCAGAGTGTGGGAGCCCCCACAGAGAAGGACCTTCCCCTGGGGGCCGCCAGCTGACACTGGTTGGCGGACGGCACCCTGAGAAGTCCCTCTCTGTGAGAGCGTATGGGTCGGTGGGAGGCATGCGGTAACAGCAGGCGGTCCCGTAAGTACCCAGGCCCTAAGCCATGGAGCGCTTTAAAGGTAGTGACCAAAACCTTAAAGTGCACTCGAAAGGCCACAGGTAGCCAGTGCAGTCTGCGCAGGAGCGGTGTTATATGGGAGCTACGCGTAGCTCCCTCTATCACCCGCGCAGCTGCATTCTGGACTAACTGAAGCCTCCGAGTGCACCTCAAGGGGAGCCCCATGTAGAGAGCATTACAATAATCCAAGCGAGAGGTAACGAGCGCATGAGTGACTGTGCACAAGGCATCCCGATCAAGGAAGGGGCGCAACTGCCGAACCAGGCGAACCTGGTGGAAGGCCCTCCTGGAGACGGCCGTCAAATGATCTTCAAACGACAGCCGTTCATCCAGGAGGACACCTAAGTTGCGCACCCTATCCTTTGGGGCCAATAACTCGCCTCCAACAGTCAGCCGCGGCTGCAGCTGACTGAATCGGGGTGCTGCCATCCACAGCCACTCCGTCTTGGAGGGATTAAGCTTGAGCCTGTTTCTCCCCATCCAGACCCGTACGGCTTCCACACACCGGGACAGCACTTCAACAGCTTCATTGGGGTGGCCTGGGGTGGAAAAGTACAGCTGGGTGTCATCAGCGTACAGCTGGTATCTCACCCCAAAGCCACTGATGATCTCACCCAACGGCTTCATATAGATGTTGAACAGAAGGGGCGAGAGGATCGACCCCTGCGGCACCCCACAAGTGAGGCACCTCGCGGTCGACCTCTGCCCCCCTGTCAACACCGTCTGCGACCGGTCAGAGAGATAGGAGGAGAACCACCGATACATGGGGCCTCCCACTCCCAATCCCCCCAATCGGCGCAGCAACTATGGCTTATAACCCACCTTAAAACGATACCAAATAGTCATATAAAGCTTTAGTGTATTGTGTGAATCAGGGTTTATGTTAAACTGCAGTACAGTTGGTTTATTTTGGTTTAGCACAGTTTGTTACTTAAGGTTTTAGTGTGTTATAGTGTGTAATATTTAGAAACATTTTTCCAATTTGGAAATGAAAGTTGCAAGTTTTCTTTCGTTGTACATTGGGACATAGTCATAGAAATAGAACTGCAACACCTGGGTAGCAGAAAATAGGAACGATGTATTTCAGACAAGATACAGGTCCTTTGTAGTTTAATTTCACATCCTATAATTCAGTGTCCTGCTTTGACCTCACAAAAATAGCCTTAATCAGATCTCAACCCAATATGGAACCAGTTTGCTCTTCTCTTCTCTCCTCTCCTCTCCTCTCCTCTCCTCTCCTCTCCTCTCCACTCCTCTCCTCTCCTCTCCTCTCCTCTCCTCTCCTCTCCTCTCCTCTCCTCTCCTCTCCACTCCACTCCTCTCCTCTCCTCTCCTCTCCTCTCCTCTCCTCTCCCCTCCCCTACTCTCCTGAAACCTTAGACAAGAATCCTACTGTAGACAAGAGAGTGTATTAATATTTGCTAGCTTTTAAGGGTATCAAGTGACCAGCCTCTGGTCTGGACATAAATGCCAGATGTATTTAGAAGATTTACCATACCCCAATGCTTTTGGTCATTGCTCAACCACATCATTGTTATTTTTCTTCTGCTTATTGGCCTTTTCAGGATTATACTTTCATTCTGTTTAATTTTTATCTAACTATTAAGATATTTAGCTATAGATATAATATCTTGTTCACTCACCAGGGATCATAAGGTGTAACTGCCAAAAACATTCTAAAAATGATGATATTACAAAGTGATTAATGTAGGGACAGGCTTAGAGAACTATTTAAAAATGCCCAAGCATCTTTGTAAATTTTAATAGTTTTCTTTGTTGCAATCTAGCAAGTTTCAACTTTCAACTAAAGACTTTTTAAAAATATTTCATACTATGATCTTCAAAGGTAACCTTAGGAGGAGGAGAGAGGAATAGCAGGCAGAAATGGATTTGTTTAAGGACTGACCTGCGATCAGAGCAGGGGTGAAATCCGACTGGTTTGGACCAGTTCGGGCGAACTGCTAGGGACAATCGGCATTGGTTCGCCGAACTGGTAGTAATCACCCCTGGTTGGCCTGCCCATGCCCACCCGGTCGCCACTCATCTCTTCCGGCTGCTCGCTCAGCCCTTCCAGCCGCTTGATATTCCACAGAATTCAACTTTAAATGCAGCAGAGAGAATCCTAACTTTTCTCCCTCCATTTCACAGTGGAGTTGCTGCTCCCTTTATGGCCCCCCTGGCCCCCTCCCTCCTGGGAATTACCTTAAAGAGATAGACTGCAGCAGCTTCACAGTGAATGGAGAGAGAAAATTAGATCTGTAAAAAATGCAAAAATTAAGAGAAATCATGCAGAAGTAGTTCTTGTGTCCATTTCAAAAGTAACATAAAAAGTACCAATTCCCTCTTTTTGGGAGGCTTGCACTGTGGCACCAGCATGGGGGAGGCAGGCAATCCAGATGTCCCGTGCTTGTGCTTGTTCAGTGCAGCTGCAGGCAAGCCAAGAGACAGTGGGATGAAGGGGCTGGTGCATTGGGATCGCCTCTGCCTCCTCCATGCCTCTGCCTCCATCTTCTGCTGGTGCTACCACGTAAGCCTCCCATGAGGAAAAAGAGAGAAAAAGCAAAGCAGCTGGCTGCGGAGCTGCCAGCTTTGGGAAGTGGCCCAACAGGCAGAAACACCATGCTCAGAAAGAGATGAGTGAAAGTCATTCTGTGCTGAAGCAGAGCAGTGGCGGGTTGCTACCGGTTAACCCTGGATCGGGCGAACCAGTAGCGGCGGTGACGCCCACCCGCCAGAACATCTCTACACATGTGCAGAAGCATTGTGTGTGCATGCCCACAAGCAAACCAGTAGTGGCTGAAATTGAAACCCACTACTGATCTGAGCCTTCAGTGTAATAATAATAATAATAATATTTTAATTTGTATACCACCCTTCTCCCGAAGGACTCAGGGCGGTTTACAGCCAAAATAAAATACAGCAACACATTACAATACTAAAAACAAACATTAAAAAACTTATTAAATTTGGCCCAATATTAAAATACAAGTAAACCCTAAAAATTAGTAAAAATTAAAACCCCTAAAATCGGCTAAAAAATTAAAATTAAAATTCAAGCCAGTCCAGCAAGACGGAATAAATAAGTCTTAAGTTTGCGGCGAAAGGTCCGGAAGTCAGGTATTTGTCGGAGTCCAGGGGGAAGCTCGTTCCACAGGGAAGGCCCTTCTCCTGGGGGCCGCCAGTCGACATTGCTTGGCTGACGGCACCCTAAGGAGTCCCTCTCTGTGAGAATGCACCGGTCGCTGGGAGATACAAGATGGCAGTAGGCGGTCCCGTAAATATCCCGGTCCTAAGCCATGGAGCGCTTTAAAGGTGGTAACCAATACCTTGAAGTGCACCCAGAAGACAACAGGCAGCCAGTGCAGTCTGCGCAATCCTGTATCCCAGGATTGCGACACTGAAGGTTCGGAATGCAGCTTTTTTTGTAAATGGCAGGAAAATGGGGAGGGGAATTTTCCTGCCTACCATTCTTTCCTCAGTCTTTGCTGAGGAATGGATGACAGACAGGAAAATCCCCCTCCCCATTTTCCTGCCTTTCTTGAAAAAGGCACTGAACCTTCAGTGTATCCCAGGATTGCAATGCTGAAGGCTTGGAATTGAGCAGTTATTTGTGAAAGGCATATTCATCAAGCTCAGCACAGACTGAAGGAAGGATGGCACCAGCAATTCCCCTCCCCATTTTCCTGCCATTCATGACAAGGAGTGGTTGGGAGGAGAGGGGCCGGGTGAGGCACCCCTCGATGTGAGTGATGTTGAGTTGGCCACACCCACCCAGTCACATGACTTTTCCCACCAAGCTACGCCCACAGAACTGGTAGGGAAAAATTTTGAATTTCATCACTAGATCAGAGTAAATAAATCAGCTCTAGTTTTCCTTGTTATAGAATCCTGTTTTTTACCTATTTTTCTCAAGCTACAGGGCTGATAGAAAAGATGGATGACACCACCAGAGAAAAAGAGAGGCAAATGGAGGAGTGTATAAGCACACTGACTAATGGGGATAACAATGTTTGGCACAGACAGGATGGTCTTTTTAGACCGCGAGCCCTGGATCACGTAGAGCTGCTAAGACAGCAAAAATCAGCTGTCTAGTGGCTTGGAAACCCTTCCCTCGGGTGAAGAGGGAAAGGTGAGCAATTGGGTGGAGGTAGAGCTCCCCCAAAAGCACCAGGAATGATGCTGGAGTCTTGAAGGGGAGAGCTCCCTTGGGAACCCGAAGAGCTCCGGATCCAGGACGCCTCTGTCTTTTTTGGCAGAGCAAAACGCCGCGACCACATCTGCGATCAATATTGAGTTTAAATGGATTTTTGACTTAACCAGACAGAGCAATGTCAGGAGGCAAGGTAGATGTAAGTACCAAACCTCAACCCTGTGTGTGGATTCCGTTTTAGAAGAAAGGAAATGGCGTCTGAGTATAATGGGCGTGAAAGTGAAAGTCAAAGAGGTGTTTATTAACACTGTTACAGTTTATAACTTTGCTTAAACTTGCTGGATTTACACTTATATGAAGAAACTATAAAGTGAAAGCTGGAAGGATTATACAACTGACTTAATTTATCTTAAATACTGTGTTTATGGAAAGACTTTGACTTTGTTTCAAATTATAAAATTAAAGTAAGATGGCTTCTGTACAAATACAGCCTGCTGTTTTCAAGGAAGTTGGAGCGCCGTTAGTTCAACTGTATGAATTACAAGAGGAGCTGAAGGAATTTCTGAAGGCTCAAATTTCTGTTCGGGATAAAAAAATTAAGGAAATTGAGGAGAAAATATTGAAAATTAGTGATTTTGTTGCAGCTGAGGATGAAGAGATAAAAGAAGAAGTGCTGGCAGCATTTAAGACTCTGATTGAATACACAAAACAATTGGGTGAAAAAGTGGAAGAGATGGATCAAGTTAATTCGAACTTAAAAAGCAAAATAGAGGAGTTTCACACCAAGCCAGAGAATATAAAGCAGTTGGATGATAGAGTTGAAGAAATTAATCAAGTTAATTTGGACTTAAAAAATAAAATAGAGGTGCTCCAGATCAAGGCAGAGAGAGCAGAAGAAGAGCGGGTTCTATTGCAATACAGAGTTATGGCATTTGCATTGAAAGTAAGAGGTTTGAAAGAAAATAAAGGAGAGGATTTAAAAAAGATTTTTGCAGAGGCTTTTGCACAGCTGATTGGACTTTGAAATCCAAATTGAAAAAAATTACCATGTTAATTCATGGGTTGCAAAGCAGAGACATTTGCGCCCCTTTCTTGACCGGGACTCCTTACGCACGGTCACTCACGCCCTCGTTACTTCTCGCTTGGACTATTGCAATGCTCTCTACATGCGGCTCCCCTTGAAGAGCACCAGGAGGCTCCAGCTAGTCCAGAATGCGGCTGCGCAGGTAATAGAGGGAGCACCTCGTTGCTCCCATATAACACCTATCCTACGTGGCCTGCACTGGCTGCCGGTAGCCTTCCGGGTGCAATTCAAGGTGTTAGTGATCACCTTCAAAGCGCTCCATGGCTTAGGACCGGGATATCTATGAGACCGCCTTCTGCCACCGATAGCCTCCCAATGACCTGTGCGCTTCCACAGAGTGGGCCTGCTCCGGGTGCCATCAGCCAAACAATGTCGGTTGGTGGCCCCCAGGGGGAGAGCCTTCTCTGTGGCAGCACCAGCCCTTTGGAATGAGTTACACCAACTTCCCGACCTCCGAACCTTCAAGCGGGAATTGAAGACTCTACTATTTAATGGTGCAGGACTAGCCTAAGTGTGTTTTAATTAATTTATTATAATTTTAAATTTTAAAGGGTTTTATATCGGTCTATGACCGTTTTAGTTAATTAGGCCTATTAAATATTTCGTTTTAAATTCGTTTTAATCTACTATTTATACTTTGTATATTCTGTGTTTTAATATGGCTGAGTCCTTCGGGAGAAGGGCGGTATAGAAATTAAATTATAAATAAATAAATAAATAATAGTAGGAAATAGCTGCCAAATGGCATATAGCTAAGTGGAAATGAATAGTCAAAGCTTATACCCTGTTTAGCTATGTCAATTGCTTTGAGCTAACAATCTCAAATACTGGAATGAAGTTTGATGTTACTTACAATCATTCTGGAAAGAGTAGTGCACAAGTTCCTAGGAGTACCCTGGAAACAGCCTCTCTGTGTGCAAAGATTCTTGTGAATTCCAAGCATGTGTCATATGAAGCTAGGGAGATACAGTCCTGTGCAGTGTGATGTCTCATCTCATTTCTTTCTCCATGTGCAAATGAAAAAAATTATTTTGATATGTTTGATAATTATTCTTGTCTGGATAGCTTTTGAAATATTTCCCCCCTCAATCATTGGAAAGCAAATTCTTTGCGCATATGATTATATGTGGATGTAGATTAAATAGGTTATGGGATTCTGCATAAGTGTGATGATGCTCCTTTTGAAACTGTTATGCCTTTGTATATGATGTTTGTTTTTTATTGATATATCACCTTTATTATTTTTATAAATAACTCAAGGTAGCAAGCAGACACAATTCATATCTGTGTTATGGCAATTTATTTTGCACATTGCCAGTTTATGGTATTCCAAGGGTGACTCTGGATAAAAATTTGGGGGCTGTAATCCCAACATTTCTGGAGGACATTAAAATAGAGGAAGATAATTCCATTCAATATATTGACCTTGAATTTAGGATTAAAGGAGTCCAATGCTATGCTGGTATTATTGATAATTCTGTATTTTCCTTTTGATACAGATGGTTTTCATTAAGCAAGCCCCATCCTATCCTGTTTAGAATGCTGACATCATCTGGCAGTGGTTCCCAGGTTATTCAGAACATAGAAGAAGGTAATGTAACTAATACCATGTTTTCCCGAAAATAAGACCCTGTCTTATATTTTTTTGAACCCTGAAATGAACGCTTGATCTTATTTCCATGCACTCAAAAGCCCGATTGGGCTTATTATCAGGGGATGTCTTATTTTGGGGGAAACAGGGTAGTAAATTCAGAAAGCTATAATTATCTGTCTTGCTGTTCCTTTTCCTCATATATAAAACTATGCAGTAATTTGGGTTTAGTGATTTCTTAGAAGCTGTAGAATTAACCAGAAAAGTAAAATAATAAGGATTCTTTTTTTAGTTTTTAGTGACAAAGCTTTTTATATCAAATATATTTTGGCCAGATCTTACTGGGTAATTAAAAACATTTTTTTTCTAACAGAGATTTAGATGAAACAAATAAATAAATATGGGAATATAAAACTGAAGGGAAAAAATTCATACAGTTTGATCTTCTGCCATACTTTATTTCCCTGGAAAATTAATTAATTTTAACTTTGAGACAGAAGTAAGTTATCAGTACTGCAGAATATATTAATATGTATTTGAGCATACCATCTTGTGTGACCAATTTGAAAAATAATACAGTTGTTTTTCCTTTACAGTCTAAATATAGTCCCTGATAGTCTTAATTGTTTTTTTTCTTTCACAGGACATTTTCCCATTCATGTGAATAGTGGTATGTTGTGGTAATCTGTATGTTTTTTAATATGACTGTTTGTCTGCTCTGTTTTACTTCTTCTTTCTTTATTGGAGGTTTAATGAAAAACTTAAGTTCATATTTTCTGGCAATTCTGAATCATTCCTCTTAATGGTACTAAATAGGTTTATACTATTAAGCAAATGAAACATGTCTTACTAATCAAAATGCAAATTATGTATGTGTGCTGTTTTTCATAATTAACCTATAACTAGTTAATCACCTGCAATTTTATATCCTCTTGGCTTCTTGATTTATGCTTGCAATTTATTTATTGCATTTATATCTCTACCTCTGAGCCCTCCAAAAGCTACGTCCTCCCTACTTTCTTCCCTATAGGGGATAAAAAATGTGGCTGTCCCAAAATATCATATTTAGATGGGAACTTAAACTTTACATCTTAGTACCCTGGTTTGTCATCCATAAGAAGTTCTTATGCACTTACCTGCTTTCTGCCAGTGGAATACATTCCCTTCTTTGCTGACCAATCAAACCAAATGAGAGATCCTCTCTGACAGATATGAAATAAATGTCAGGTCCAACTGTATATTACCGTACTTTTGGGAGTATAAGATGCACTTCCTCCCCCAAAAAGTGGGTCGAAATGTCTGTGTGTCTTATACCGCGAATGTTGCCAAAGCCCTGCCCACCCACTGCCCCCCACCTTTTAATTTCTGCCTCCCAGCAATTTACCTCCTTGCAGCAAATAGCGTGGTTAGCTTCAGCACAGCTTGATATAGCATGAGCAGCTGACTGGCAGTTGGATTGGCCTCCCGGAATACAGCCTATCAACTGTTCCAGGCTGTGGGGATTGTTGTTGCCCATCAGTGCCATTGCTGTCCATTGCCGCTGTCACCTATTGCTGCCTCCGAGTGCCCCATTTTTGGCCTCTGCACATCCCATTTTTGGCCTGTTCCAGGCGATGGGGATAGGCAGAATGGACTGAAAATGTAATGTGTGGAGGCCAAAAATGGGGTGCACAGAGGCTGAAAATGGGATGCATAGTAGCTGAAAATGGGGTATGCAGACACAGTGATAGGTGACAGTGGCAATGGGTGGCACTGGCACCGATGGGCAGCGACGATCCCCACAGCCTGAAACTGCTGATAGGCGGTATTCCTGGAGGCTGATCCAACCGCCAATCAGCTGTTCATGCTAAATCAGGTTGTGTTGAAGCTGACCACACTGTTTGCTGCAAGGAGGCAAATTGCTGGGAAGCAGAAGCAGATTTTTTTTCTTGTTTTCCTCCCCAAAAGCTAGGTGTGTCTTTTTTTTAGAATAAGTTTTTATTGATTTTTTAGTTTCCCCCCTCTACACACATACATGATTTATGAACAGAATATTGGCCATATCATATCTTATACAATTCAATATATTCAAATATATTTTACTTAGTTACAGTTTTTGCCAAAATATTCTTTTTTCATAGTTTTTATTCATTTCCTAATATTTCCTTGCTCATTTTATTAAGTCACATCTTCTTTTGCCCTCAAGTTCTAATTTCTCCAGTTTTATTCGTGTTCATTCTCTTTCATTCTGTTTTTTTAACTATTTCAATTTTTATCCTAATATATTCAACTATATTCGGGGTTGCCTTTTTCCCATTTCATCTTTTCCCTTTCACAGCAATCCTTTCTTCTCCTCTCACTCCTTTCCCTCTCTCCTTTCTTCCTCCCTCCTTTCTTCTCTCCTCTCCTACTCCTTCTCTACTTCCCCTTCCTTTCTCCCACTTCACCCTACCTCCTCCCTATCTAATCTTTTCTCTTACTCTTATTTCCCCTACCTTTCCTCCTCTCCTCTTCTCTTTCTTCTTTCTCTCTCCTCTTTCTCCCTTTCCATCTCTCTCCTTCTTCTGTTCTCTCTCCATTGCTGTATTTATTTTCATATCTATATTTCTGGTGTCCAGACAACCGCGGTTTTCTCATTTATTATGCATATTTCTCAAACCTCCCCTCCTATATTTTAGTTATTAACATTGTCTTTATCTTATTCCATTTATATCATACAATCAATTAATGCAACTTTCCACCTCTTATTTTCTTAAAGTTTTTATTCACAATTCAATATTTATTATTTTCTTCCAATAATGTACATCATTTACTAACATTTCAATTTTATTCCCTTTTACATCTTAATTTCAATCATTTTCACTTATAAGCCATACTATCTTTCACATTTCATCTGCTGGATTTTCCATTCTTTTATATATTTAAAATTTATTTCCTTACCATCCACTTTAATTCTCTCATTCCATGCATTCTCAGACACAAACAGAAAAAGAAAATATATATCCCATTATATCTTCCCCATTTAATTTACTTCTTCTCCTTCTCTTTTTTTATTTTCCTTCATTCATTTCAACCTTTTTTACTACCTTTTTACAATAATCCATATATTTCTTCTAATTTCCGTTATTCCAGAAAAAAGAAAAGAAAATTTCTACCACTATTTTAGTTTCTTTTCTACTATTCATTTTCTCCTTCTTTTAACCATTTTCTTTCATTCTCTCCCAGATCTCATCTCTCAATATTTTTCTCCCTTTCTCCCATTCTTTATCTTCTTCTTTCTCCCTTTCTTGCATCCTCTTTTTCACCTTTCTCTGACTTTTACTCTTTTAATTTCCCACCTCAATTTTTCTCTATTTCTTCCTCTTCTCTTTGTTCTGTCATTGCTAATCCCAGTGTAATCATCTATTTTTTTTGCTCTTTTAATTTTCCCCCTCATTCTTTTCTTCTTTTCTTTTTTCCCTTTCTTTTTTAAAATATCTTTCCCCCTCTCCATTTTTATTCTTTCCCTATCAATCCCAATATCTGTATTATCCGCACTCATTTCTTTTTCAACATTATATTTTTGTTGTTCTTCTTTTCTCATAATTTCATCATTTCTTTTTTTATTTTTAAGCCATAGTTCTGCTTGTTTGTTCCCATTAAAGGATTCTTGCACATCTCCCATAAATTCCTCCCAATTCTTCATGTTTTTGATGTGAGGAGAAAAACTTTTTAGATTTATTTATCTTAACTTATGTATAGTCCAAATTCAAGTCCAAAATATTGTCTCTCTTTCCCCCCCTTTTTTTCTGTTTTCAAATGCAAGCCAGTTCAAATATTTTTATTTTTTTCCTGTCGTCCAAATTCCAATCTTGATTTTTCCAGTTCTCACCACAGCTGTTCAAACAAGACTCCTTTAATGTCCCTTTCCTCTTAGACTAAACAATGCAATGCTGGGTTTTTTCTCTTCTTCTCCAGCAATGATTGTCTCCAATCCACAACTACTGGCAACAAAATGTCACTCGTTAATCACAAAAGCAATTTCTTTTTCTTCCTTTATTAAATCCTTTTGTTAGTAGGAGATGCTTTCTCTCAATCTTCTTCTCCCTTTAATATTTATATTTTCTTCCAAAACCAACTTTAAATCCAGATGGAACGTTGTTTCTTTTAGGGCTTTTTTTTTTAAATTGAAAAAGTTTTACAAAACTTTCGCCCCCCCCCCCCGTTTCCTCCCTCCCCCCTAGCCCCCCTCCCCCCTCCCTTCACAACCCCCCCCCGACTTCCCAGAACAAACACAAGGTGTAGTTAAAAATAAAACAAACATATGCTATAAATGTTTCCCTCCTAACTCAATTATACTCCTACAATTCTCATCAATTCCTAACCTCCCCCAAAACAATCAAAAATAATACATCCTAATCATTCAAAGGCAGTCTGATAACTCTTAGTCTGATATCTGTTTTGAATATAGTCAATCCATTTTTTCCCATTCATTTAAATATCTTTCTTGCATATTGTCTTTCAAAAAGGCTGAGATTTTTGCCATCTCAGCCAAATTGGCAACTTTCAATATCCATTCTCCTATTGTAGGTACTTCTTTTTTCTTTCAGTACTGTCCTATCAGTAATCTTGCTGCTGTTATTAGATTTAAAATCAGTTTAGTCTCAATTACTGTACAGTCCGTAATAATTCCCAGCAGGAAAAGATTGCGGCAGGAACTTTATCTTCTTTTTCAGAACATTTTGTAGAATCCACCAAATCTTTATCTAAAAAGCCTTAATATTCTTACAAGTCCACCAAATATGAAAATATGTAGCATCATCACAATTACATCTCCAACATTTTGCTTGCATATCTGGATACATACACGATAATTTCTTAGGATCTAAATGCCATCTATAAAATATTTTATAAAAATTTCCCTTAAATTCTGTGCCTGCGTAAATTTGACATTTCTAACCCAATTTTTTTCCCAAGTTTCCAATAATATTGGCTCCTGAAAATTTTGTGCCGACTTTATCATACAGTCCTTTACCAAATCCCTTTCAGAATCTATTTAAAGTAACACATTATACAAGCTCTCCTGAGATTGATTTCTAATTTTTATTTTTATTTTTATTTTTTATTTGCATTTATATCCCGCCCTTCTCCGAAGACTCAGGGCAGCTTACACTATGTTAGCAATTTGCTTTACCAAATTTTCCTCATTCTGGACTATACCAATTTTCTGATCTTCCTTCCATCTAGCATGTAATTGCCTGTATTGGAACCAAGTATAATTTTTCCTTTCTTCTTTTAATACGTGCAAGGATTTTAGTTGCAAACTACCACTTTCAGTATACAAAAGATCTTTATATGTAATCATTTCCTGATTCTGTTCTAAATTTATATTCTCTATTGTATGTCTAGGACTTGCCCACATGGGAACCTTATAATTTAATTTATAAAAATATTTCTTCCAGACACGCAAGAGAGCAATTCTTAACACATGGTTTTTAAAAGCCTTATCCACTTTTTTATCATAGATTAAATATGCATGCCATCCATATAATAAATCATAACCTTCTATATTCAAAATTCTCTCCTCCGTTAGATTAAACCAATCACTTATTGCGGAGAGAACAGCTGCTTCATAGTATAATTTAAAATTAGGCATTTTAAGGCTCCCCTTTCCCGTGAATCTTGAATTATTTTCATTTTAATCCTGGCATTTTTACCTTCCCATATAAATTTATTAATTCCAATCTGCCATTCCTCCAAATTTTTATCTTTCTTAATTATTGGTATCATCTGAAAGAGGAATAAAAATCTAGGTAAAACGTTCATTTTAATAGCAGCTATTCTCCCCAACAGTGATAACTGCAATTTTTTCCAAACCGTCAAATCCTTCTGAACTTTTTGCCATAAACCTCATAATTATTCTTATACAATTTCACATTTGATGGTGTAATATAAACCCCTAAATATTTAACCTTTTTTACAGTTTCAAATCCTGTTATTTCCTCTAACTTTTCTTTCTGTTGTTTGTTCATATTTTTTATTATCACTTCTGTTTTATTCTGGTTTACCTTAAACTCTGAGATCTTTCCATATTGATCAATTATTTCCAACAGAGATACACTTGAGTTTATAGGATTTGTTAAAGTAATCACCAAGTCATCTGCAAAAGCTCTCAGTTTATATTCATGTTGTCTAACTTTAATACCCTCTATCTCCTTAGATTCTCGTATTTTATCCAATAATGGCTCCAAAGTTAAGATAAACAATAATGGTGATAAAGGACATCCCTGTCTTGTTCCTTTCTCAATCTTGAAAGCTTCTGTTAGGTTACCATTACCATCTGGGCTGTTTGCTCTCCATAAATTGCTCTAATTATTCTTACCAAACCATCTCCAAATTGCATTTTTTCTATTAATTTAAATAAAAAATCCCAATGCAATCGATCAAAAGCTTTCTCTGCATCCAAAAAAATAAATGCTGCTGATATAAAATTTTTCTTTTCTAAATATTCCAATAGGTTAACAATCTGCCTAACATTATTCCTCATCTGTCTCCCTTTTATAAATCCAGATTGATCAGTATGAATTCTGCATTGTAAAAGTAACATTAATCTGTTTGCTATTATTTTAACAAAAATCTTATAATCATTATTTAAAAGTGAAATTGGCCTATCATTCCCAGGTTTAGAACAATCCTGTTCCTCTTTTGGTATCAATGAAATAAAAGAAGTTCTCCATTAAGGGGGAATTCCCCCTCCTAATTGTATTTGATTATATAATTCCTTAAGTGGACCTAACATCTCATCCTGTAGAGAGTGTGGTTGCATGGTAGCTCCCCCGGCACCTGGAGGAAGCTGTCTATCTAGACCCGTTCCAGTCCGGCTTCCGACCCGGTTATAGCACGGAGACGGCTTTGGTCGCGTTGGTGGATGACCTCTGGAGGGCCAGGGACAGGGGTTGCTCCTCTGCCTTGGTCCTATTAGATCTCTCAGCGGCTTTCGATACCATCGACCATGGTATCCTGCTGTGCCGGTTGGAGGGATTGGGAGTGGGGGGCACCGTTTATCGGTAGTTCTCCTCCTATCTCTCTGACCGGTCGCACACGGTGTTGACAGGGGGGCAGAGGTCGTCCTCGAAGCGCCTCACTTGTGGGGTGCCTCAGGGGTCGATTCTCTCGCCTACCCTGTTCAACATCTATATGAAGCCGCTGAGTGAGGTCATCAGTGGTTTCGGGGTGAGTTATCATCTGTACACTGATGATACTCAGCTGTACTTTTCCACCCCGGACCACCCCAACGAAGCGGTCGAAGTGCTGTCCCGGTGCCTGGAAGCTGTACAGGTCTGGATGGGGAGAAACAGACTCAAGCTCAATCCCTCCAAGACGGAGTGGCTGTGGATGCCGGCATCCCGGTACAGTCAGCTGCTTCCGCAGCTGACTGTTGGGGGCGAGTTAGTGGCCCCAAAGGAGGTGGTTCGCAACTTGGGCGTCCTCCTGGATGGACGGCTGTCCTTCCATGAACATCTGGCGGCCGTCTTCAGGAGGGCCTTTTACCAAGTTCGCTTGGTCCACCAGTTGCGTCCCTTCCTTGACCGGGATGCCTTATGCACGGTCACTCACGCTCTGGTTACATCTAGGTTGGATTACTGCAATGCTCTCTACATGGGGCTGCCCTTGAGGTGCACCCGGAGGCTACAGTTAGTCCAGAATGCGACTGCGAGAGTAGTAATGGGAGCCGCTCGTGGCTCCCACGTAACACCACTACTCCGTATCCTGCACTGGCTTCCTGTGGTTTTTCGGGTGCGCTTCAAGATTTTGGTTACCACCTTCAAAGCGCTCCATGGCTTAGGACCCGGGTACTTACGAGACCGCCTGCTGTTACCCTTTGCCTCCCACCGACCCATACGCTCTCACAGAGAGGGTCTCCTCAGGGTGCCGTCCGCCAAACAGTGTCGGCTGGCGGCCCCCAGGAGTAGGGCCTTCTCTGTGGGGGCAGTGACGCTCTGGAACGAACTTCCCCCTGGCCTGCGTCAAGTGCCTGATCTTCGGACCTTCCGTCGTGAGCTCAAGACATATTTATTCATTCAAGCGGGACTGGCATAATTAGTGTTGAATTTTAATTGGGTTTTCTTAATATTTAAAAATTTTAAATCTAAATTTTTTAATTATCAGCCTTTACAATTTGCTATGTTTTAAATGTTGTCTTAATTGTATATATTCTGTTTTTTATTTTTGGCTGTACACTACCCTGAGTCCTTCGGGAGAAGGGCGGTATAAAAATTTAATAAATAATAATAATAATAATAATCCTGTAAATTCCTATAATAATTTATTGTAAGCCCATCTGTACCAGGAGTTTTCCCCATTTTTAATTGTTTAATTACCAAAATAATTTCTTCAGAAGTTATAGGCCAATTTAATTCTTCCCTTTCTTCAAGAGTTAAACTTTTAACCTTACAATCTTTCAAATAATTATCAATATCCATATTCAATATTTTATCTTTAGCATATAAATTTGTGTGATATTCTAAGAAAGCTTTCTTAATTATATCCTGTTGATATCTCTCTTTACCTTTATAATCTATTTTTTCTATAATACGTTGTTTTGTTTTTTCCTTAAAGTGTATGCTAACCACCTACCAGGTCTATTTGCATTACAAAAAGTATTATGTTTGGCATATTGTATATTTGTTGCCACTTGGTCAGCCATTATCATATTAAATTGACTCTGTAATATCTTTATTGCATCCTTAATCTTTTGGTCCTGCGGGTTATGCATTAATAATTGTTGTTTCTTATAAATCTCCTCTTCTAAGTACCTACGCTGTCTTTGTTGCTTATTTCTCTGTCTATTGTTAGTATATATTAACACACCTCTCATAAAGGCTTTACTGGCATCCCAAACCATTTCTATTGATGTTTCCTTATTCAAATTATAATCAAAAAATTCTTCCATCTGTTTTTTATATTGATTTACATTATCCTGATATCTAAACAAATTTTCATTTAATCTCCATATTCTTCTGCCTTCTTTTCCATATTGCAATTCCATCCAAACAGGACTATGATCAGACAAACATCTTGGAAATATCTTAATTTTCTTCACCCTAGAAAGCAAATAGTTAGAAGTTAAAATAAAGTCAATACGTGAAAAGGATTGATGCCTATCAGAGAAAAAAGTATAATCTCTTTCCTCCAAGTTCCGCAATCTCCATACATCTCTCAACTCAAAATCTTCTATCATTTCAAAAAAAGATTTAGGCAGCTTTGTATGTGTAGGTATCTTAGAAGTAATTCTCTTGTCCTTTCGTGTATCTATTACTCCATTCCAATCTCCCAATATAATACATGATTTATAATCCCATAGAATCAGCTTGTCATACAACATTCTGTAAATTTTTTCTTGTTGCTGATTGGGTGCATATATACCAAGCAAAAGAGTCTTTTTTGTTTCTAATATAAGTTTGATGGCAATATATCTTCCGTGAGTATCTGCCTCTATTAACTTGGCTGGTATATCTTTTCTCAAATATACCACTATACCATGTTTTTTGTCCAAAGCTGAGGCAGCAAAGTGTTTACCTAACTTTGAATTTATTAAGTATTTTTGATCTGATAATTTAATATGTGTTTCTTGTAAGCAAATCAGATCATTACTAATTTGCTTCAAATAATGAAATATTTTTCTTCTCTTCTGAGCTGAATTCAAACCATTGACATTCCAAGTCAAAATTTTATTTGCCATTACTGGCCTGCTGAAGCCTTTGAGCGATCAGCTGAAGATAACCCTCCCGTATCTTCGGCCTTGCTCCTCCCACTGCTTCTGTAGCAGAATCCTGAGCTTTACTTTGAATTTGTTGCTCCTTTTCTTTATGCTTGAGAGCTCCCCTTGTCACTCTTTGTTCTTGTGGTTGTTCCTCAGATGGTAACATCACTGGGATCACCTTAGCTTCCACACCAATTTGAGTCTCTTGAATTCTTTTTTCTATTACTTCTATTTCAACTTTCAGCACAGTAGATAGAAAATCTTTGGCCTTAAGCACAGTATCAATACAATATCTTCTTCCTTGATAATACACTGTCAGACCAACTGGAACTTCCCATCTAAATTGAATCTGGTACTTCTTAAGTTCTTGTGTAAAAAATACAAAGTCTTTCCTATCCCTTGGGAGGAATCTTGGGAGGAATCTCTTTCAAAACCTTCAGCTCCTGTTCTCCTATTTTCAGATTTTTCTGATATGCAACTTGCAAAATCTGACTTCTCACTGTCCTTTTCAAAAAATAAACCACAATGTTTCTAGGAAGTTTCTTCTGCCTGGCAATCCAAGAATTAACTCTGTAAATTTTATCAATTTGATAAGCAACCTCTTGTGGATCAAGTTCAATAAATTCAGCCAGGGCGTCTGATAATTTTTTTTTTAAATCTTCACCTTTTTCTTCGTGTAGATCCCTAATTCTCAGAGCTCCTTCCATCATTCTATACTACATCACCATCAGTTGATCTTCATTTTTGTCCAATTTTATTTGCAATCCTCCCATTCTATTATCTAATTGCTGGTTTGACTAAACAATTTGTTGCACCTCCTCCTCCACCCCCTCCAGTCTTTTTGCCAAACCTTGAAAAGCGATCAAAATATCTTCTCTTATCTATTTATTATCTTCTTTTATTTCTTCTATTTACTCATTATTATCCATCATCTCCTTAAACCTCTCTTCAAACACATTTCCTTGTTCTTTAATCAAATCCTCCAAAGCTACTTCAGATCCCCTTCTGCCACCAGTTTTAGGTGTCTTTTAGGGCTTTTGTCTTGTAAATCCTCTTTACTGTTTGCTTCCTCTCACTTTAAGTTTCCGCAGCCAATTAGCTGCTAACTTCAATCCGGAAAATTTTTGAGCTTTAAAAGTTTTTTTCTTCTTACCTGCGAGTTGGCCAATCGCTCGCCTGGTAACAATACTCTGTTCTGATCTCACCTCCTGCTCAATATTCTTGTGTGGCCATCCTGACTTTGGCAGCTTCTAATGGCTGCCTTTCCTGTCGTTGGGTTGAAGGCTAGATGCCGGTGCTGCAGGGAATTTGCAACTTCCCTGTTCATGCCAGCTGGTGCCTTCTTTCTTGCTGTCCTCCAGGACAGCTATGGTTCATTGAGAACCCCCAAAACGGCAAGAATTTCAGCGTTCACCCCAGAGCACCGGGTCACACTGTCCCATCGTGACACTGGCCATGCCCCTTCCACCTTCTGCTAGGTGTGTCTTATATTTTGGAGCGTCTTACAGTCCAAAAAATATGGTATTTCATCCATCCAACTTATTTGTATTTTCTTTAGAGGATTTATTCCACTTCTTACTTTGGTTTTATTTTCTTTTTTTCTTTCTCAGGACATCTTGTATCTCACTTATGTTTTGGGCCAAAGCAAAGCAGCCAAGAGTGCTTCGAAAAAAGGCTCTTATCCTCTACTTGCCCTTCTTCATCAGTGTTAATGGGAAGATCAGATCATTTCATTTTCCATTTGAAATCTTCTATTTCTCCACAGTAAAGTTGGCAGAAAAAAATATCAAGGCTGTGCAATGCTGTACATTGAAAGGAAAATAGGTCCTTCTGGTACATATGCATGTAGCATCTATCAGAAGTATCTTAAACAGAATGCTTTTCTTCTTGCACAGTCCTTGGAAAGATACAGCTGCTTTAAGCATCTGCCCACTTATTTACAATCCCTACTATTGCGTGCTCCCACAGTCTTGGTGGGAGGGGATCTGGTTGCTGTCCCCACTATTTTTTAATAGAGAAAATTCCTTTTGTGTATTTACTTGGATAAGATCAGTGAAACCTAATTCTCAGAGCTCCTTCCATCATTCTATACTACATCACCATCAGTTGATCTTCATTTTTGTCCAATTTTATTTGCAATCCTCCCATTCTATTATCTAATTGCTGGTTTGACTAAACAATTTGTTGCACCTCCTCCTCCACCCCCTCCAGTCTTTTTGCCAAACCTTGAAAAGCGATCAAAATATCTTCTCTTATCTATTTATTATCTTCTTTTATTTCTTCTATTTACTCATTATTATCCATCATCTCCTTAAACCTCTCTTCAAACACATTTCCTTGTTCTTTAATCAAATCCTCCAAAGCTACTTCAGATCCCCTTCTGCCACCAGTTTTAGGTGTCTTTTAGGGCTTTTGTCTTGTAAATCCTCTTTACTGTTTGCTTCCTCTCACTTTAAGTTTCCGCAGCCAATTAGCTGCTAACTTCAATCCGGAAAATTTTTGAGCTTTAAAAGTTTTTTTCTTCTTACCTGCGAGTTGGCCAATCGCTCGCCTGGTAACAATACTCTGTTCTGATCTCACCTCCTGCTCAATATTCTTGTGTGGCCATCCTGACTTTGGCAGCTTCTAATGGCTGCCTTTCCTGTCGTTGGGTTGAAGGCTAGATGCCGGTGCTGCAGGGAATTTGCAACTTCCCTGTTCATGCCAGCTGGTGCCTTCTTTCTTCGCTGTCCCTCCAGGACAGCTATGGTTCATTGAGAACCCCCAAAACGGCAAGAATTTCAGCGTTCACCCCAGAGCACCGGGTCACACTGTCCCATCGTGACACTGGCCATGCCCCTTCCACCTTCTGCTAGGTGTGTCTTATATTTTGGAGCGTCTTACAGTCCAAAAAATATGGTATTTCATCCATCCAACTTATTTGTATTTTCTTTAGAGGATTTATTCCACTTCTTACTTTGGTTTTATTTTCTTTTTTTCTTTCTCAGGACATCTTGTATCTCACTTATGTTTTGGGCCAAAGCAAAGCAGCCAAGAGTGCTTCGAAAAAAGGCTCTTATCCTCTACTTGCCCTTCTTCATCAGTGTTAATGGGAAGATCAGATCATTTCATTTTCCATTTGAAATCTTCTATTTCTCCACAGTAAAGTTGGCAGAAAAAAATATCAAGGCTGTGCAATGCTGTACATTGAAAGGAAAATAGGTCCTTCTGGTACATATGCATGTAGCATCTATCAGAAGTATCTTAAACAGAATGCTTTTCTTCTTGCACAGTCCTTGGAAAGATACAGCTGCTTTAAGCATCTGCCCACTTATTTACAATCCCTACTATTGCGTGCTCCCACAGTCTTGGTGGGAGGGGATCTGGTTGCTGTCCCCACTATTTTTTAATAGAGAAAATTCCTTTTGTGTATTTACTTGGATAAGATCAGTGAAACCTATTTTTAGCATTCTGTAATGAACAAATTGGCTGGGATGTATGATATAGTCCTTTTCAGAAACAGACTGTCGTTTTCAGAATAACCTACAAGTTGTTTACTATGCATTTAGTTTTAACCAATCCTTATTTTACATACTTTTTACATTTGCTATATTTTTATGACTTATTTTATATAGTACCTATTTTATTTGCTCAGTGCTGAATCTTATATGTTTATACTTTGAAGGTGCTTCTGACATGAATAATTAATTATGCATTTAATGTTAAGGAATTAATTGACACTTGAAGACAGTAGAATAAAGGAAAAGAAAATCTGACAGAACCTTTGGGTTTAACCCACCTATCTTCTAGGTTTAATGTTTGTGTGTGCATGTATGTGTGTGTGCACACACAGACACACAGTGAAGGTAGAATGAAATAGGATTCAAGATACGAAGAAGCAACTTGGACCAATCTACAGGTAGTCCTTGCTTACGGCCACAATTGAGCCCAAAATTTCTGTTGCTAAGCAAGACATTTGTTATGTGAGTTTTGCTCCATTTTATGACCTTTCTTGCCACACTTGTTAAGTGAATCACTGCAGTTAAGTTAATGATTGTTAAGTGAATCTGGATTCTCCATTGATTATGCTTGTCAGAGGTAGCAAAAGGGATCCCAGGACACTGCAACTGTCATAAATATGAGTCAATTGCCCAGCATCCAAATTTTGATTTCATGACTGTGGAGATGCTACAATGGTCATAAATGTGAAAAATGGTCCTAAGTCAGTTTTTTCAGTGCTGTTGTAACTTCATACTGTCATTAACTGAACTGTTGTAAGTCAAGCACTATCTGTGTAATATAATTTTTTAAAAAAGATTTCAACTCTCATCTAATTCCACATTTCCATGGATGCTATTCCCTGCTAGACCCCTAGTGATCACAGAAAAGGAAGTGCAGGACCTATTTCACAGACAAAAGCCAGGAAAAGCGCCAGGCCCAGACAAGATAACTCCTTCTTGCTTAAAAGTCTGTGCTGACCAATTGGCCCCCATCTTCACCCATATTTTCAATAAATCACTAGAGATGTGCTATGTTCCTTCTTGCTTCAAACGCTCTACCATCATCCCAGTGCCGAAGAAGCCCACCATCAAGGAACTGAATGACTACAGACCAGTTGCTCTAACATCTGTAGTCATGAAAACCTTTGAAAGGCTAGTGCTTTCCTACCTGAAAACCATCACGAATCCGCTTTTAGACCCCTTGCAATTTGCATACCGAGCAAATAGATCAACAGATGATGCTGTTAATATGGCTCTGCACTACATCCTACAACATCTTGAGTCTCCAAAGACCTATGCAAGGGTCCTCTTTGTAGACTTTAGTTCAGCATTCAATACCATCATTCCAGACATTCTTCTAACTAAGCTAAACCAGCTACAGGTACCGGAACAGACTTGTAAGTGGATCACAAGCTTCCTAACAAACAGGAAGCAGCAGGTGAAGCTAAGCAAGATCACATCAAATACCTGTACAATTAGCACAGGGCCCCCCCAAGGCTGTGTGCTCTCCCCACTTCTCTTCTCTCTGTATACCAATGACTGCATCTCCAATGATCCATTTGTTAAGCTACTGAAGTTCGCAGATGACACAACAGTGATTGGTCTCATTCGAGACAATGACGAATCCGCATATAGACGAGAGGTCGAACGACTAGCCTTGTGGTGCAACCAAAACAATCTGGAACTGAACACACTCAAAACCGTAGAAATGGTGGTAGATTTTAGGAAAAACCCTTCCATACTTCCACCTCTCACAATACTTGACAACACAGTATCAACAGTAGAAACCTTCAAATTTCTGGGTTCTATCATATCGCAAGATCTCAAATGGACAGCTAACATCAAAAACATCATTAAAAAAGGACAACAAAGAATGTTCTTTCTGCCAACTCAGTAAGCTCAAACTGCCCAAGGAGCTGCTGATCCAGTTCTACAGAGGAATTATTGAGTCTGTCATTTGCACCTCTATAACTGTCTGGTTCGGTTCTGCAACCCAACAAGAAAAACACAGACTTCAGAGGATAATTAGAACTGCAGAAAAAATAATTGCTACCAACTTGCCTTCCATTGAGGACCTGTATACTGCACGAATCAAGAAGAGAGCCGTGAAAATATTTGCAGATCCCTCGCATCCTGGACATAAACTGTTTCAACTCCTACCCTCAAAACGACGCTATAGAGCACTGCACACCAGAACAACTAGACACAAGAACAGTTTTTTCCCGAAGGCCATCACTCTGCTAAACAAATAATTCCCTCAACACTGTCAGACTATTTACTGAATCTGCACTACTATTAATCGTTTCATAGTTCCCATCACCAATCTCTTTCCACTTATGACTGTATGACTATAACTTGTTGCTGGCAATCCTTATGATTTATATTGATATATTGATCATCAATTGTGTTGTAAATGTTGTACCTTGATGAACGTATCTTTTCTTTTATGTACACTGAGAGCATATGCACCAAGACAAATTCCTTGTGTGTCCAATCACACTTGGCCAATAAAAAATTCTATTCTATTCTATTCTATTCTGATTCTCCCACATTTCCTTAGAATTGAAGTCTTCAATTTTTAATTTCCTTTTCTATTGGAGTATGACATTTTGACTAAAGCACAAATGCTGATGGTTATGATTGAGATGTATCAGAAAATGCATCTGATTTATTTACAGAATCTAGATGTGCATTTTCAGATGTGTATTAGTATCTTGTTAGCTATGTAAACCTGCTCCTTGTTTAAATTTTCCTTGCAGTTTCAGGACAAATGAGTATGGATATGTATATACAGTGACATGATTTGAATATTTATTTTGGAATGTCAACCCTTTCTTGCTAGGCAACAATCAAGCGTAGGCCACGATATCCAAATATTTTTGTATGATCCTTCATGGTTTTAATAGTATTGTTTCGTTCTTTTTTAATCTCTGTATGCCATTCAGGGTTGTGAAAGAGTAGGTAGCCTGAAAATTAAATTCAAAATAAATGTATACATTTTCTAGAAAACTGGATTTTTTTGAAAATTAAAATGTTACAGAAACAAGAAAGCATGCCATTCATTATTAAATATACCATTCATTGAAATCTCAGTGAACCTAGCTAGCGTTTGCTTTTCAGCCATTCTTTGCATGACTTCTGCTTACACTTCTGCTTTTCAAAAGTGCAATCCTGTAGTGGTCCTTGGTCAGGTTTATCCCATTAAATATTTCTGACTGGGTTTTATTTTGTTTCAGTGCGAAGTAAATTAAGAGAGCTAGTGGGAGCATCCACCAATTGGAGGTATGGTATTGTATATATAAATCATGGTACAATTGCATTTCTTAGAAGTGAAAGAATTCATTACAATTCATTCTTGCAGATTAATAATGGCTTGTAGCTGCTTAATAGAGTAAACCTATGATTTAACTGACTAATGGGGGAAAGAGTATGTGAGACTCAAATGCCAATTAAGTGCAAATGAGATTTTATACATGTCTATTTTGTCCATTGCATCTGAAGTCTGATAAACTGAGGTTTGGTTGTTTTTACCCACATGACATAATCTGATTTTGCTTTACCCTTCATCTAGAGACCATGTGCAAGTGATGAATGAAAGAAAATCCTTACATACACTCCTTGCTAAAACCCAAGCTGACCTGCCCCCTAGGAAAATGAAAGACAGCTATATAGACGTTATCTTGCCTTTAGGAAGTCAGCCCGAAATAAGAGAAAAATATCTCAATATGCAAAACACTGTCAGGTAAAGATAGACTACTTTTATTTTTCAATAAAATAAAACACTTGGTTGTTCGTGCTGTGACATGCATGCATAATTAATAATTAATTAATTAATTAATATTTTAGATTTGGTCGAATACTTGAAGACCTTGACAGCTTAGGAGGTAAGTGGTACTTATATAATTTCATTTTTTCTAGTGATCTGATAGGTAGGAAAAATTTGAACACGTTTGAATTATATAACATCTATGTCATTGTTAATTAAACATACTGCATAGCTTTGAAACTGGCTGTTCTCTTTTAGAACCACTGAACTGATATTACAATTAGCATTGTTCTTAATGACTATGGTTCCTTGGGCAAGATGAAAATTGGTAATGAAGTGCCTCAGTGGGATCAATGAAAAAAGGTAGAAAAATTGGTTGATCCTTTGAATTTTTTTCTCCCCATCTATTCTGAAAGCAGTTATTATGCTTAATGAATTAAATTGAGTTAATTATTTAAAAGTGCAGATAACATTATTGCGAGTTCCTGCTTAATGTATTTTTTGTAGCAATGAAAAATGCTTCTGGAATAAGTGAGCATGTCATTTTTTGCTTTATTAATTCTTTACTTATATACAACCTTTTTATTTGTACAAACTCTATAATAAACATATAAACTGAAAGCAGAATATTAAATTCTGTGTAATCCAAATTCAAAAACAGTGCAATCAATTATCTATTAAAAGTTTGGCAGCAGTTTTTGTTATTTTCCTGCTATGTTATTTTAAGTATTTCCAAGTAGTTGTTTATTAATAGAAGAGAATATATATTCATGTACATCCGGATTGAACTGTCAAGACCTTGGTGCTTTCTAAGCTTGATTGTTCATTTGTAGATGTTTCATTACCCAACTAGGTAACATCTTCAATGCTAGAAGGGTTTGCGCATTGTTTATATATAGTAGCTTGACCTATCAGGGTACAGTGTACCCTAACACTCTAATCGAGGAACTACCATTTCAAACAATGAAGAAGTAAAGAACAGCCTAACCAAGAAAGTACAAAGGAGAAAACAACACCCCCACCAACACTGACAGGGAAAACCACTGTACCAGGGGTGAAATGTAAAATTTGTTACTACCAGTTCTGTTGGCGTGGCTTGAAGGTGGTGGCAATGTGACTGGGTGGGCATGGACAACTTTTTTTTACTTTTAAAAGTATTTTTTCTTCTTCGGCCAGAGAAAAAATGCTTTTAAACCTCTCCTCTGATGATCCCAGCTGAGTTGCCTGATTGTCAGAGGCTTTTCTTTTCTTTTAAAAGTATTTTTTTCGGCTGAAGAAACAATGCTTTTAAAAGTAAAAAAAAAACAACTTCTGATGATCGCATGGCTCAGCTGGACATGGGCGGGGAGGGGGGGGGCAGGGATTTTTGCTACTGGTTCTCCAAACCACCAGCTGCCATCGCTACCGGATCAGGCGGTCCAAACCAGGAGCATTTCACCCCTGCACTGTACAATATTACATGTTGTCATAAATAGAATATATTACCCCTACTAGTCTTAATTTGGCAGACTGAACTCTCTTTAATCATATTATAAGGCAGGTAGCCTATAAACTTTGTACATTTAAAAATGTCTTTTGATGATACAACAATCATGCTGAAAGGTTTTCACCATTCCTTAGGGAAAATATGTAAGTTCTAAGAGTATTTATTTATTAGAATTTGTTGAACAAAAATGAGAACAAGTATAAAAGAAAACAAACACAATGACAGGGATGATAGGCATGTTAGTGCACTTATGTACACTCCCTCTACTGACCACTTAAGTATGATGTGAGGTCCACGGAAGTCAATTTGTGACTGAAACTGAAAATTTGTAGCTGGAACAACTGAATCATGTAGAGCATTCCAGACTTTGACAACTCTATTACAGAACAGTCAGGTTTAGAAAGATTTATATTGAATTTAAAGCGGTTGTTAGTGTGCGTATTGTGATTAAAACAAAAAAAGTCATTTACAAGTAAAACATTACGTATAATTTTGTATGCAATATCTAGGTCTGACTGTAAGTGACATAAGTTATCCAAACTGAGAATTTCGAGCCTAATAGCATAGGGAATTCTATTGTGTACAGAAGAGTACAAGACTAGGGGACTTCCGGTGGCGCTGCTTTCTTCGCTAGACGCCTGAAAATGCGCCCTGTGCTGAGGTTTTGTAAAAGCTGGCGAAAACAGCGAAAATCAGCTGCTCGCCGGCTTGAAGTACCTTCCCTGGGAGAAAGGAAAAGGAAAGAGCAGCAGAAAAGTGGTAGAACTCCCCAGAGGTTTTGCTTTTGAAAGTGAAGCCTTGGAGGGTTGAGTCCCACATAACTCCACTGAGCTCCGAATCCAGCGCGCTCCTGCAGCAGCAGGAAAAGAAGAAAGCGACCACGTCTGCTCAAGTGATTTTTTTTTGGATTTCTGGATGCAGACGGAACAAACACAAGTGATCGATCATTTGGATTGCAAGTATTGAACCTGACTTCTATCCTTTAAGAAAAGAAACTTTCTATCGTTTTAATTAAGATTGCTGAAAATGGCATCTGAGAGGAAGTGAAAGTCGAAAGTTGTTTGTGTAATCAGGTGGAGAGTGTATTTGTGGATTGTAATAAAGTGGAGGCTCTCCTACATTGAAAGGAAGATAGAAGATAGAAAAGGTTTTTTTTTATTTTTCATCTTTGATTCTGACTTTATAACTGAACTTTAACTTGGAATTTGAAATGGCTTCTAAACCACCTAAACCTACAACAAGAAGGGGATCTGAAGTGGGTATGGAAGATATGTTTAAAGAACAGACAAAAATATTTGAAGAAAGGTTTAAAGAAGTTATGAACCATATTGAACTGACTAGAGAGGAAATGAAGAAAATAATAAAAAAATAAGAGATGATATTTTGATGGCTTTTCAAGGTTTGGAAAAGAATTTGGAGGTTTTGGGAGAGAAAGTGGAAGAAATTAATCAATCTAATCAGCATTTGGAAAATAAAATGGGAGAATTGCAAATAAAAGTGGATAAAAATGAAGATCAGGTGGTGGTGTTACAATATAAGGTGATGGAGGGGGCTTTGAGAATCAGAGTCTTGCAGGAAGTAAAGGATGAGGACCTTAAGAAAATTCTATCAGAAGCTTTGGCTGAAATGTTAGGATTTGATCCACAAGAGGTTGCTTTTCAAATTGACAAAGTATATAGGGTTAATTCATGGATTGCTAGACAAAAAAAATTGCCAAGAGACATTGTGGTTTATTTCTTGACAAGAACAATGAGAAATCAAATTCTGCAAGCCACGAATCAGAAAAAGTTCCAAATAGGAGAACAAGAGGTGCTGGTTCTGAAAGAGATTCCCCCTAAGATGTTAAAAGACAGGAAAGAGTTTATATTTTTTACACAAGAGCTCAAGAATCATCAGATTCAATTTAGATGGGAGGTTCCAGCTGGTCTCACAGTGTTTTTTCATGGAAGGAAATATTGTATTGAAACTGTGTTGAAAGCGAAAGACTTCCTTTTTAATGTGCTGAAAGTTGATCCTGAAGCAACAGATAAAAGCCCACAAGAGAGACAAATGAGTATGGAAGCCGACGTGGCCCCTTTGATGTTATTATCCCAAGAACGGCCACAAGAACAAAGGATGACAAGGGTGGCTACTAAGCGTAAATAAAAGGAGGATCAACTTCAAAGTAAAAGTCAGGATTCTATTACAGAAGCAGAAGCAGTGAAAGTTGCTAATTTGACTGAGATGGCTAAAATCTCAGCCTTTTTGAAAGACACTACTCCAGTACTTTTCGGCGGTCTTTTGGGAGGCTTCTTTGTCAGCCGCTGTTCTGTTTCCCTCCCCCAATACTTCCAACAAAGAGTCAGTCAAAGGCCTTCTTTTCTAGTTTATTTACATAGATAAATGTTCTGGTCACGTCTACCCACGGGCCTGCCAAGTCTCTGGAGATAACTAGGAAATTATAGATAAGGCCAGAGTTACTCACGAATATATTCTTCCCTCCATTGATATAGTTTGCCCGTGCAAATTCACTGCTTTGTCCAAGACAAAAAGCCAGGAAGTCCCGCCTCCTGCTTTTATAGCCTCTGTGCATGTCACTGTGTGACTCATCATTCCTTGACTTTGTCCCAACACCGCCTCTGCTGCGCGCGCCGGTCACGTCTGCGCAGTCTTGCATCAAGCCAAAATTGTTCTTGGGGCATTGCCAAATCAGAAGAAGGCCCAGGAGAATCAGGCCTTGCGAGCCCCTCCTCCTCCCTTTGGATTGGTGCCAGGGAGGGAGAGGGCCCAGGAGAAGCAGGCTTTGCCAGGTCTTCTTCCTCACTTTCTGAATCATCCGAGTCCAGGAGTCTGAGTCCAGGAACCTGGGTCACAACAGCACAACAGTTTCCAGCAGCAGTGGCTGGCTGGGGGCCGCAGTGGCTGGCTGGGGGCTGCTGAAAACTCCAGTCAGCTTGCCTTCCAGACTCTGGACCAGCCACCGTGTAAGGTAAGCAGCCTAAACAAAGAGGTGGTGGTGGGGGAGGAAGCGGGGCCACTAAAGGAGGGAAAACAGGTGACTGGCAAAGGGAGGGCAGGGGTAGATAGGTGGAAATTCCAAAAGTTTTCCTACCTTTTCCTGTGGGTGTGGCTAGGTGGGGGGGGGTCAGGTGACTGAGTAGGTGTGGGTGTGAGTGACATCAAGTTGGCCATGTCCACTCAGTCACATGCCCCCCATTTAGTCATGCCCACTGAACTGGTAGCAAAAAATTTTGAAACCCACCAGTGCTCTAAGATTGGTCTAGTATAAGTTTTATAACCTCTAATTAGCAAAACAATGTTTCCAGAAAAAAAGCTGCGAAGAATTAAATTTATACCTAGGTCCTTGACAAAGTGAGGGTCATCAGCTAGTTCAATGCCACCTAGCTTATACTTGACATTCTGATTACATTTACCAATATGTAAGACAGAGCATTTATTGATCGAAATTTGAAGATGCCAAATAGATGACTATTCAGACACAGTCGAGATCACTTTGCAAAATAACAGAATTATCTGTTAATTAAGTAATAGAGCATCTAATCAGACCCAGGAGCATATAAAGAGATTGTATAATGTGTTGCTTGAAATAGATTCGGAAAAGGATTTGGTAAAGGACTGTATGATAAAATGGGCACAGAATATTCAGGAACCAATAATGTTGGAAACATGGGAGAAAATTTGGGTTAGAAATGTTAAGTTTATACAAGCACAGAATTTAAGGGAAAATTTTTATAAGATGTTTTATAGATGGCACTTAGATCCCCAAAAAATTATCATGTATGTATCCTGATATCCAAGCGAAATGTTGGAGGTGTGATTGTGATGACGCTACATATTTTCATATTTGGTGGACTTGCAAGAAAATTAAGGCCTTTTGGATAAGAATTTGGTGGATTATTCAAAATGTACTGAAGAAGAAGATAAAGTTCCTGCCACAATTTTTCCTTTTGGGAATTATAACGGATTGTACAGGGATTGAGACTAAACTGATTCTGAATTTAATAACAGCAGCAAGACTGTTGATTGGACAATACTGGAAGAAAGAAGAGGTACCTACAATAGAAGAATGGATACTGAAAGTCATTAATTTGGCTGAGATGGCTAAAATCTCAGCTTTTTTAAAAGACAATACGCAGGAAAGATATTTAATTGAATGGAAAAAATGGATTGATTATCTACAAAACAGATATCAGATTAAGAAATATCAGATTGCCTTTGAATAATTAGGAAGTTATTTTATGTAATGGGGGGAGTTGGGAGATGAAAAGGTTTGAATGAGGTTAATTGGATTGGAAGGGAAAATTTTATTCTATGTTTGGTTTATGTATAACAATACCTTGTGATTGACCCGGGAAGCCGGGGGGGGGGGAAGGGAGGGGGGAAGGGGGTTTTCTGGGAGGGAGGGGGAAAAAAAGGGGGGGAGATAAAATTCAAAAAAAAAAAAAAGTAATAGAGCATCTCTGTTTATTTGTTTACAGTTCTTATTTGTTACACTCATACAAAAAATGAAGCCACTCTGAGATCTCCTTTATCAATTGTTACAGCACTCGTGGATAAAATTGGTAGGTGTTTAATTATTAATGGATTGATATCTGTATGGGAAGTTCACACCGCGTTATTCAGTGAAAAACAGCTGAGATTTAAACTCTGATATTGGGAAGGTGCAAAAAGAGAAGTCAAAGCTCTCGACACTTTTAGATGATCTTTTTCAGGAATAACTACATGTTCTGATGAATATACATTTCTGGCCAACATGTCATTTTTGAATTTTATTGTGGAACTTCAACCCCCATCAGTCCTCGGCTGCTTATTCCAAGATGGCGCCACTGAAGTTTGCCTCGGTAAAATGCTCTCTAATGGTTTCTTTATTTTTAATTATTCTCTGCAACTCATTACAGATTTCTTACGAGACCATCTGCTAAAAATTAAGCAATTATTCTCTCCATTATGCTCAGAAGTCCAACTGAATAAATATATCACTTCATAGGCTAGACATTATATCACATTATATCTTAGATACTGTATCTGAACAGAACAGAAAAGACATGTGATTACTTTTTTCTGGAAAATTAAATAATGGTGTTTAACATTTTAAAAGACCAAATTCTTGCAAGAGTACCAAGGGTATCAATGTTTTTGCTTAAGTTGCAGGAGTGCAGTGGAAAATAATTGATACTACAAGGTTGCATGAGCTGAAAAGGTTGCTGATCCCAAATTGATCTCTTAAAAGTAGTATTGTCCTCCCTTAGATAAATGTTGATTATCAGTTCTTAGAATCTGCTCTGACCTCCATCTTCTATTCTTTTAGGTTTATGGAAGCAGTATATTCATCCGGATTGTGATATCAAGTTCACTGGGAATGTTTCCTGGGTTGGAAAAACTTCAATGGAAGTGAAGATACACATGCTTCAGGTTAATGACAGTGAACTTCATTTGCTCTAAGAGTTTCTGAATTTAGATTCTTACATTTGGCAAGCTAAACTGCGTCCTGTAATAAATGCCTGTGGCAGGTTAGCCAAATACCCTGTTTCCCCTAAAATAAGACATCCCCTGATAATAAGCCCAATCAGACTTCTGAGTGCATGCACTATAATAAGCCTCCCCCCCAAAATAAGCCCTCCCCAAAAATACTTAAACACATGCACAGCCGATCCCTGCCATTTCCTCTGGTTAGGGTTAGGGAGACAGAACTGGAAATCAGGTAAGATGGCAAGAGGACCCCCATCTTGCTCCATGCACCCCAAAATAAGACATCCCCCAAAATAAGGCCAAGCACTTATTTTGGGCTTCAGAAAAATATAAAGCAGGTTCTTATTTTCAGGAAAACACGGTAGTAAAACAGAGTTCAAAAGGAATAAGTACAAATTGGAATGTAACATCCGTGTTTATTAAAGTGTATTGTGGTCTGTTTGATGTGATTTTTGATTGGCACAATTAAATTGACAAAGAGAATCTTACTTATAAACTCTTTTTTTGGCAGTATGTATTCTACTTAAATTTCCTTGCTTTTTTTCTTTTTGGCATCCAAAGAAAAAAATAGTTCAGTTCTGAAAGTATATCAAGTTTTAATTTAATTATCACTGGATACTGTTTCTAATCATGTTTTTCCCCTCTCATATTCTTTTATTTTAGTTGCTTGATGCAGTCTATTCCCCTGTGTTAGATGCAACTTTTGTCATGGTGGCCCGTGATCCAGAAAATAAAAGGTAATGTTCCTAGCAGTTTATTTTAAAAAAAACAAGTGAGGAATGCAAGTGATTGTAAAAGGTGATGAACCTATTGACCTTCAATTATTGTGGAACTTCAACCCCCATCAGTCCTCGGCTGCTTATTCCAAGATGGCGCCACTGAAGTTTGCCTCGGTAAAATGCTCTCTAATGGTTTCTTTATTTTTAATTATTCTCTGCGACTCATTACAGATTTCTTACGAGACCATCTGCTAAAAATTAAGCAATGTTTCTTTAAGGAGCAGCTTTCTGTAATCTCACTCCCCCCACTCTGTCTTTACAAATGCGGAGGAGATTCTAACACAGGAAGAAGCAATTTCGCTGGAGCCATGGATTACCAAAAAAACCAAACGGAGAAAGCGAAGAAGGAGAGGTAAACGGGCGGGAATTCTAATCAATCTAAGAAATAAGAGAAATAAAACTCCTCTTCCTTCAATTTTCCTAAACAATGTACGTTCACTTGCTAATAAGATGGATGAAATACTCCTCTTAAACAGATACAATTCTGATTTTCACAATTCAGCAGTCCTATGCTTCTCTGAAACCTGGTTAAATGAATCAATTGAAGATAGCAGCCTGCATATCCCAGAGTTTCAGATTGAAGGATCAGACAGAATTACCGAAACATCTGGTAAAAAGAAGGGAGGAGGCTTATGCTTATATATCAACAACAGCTGGTGTCAGGATTTAACTAGAATATACAAATTCTGTGACGAAAGCCTAGAGACATTATCTAATTGCTGTTTATGTCCCTCCACAAGCCTGTGTAAACAAGACATTACGAACTCTAGCTGACCAAATTATGGAGGCTGAAGCCAAATACCCAGATTCACTGGCCATTATTTTGGGAGATCTAAACAAGGCAAACTTAAGGAAAGAGCTACCAAAATACTTTCAACATGTCAATTGTCCCACTAGAGGCAAGAATACTTTAGACCATTGCTACACAACACTAAAAGATGCTTAGCGGTCTTTACCCCGAGTAGCTGTAGGATACTCTGATCACTGCATGATTCACCTCATACCTGCCTACAGGCAAAACTTAAAACCACAAAACCAACAATTAAATCAATGAAGACTTGGACTGAGGAGGCAAAATTAAAGCTGCAGGATCGCTTTGACTGCACTGATTGGAATATTTTTAAAGATACCTCTGCAGACCTAGATGAACTCACAGATACTGTAACATCATATGTCAGCTTCTGTGAAGACCAATGTGTACCGACAAGGAACTTGTGAATATACAGTAACAACAAACCTTGGTTCACAGCTAAACTTAAGCAGCTAAGTCATTCCAAAGAGGAAGCCTACAGAAAAGGTGATAAAATGCTGTACAATCAGGCCAGAAATGTAGTAACAAGGGAGATCAAAGCAGCAAAAAGAAGCTACTCTGTAAAGCTAAAGAATCAGTTCTCAACAAATGAACCAACAAATGTGGAAAACTCTTAAAAATATCACCAGCTACAGCAAACCTCGTTCCCAGGCTGAAGGATATCAACAACTGGCAGATGATCTGAACATGTTTTACTGCAGGTTTGAAAGGAAACTACAGCCACTTATCTCCACAGCCCCCATCTCAGACACACCAACAAGAGCCAAGCCTCCTACAACTGATTCCATCCCATTGGGTTCACAACCCCTAGTGATCACAGAAAAGGAAGTGCAGGACCTATTTCACAGACAAAAAAGCTCCAGGCCCAGACAATATAACTCCTTCTTGTTTAAAAGTCTATGCTGACCAATTGGCCCCCATCTTCACCCATATCTTCAATAAATCACTAGAGATGTGCTATGTTCCTTCTTGCTTCAAATGCTCTACTATCATCCCAGTGCCGAAGAAGCCCACCTTCAAGGAACTGAATGATTACAGACCAGTTGCTCTAACATCTGTAGTCATGAAAACCTTTGAAAGGCTAGTGCTGTCCCACTTGAAAACCATCACAGAACCGCTGTTAGACCCCTTGCAATTTGCATACCAAGAAAATAGATCAACAGATGATGCTGTTAATATGGCTCTGCACTACATCCTACAACATCTTGAATCTCCAAAGACCTATGCAAGGGTCCTCTTTATTTATTTATTTATTTATTTATTTATTTATCATATTTTTATATGGCCCTTCTCCGAAGACTCAGGGCGGTGTACAGCAAAGGTAAAAACATAGATATCAAAAAGTTTAAAATACAGTAACAAATTAAAAATCTAATTCAATATGCTGAGAAAATTTAAAAACTTAGTAAGTAAAAATTAATAAAATATATTAACCCCTTAAAACCCCCATAAAACCCTCAATTAAAACTGTATTATTTAGGCCAATCCTGCTTGATGAAAAAAGAAGGTTTTGAGCTCGCGCTTAAAGGTCCGAAGATCAGGGAGAAGACGTAACCCCACAGGTAGTTCATTCCACAGGGCCGGAGCTCCCACAGAGAACGCTCTTCCCCTGGGGGTCGCCAGCCGACATTGTCTGGCAGACGGCACCCTGAGGAGGCCCTCTCTGTGGGAGCACACAGGTCGAAGGGAGGTTACTGGTGGCACAAGGCGGTCCTGTAAATATCCCGGTGCAATGCCATGGAGCGCTTTAAAGGTGATAACCAGAACCTTTAATCGCACCCGGAAGACCACCGGCAACCAATGCAGCCTACGCAGGAGAGGTGTCACATGGGAGCTACGAGAAGCTCCTTCAATCCCCCGCGCGGCTGCATTCTGCACCAGTTGGAGCCTCCGGGTGCTCTTCAAGGGGAGCCTCATGTAGAGAGCATTGCAGTAATCCAGACAGGAGGTAACGAGGGCATGAGTAACTGTGCATAATGAGTCCCGATTCAGGAAAGGGCGCAATTGGCAAATCAGGCGGACCTGATTAAAAGCTCCCCTGGCGACGGCCATCAGATGGTCATCTAAGGACAGCCGTGCATCCAGGAGAACACCTAAATTGTGCACCGATTCCCTGGGGGCCAACAATTCGCCCCCTACAGTCAAGGATGGAGTTAATTGACTGTGCCAGGACGCCGGTATCCACAGCCACTCTGTCTTGGATGGGTTGAGTTGGAGTCTGTTCGTCCCCATCCAGACCCGAATGGCCTCAAGGCACCACATCAACGGCTTCGTTGGGGTGGTTCGGGGTGGAAATGTACAGCTGAGTATCATCAGCATACAGTTGACAACTCACCCTGAAACCACGGATTATCTCCCCCAGCGGCTTCATGTAGATGTTGAACAGGAGAGGCGAGAGGATCAACCCCTGCGGAACCCCACAAGTGAGCTGCCTAGCAGTCGACCTTTGCCCCCCTGTCAACACCGTCTGCGAACGGTCGGAGAGGTAGGAGGCGAACCACCGAAAAATGGTGCCCCCCACTCCCAAACCCTCCAACCATTGCAGCAAGATACCATGGTCGATGATATCAAAAGCCGCTGACAGATCCAGCAGGACAAGGACAGAGGAACAACCCCTGTCCCGTGCCCTCCAGAGATAATCAACCAACGTGACCAAAGCCGTCTCTGTGCTATACCCAGGTCTGAAGCTGGACTGGCACGAGTACAGATAGGCAGTTTCCTCCAGGTACTGGGGAAGTTGCCATGCCACCACACTTTCAACAACCTTCGCTACAAAGCAAAGGTTGTAGACAGGACGATAATTAGCCAAAATAGCCGGGTCCAGGGAAGGCTTCTTAAGGAGGGGCCTCACCACCGCCTCTTTCAAGGCAGTTGGGAAAACTCCCTCTGTTATGTATTTAAACTTTAGGAGGGAAGTTTGGGCGGGAACAAGCACGTTGCTGATTGGTTGAAGCTCCAGCTGAAACAGTATTTAAAGAGGGGTTTTGCCTGTTGTTTGTAGCTGGGACCACAATAAACTAAAGAGCTGTTGTCACTTATCCCGTCTCCTGCCTCTTCATTGCCCGAACTTAACATTGGCGACGAGGATGGGATGTTGAGGCAGTGAGATAGGAAAAGAGCTGAAGGAGTATAGAATTCTCAAACCCAGCCAGTATCAAGAGCGGACACATAGCGATGTCGAGCTATACATCACCAGCGCCATTTGACCCAGCCAAGGAGAAATGGGGGTCGTACATGGCTCGCTTTGTGTTTCCTCGAAGCAAATGAACTGCAAGGAGTCTCGGATAATCGGAAACGCGCTTACTTCCTGAGCCACTGTGGACCAGAAGTCTTCGATACCGCCGAGTCGCTGTCGGAACCGACGCCTCCCAACCGTCCCGCCAGAAATTCAAACCGACCAATCAGAGCGCCGGAGCAACAAAACGGCCAGGGATTGGTCCATTCAAAAAGGGCGCGAAGTTAAATCAGACCACTGTACGAGTGGGCCACGCATCGACACGACTAGAAAAGAAGATATTCACCAAGACATACATTGAAGGGGTGCCGTGCAAAATGGAGGTGGACACCGGCTCATCAATCACGATTATGTCTTGGGACACCATCGCGAGGAACCTGCCCGACATCGTGAAACTCCAGCTTCAAACCCAAAAGCTGAGAGTGCAAGACTACCAGGGAAACCGGATCCCTGTTCGAGGAGTTACATCCGTCAGAGTGAAGTATGGACAGTTCAAGAAAACCCTGCCGATCACCATCGTAGATGGGACCCTACCGAGTTTGCTAGGACTGGACTGGTTCAGAGCTTTAGGCATGGAAGTAACCGGGGTTCACAGCAGTGGAGTCAACCTGAAGGATGAACTGCTGAAGGAATTCGAGGACATCTTCCAGGACTGCCTGGGCAAGTACGTGGGGACCCCTATTTCATTTAATTTGGATCCCCAGGTGGCCCCCATTAGGTTAAAGGCTAGGAGGGTCCCTTTCGCCCTTAAGCCCAAGATTGACAGGGAACTGGACAAACTAGTAAGCCAGGGAATACTAGTCCCCGTCGACCATGCAAAATGGGAGACACCCATAGTGACCCCAGTCAAACCGGATGGATCAGTCCGGATTTGCGCTGATTACAAGGCAACCCTCAATAAAGCGTTGCAAAAGAGTGCATACCCCGTTCCCGTAGTGTAACATTTGTTGCACTCATTAGGGCAAGGACAGGTTTTCGCCAAACTCGATTTGGCTCAAGCCTACCAACAATTAACAGTAGACAACGGTACAGCCGAGGCACAGACGATTGTAACACATCGAGGCGCCTTTAAGTGCACTCGACTCCAGTTTGGAGTCAGCGTAGCCCCAGGATTATTCCAAAACCTAATGGAACGGCTGCTACAGGGAATACCGGGGGTAGTGCCATATTTCGACGACGTACTAGTATCAGCAGAGAACTTAGATGAACTAAGGGTCAAACTACAGAAGGTTTTGGGCATTTTCAGGTCTGCAGGACTTAAGGTTAAACTTAACAAATGCCAGATAGGAGTCGAATCTGTAGAATTCCTAGGGTACAGGATAGACAGAGAAGGCATCCACCCCACGGAGAGCAAAGTGCGAGCCATTAGAAAGGCTCCGGCTCCAAAAAATAAGACTGAGCTACAGGCATTTTTGGGGCTTGTAAACTTCTATGCGGTTTTCTTGCGAAATAAGGCAACAGTAGCCGAACCGCTTCATAAACTGCTAGCGAAAAAAGCTGTTTGGTCGTGGGGCAAGGCTGAAGCTAGGGCATTCGAGGGTGTTAAGAATCTCTTGTCCAGCGATAGTTTACTCATCCAGTATAATGGGACGTTACCATTAGTCTTAGTTTGTGATGCATCGCCCTACGGAGTAGGGGCTGTCCTCAGCCATAGACTGCCAAACGGATCGGAGGCCCCCATAGCATATTTCTCCCGCACGATGTCCGCAGCAGAAAGGAACTACAGCCAACTAGATAGGGAGGCCCTGGCCATAGTTTCGGGAGTTAAGAAATTCCACGAGTACCTATTTGGGTGGGAATTCGAAATAGTCACGGACCACAGACCCCTACTGGGACTTTTAGCAGGCAACCGTCCAACACCGGTTGCACTTTCACCCAGGCTGACCCGTTGGACCATTTTCCTAGCAGCATATTCATACAAATTGCTCCACCACCCGGGCAAGGATTTAGGGCATGTGGATGCTCTAAGTAGATGCCCTTTACCAGAGACTATTGAAGACCCAACCCCGGGAATACCCGTCCTACTAATTGACTCTTTGGGCTCTGGCCCAGTCACGTCTAAGGAAGTGGCTAAGGCATCTTACAGGGATATGATCATAAGGACTGTGATCGGTTAGGTACAGAGGGGATGGCCCGCTGCGCCGGGAGAGCGTTTCAAAGACTGCAAAAAAACGTTCGGAATTGTCGGTACAAGGGGGGTGTCTGTTATGGGGGGATAGAGTGGTTATTCCGGAAAAATTACGAGGGCATGTGTTGGAACTGTTGCATGTGGGCCACCCGGGGATAGTGAGGATGAAGAGTTTAGCGAGGAGCTATGTATGGTGGCCACTGATGGATAATGCTATTAGTGACAGGGTAGGGAAATGCCAAGCCTGCCAAGAATCAAGGCCACTACCCTCTACAGCCCCCATAAGGGAATGGGAGAAACCCCAGGGCCCATGGTCCAGGATTCACATAGATTTCGCCGGGCCGTTCCATGGGCAGACCTTTTTAATCGTGGTAGATGCCTACTCTAAATGGTTAGAAATCATACCTATGAAAACCACAACAGCTGAAGCAGTTAGCACAGTCCTGAGGCATCTGTTCGTAACACACGGGCTGCCCGATACCCTAGTATCCGACAATGGCCCACAATTCACGGCAACACAGTTCGAGGGGTACTTAGCGGGAGAGGGCATCCGTCATGTCCTCTCGGCGCCTTTCCACCCGGTGACGAACGGACTTGCAGAACGTTTCGTTCGGAGCGCCAAGGAAGCGCTATCGAGGATAAGTCCAGGAGATTGGCAAACCAAAATTGATACCTTCCTGGCAGTCCAACATAGAACCCCTTGTGTGGCAACCGGCCGCAGCCCATCAGAACTATTGATGGGTAGGAAGCTCAGGTGCCCCTTGGATCGATTAAACCCAACATACACCCCTGACGGTTTCAGAGGTATAAGGGAAAAAACCAGAGAATTGACAACAGGTGACCCAGTATGGGCACATAACTATAGTGAAGGCCCAGCGTGGTTAAAAGGAACAATTATAGGGATAACTGGGCCGAAATCATATGTACTAGACATGTGGGATGGCCGAGTATGGAGACGCCACATAGATCAATGAAGAAAAAGAGCACCAAACAATCCAGAAACCAAACAGCCAGACCCTGACTACCCAATATTTGAACCAACAGCTAACTCAAATCCGAGGTGAGCGGAGGACTTATCTGAGTCCAAAGAAGTCCAGCGACGCCAACCGGCTCCTCCTGAAGACAGCAGGGACGACTCTGCAAATAATCCAGGGCCGGACGGCCCAGAGGAGGAGCTGGGAGGAACAAACAGAAGCCCTAATAATACCCTGGAGCCAGCCTCGTGTCACCTCCTGAGTGGCCAGCACCAGCCAGGAGGGACACGGGTCCAATAAACACGTGGTAGCATTCAACCTCCCCAGTATCCTTTAGACTTTAGTTCAGCATTCAATACCATCATTCCAGATACTCTTCTAACTAAGCTAAGCCAGCTACAGGTACCTGAACAGACTTGTAAGTGGATCACAAGCTTCCTAACAAACAGGAAACAGCAGGTGAAGCTAAGCAAGATCACATCAAATACCTGTACAGGGTACAGGGGCCCCCCAAGGCTGTGTGCTCTCCCCACTTCTCTTCTCTGTATACCAATGACTGCATCTCTAATGATCCATCTGTTAAACTACTGAAGTTTGCAGATGACACAACAGTGATCGGTCTCATTCGAGACAATGATGAATCCGCATACAGATGGGAGGTTGAACGACTCGCCTTGTGGTGTGACCGGAACAAACTGGAACTGAACACACTCAAACCATAGAAATGGTGGTAGACTTTAGGAGAAACCCTACCATACTTCCACCTTTTACAATACTAGACAACACAGTATCAACAATAGAGACCTTCAAATTTCTAGGTTCTACCATATTGCAAGATCTAAAATGGACAGCTAACATCAAAAATGTAATAAAAAACACAACAAAGAATGTTCTTTCTGCGCCAACTCAGAAAGCTCAAACTGCCCAAGGAGCTGCTGATCCAGTTTTACAGAGAAATTATTGAGTCTGTCATCTGCACCTCTATAACTGTCTGGTTTGGTTCTGCAACCCAACAAGACAGAAACACACTTCAGAGGATAATTAAAACTGCAGAAAAAACAGTGGCTACCAACCTGCCTTCCATTGAGGACCTGTATACTGCACGAGTCAAAAAGGGGGCTGTGAAAATATTTACAGATCCCTCACATCCTGGACATAAACTGTTTCAACTCCTATCCTCAAAATGACGCTATACAGCACTGCACATCAGAACAACTAGACACAAAAACAGTTTTTCCCTGAACTCCATCACTCTGCTAAACAAATAATTCCTTCAACACTGTCAAAATATTTACTAAATCTGCACTACTATTAATCTTCTCATCGTTCCCATCACCCATCTCCTTCCACTTATGACTGTATGACTGTAACTTTGTTGCTTGTATCCTTATGATTAATATTGATAGTTTCCTGATAGCTTATTTGTAGCATATGACTATCATTAAGTATTGTATCATTAAGTGTTAAATTTGTACCATATGAGTATCATTAACCATTGTAAGTGTTGTACCTTGATGAAGGTATCTTTTCTTTTATGTACACTGAGAGCATATGCACCAAGACAGATTCCTTCAATCACACTTGGCCAATAATAAAATCTATTCTATTCTATTCTATTCTATTCTATTCTATTCTATTCTATTCTATTCTATTCTATTCTATTCTATTCTATTCTATTCTATTCTATTCTAGTTCAGTCAGGTATAGATGTTTTCTTTATATATATATATAAGTCGGGCAGGCCCGAATTAGCAATAAATAAAAATTAATGATTAATGATGGATAACAGATTGTACATAAATATGATGTTGGAAAATATATATATAGGTCTTTGGTCCTCAGAAAACATATATATATATATGTTTTCTGAGGACCAAAGACCTATATATATATTTTCCAACATCATATTTATGTACAATCTGTTATCCATCATTAATCATTAATTTTTATTTATTGCTAATTCGGGCCTGCCCGACTGCCACTTCCTTTCTTCACAACCTCCCTCTACCCTCTACTACTTTCTCGTCCTTCATCTCCTTCACTTTACTACTTCCTCTCCTTTTTCTCCACTCTTCCCTTCTTCCACCCTTTCTAACCTTATTCCCCTCCTCCTTCTCAACTCTTTTCTACCTACTTTCTTCCCTCGTTCTACTCCTCTCTCCCTTTCTTTCTGAAATGGCAGTCGGGTAGCCCCAATATCATTTCAAATTTTAATTTCATATCTTCAATCATTACTGTACATTAATAACCAATACATGTATCTTTTCTCCCTCCCCCCCACCCTCCTCCCCCCTTCCCATCACTCCCCCCCTGGACTTCCCAGAGCAAATATCGGGTATTATGACCAACAATCACAAGCTAAAATGTACAAAATATACATAAACTCGCACCCCTCTCTAAAACTTTAAATCCCCTCACATATAAGGCAACAATAAAATGAATGGTGCAAAATACCAAATTATGTCAGACTATGTAGCTGTACAGTATTTTACATTGAAGGCAAAAAGGAGTTTTAGAGTGCAAAGGTAATGCCTTATTGTGGATTTTTCAGCTATTGTAGGATCCATAGACATACTTAACCCCAGACAGGTGTTATGTTTTCACTCCCCTGCATGCTCTGGAGCATGTTTTGCTTTGAAGGAAGACTGCCCTCCCCTGGTAGAAGAAGAAAACATTTGTCAGAAACTACTCAAACATAATACAACTAATTAAATCAGAAACCATTTAAACTAACACACGAGGGAAGAAAAGGGGCGTTGGGACTAACCTGATATGCACCTTCTCGTGAGTGGAGACAGCAGCCAGGTATGGGTTGTACTCGTCTGTTCAGATTGGAGGACTGAGATTGCTAAAGTTGATAAACTCCACCTCCTGCTGCTAGGAACCCAGCTTTTGGTGAAGATGAAGAAGCAGACTCGACGTGTCGGAAAAAAAACAGATTTATTAAACAGTAAAACCAGACCAAATCTGGGTGGGACTGGCTGTGGTCTCCATTCAACGAGGAGGTGCGTGTCAGGTAAGTCCCAATGCCCCTTCTCTGTATTGGTGGAGACAGCAGCCAGGTATGGGACATACCAAAGTTTAGTATCCCTAAGAGTGTGATGGACCGGGCTGGTCAGCATTTGCTTCTGATGCAATCACCTGTTACAGCACCCTATGTCCAAAAGCCACCTCAGCCGAGGCGAACTTGTCAATCTTGTAGTGTTTAATGAAAGGAGAAGGGGAAGTCCAGGTTGCAGCCCTGCAAACCTCCAACAATGAAGCTTGAGTAGTCCACGCTGCTGAAGTAGCTGCACTACAAGTGGAGTGTGCCGTCAGATGAGTCGGATGTGGAAGGGATTGAAGCTCTTAAGCCTTGGTGATTGTAAGTCAAATCCACCTGCCAATGGTTGATGATGTAACTCTGCGACCCAGGGACACTGGAGTAAAGGAAATAAATAAGGACTCTGTCCGTCGTAAATCAGCTGTCCTTTCAATATAAATCTGCAACGCTTTACGCACATCCAAGGTATACCAGTGGCGGTCCAAATCATGAACTGGGTGAGGACAAAAATCCAGAAGAACAAGCTCTTGCATACGATGAAAGGTAGAATTAACCTTATGAATAAAAGAAGGATCTAGGCGAAGAACCTCCGATCCAGGTGAAAAACACAGAGGTTGCTGCGAACTGAGAGAGCAGCCAACTCAGAAATTCTCCTAGCCGAAGTCACAGCTACTAAAAATGCAACCTTGCAAGTCAAAAGGCGAAGGCTGGTGGTCCTCAGTGGTTCATGTGGATCAACAGTCAGGGAATCCAACACAATAGATAAATCCCAAGTGGGATATCTATGTATAACAGGAGGGCATAAATTGCAGCACCCTTAAGAAATCTCTTGATAGTAGGGTGGCGATCTAAGGAAGGCAAAGATCCCCAGGACAAAACAGTAGACAGAGCTGCCACCTGTCTTCGCAAGGTGTTAGGTGATAACTTTTTGTCCAAACCTTCCTGCAAAAAGTCCACAATGTGGCCTATTGAAACTTGAAGAGGATAAACTCCAACTTTATCACACCAGGAACAAAAAACTCACCAAGTGGCAGAATAAATGCATTTTGTAGAGGACCTTCAAGACGCTTGTATAGTCCTGATGGCCCGATTAGAAATATTGTCTCTCCTCAGGGCGCACCATTAAAGTGCCAGGCAGTCAACTGCAGCCACTGAGGATCTGGATGAAGAACCACCCCCTTGGCTGAGCGAACCCTGGTGAGAGGAATCCGCCATGGAGGACCCACTGACAACACTCTGAGGTCTGCAAAGCAAGACCTCCGGGGCCAATGGGGTGCGAGAAGAATGACCTCTGCCTGTTCTTCCAGTATGCGCCTCACCACTCTGGAACTAGAGGGAGAGGAGGAAATGTGTAAAGAAGACCTTGTGGCCACTTGGTGCAGAGGGCGTCAACACCTTCTGCACGAAGATGCGGGAACTGGGAGAAGAAATGAGGAAGATGTGTGTTCTGAGCGGTAGCAAACATGTCCACCACTGGAGTGCCAAACTGATGTGAAATGTCCAGGAACAAATCCGGATGTAGATGGCACTCCGCGTGGTCGATCAATTTTTTTTTTTTACATTTATATCCCGCCCTTCTCCGAAGACTCAGGGCGGCTTACATTGTGTAAGGCAATAGTCTCATTCTATTTGTATATTTATATGATGGCTGAGCCAATCTGCCTGTACATTGATGACTCCAGAAATATGCTCTGCCGTCAGAGAAAGAAGATGTCGCTCCACCCACAGGCACAGCTTCTTCACCTCTCTCATTAAGGATCTGGATGATTGATATGCACCTTGGCTGTAACATTGACCGTGAGCACCAAGACAGGGGCCGGTTTAGCTCAGGCTGGTAAGGCCTGTTATTAAGAACACAAAGCCTGCAATTACTGCAGGTTCGAGCCCGGCCCAAGGTTGACTCAGCCTTCCATCCTTTATAAGGTAGGTAAAATGAGGACCCAGATTGTTGGGGGGGGCAATAAGTTGACTTTGTAAAAATATACAAATAGAATGAGACTATTGCCTTATACACTGTAAGCCGCCCTGAGTCTTCGGAGAAGGGCGGGGTATAAATGTAAACAACAACAACAACAAAAAAGACATGAGTACCTGCTAGATGGACCTGAAAGTGATGAAGGGACAGAAATATAGCTCTCAACTCCAGCCAGTTGATGGGAAACTGCCTCTCCCTGGAGGTCCACCTGCCTTGCGCTACCAGCGATTGAAAATGAGCTCCCCAGCCGAGGAGACTGGCGTCTGTAGTAACCACCAGGTGCTGAGGTTCGTGAAACAGGGAGCCCTCTGTGACTGCAGGGGAACACCACCAGGAAAGGGACCTGAGGATGTCCTTGGGAACCTGAACTTTGGTGGAAGAGTTGCCTCTGCCCGCCTTCTGAAAAGGCAAAAGGAACCATTGTAGGTCTCTAGCATGTGATCTAGCCCAAGGAACAATGACTATGGATGAGATCACAGACATAGCAGATTGAATAGAAGAAGCCCTGCCCGACAGATGAAAGCTGGATAATAAAGTCTGTTGAATAGTTTGGGCTATAATAGCCTGAATGTTATCAGGTAAGGGTACTTGATGACCTGTCTCTTGGCTAACCCCAGGAGTCTCAGTGGCTGGAGCAGATTGAGGATCGGGTCCAGAAGTGACAGCCATGACCTTGCTCTCAGATTGAATGGCTGGAGAAGGGGATCCCCCCCCCCACAATGTAGCTGTAGGGATAACAACAGGACAGCTCTGCAAGGAAATCTGTCCAGGTGATTCTATCACTGCACTTTTCTGAGCAGGCACCCCAGCCAGGATAACAGGAGCTGGAGCAGCCATTGCAGAAGCAGGCAAGGAAGAAACAGTCTTGCTGCAAATCTTCTTCATTGTTTGGCCCTGCCTCTGTGCATCTTGTGGAGAAGCCTTGGAGGCAGGCTTAGAATGGCTAGAAGCTGAGACTGACTTGGGGTTATGGCGGGAAGAATGACCGCTCCTAGCCAAAGGAGCCCTGGAAGGTCTGCTACTGATGGACCTGGTTCCTCTCCATTTGGAGATTCCAATCTCTGAGGCTTATTTGATTTAGCCACAGCCTTTGGCATATTAGAAATAAAGTGAGGGAAACAACTCCCAGCTTCTGGTAACAGCAAAGGTTAATGTGTAGAAATAGCCCTTAATGAGAGATCAAGCTCTAAAATGAGGCAGAATGGCCGGAGAATATTAAAGCCGCACCCAAAATGGCACCCGTCAGCTGCAAGGTGGGAACACCGGGCTCTGAAGATCGCTGGATGTGATAAGTCAAAACACTTACAGCAATGGCAATTCCGAGCAGGAGACAGCCACTGTTAATGCCTCCGAGCACAAGGCTGTTTCAATCCCAAACTGCCACTTTAAATTGGCTAAGGCAGCTATGCCAAAACACACCTCATGTGAAACTCTCCAAAGTAGACCAAATGGCGGCCACTATGTGTTGGGGGGAGCTGAAGCTCCAACAAGTCTCCCAATGCCGTTTGAAACAAGTGCAGCAAACAAGCTCTAAATGGCTACAAATGGCCACAATCTGATCGCAAATGGGAGACAGAGGGCTAGGCATGAAGCAGGCTGCCTGAATGGGAGCGGAGAGCTCCACAGTGATTGTAAACAGCCAGGTGATGAGATTAAGGAACAATTAAGCCACCACCAGGCAAGCCCTCGGCAAACACTTAAAACATTGCCCCAACTGGAATGGGAAGTGTAAAATTTCACTATCCAAGTCTCCGCTGTCTTCGGGGGCGCTCACAGTCCTCTAAAAATATCCCAGAACGCCTGCAGTTCAACAGGATTGAAACAGGGTTATAACATTAATCCTGCAGACAGCGGAGATATTTCAGCTCCAACCAGAGTGAAAACTCCAGGCAGAAAAAAAAGGGGGCTAATTCAGATAAACTTACAATAATGATCAGAAGAACAGTGCAATCCAAGAGTAGGAGAAATCTCACGACACGTCTGTCCAGGCTGAAGGACTGAGACAAAAGCTGGGTTCCTAGCAGTAGGAGGCGGGGTTTATCAATTTTAGCAGTCTCAGTCCTCCAATCTGAACAGACGAGTATAACCCATACCTGGCTGCTGTCTCCACCAATACGGAGAAAAACCTTGCCTGACTCATTAACAAACTGATTCACCGAATCCACAAGAATGCACTCAGTGTAAGAATGATGCATGTGCGGAAAGGAGCGCTCCTTAAACCAATCATTAAAACAAAATCCAAAGGAGATAGCTGGATTTCTCAACCTGGTTCTCTTAGAAACAGAAGACTAATCTTTTCCCTGCCCAATAGAGCTGAATAGGAGAAATTAACCCATCAACAGGATTAAACATCACCAAAACAGTTGTTAGACAGAAAAGCCCAGAAAACTCACGTTTGGATATCAGTCATTCTACCTAGCCAGGAAATCACACTGAATGTCACTCATCTTAGTTGCTTGTCATTAAACTTCCTTCCGGCAGCTTGCTCCTTGATTCAGTGTTGTTCTTCAGAGCCCTGATAGTTGCTTACCGAAAGGAAGAATCCTAATCAGAGAACATTTTTCTCCCAACAGCCTTCAATTCTGAAGTGCTACACTGTTTTAGTGGACTGCATTAACTGTCCTCTTTAGATCATTATCTTTTCAAGTTAAATCATTTGTGTTGTTGAGTAACAATAAGAAAAAATGTTTTAAAACACTACAATAGACATGAAGATTTTTCATTGCAAATGAACTTCTACGTAAGTAACTATGCTAGGTTGCATCCAAAAACATTTCATTTCCTCCCTGTAATGCATATTGTTTTAATTTTTTCAAATATATCCTCAGACCAGCATTTGTCAATCCATTAATTGCTGAAACCCCAGAGGAGGAAAAAATCTTAAAGGAAGGAGAAAGTAAGTACTTTCCTAGCCTGTTTTTTTTTATTTATTTATTTTTGGAGGGGGGCAATGGAGAAATTTTGTTTTGTGGCCATTCCTAAATAATTGGGGGAAACAGATTCTTTGGGAGTGAAATAGTTTGATTCATACAGCAATATAAAACATGTTTACAGATTTCATCAGTTTTGAAAAAGGGATGAAATAAAGCTGTTGGAAGCCAATTGTCATTCATTTTACATGTTTCATTCCATTGATCAGAGAACAAGATCAGGCGGCTTGAATCTAGTAGGGCTTCTTTACTGAAGGTTGCTCCTACTGCAGATGAAAGAAATATTATCCACAATATGTTCCTGAATACTCTAGATTCAAGGTAGGGAGTTCATTTATAAACATTTATTACAGTTTTCCAAACTCAGTGCATTCCATGTATACAGTATTAGGATTACAATTTGGAGGACTCCCAGACAGCGTGGTGCAGCAGTTATACTGCTAATCTGTCGTGTCCCACTCCTCCGCTGACGGCCGGGTCAGGGAAATCCGAATCAGGCTTGCCTCTGCAGCTCTGCCCAAAGTCCTAGCAAAGTCCTCAGAGCAGGCAGGAGACCAGAAAGTGACTTCAGCAAGATAAGTTCGACTTTGCCTGACTCAGAGACTGCCAGAAAGCAGATCCTTTATATAGGCCATGGGGTGTGGCTCCATGACTCAGCACTCATTAAGGCCTGCCCCTCCCTTCCTTCTGTTGCCTCCACCTATCCAGTCTTCTGATGTGAGGGTCACTCCAATCAGCAGCTGTTGGAAATAAACCTTCCTCAGGCTCACATGCTGTGGAGGAGGGGGAGGGGTCTAGCTGCTCCGTTTGCCTGGGCATGGAGCCAGGGCTGGGGCCGGGGGGTGCTCCCTCCTCTGCAGCCTGCTTGGGCATGGAGCCAGGGCTGGGACCGGGAGGTGCCCCCTCCTCTTCAGCTTGTCTGGGCATGGAGCCAGGACTGGGGCCGGGAGGCATACATTCCTCCATGTTCGGGAGCAGATAAGACGGCCCCGGCTGCTGTGAGAGCGGGCAAGACACAACATAATCTGTGATTACATAGAATCAGGTTTAAATTTATTCTGTCATAAGTACACAGTGTGTAACTTTGATCCAATCTCTCAGCCTAACCTACTTCACAAGATGGTTATTGTAGAAAAGAATTGGAGGAGGGACAGTTTGAAAGCATAATATTTTATAGATAGTGATGGGAAAGAATAACAAGATGTTCTTGGATTCTCCAACATCTATATCAAATATGGGGTCTCCAAATATTGACTGCAGTGCCATCAATCATCTTGCTTAGGTATCAGAGAAGACAAGATAAGATATGTAGGTGAATCTTAGGTCCTATTCCAGGGGTGAAATCTAAAAATTTCCCCTACTGGTTCTGTGGGCATGGCTTAATTGGTGGGCATGGCTTGGTGGTCAGGTGACTGGGTGGGCATGGCCAATAACAGTAAATAATAAAAATAATAAAGTACACAAAACAATAAGAGGTACCAAAAACCAACTCGCACACTTTAAATACACACACCACAACACAACTGACTCATACACAATGTAAAAGCAGCTGCCCTTCACCCAAAATGGCCCCTGCAACAAGCAGGAACCTCACACAGCCACAAAAAGCTCAAAAACCAACTTTTACACTTTACACACACACAACACAACACAACACAACTGACACACACACACACAAAATGCCACATACAGCTTTGTGAGATTTTCTGTGTTTGAAATACTATAGAAACACACCAAATCTCAGAAAGCTGAACAAATATTTTATTTTATTATATTTTATTTATATTTTTTAGATAAAACCAGCTAAATTTAAAACTTCCTTAACTTTAAATTGCTATGTCTAAAAAAAAATAAAACTACTAAAAAAAAACCAATTAACTATTTTTTTAGGCCCCCCCCCCCCAGTTACTTACCTAATTGAACTGACAAGCCAGGCAGATTGAGTTGCTCATTGATGAGATGGATTTCAGGCAGGCAGATTGAGTTGCTAGCTGATGCAATTGATTGCATCAGCCGAAGCAAGGCAGAGCGAGCCTGAAAGAAGCAGCAAGCTGCCAAGTAGGCAAGTGGGAACCGGGTGATTGGATGGGCATGGTCGGGGGTGGGGGGGCAGGGATTTTTGCTACCGGTACTCTGAACTACCCACCCCCATCGCTACCAGATTGCCTGATCTGGTCCGAACCGGGAGCATTTCATCCCTGTCCTATTCCCATTCACAGCATGTGGATGAAGTAGTATCCCTATAGTCTTAGGTAAAGGTTGAAATTCACAATCTTGGGATAGGATGGTGTTCTTAACAATTTTACATGTCGTTCTCCATTTTTTAGGACAGTAAGTTTTCGTAGTCGGGTATTACTACCCAATTCAGTATGGATGCAAGACACAAAATTAAAGGGTTTGGAGATATGCCATCCACAGGTATTTACTGAGCTATAGCTGATGTAGACTAATCCTTTTGTTTGACTCCTGCTTCAAATTGGTACATGATGTGGCTCTTTCTTTAATACGATAAGTTATATGGCAATTTGAGTTTTTTATAAATATTCATAGCCATAAAGTCATGAAACATCTTCAGAAATTTAATTGCTCTGTACCCACAATATTTAAAGAAGACTTTATAGCTATATTACTCAAGAATGCATACCAAATATATAATGTGAGTATTGCCAGTTTATGCTTGTAGCAATTTGGAGGGAATTTTCCTTAATTTCAATGCACTGCACAAAGCCAAACAGTTTTGTAGTGTTATTAATCTATGGTCCTGAGGCATTCTCTTTTAGAATATAACAAAACTTTGCAAGAAAGGGCCTCTGGTGGCTCAGCAGACTAAGTCTGTCTGTTATTAACACAGCTGCTTGCAATTACTGCAAGTTCAAGTCCCACCAGGCCCAAGGTTGACGCACCTTCAGTCCTTTATAAGGTAGGTAAAATGAGGACCCAGATTGTTGGGGGCAATAAAAGTTGACTTTGCCTATCGGTCTTTACCACGTGCAGCTGTAGGACACTCTGATCATTGCATGATTCACCTTGTACCTGCTTACAGGCAAAGACTTAAAGCCATAAAACCAATAATTAAATCAGTGAAAACTTGGACGGAGGAATCAGAATTAAAGCTACAGGCATGTTTTGACTGCACTGATTGGAATATTTTTAAAGATACCTCTGCAGACCTGGATGAACTCACAGATACTGTAACATCATATGTCAGCTTCTGTGAAGACCTATGTGTACCTACAAGGAACTTGCGAATACACAGTAACAACAAACCTTGGTTTACACCTAAACTTAAGCAGCTACGACATTCCAAAGAGGAAGCCTACAGAAAAGGTGATAAAATGCTGTACAATCAGGCCAGAAATGCACTAACAAGGGAGATAAGAGCAGCAAAAAGAAGCTACTCTGAAAAGCTAAAGAATCAGTTTTCAGCAAATGAACCAGCAAACATGTGGAAAACTCTTAAAAATATCACCGGCTATGGCAAACCTCCTTCCCAGGCTGAAGGTAATCAACAACTGGCAGATGACCTGAATGAGTTTTACTGCAGGTTTGAAAGGAAACTACAGCCACCTATCTCCACAACCCCATCTCAGACACACCAAAACAGCCAAGCCTCCTACAACTGACCCCATTTCATTGGGTTCACAACCCCTAGTGATCACAGCAAAGGAAGTGCAGGACCTATTTCACAGACAAAAGCCAGGAAAAGCTCCAGGCCCAGACAAGATAACTCCTTCTTGCTTAAAAGTCTGTGCTGACCAACTGGCCCCCATCTTCACCCATATTTTCAATAAATCACTAGAGATGTGTTATGTTCCTTCTTGCTTCAAACGCTCTACCATCATCCCAGGGCCGAAGAAGCCCACCATCAAGGAACTGAATGACTACAGACCAGTTGCTTTAACATCTGTAGTCATGAAAACCTTTGAAAGGCTAGTGCTTTCCTACCTGAAAACCATCACGGATCCGCTGTTAGACCCCTTGCAATTTGCATACCGAGCAAATAGATCAACAGATGATGCTGTTAATATGGCTCTGCACTACATCCTACAACATCTTGAGTCTCCAAAGACCTATGCAAGGGTCCTTTTTGTAGACTTTAGTTCAGCATTCAATACCATCATTCCAGACATTCTTCTAACTAAGCTAAACCAGCTACAGGTACCCGAACAGGCTTGTAAGTGGATCACAAACTTCCTAACAAACAGGAAGCAGCAGGTGAAGCTAAGCAAGATCACATCAAATACCTGTACAATTAGCACAGGGGGCCCCCAAGGCTGTGTGCTCTCCCCACTTCTCTTCTCTCTGTATACCAATGACTGCATCTCCAATGATCCATCTGTTAAGCTACTGAAGTTCGCAGATGACACAACAGTGATTGGTCTCATTCGAGACAATGACGAATCCGCATATAGACGAGAGGTCGAACGACTAGCCTTGTGGTGCAACCGAAACAATCTGGAACTGAACACACTCAAAACCGTAGAAATGGTGGTAGACTTTAGGAAAAACCCTTCCATACTTCCACCTCTCACAATACTTGACAACACAGTATCAACAGTAGAAACCTTCAAATTTCTGGGTTCTATCATATCGCAAGATCTCAAATGGACAGCTAACATCAAAAACATCATTAAAAAAGGACAACAAAGACTGTTCTTTCTGCGCCAACTCAATAAGCTCAAACTGCCCAAGGAGCTGCTGATCCAATTCTACAGAGGAATTATTGAGTCTGTCATTTGCACCTCTTAACTGTCTGGTTCGGTTCTGCAACCCAACAAGAAAAACACAGACTTCAGAGGATAATTAGAACTGCAGAAAAAATAATTGCTACCAACCTGCCTTCCATTGAGGACCTGTATACTGCACGAATCAAGAAGAGCGCCGTGAAAATATTTGCAGATCCCTCGCATCCTGGACATAAACTGTTTCAATTCCTACCCTCAAAATGATGCTATAGAGCAGAGGTTCCCAATCTTTTTCGCCCGCGGCTCCCCCGGAAATCCGACCTGCAACTGCGCATGCGCACCAGACGCGCCCGCGGCTCCCCGGAAATCCGACCTGCAACTGCGCATGCGCACCAGGCGCCCCAGAAATGGCGCATCAGCGCGGACCAGCGGGCGCAGATATTCCAGCGCCCCATGGCGATAGCGGCTCCCTGGGAGCCATGCTCACAGTTTGGGAATCACTGCTATAGAGCACTGCACACCAGAACAACTAGACACAAGAACAGTTTTTTCCCGAAGGCCATCACTCTGCTAAACAAATAATTCCCTCAACACTGTCAGACTATTTACTGAATCTGTACTACTATTAATCGTTTCATAGTTCCCATCGCCAATCTCTTTCCACTTATGACTGTATGACTATAACTTGTTGCTGGCAATCCTTATGATTTATATTGATATATTGATCATCAATTGTGTTGTAAATGTTGTACCTTGATGAACGTATCTTTTCTTTTATGTACACTGAGAGCATATGCACCAAGACAAATTCCTTGTGTGTCCAATCACACTTGGCCAATAAAAATTCTATTCTATAAAAAATTCTATTCTATTCTATTTGTATATAATATACAAATGGATGAAAACTATTGCTTAACAAGTAAGTAAACTATTGCTTAACAAGTAAGTAAAAGTAAGCCGCCCTGAGTCTTCGGAGAAGGGCGGGATATAAATTCAAATTAAAAAAAAAAAAGAAAGTAGACAAGCACTTTTTATAAAACATAATTACATACGTTCTATGCATCACCTCCTGTATACTGCAACTTAGTTGGAGCAAGCAGCATTGTTAAGCAATAGATTTTCTGTGTGTGCCTTTAAGTTAGAGTTGATTCTCAGTGACTGCATGGACAAGACTCTGTAGTTTTCTTGGCAAGGCTTCTTGGAAATAGTTTGCCATTCCCAGGGCTGAGAGTGGCTAGCCCAAGGTCACCCAGCTGGCTTCACGCCTAAGACAGGACTAGAATTCACAGTCACCCAGTTTTTAGCTGGATGTTTTAACCACTACACCAAACTGGTTACTGAGTAATAATTTATTAGCAAAAGAAAAAAAAGCACTTGAATCAGGCACAGTTACTGGGAATAATGCAAAGATAGCTCTATGAATCTTATCAGTGATTTTTTTTCCCATCCAGAACATAATTACGTACTTCATATGCTTCCACATTGGTTTTAGCAGAACTTTCTGGAAAGTTGACTAAATAGCTTCTAGCTTGTTATTATATGCTCTGTGGTCTGCTGATTTTGGCATTCTGCACAGAGTAATGGCAAGTATGTAATTCTTCTACAGCAAAAGAAGCATTTCCGTTGATAGATAAAATAAATCCTTGTTTATTTCATCTTGTTTTATAGTATACAACTGACTAGGTTATTGTGGTTCTGTATTTTCAGAGGTCTATGATTCTGCAGTTTGAATTTTTTTAATAGAATATTCTAATAATACAAATTGCTCTTAATGTTAAAGAGCTGAGGATGTATGCATGTAGGTGTACACTGTCAGGATTTTTCAAACTGTCTTGGGATTGCCTCTCTCTCTGTCTCTGTGGTAATAGCTGTGATGGAGGGTGTTCCTTTTTTAAAAAAACTTAAATCTATTTGCACAAAGAGAATGGGAATTTTGTCAGTCTTCCCTTGGCTTTATCTGCACCCTGTGGGCAATTGCAGTTTTATAAAGTTTAAAAATCCCTTTGATACATAAATTTTCATTATTAAAAGTAAGTGGTATATTTATTTCTTGCCCAACTCTAACCCCAATGTAATCATTAAGAAATCTATTTATCGTTTTAGGTAGTAATTGTACTGCAGTAGAGGGTTTGATAACCCCTGTCTTTAGTAATTTGTGTAAATGCTCAAAATTAATTTGTCCCATAAATATTTGTGAATATAGGAACGTAACATTTTCAACAGAATCTTTGGAGGCTTTCTCATGAGAAAAGCATATGAACTTGGATGGGCTACTGCTTACAGTTATGGGTAAGTTCTCTTCTTGTCACTTGAAATATAACATTGCCAGAATATTAGGGAAGGGCGTTGTCAATCTCCTTTCTCATCTAGCAACTCTTACCAGGCTTTTGGGATAAGGGGTTCTCTTCTTCCCTTGCTTGGTCACTTTGCACAATCTGAGCAAGAAGCATAATGCACTTTAAATCAGTGTAAACTAGTTATTAAATATTTTTCTAAGTCACATCTCATCTTTTCTCATTCTGAAACTGAACTGAATTGACTAAAAATGTACATTGTTTAAAATGTTACAAGTTATCCTTGACTTATGATCAAAATTGAGCCCAAATTTTCTGTTGTTAAGTGAGACATTTGTTAAATGAGTTTTGCCCCATTTTATTATCTTTCTTGCCAAAGTTGTTAAGTGAATTATTTCAGTTGTTAAGTTAGTAACACAATTGTTAAATGAATCTGGCTTCCCCATTGACTTTGCTTGTCAGAAGGTTGCAAAAGGTGATCGCATGGCTCTGGGACACTGCAACCGTCATAAATATATGCCAGATGCCAAGTGTCCAAATTTTGATCACATGACCATGGGGATAATGCAATGATCATGTGAAAAACAGACATAAATAACTTTTTTCAATGCTGTTGTAACTTTAAATGATCACTAAAAGAATGATTGTAAGTCGAAAACTACCTGTATTGGGTTCTCAGAGCAGTCAATATTACCAATTCAAGATTGTGGCAGCTGTAAGAAACAATATTTATTTAATAAATAAACAAGCAACATTGCAATAAAGTCAAGTCAATAGCTATTGATGATGTTACTAGACAGTATGTATCTATGTACCTATGATGATAGGTATCACCAGTGCAGAGAAAGAGGGAAAAGGTTGAGAGTTTACTGCTAGCTATAGAGAGCTGCAGCAGAGAAAAGACACAAGAAAGGATAATTTGCAGATAATTAGTAGATTATGTTGATGAAAAGTTTTGAGTCTATGTTATCTTACAAAGTTGCAAAGATCTTGTGCTGCCTGGAGGCATTCTTTTTTAATGTACCCTTTAGCACTTGATCAAGTTTCACTTACAAAGAAAATTATTAAGATCATATCTGATGTTACCAGTTATGTATTTTTATATTCAAATGTAGGGATGTTGCTCTTGGCACTGGTGGAAAGGAAAACAAATGCAGTATAAATCAAATAATTTTTTATTTGAAAATCATGTTATATTTGAATGGCTGTGGAATTCCACATAATAGTTCACCTTGTTCTTAAATAACATATATGAGAGTCAGTTGATATTTTTACTTGTAGTTATCTTCTAGTAGTAGCTTATGAATTGTAAAATCAGCTCCTTAGATGCTTAAACTGATTTTAGCTTAGTGAAATAATAAAGTCTTTATACTTGCTAATGGGTGTATACTATACTACAATAAGCAGTTATAAATTTGAGTAGTAATCAAGAGGATTCCTTAAGATTTTTTTATTGGATTGTCATGTACACCTGAGAATCTATAGTCCAATGAATTTGGAAAATATGCATAATTAAATTTCTATTTTATATTAACTAATATTTTATATCATTTATTAACAAATTTCAGGATCATAATAAGTTTCTAACATGGAATATAATTTAAAATATAAAACAATCCATGTCCATCTTTTAAAAGTATTTGTATGTGTATATATGCATAACTACAGTATTTTTTTCATACACCAGAAACTCCAGACCTTATGTGGTAGCTGTAGATGATATTATGTTTCAAAAACCAGTTGAAATTGGATCCTTACTATTACTTTCTTCCCAGGTAATAGACTAAACATAGACTAAATAGATCAAACTAATTTAAAATGTTTGGATTACTCCACCTTTGAACATTAAGAAGTTGGATAAACTCTAATCTACTTTAAATATGGGAAGTCCTTGACTTAAAATGGAAATTGGGACTGAAATTTCCATTGCCAAGTGATGCGGTTGTAAAGCATGACTGCTTCACTAGCAATCTCTGCAATTATGGTTGCTTTCATTAACTAATCTGCACATGATTGTTAGGTAAGGCAACTTCTTTCTTTTTTTTTTATTGAAAGAGTTTTAAAAAACAAAAACATTTCCCCCCCTTTTCCCCCCCTCCCTCCCAAAAAAACCCCTTCCCCTCCTCCCCGGCTTCCCGGGTCAATCACAAGGTATTGTTATACATAAACCAAACATAGAATAAAATTTTCTCTTCCAATCCAAATAACCACATCCAAAGCTTTTCATCTCCCAACCCCCTCCCCATTACATTAAATAACTTTCTAATTATTCAAAGGCAATCTGATATTTCTTAATCTGATATCTGTTTTGTAGATAATCAATCCATTTTTTCCATTCAATTAAATATCTTTCCTGCGTATTGTCTTTTAAAAACGCTGAGATTTTAGCCATCTCAGCCAAATTAGACTTTCAGTATCCATTCTTCTATTGTAGGTACCTCTTCTTTCTTCCAGTATTGTCCAATCAACAGTCTTGCTGCTGTTATTAAATTCAGAATCAATTTAGTCTCAATCCCTGTACAATCTGTTATAATTCCCAAAAGGAAAAATTGTGGCAGGAACTTTATCTTCTTCTTCAGTACATTTTGAATAATCCACCAAATTCTTATCCAAAAGACCTTAATTTTCTTGCAAGTCCACCAAATATGAAAATATGTAGCGTCATCACAATCACACCTCCAACATTTCGCTTGGATATTAGGATACATACATGATAATTTTTTGGGATCTAAGTGCCATCTATAAAACATCTTATAAAAATTTTCCCTTAAATTCTGTGCTTGTGTAAACTTAACATTTCTAACCCAAATTTTCTCCCATGTTTCCAACATTATTGGTTCCTGAATATTCTGTGCCCATTTTATCATACAATCCTTTACCAAATCCTTTTCCGAATCTATTTCAAGCAACACATTATACAATCTCTTTATATGCTCCTGGGTCTGATTTCTAATTTGCTTTATTAAATTTTCCTCCCTTGCATTATACCAATTTTTGATCTTCTTTCCATCTAGCACTTATTTGCCCATATTGAAACCAAGTATAATTCCTCCCTTCTTCATTTAATACCTGTAATGATTTTAATTGCAATCTACCTCCTTCAGCATACAAAAGTTCTTTATAAGTAATCATTTCCTGTTTCTGTTCTATATTTATATTCTCTATTGCATGTCTAGGGCTCGCCATATAGGAATCTTGTATTCTAATTTATAGGAGTATTTTTCCAGACCAAAAGAGCACTTCTCAACACATGATTCTTAAAAGCCCTATCCACTTTTTTTTCATAAAATAAGTACGCATGCCATCCATATAACAAGTCATAACCTTCTATATTCAAAATTCTTTCCTCTGTTAAATTAAACCAGTCACTTATTACTGAAAGGGCTACTGCTTCATAATATAGTTTAAAGTTAGGCATTCTTAAACCACCTCTGTCCCGTGAGTCCTGTATTATTTTCATTTTAACCTCGCTTTTTACCCTGCCATATAAATTTGTTAATCCCAATCTGCCAATCTTCCAAATTTTATCCTTTTAATTATTGGTATCATCTGGAACAGAAACAAAAATCTAGGTAACACATTCATTTTAATCCTTCCCAATAGGGATAACTGCAATTTCTTCCAGCCACTCATATCATTCTGAACTTTTTGCCATAGCAAGTCATAATTATTCTTATAAAGTTTCTTGTTCGATGAGCTAATATAAACCCCTAAGTATTTAACCTTTTTTACTACCTCAAATCCTGTCATTTCCTCTAGTTTTTGTTTCTGTTGTATAGACATATTTTTAATTATCACTTTTGTTTTATTCTGATTTATTTTAAATCCTGATACCTTTCCATATTTATCAATTACTTCCAACAAAAATCTACTTGAATTTATAGGATTTGTTAACGTAACCACTACATCATCTGCAAAAGCTCTAACTTTATACTCATGTTGTCTAATCTTAATTCCCTCTATTTTCGTTAATTCTCGTATTTTATCTAATAATGGTTCCAGAGTCAAAACAAACAATAATGGTGATAAGGGACATCCCTGTCTCGTTCCTTTCGCAATCTTAATAACTTCTGTCAAGCTACCATTTATTATAATCTGTGCTGTTTGTTCTCCATAAATCACTTTAATTATTCTAACAAAACAATCTCCAAATTGCATTTTCTCTATTAATTTAAATAAAAAATCCCAATGCAATCGATCAAAGGCTTTCTCTGCATCCAAAAAAATAAGTGCTGCTGAAGTATTCTTCTTTTCCAAATATTCCAATATATTAATAATCTGTCTAACATTATTCCTCATCTGCCTCCCTTTTATAAAACCAGATTGATCAGTATGAATTCTTTGTTGTAAAACTAACATTAATCTATTTGCTATTATTTTTACAAAAATCTTATAATCATTATTTAAAAGTGAAATCGGCCTGTAGTTACCAGGTTTAGAGCAATCTTGCTCCTCTTTTGGTATCAGTGAAATAAAAGATGTTTTCCATGACGGGGGTATTCCCACTCCTAATTGTATCTGATTAAATAATTCTTTAAGTGGGCCTAATATTTCATCCTGTGTTTTTTTATAATAAGTTGCTGTAAGACCATCTGTACCAGGGTTTTCCCATTTTAATTGTTTAATTGCCTCCACTATTTCTCCAGTAGCTATCGGCCGATTCAGCTCCTCCCTCTGTTCTAATGTTAGAATATTAACCTTATAATCTTTCAAATAATCATAAATGTCCCTATTCAATATTTTGTCTTTTGCATATAGTGCAGTATAAAATTCTGAGAAGGCCTTTTTAATTTTATCCTGTTGATATATCTCTTTACCTTTATATTCTATTTTTTCTATGACACGTGCTTTCTGTTTTTTCCTTAAGTTATATGCCAACCATCTCCCAGGTTTATTTGCATTACAAAAGGTATTATGTTTAGCATATTGTATATTCGTTGCCACCTGGTCTGCCATTAACATATTAAATTGACTCTGTAATATTTTTATAGCCTCTTTAAGTTTGTGATCTTGTGGGTTTTGAATTAATAACTGTTGCTTCCTTTGAATTTCTTCTTCCAAGTACCTACGCTGCCTTTGTTTATTATTCCTTTGCCTATTATCCAAATAAATCAATATCCCTCTAATAAACGCTTTGCTCGCCTCCCACACAGTTCCTATAGGTGTCCCTTTGTACATATTAAAATCAAAAAATTCTTTCAGCTGTTTCTTACAATAATTTACATTATCCTCATATCTAAACAGATTTTCATTCAACCTCCATGTTCTACCACCTTTTTTCCCTTGTAATAATTCCATCCATACTGGGCTATGGTCAGTTAAACACCTCGGAAATATCTTCATTTTCTTCACCCTAGAAAGCAAGTCATTAGAAATTAAAATAAAATCAATACGTGAAAAAGATTGATGCCTATCGGAAAAAAAAGTAAAATCTCTCTCATCTGGATTCCGTAACCTCCATATGTCTCTAAACTCAAAGTCTTCCATCATTTCAAAAAAGGATTTTGGTAATTTTGCATGTATAGGTATCTTCTTGGAGGAGGTTCTCTTATCCCTTCTTGTATCAATTACTCCATTCCAGTCTCCTAATAAAATAAACGAACTATAATCCCAGAGGGTCAACCTCTCGTGTAACATTTTGTAAAACTTTTCTTGTTGCTGATTAGGTGCATAAATACCTATCAGCAAAGTCTTTTTTGCATCTATCACCAGTTCAATAGCAATAAATCTTCCTTGAATATCTGCCTCAATTAACTTAGCTGGTATATCCTTCCTGATATATACAACAATTCCATGCTTCTTTTCCAAAGCTGATGCAACAAAATGTTTACCCAATTTCTGGGATCCTGACTTTTACTTTGAGACTGTTGCTCTTCTTTACGCTTAAGAGCTCCTCTTGTCACCCTTTGCTCTTGTGGTTCCTCTAATACTGGCAGCAATGAAGGCTCTTGGATCACCACGCCTTCTTGAATCTGTTGAAGTTTTTCTATCACTTCTATTTCGACTTTCAAAACTGTAGATTTCAAAACTGTAGAAGGTAAGGCAACTTCTTGCTGGCTTCCCATAACCAAAGTCAGTGGGGAAGCCAACAGGCCAAGCTGGCTGACAGGTAAATGACTGGGGGGGTGGGGTTGAGGAGGGAGCAAGGGGGTGCACAGAATTATGGGAGAGGGTGTATGAGGGTATAGGGCAGGAGTGAAATCCTACCAGTTCAGACTGGTTTGGGCGAACTAGTAAGCAATGGTAGATTGGCAATGGTTCGCCGAACCGGTAGCAATCATCTCTGGTGGCCCTGCCCACAATCGTCCATTTGCCTCTTCTGGCTCACTCACTGCTTCTGGCGGCTCGGCCCACTCACCCACTCCCACCCTATATAAGTTTCCTTTGCCATGCAGCCCAGCTACTCACCTCACCAGTCCCCTCGCCTGCTCATCTCACCAAAGGTAATCAATGCCTGCTGCCTGCTCATCCTTCACCTTTGGTTGGGGCCCAGGGCCCAGGGAGGTGCGATTCCTTGAGGCCCCAGAGCTGCCGCCTGCTTCCCACCCGCCTCGACTGGATTGGGGAATGCATCATTCCATGGCTCTGGCCTTGCCTTAGAGCCGCCATCTGATTGCTGCTCACCTCGACTGGGTCAGGGGATGCATCATTCCCTGGTTCTAGCCTTGCCCTAGAGCCACCGCCCACTTGCTACCCACCTCAACCGGTTTGGGGAATGCATCATTCCCTGGCTCTGGCCTTGCCTTAGAGCTGCGGCCTGTTTGCTGCCTGCCTCGATGTTGTGACCCAGGTTCCTGGACCCGGACTCCTGGACTCGGATGATTCAGAAAGTGAGGGAGAAGACCTGGCAAGCCCTGCTTCTCTTGAGCCCTCTCCCTCCCTGGCACCCACTCAAAGGGAGGAGGAGGGGCCGGCAAGGCCTGATTCTCTGGAGCGTTCTTCTGATTTGGCAATGCCCCAAGAACAGTTTTGGAGTGATGCAAGACTGCGTAGACGTGACCGGCGCGCGCAGCAGAAGCAGCGTTGGAATAAAGCCAAGTAATGATTGTCATGCAGTGACATCTGCAGAAATTATAAATAGGAGGCGGGACTTCCTGGTTTTTTGTCTTGGACAAAGCAATGAATTTGCGTGGGCAAACTATCAATGGAGGGAAGAATATATTCGTGAGTAATTCTGGCCTTATCTATAATTTCCTCGTTATCTCCAGAAACTTGGCAGGCCCGTGGGTAGACGTGGCCAGGACATTTATCTATGTAAATAAATTAGAAAAGGAGGCCTCTGACTGACTCTTTGCTGGGAGTATTGGGGGGAGGGAAACAGAACATTTTGTCCAAGACCCCGACTAAAACATCTTCCACCAAAGATGGACCAGCAGCAGGTACAGCAGCAGTTACAGCAGCTACAAGCGGCTAATCAACAGCTCCAGCAGCAAGTGGCTCACTTGGCAGGCCAACTTGCTACCGGGAATGTGCCTGCAGCCCCCCCCGTCCTCCCACTCCTCCTCCTCGTCGCAAGTGCCCGATAACCGTGCCGGATAAGTTTTCTAGGCAGCCTGAGATGTTCCCGACCTTCTTGGGACAGTGCCAGCTCTACATGGCTATGCGGCCAGAGGATTTCACAGACGACCGGGCTAAGGTGGCCTTCGTGATTAACCTTCTTTCCGGCTCGGCTGCTCGATGGGCCACGCCCCTCTTGCTCCAGGACAGCCCCCTGCTGGCGGACCAACAGCATTTTTGGCAGCACCTGCGCACCATGTACGAGGACCCCGTTCGAATGCTGACGGCAACCAGGCGCCTTAAGGAACTCCGTCAAGGGAAACGCCCCCTGCAGGAGTACATCACCGAATTTCGTCTTTTGTGCCAGGACTCTGACTGGAATGATGCAGCGCTGATGGACGCGTTCCAGGAGGGACTCTCAGAGGAATTGCGAGCTGGCCCGGGTGGAGGCGCCGCGGACCCTCGACAACTTGGTGCCCCTTTGTCTCTGCCTCGATGCCCGTCTGCAACGGCGACCGTCCTGTCGCACCCCCCCGGGACCCGCCGTCGACATCTGCACCCCCACTTCCTGCACCACCAGCACCCCGGGTCGCCCCATGTTTTGTAACCGCTGCGGAAGAGCCCATGGAGTTGGGAGCGGCCAGACCTCGCCTGACAGCCCAGGAGCAGAACTGGAGGCGCCAAGGGGGATTGTGCCTGTACTGTGGGGAGCCCGGCCACTTCGCCGCTTCTTGCCCCAGAAAGCGAAGTGGGGCACGCACGCCAGTCCCCGAATCACAGCGTGACCAATTGGGAAACGGAGCAGGCCCGACCTCGGGGAAACCCAAGGTCGGGCATGTACTAAGCCCCCACTGGACATTGCGGAAGTAGACTCTGGGCCTCCTCGGCATCTGATTCTGGACACATGGATATGGTTGGGGAACCAGTCGGATGGGCTCCAGGCGCATGCGCTGGTGGACTCAGGGGCCACAACAAACTTTATGGACCAGGCCTTTGTGACCCAATTTCCGGTCCCTGTGGTTCAAGTGGACCCTCCGATGCGGGTAGAGACAATTGATGGATGAGAACTGGTGTCCGGTCCCATTAAATTCACCACCCAGCCTTTGCGCCTGGCTATGGGGGACCATGAGGAGGCAATCCAGTTTTATGTCACGGCGGACCTTCATTTTCCCTTGGTCCTTGGGTTGGCCTGGCTTCGGACCCACGATCCTCAGGTGGCCTGGTCGCAGAACACCATCTTTTTCCCTAGTCTGCAGTGCGTCGACCACATCCACCACACCTGTGCCAGCCAGAACGTCCCCACCGCTGCCATCACCTTGCCTCCTGAGCTGACAGACTTCGCCGACGTGTTCAGCGAGAAGGAGGCAGACCGACTACCCCCGCATCGGCTCTACGATTGCCCCGTGGACCTTCTGCCCAACGCACCACTGCCTGTATTCCATGTCGGAGCCCGAGTTGGCCGCCCTTAGGGACTTCCTGGACAAAAATCTGGACTGAGGGTTCATCCGGCCTTCAAAGTCCCCTCTCTCGGCCCCGGTCCTCTTTGTGAAGAAGAAGACAGGGGACTTGCGCCTGTGCTGTGATTACCGCCGGCTAAACGCCATTATGGTGCAGAATCGCTACCCCCTGCCGCTCATCCCGGAGCTGCTGGAGAGGTTGCGGGAGGCCACGATCTTCACCAAGCTCGATCTCCGGGGGGCCTAAAACCTGGTGCGGATACGAGAAGGAGATGAATGGAAGACGGCATTCGGCACCCGATACGGACATTACGAATACACTGTCATGCCATTTGGGTTGACCAACGCTCCTGCCATTTTCCAGCACTTCATGAACGACATGTTCCGAGACATGTTGGATCGGTTCGTGGTTATCTACCTGAACAACATCCTAATTTACTCCCGGTCCAGGGAAAGCCACCTTTGACACGTCGGTCTGTTTCTGCAACGCTTGCGGGAGCAACAACTCAATGCGAAGCTGGAGAAATGCGTCTTCTTCCGGACTTCCATAGAATTCCTCGGGCATATCATCTCGCCCGAGGGCATAGCCATGGACCCATGCAAAGTAGATGCTTTGTGTAGCTGGGAAGCCCCTCGTCGGGTGAAGGATGTTCAGCGCCTGCTGGGCTTTGCCAACTACTACCGGACCTTCATCCCGGGCTTCGCCACACTGACAGCTCCACTTACCCAGCTCCTCAGGAAGAAGGTTGCGTTCCAGTGGGATCCCCCGCAGCAAGAAGCATTCACAGCCCTCAAGAAAGCCTTCATCACGGAACCTGTCCTGAGGGATCCCGACCCGCTCTGGCCTTTTGTGGTGGAAACGGATGCGTCCAATGTGGCTCTGGGAGCGGTGCTGCTACAGGCTCCGACGAATGGCGGCACACGTTTTCCCTGCGCTTACTACTCCCGGAAACTCAATCCTTCCGAGCGCAACTACACCATCTGGGAAAAAGAGTTGCTGGCTATCAAGGCTGCATTCGAGGCTTGGCGACACCATCTGGAGGGGGCCCGATATCAGGTGGAGGTCCGAACGGACCATCAGAATCTTGAGCACCTCACCACAGCTCGGAAGTTGAACCAGCGGCAGATCCGGTGGTCATTGTTTTTTGCCCGGTTCAACTTCCGCATGACCTACATTCCCAGCGGTCACAACTGGAGGGCGGATGCCCTGTCCCGCAAGCCAGAGTACCTGTGCGCCAAGGACCCCCTTCCTCCATGGACAGTGCTGCCGGCAGAAGCCTTGGCCGCAGCACGGGAACCAGTGGACTTGCGGGCCCAGGTGCGAGAGGCGCAGCGCCAGGACGCCTGGTCGCAGCAAAGGAGAGCGGAGGTGGGCCCCACATCTCCTTGGACCTTGGAGGAGGACTTACTCAAGTTTCGGGGGCGATTATATGTGCCCACAGGACCACTCCGAGCCCTCGTCATGACCCAGTGCCATGACAACCCTGCAGCAGGACATTTTGGGTTCTTCAAGACCCTCCGCCTGGTGACACGGACCTTTTGGTGGCCCCTGATGTACATGCCTATGTGACATCCTGCGTACCGTGCCGGCAAGCCAAGGCCTCCACGGGGGCCCCTCCCGGGCTCCTCCAGCCCTTGCCGACACCCGACAGACCCTGGGGGGCGATCTCCATGGACTTCCTGACGGACCTGCCGCCGTCCTCTGGGTTCACCACGGTGCTGGTGGTGGTGGACATGCTCACCAAGATGGCACACTTCATCCCATGCTGCGGACTGCCCACAGCCACAAAAACAGCCCGTCTCTTTCTGCAGCACATCTTCCGCCTCCATGGTCTACCGGACAGGGTGGTTTCGGACCGCGGAGTTCAGTTCACAGCTCGCTTCTGGAAGAGCCTGATGGCCGCGTTGGAGGTGCAGGTGTGTCTGTCATCATCGCACCATCCAGAGACCGACGGGGGTACAGAGAAGGTCATTGGTATACTGGAACAGTATCTCCGTTGCTTCATCAATCAGCAACAGGACAACTGGGCCGATTACCTGTCCCTGGCGGAGTTTGCTTTTAACAACTCTCAGCACACCTCTACTCAGATGACCCCGTTCTTTGCCAATGTGGGGTACCTCTGGCACCACCGGACTCTCCTGTTCCCGAAACGCAGACCTTCCTGACGGAATTGCATGCGGTTCAACAGTTGGTATGTCAGCAGCTGGATCGGGCAAAGGAGGACTACAAATGGTCCGCTGACCGCTCCCGACGGGCAATGCCCCCGCTGGCAGTTGGAGACCGGGTATGGCTCTCCACCAAACACTTCCCGTCTGACCGCCCGGTAAAGAAGTTGGACCACCGATTCATCGGCCCGTTCCCTGTCGAGGCAGTCATCAACCCGGTAGCCTACCGACTGACCCTGCCACGATCCATGCAGATCCACCCCGTCTTTCACCGGTCCCTTCTGGTTCCTGAGGCCACACCGAGTCCCCTTCGGTGCCCAACAGCACCCGTCACTGTCTCCGAGGACGGGTCGGAGGAATACGAAGTCCACAGCATACGAGACTCCCGCTGGCTGAAGGGTCATTTCCAATATTTGATCGTGTGGAAGGGATACGGGACTGATTTCTCCTGGGTAGATGCCTCCGACGTTCATGCCCCTGACCTGGTGCAAGCCTTCCATGAGCAGAACCCAGCCCGACCGCATCCTGATCGTCAGCCCCGGGGGAAGGGCCCTGCGGTGAGGGATAGTGTTGTGACCCAGGTTCCTGGACCCGGACTCCTGGACTCGGATGATTCAGAAAGTGAGGGAGAAGACCTGGCAAGCCCGATGTCGTGTCCCACTCCTCCGCTGACGGCCGGGTCAGGGAAATCCGAATCAGGCTTGCCTCTGCAGCTCTGCCCAAAGTCCTAGCAAAGTCTTCAGAGCAGGCAGGAGACCAGTAAGTGACTTCAGCAAGATAAGTTCGACTTTGCCTGACTCAGAGACTGCCAGAAAGCAGATCCTTTATATAGGCCATGGGGTGTGGCTCCATGACTCAGCACTCATTAAGGCCTGCCCCTCCCTTCCTTCTGTTGCCTCCGCCTATCCAATCTTCTGATGCGAGGGTCACTCCAATCAGCTGTTGGTAATAAACCCTCCTCAGGCTCACATGCTGTGGAGGAGGGGGAGGGGTCTAGCTGCTCCGTTTGCCTGGGCATGGAGTCAGGGCTGGGGCTGGGAGGTGCTCCTTCTTCTGCAGTTTGTCTGGGCATGGAGCCAGGACTGGGGCCGGGAGGCATACATTCCTCCGTGTTCGGGAGCAGATAAGAAGGCCCCGGCTGCTCTGAGGGCGGGCAAAACACAACACCCTGCTTCTCTTGAGCCCTCTCCCTCCCTGGCACCCACTCAAAGGGAGGAGGAAGGGCCGGCAAGGCCTGATTCTCTGGAGCCTTTTTCTGATTTGGAAACGCCCCAAGAACAGTTTTGGAGTGATGCAAGACTGCGCAGACGTGACCGGCGCGCGCAGCAGAAGCAGCGTTGGGATAAAGCCAAGTAATGATTGTCATGCAGTGACATCTGCAGAGACTATAAATAGGAGGCGGGACTTCCTGGTTTTTTTTCTTGGACAAAGCAATGAATTTGCGCGGGCAAACTATCAATGGAGGGAAGAATATATTCGTGAGTAATTCTGGCCTTATCTATAATTTCCTCGTTATCTCCAGAAACTTGGCAGGCCCGTGGGTAGACATGGCCAGGACATTTATCTATGTAAATAAATTAGAAAAGGAGGCCTCTGACTGACTCCTTGCTGGGAGTATTGGGGGGAGGGAAACAGAACACTCGACCTGGTTGGGGAATGCATCATTCCCTGGCTCCAACCTTGCCACGGAGCCATCGCATGCTTGCTGCCCACCTCGTGTGTAGTATTTCAAACACACAAAATCTCACAAAGCTGTATGTGGCATTTTGTGTGTGTGTGTGTGAGTCAGTTGTGTTGTGTTGTATTGTGGGTGTGTAAAGTGTGAAAGTTGGTTTTTGAGCTTTTTGTGGCTGTGTGAGGTTCCTGCTTGTTGCAGGGCCATTTTTTTCCCTACCAGGTTCTGTGGGTGTGGCTTGGTGGGATGGGGTCATGTGGCTGAGTGGGCATGGCTGTGAGTGATGTCAAGTTGGCCATGCCCACTCAGTCACAGGAAACGCCCTCTCCCAAGCCACGCCTACAGAACTGGTAGGGAAAATTTGTAGATTTCACCACTGGTATAGGGTTGTGCAAATGGCTGGCACAATGCAAGCACAGAGGTGTTGGCAGAGAGTACAGGTGGGGAAGAATTCCCCACTGACTTGCAACCTTCCCTGATGTCTTCTCCATTGACTTTCTGGGGAAGCCATTAAGGAAAGTTGCAGATGGTGTCTGTAGGATATTCTCAGTCATCCAGGTCACAGTTGTCCCAAGGGTGCTTTTTCAAGACGCAACTGGACTTTCTGGTTTTTCTTCGAAGACATTTTGCTAAAAGAACTAAAACACATCAAGGAAGCCCTTAGATTAGAATGTGTGGCTATCCCAGGTGGGCCTTCATCAAAAGACCCTATAGGAGCTCCTCTGTAACAGACAATGAACAATAAACAAAGCAATGTCATTCCATACATTGCAGGCATATCAGAAAAGCTCAGGAGGATCTTCAGCCAACACAACATACGTGCACACTTCAAACCCAAGAATAAACTAAGGCAGAAGCTTGTCCACCCCAAGGATAAAACACCCAGATACAAAATGAGCAATGTGGTATATATAGTACAATGCAGTGAGCCATGTGCAGATCTTTACATTGGGAAACAAGACAACCACTTCATAAACACATGGTACAACATAGGAGAACAAACCCATTAGGACTAGATTCAGCAGTCCATCTGCATTTTTTTTTAAAAAGCCACTCTTTTTTTTTTCATAAAAAAGTTTTATTTTTACAATCATGTCAAACAACTCATTCAATGTACAGTTATATACAATTAGCCGGGCTTGCCCAGTCACCACCCCCCTTTTTAACACTCTTCCCTCTTCTACCTTCTTTTACTTTCCAGACTTTCCTCTCCTTCTCTTATCTACATCCTCTCCTCCCTCCACCCTACACCTTCCTTCTCCCTCTTCTACCCCTCTTCCTTCCTCTTCTCCTCTTTCCTACCTCCTACTCTCTCTTTTGTCCCTCCCCACCGTTCTAAATTGGTAACTGGGCAGACCCGACCCTACATTAATTATATTTATACATCTTCAATAATCCCTGTACATTAACCATCACTCCATCTCTAGCCTCAACCCCCAATTCCCTCCCCTTACCCCCGACTTCCCAGAACAAAATGCAGGGTATCAAAACTAACAATTATAATCTAAAATAATTCCTAAATTATAATCTCTAGTCTCTCCACACTTAATCACACTCTCAATTCCCCTCTCCTTCAGAAATATATCTAATACAAGATATTTCCTAAATTTACTCATATGCTATTCGATATTTTTTTATCTGATACTTATTTTGAATATAATCAATCCACATTTTCCATTCTAAAATATATTTTTCTTGTGTATAGTCTTTCAAGTAAGCAGAGATTTTTGCCATTTCTGCCAGATTTGATACTTTAAGTGTCCATTCTTCAATTGTAGGCAATTCTTCTTTCTTCCAATATTGAGCAATCAAAAGTCTTGCGGCTGTTATTAAGTTCAAAATCAATTTAGTCTCTATAGCTGTACAATCCATAATTATTCCTAGTAAAAAGAACTGCGGGGTAAACTTAACCTTCTTTTTCAAAATATTCTGCATAATCCACCATACTTTAATCCAAAATGCTTTAACTTTTTTACAAGTCCACCATATATGGTAATAAGTGGCATCTTCACAATCGCATCTCCAACATTTAGCCTGTACATTAGGATACATACATGACAATTTTTTGGGGTCTAAATGCCATCTATAAAACATCTATTAATCCAATCAGTAATTAATGATAAGACAACTGCTTCATAATACAATTTAAGTTAGGCATTTTAAGACCCCCCCTTTCCCTTGTATCCTGCATTATTTTTAATTTTATTCTTGGTTTTTTGCCCATCCATACAAATTTATTAATCCCCTTTTGCCATTCCTGTAATTTAATATCATTCTTAAGCACCGGTATCATTTGAAACAAAAATAAAAACCTGGGCAAAACATTCATTTTTATAGCCGCTATTCTTCCCAGCAAAGATAGTTGTAACTTCTTCCAACTCTCCATTTCTTTCCATACCTTCTGCCACAATACCTCATAATTATTTTTGTATAATTTAACATTTGAAGCTGTAATATATATTCCTAAATATTTAACCTTTTTAACAATTTCAAAACCTGTAGTTCTTTCTAACTCTTCTTTTTGTTGTATATTCATATTTTTAGTTATCATCTTTGTCTTTTGCTGATTCACCTTAAATCCAGATACTTTGCCATACTGACCAATTATATCTTTTAAACCAGTAGCTGAGTATATTGGTTGAGATACAGTAACAACCAAGTCATCTGCAAAAGCTCTTAATCTGTAATCTTGATGTTTAACTCTAATTCCCTTTATTCGATCCGATCGAATAAAAAAAGCCACTCTTTTGAAGACTGCAAAGTCCACATTTTGAACAGAGAGGAAAAAGGGGTCAAAAAGGCCATTATGTCAAAATTGAACAGCCCTCTCTCATCATCTATCCCACAGTCCTTTCAACAGTTCCAAGAAGGCTCCACACCCATTTGCTCCATTCAGGTGATCCTGATGACGCAGATAAACCTCCAGGCCTTAACTACTCTCTGAATAAAAGAATGCAAATGACCAGCTGTCTGCAAGGAATAAAAATCCTTCCATTCAGATTAACAGATTAACAGAGTTGGAAAGGATTTTGTAGGTCTTCTAGTCCAACCTCAAGCTCAAGCAGGAGATACTACACCATTTCTGACAAATGACAGACCAGTCTCTTCTTTTTTTTTTTATTAAAAAAGTTTTACAAAATTTTTCCCCATACATCCCTTCCCTCCCACCCTGGCCCCTTTCCCTCCCCCTTCCCTCCTTCCCCCACTCCCTCCCCCCCCCCAGACTTCCCAGAGCAAATACAGGGTATAATGTCAACAATCACAAACTAAAATACACTAATCATCCAAAAGCTCCCACCCCTCTCTGAACCCTTAACTCCCCTTTTCCATAAAAACGAAGAAAAGATTATAGCAATACAATTTGCAGTCTTTCCATTCATAAACTATTTAACTTTTTAGTCTTTCAGTTCAATTTTTAAATATCAGTCTATCTTCTCTATTTCTGTAAATATCTTACATAAGCCACCCTTCAAATACGATATTTCCACATTGCCATCTAAGTTCATAAATTTTACTGTCCATTCTTCAACAATAAGCAGTATACAAGGAACTTGTGAATATACAGTAACAAAAAACCTTGGTTCACAGCTAAACTTAAGCAGCTATGACATTCCAAAGAGGAAGCCTACAGAAAAGGTGATAAAATGCTGTACAATCAGGCCAGAAATGCACTAACAAGGGAGATCAGAGCAGCAAAAAGAAGCTACTCTGAAAAGCTAAAGAATCAGTTTTCAGCAAATGAACCAGCAAACGTGGAAAACTCTTAAAAATATCACCGGCTATGGCAAGCCTCCTTCCCAGGCTGAAGGTAATCAACAACTGGCAGATGACCTGAATGAGTTTTACTGCAGGTTTGAAAGGAAACTACAGCCACCTATCTCCACAACACCCATCTCAGACACACCAACAACAGCCAAGCCTCCTACAACTGACCCCATTTCATTGGGTTCACAATCCCTAGTGATCACAGAAAAAGAAGTGCAGGACCTATTTCACAGACAAAAGCCAGGAAAAGCTCCAGGCCCAGACAAGATAACTCCTTCTTGCTTAAAAGTCTGTGCTGACCAATTGGCCCCCATCTTCACCCATATTTTCAATAAATCATTAGAGATGTGCTATGTTCCTTCTTGCTTCAAACGCTCTACCATCATCCCAGTGCCGAAGAAGCCCACCATCAAGGAACTGAATGACTAGACCAGTTGCTTTAACATCTGTAGTCATGAAAACCTTTGAAAGGCTAGTGCTTTCCTACTTGAAAACCATCACGGATCCGCTGTTAGACCCCTTGCAATTTGCATACCGAGCAAATAGATCAACAGATGATGCTGTTAATATGGCTCTGCACTACATCCTACAACATCTTGAGTCTCCAAAGACCTATGCAAGAATCTTTTTTGTAGACTTTAGTTCAGCATTCAATACCATCATTCCAAACATTCTTTTTTTTTTAATTGAAAAAGTTTTAACAAACAAAAACATTTCCCCCCCCCTTTCCCCCCTCCAAAACCCCTTCCCTCCTTAACTCCCCCGGCTTCCCGGTCAATCCTGAGTATTGTTATACATAAACCAAACATAGAGTAAAATTTTCCCTTCTAATCCAATTAACCTCATCCAAATCTTTTCATTTCCTAACCCCCCATTATATAAAATAATACATCCTAATTATTCAAAGGCAATCTGATATCTCTTAATATGATATCTATTTTGTAAATAATCAATCCATTTTTTCCATTCAGTTAAATATCTTTCCTGCATATTGTTTTTCAGAAAGGCTGAGATTTTAGCCATCTCAGCCAAGTTAGTAACTTTCAATATCCATTCTTCTATTGTAGGTAACTCTTTTTCCTTCCAATATTGTCCAATCAACAGCCTTGCTGCTGTTATTAAGTTCAAAATCAATTTAATCTCAGTCAGTGTACAATCCGTTATAATTCCCAAAAGGAAAAATTGCGGCAGGAACTTTATCTTCTTCTTCAGGACATTTTGAATAATCCACCATATTCTTATCCAAAAGGCCTTGATTTTCTTACAAGTCCACCAAATATGATAATATGTAGTGCCATCACAGTCACATCTCCAATATTTCGCTTGGATATCAGGATACATACATGATAATTTTTTGGGATCTAAGTGCCATCTATAAAACATCTTATAAAAATTTTCCCTTAAATTCTGTGCTTGTGTAAACTTAACATTTCTAACCCAGATTTTCTCCCATGTTTCCAACATTATTGGTTCCTGAATATTCTGTGCCCATTTTATCATACAATCCTTTACCAAATCCTTTTCCGAATCTATTTCAAGCAACACATTGTACAATCTCTTTATATGCTCCTGGGTCTGATTTCTAATTTGCTTTATTAAATTTTCCTTCCTTTGCATTATACCAATTTTTTGATCTTCTTTCCACCTAGCACTTAGTTGCCCATATTGAAACCAAGTATAATTCCTCCCTTCTTCATTTAATACCTGTAATGATTTTAATTGCAAGCTACCTCCTTCAGCATACAAAAGTTCTTTATAAGTAATCATTTCCTGTTTCTGTTCTATATTTATATTCTCTATTGCATGTCTGGAGCTCACCCATATAGGAATCTTATAGTCTAGTTTATAGGAATATTTTTTCCAGACCCGCAAAAGAGCACTTCTCAACACATGACTCTTAAAAGCCCTATCCACTTTTTTTTCATAAAATAAATACGCATGCCATCCATATAATAAGTCATAACCTTCTATATTCAAAATTCTTTCCTCCGTTAAATTAAACCAATCACTTATTCCTGAAAGGGCTACTGCTTCATAATATAGTTTAAATTAGGCATTTTTAGGCCTCCTCTTTCCCATGAATCCTGAATTATTTTCATTTTAACCCTCGCCTTTTTACCTTGCCATATAAATTTATTAATCCCAATCTGCCATTCCTCCAAATTTTTATCTTTCTTGATTATTGGTATCATCTGGAACAGAAACAGAAATCTAGGTAACACATTCATTTTGATAACCGCTATTCTCCCCAATAACGATAGCTGCAGTTTTTTCCAAGCATTCATGTCTTTCTGAACTTTTTGCCATAACAACTCATAATTATTCTTATACAGTTTCCTGTTCGATGAGCTAATATAAACCCCTAATTACCACCTCAAATCCTGTTATTTCCTCTAATTTTTGTTTCTGTTGTTTAGACATATTTTTGATTATCACTTTTGTTTTATTCTGATTTAAGTCCCGATACCTTTCCGTATTTATCAATTGTTTCCAACAAAGATATACTTGAATTTATAGGATTTGTTAAAGTAACCACTGTCGTCTGCAAAAGCTCTAACTTTATACTCATATTGTCTAATTTTAATTCCCTCTATCTTCTTTAACTCTCGTATTTTATCCAATAATGGTTCCAGAGTTAAAACAAACAATAGTGGTGATAAAGGACATCCCTGTCTCGTTCCTTTTGCAATCTTAATAACCTCTGTCAAACTACCATTTATTATAATCTGAGCTGTTTGCTCTCTATAAATTGCTTTAATTATTCTAACAAATCAATCCCCAAATTGCATTTTCTCTATTAATTTAAATAAAAAATCCCAATGCAATCGATCAAAGGCCTTCTCCGCATCCAAAAAAATAAGTGCTGCTGAAGTGTTCCAAATATTCCAATATATTAATAATCTGTCTAGCATTATTCCTCATCTGCCTCCCTTTTATAAAACCAGATTGATCAGTATGAATTCTTTGTTGTAAAACTAACATTAATCTATTCGCTATTATTTTAACAAAAATCTTATAATCATTATTTAGAAGTGAGATCGGCCTATAATTCCCGGGTTTAGAGCAATCTTGCTCTTCTTTTGGTATCAGTGAAATAAAAGATGTTTCCACGATGGGGGTATTCCCGCTCCTAATTGTATCTGATTAAATAATTCTTTAAGTGGGCCTAATATTTCATCCTGTAATTTTTTATAATAACTTGCTGTAAGTCCATCTGTACCGGGGGGTTTTCCCCATTTTTAATTGTTTAATTGCCTCCACTATTTCTCCAGTAGCTATTGGCCGATTCAACTCCTCCCTTTGTTCTAATGTTAGAATATTAACCTTATAATCTTTCAAATAATCATAAATGTCCCTATTCAGTATTTTATCTTTCGCATATAAAGTAGTGTAAAATTCTGAGAAGGCCTTTTTAATTTTATCCTGTTGATATATCTCTTTACCTTTATATTCTATTTTTTCTATGACACGTGCTTTCTGTTTTTTCCTTAAGTTATATGCCAGCCACCTCCCAGGTTTATTTGCATTACAAAAGGTATTATGTTTAGCATATTGTATATTCGTTGCCACCTGGTCTGCCATTAACATAGTAAATTGACTCTGTAATATCCTTATAGCCTCTTTAAGTTTGTGGTCTTGTGGGTTTTGAATTAATAATTGTTGTTTCTTTTGAATTTCTTCTCCCAAATACCTACGCTGCCTTTGTTTATTATTCCTCTGCCTATTATCCAGATATATCAATATACCTCTAATAAAAGCCTTACTCGCCTCCCACACAGTTCCTATCGGTGTCCCCTTATGCATATTAAAATCAAAAAATTCCTTCATCTGTTTCTTACATTGATTTACATTATCCTCATATCTAAACAAATTTTCATTTAGCCTCCATGTTCTACCACCTTTTTTCCCTTGTAATAATTCCATCCATACTGGGCTATGGTCAGTTAAACACCTCGGAAATATCTTCATTTTCTTCACCCTAGAAAGCAAGTCATTAGAAATTAAGATAAAGTCAATACATGAAAAAAATGTAAAATCTCTCTCATCTGGATTCCGTAACCTCCATATGTCTCTAAAGTCAAAGTCTTCCATCATTTCAAAGAAGGATTTTGGTAATTTTGCATGTATAGGTATCTTCTTAGAAGAGGTTCTCTTATCATTTCTTGTATCAATTACTCCATTCCAGTCTCCTAATAAAATAAACGAACTGTAATCCCAGAGGATCAACCTCTCGTGTAACATTTTATAAAACTTTTCTTGTTGCTGGTTAGGTGAATAAATACCTATCAGCAAAGTCTTTTTTGCATCTATCACCAGTTCAATAGCAATAAATCTTCCTTGAATATCTGCCTCAGTTAACTTAGCTGGTATATCCTTCCTGATATATACAATGATTCCATTTTGCTTCTTATCCAAAGCTGATGCAACAAAATGTTTACCTAATTTTGAGTTTATTAAGTATTTTTGGTCTGATAATTTGATATGTGTCTCTTGCAGGCAAATCACATTATTTTTAAATTGTTTCAAGTAATGGAATATTTTCATTCTTTTCTGAGCTGAATTCAAACCATTAACATTCCATGACAAAATTCTATTTGCCATTACTGGCCTCCTGAAGCTTTGAAGCAGACAACAGAAGATCCTCCTCTGGTATCTTCTGTCTAGCGCCTCCCACAGCTTCCATTCTGGGATCCTGACTTTTACTTTGAAGCTGTTGCTCTTCTTTACGCTTAAGAGCTCCTCTTGTCACCCTTTGCTCTTGTGGCTCCTCTGATGCTGGCAGAGATAAAGCCTCTTGGGTCACCACGCCTTCTTGGATCTCTTGAAGTTTTTCTATCACTTCTATTTCAACTTTCAAGACTGTAGAAAGAAAATCCTTTGCCTTTAAGACAGTGTCAATTCTATATCTCCTTCCTTGATAAAATACTGTCAAACCAACTGGCACCTCCTATCTAAATTGAATCTGGTGTTTTTTAAGTTCTTGTGTAAAAAAACAAATTCCTTCCTATCTCTTAACATCTTGGAAGGAATCTCTTTCAGGACCTTCAGCTCCTGTTCTCCAATTTTCAAAGTTGTCTGATATGCAGCTTGCAAAATCTGATTTCTCATAGTTCTTTTCACAAAATAAACCACAATGTCCCGAGGAAGCTTTCTCTGTCTTGCGATCCAAGAATTAACTCTATATATTTTATCAGTTTGATAAGCTACCTCTTGGGGTTCCGCTTCAATAAATTCAGCCAATGCTTCTGATATGATTTTTCTTAGGTCCTCTCCTCTTTGTTCCTGCAGGCCACGGATTCTAAGAGCTCCTTCCATAAGTTTGTACTGCAATATCACAACCTGATCTTTATTTTCATCCACTTTTGTCTGAACATCTTGCATTTTATCTTCTAAGTGCTTATTTAACTGAGAGATCTGTTGCATCTCTTCTTCCAATCCCTCAACTTTTTTAGATAAACCTTGAAAAGCCAGCATAATATCTTCTCTTATTTTGTCATTATTCTCCTTCATCTGTTCCCTTATTTCTGCTTTAAATTTTTCCATCATTTCCTTTTGCCATTCTTCAGAAAGTTTTAATTGTTCTTTAAGTATATCCTCAAGATTTGCTTCAGATCCCCTTCTTCCAGAGGGCTTTAAAGGTTTAGCCGTCATTCTATCTTCAAAAGAATCAAGAATTTAAACTTAAAAACTTTCTCTTACTCCTTTCAGTATAGGAGAGCTCCATTTATAATCCACAAATAGCGCTACTTTGTTGTACTAAAGAATTCACTTTCGCTTTCAGACGCCATTTTAAAAGTCAATTAAGCAGAGACAAAGAAAAGTTTCAAATTTCAAAAGGGGAAGTCAGGATACTTGTGTGCTGTTTCTACTTCAAAGATCGAACGCTTGTGAAATCCCCCGTCTGCTTAGAAAATCAATCCATTTGACAAGTCCTTTTGAGCAGAAGTGACTCCTACTCCCTTTTCCTGAAAAAACAGGAGCGCGTTTGAAGCCGGAGTCCAGAAAAATTAGCTCTTAAGAGCAAACCCCCTGAAGAGATCTATCACTCCCCCGCAGCTCTGCACACCCCCTTTTGACCAAGGGGTATGCTAAGGTCAGTGAACAGTGATTTATACTGTTTCACTGACTTTTAAGATCTTCTAACGCGGAGCGCCCTGTTAGAGCACCCAGCAGGAGCGGTGACGTCACTGGAAGCCCAGACATTCTTCAAACTAAGCTAAACCAGCTACAGGTACTGGAACAGACTTGTAAGTGGATCACAAGCTTCCTAACAAACAGGAAGCAGCAGGTGAAGCTAAGCAAGATCACATCAAATACCTGTACAATTAGCACAGGGGCCCCCCAAGGCTGTGTGCTCTCCCCACTTCTCTTCTCTCTGTATACCAATGACTGCATCTCCAATGATCCATCTGTTAAGCTACTGAAGTTCGCAGATGACACAACAGTGATTGGTCTCATTCGAGACAATGACGAATCCGCATATAGACGAGAGGTCGAACGACTAGCCTTGTGGTGCAACCAAAACAATCTGGAACTGAATACACTGAAAACTGTGTAGCTCAGGCTGTAAGAAGCCTGTTATTAGAACACAGCAGCCTGCAATTACTGCAAGCCCGGCCCGAGGTTGACTCAGCCTTCCATCCTTTGTAAGGTAGGTAAAATGAGGACCCAGATTGTTGGGGGGGCAATAAGTTGACTTTGTAAAAATATACAAATAGAATGAGACTATTGCCTTATACACTGTAAACCGCCCTGAGTCTTCGGAGAAGGGCGGGATATAAATGTAAATAAATAAAAAAAAAAACCCGTAGAAATGGTGGTAGACTTTAGGAGAAACCCTTCCATACTTCCACCTCTCACAATACTAGACAACACAGTATCAACAGTAGAAACCTTTAAATTTCTAAGTTCTATCATATCACAAGATCTAAAATGGACAGCTAACATCAAAAACATCATCAAAAAAGGACAACAAAGACTGTTCTTTCTGTGCCAACTCAGTAAGCTCAAACTGCCCAAGGAGCTGCTGATTCAGTTCTACAGAGGAATTATTGAGTCTGTCATTTGCATCTCTATAACTGCCTGGTTCGGTTCTGCAACCCAACAACAAAGACACAGACTTCAGAGGATAATAATAATAATAATAATAATAATAATAATAATAATAATAATAATAATAATAATAATAATAATAATAATAATAATAATAATAATAATAATAAATTTTTAATTTGTATACCGCCCTTCTCCCGAAGGACTCAGGGCGGTGAACAGGCAGATAAAATACAGACATACACAATAGTTAAAACAACCCTTAAAAAACTGATTTAAATTTGCCCAAAAATTAAAATAATATACACCCCCATAAAATTACAAAAATTTAAAAACCCATCAAATTCAATTAAAATTAAAGGTAAAAATCAAGCTAGTCCAGCCATACGAAATAAATAGGTTTTAAGTTCGCGGCGAAAGGTCCTAAGGTCAGGTAGTTGTCGAAGCCCGAGGGGAAGTTCGTTCCACAGGGTCGGAGCCCCCACAGAGAAGGCCCTCCCCCTGGGGGCCGCCAGTCGACACTGTTTGGCTGACGGCACCCTGAGGAGTCCCTCTCTGTGGGAACGCACCGGACGATGGGAGATAGAGGCCGGCAGTAGACGGTCCCGTAAATAGCCCGGTCCTGAGCCATGGAGCGCTTTAAAGGTGGTAACCAATACCTTGAAGCACACCCGGAAAACAACAGGTAGCCAGTGCAGTCTGCGCAGGATAGGTGTTACGTGGGAGCTCCGAACCGCTCCCTCAATAACCCGCGCAGCCGCGTTCTGGACTAGCTGAAGTCTCTGGGTGCTCTTCAAGGGGAGCCCCATGTAGAGAGCATTGCAATAGTCCAGGCGAGAGGTAACGAGAGCATGAGTGACTGTGCATAAGGCATCCCGGTCCAGGAAGGGACGCATCTGGCGGATCAGGCGAACCTGATAGAAAGCTCTCCTGGAGACGGTCGCCAAATGATCTTCAAAGGACAACCGATCATCCAGGAGCACGCCCAAGTTGCGTACCTTCTCCATCGGGGCCAATGACTCACCCCCGATAGACAGCCGCATCTGCAGCTGACTGTACCGAGGTGCCGGCATCCACAGCCACTCCGTCTTGGAGGGATTAAGTTTGAGCCTGTTCCTCCCCATCCAGACCCGTACGGCTTCCACACACCGGGACAGCACTTCGACAGCTTCACTGGGGTGGCCTGGGGTGGAAAAGTACAGCTGAGTGTCATCAGCGTACAGTTGGTATCTCACCCCGAAGCCACTGATGATCTCACCCAGCGGCTTCATATAGATGTTGAACAGGAGGGGTGAGAGAATCGACCCCTGCGGCACCCCACACATGAGGCACCTTGGAGTCGATCTCTGCCCCCCTGTCAACACCGTCTGCGATCGGTCAGAGAGGTAGGAGGAGAACCACCGATAAACGGTGCCTCCCACTCCCAACCCCTCCAACCGGCGCAGCAGGACACCATGGTCGATGGTATCAAAAGCCGCTGAGAGGTCTAATAGGACCAGGGCAGAGGAGTAACCCTTATCCCTGGCCTTCCAGAGATCATCCACCAGTGTGACCAAAGCTGTCTCCGTACTGTATCTGGGCTGGAAGCCGGACTGGAATGGGTCTAGATAGACAGCTTCATCCAGGTACTGGGGTAGCTGACATACCACCGCACTCTCTACAACCTTCGCCGTGAAGCGAAGATTGGAGACTGGCTGGTAATTCCCTAAAACATCTGGGTCCAGGGAAGGTTTCTTGAGGAGGGGTCTCACCACTGCCTCTTTTAAGGCGGCGGGAAAGACCCCCTCCCGCAAAGAAGCATTTGTAATCCCCTGGAGCCAGCCTCGTGTCACCTCCTGAGTAGCCAGTACTAACCAGGAGGGGCACGGATCCAGTAAACATGTGGTGGCATTCAGCCTACCCAGCAACCTGTCCATGTCCTCGGGAGTCACAGGATCAAAATCATCCCAAACCACCTCAACAAGAAGGATCTCGGAACCCTCGCCTGGATCTACCCAATTTTGATCCAATCCATCCCGAAGCTGAACAATTTTATCGTATAGATAACCGTTAAACTCCTCGGCACGCCCTTGTAGGGGGTCCTCCCGCCCCTCCTGTTGAAGGAGAGAGCGGGTCACCCGAAACGGGGGCTGGGCGGTTATCTGCCGACGCAATGAGGGAGGAAACGTAGGAACGTTTCGCTTCCCTCAGTGTCACTAGGTAGGTCCTGCTGTAGGACCTAACTAGTGTCCGGTCAGCCTCAGAACGGCTGGATCTCCAGACACTCTCTAGGCGTCTTCTCTGGCGTTTCATCTCCCTCAGCTCCTTGGAGAACCAAGGAGCTGGTTGAGACCGACGCCGGGTCAGAGGCCACAAAGGCACGACACGGTCCAAAGCCCCAGCCGCGGCCTGTTCCCAGGCCGCAACTAGTTCTTCAGTCGTGTCGTGGGCCAGGTGCTCGGGAAACGGCCCAAGCTCCGTCAGGAACCTCTCCGGGTCCATCAGGCGCCTGGGACGAAACCAGCGCATTGGTTCCGTCTCCCTGCGGTGGTGGGTAGCAGTCAGAAAGTCTAGATGAAGGAGAAAATGATCTGACCATGACAAAGGTTCGACAACTAAATCATTTAAAACCAGATCATTCAACCACTGGCCAGAGATAAAAATCAAGTCTAGGGTGCCTCCCCCGACGTGGGTAGGGCCGTCAATTAATTGAATCAGGTCCATGGCCGTCATGGAAGCCATGAACTCCTGAACCGCCGAGGATGCCACGCCGGCTGATGGCAAATTGAAATCCCCCATGACCAACAGTCTAGGGGTTTCAATTGCCAACCCGGCCAGCAACTCCAACAGCTCGGGCAGGGCTGTTGTCACGCAGCAAGGAGCCAGGTACGTGATCAGCAAGCCCACCTGAATCCTACGACCCCACTTCATGTAGAGGGATTCACACCCAGCTATCTAAGGCACAGTGGTTTCCCTCGGTTCAAGACTCTCCTTAATAATAATCACCACCCCTACCCTGGGCCCTCGGCTGATGGAATGCTCGGAAACCTGGCGGGCACATCTCCACTAGGGGAATCCCCCTTCGGTGCCCAACCAGGTCTCCGTAATGCCCATAACATCCGCGGTCCCTTCCTGAATAAGATCTGAGATCAGGGGGGTTTTATTAACCGCGGACCTGGCATTACATAACATCAGCCGAAGGCCCAAGTCCCAAGTACTCTGGCCACTCGGGTCACGGGAAAATCCTGGGGGGCCGGAGCACGCAATCGCTCGTAAACAGCAAGAGCAAACCCCCGAAACCTGATGTGGCCCCCTCCTTCCGTCATATCTGCCTCTCCCACTTACCATATTAATGGCTCGACCCTGACAAACTGGAACGACACCCACCCCCACTACCTTCGGACCTGTTGAATTAACGCCGCGAACACACACTGGACTTGGCTCCCTCCCCGACGGGTTCCCCCCCCCGCCCATCCCCCCTGACACAAACCCGTCAATTCCCACCCTCCCCTTAAAATTCCCATTAAAACTCCCCTTAAAAAATCGGTTAAAACAACTAGTTAAAAATCCCCTAAGCCTCTTAGTTTTGGCATGCCACCTCTCGGGGTTCCAAAACCCGTCCTCAAGGTGGGCCCTCGATAATGTAGAAGGCCAAACCTGCGAGAGAGGGGAATCTCGCAGGGCAAGAAGGTCAGCCGCTAAAAATGTCCGCATGATAGAAACCCGGTTAGCGGCCCCATCCTGGCCGGTCAAGATGTCACCACCGGCTCTCCGGCTGAGAACAGTCAATAAAGTCAGTCTTAGGCGGTAGATGTTCCAAAACCGCCTAAATCAATTACTACACCAGCATCTCCTGGACAATCCGGGGTAGTCCAGGGTGATCTACAAAAGGGAGCAGGAACAGGGGAAAGAAGAAAGTCCTCCAGTGTCGTGGGCTCCATGGGCTTCGCCTAAGCTCTACGTGGGACGACAATTAGAACTGCAGAAAAAATAATTGCTACCAACCTGCCTTCCATTGAGGACCTGTATACTGCATGAATCAAGAAGAGGGCCGTGAAAATATTTACAGATCCCTCACATCCAGGACATAAACTGTTTCAACTCCTACCCTCAAAACGACGCTATAGAGCACTGCACACCAGAACAACTAGACACAAGAACAGTTTTTTCCCGAAGGCCATCACTCTGCTAAACAAATAATTCCCTCAACATTGTCAAACTATTTACTAAATCTGCACTACTATTAATCTTCTCATCGTTCCCATCACCAATCTCTTTCCACTTATGACTGTATGACTGTAACTTTGTTGCCGGCAATCCTTATGATTTATATTGATATATTGTTGTGTCTCGCCTGCTCCCCCTGCCGCAGCCGGGCCCCTCTTATCTCCTGCCAGATGCTGATAGTGCTGAAGAATGTCCTGGCATGCTTCCAGCCCCCAGCCCTGGCACCATGCCCAGACAGGCCGAACAAACAAACCTCCCTCCGATAGCATGTGCACCTGAAGCCAGCCACGAGCTGAGTTTACCAGCAGCTGAAGACGAAACGATGCAATGGATAGACCCACGCTTCCGGAGAATGGAGAGGCGACGTCACCAAAAAGAAGGGAGGGGCAGGCCTGGATAAGTGCTGAGTCATGGAGCCACACCCCATGGCCTATATAAGGGATCTGCTTTCTGGCATTCTCTGAGTCAGGCAAAGTCTAACTTGGATTGCTGAAGTCACTTCCTGGTCTCCTGCCTGCCGTGAGAACTCTGATAGGACTTTGGCAGAGCTGCAGAGGCACGCTTGATACGGACTTCCCCGACCTGGCCATCAGCAGAGGAGCGGGACACGACATATATTGACCATCAATTGTGTTGTAAATGTTGTACCTTGATGAACGTATCTTTTCTTTTATGTACACTGAGAGCATATGCACCAAGACAAATTCCTTGTTTGTCCAATCACACTTGGCCAATAAAAATTCTATTCTATTCTATTCTATTCTATTACAACTTCCGATATTACACCATCAAGAGTTATTCTTCAGTATACCTTGTAATCCATGCTTGCTTTCTAAAATGTATTTGGCGATCAAAAATCAATTAGGAAATATACCTTATAGTCCATATTTGTATGTACATCAAATAAACATCATCCTTTTAATTTATTTAAAGCTAACATTTAACTCCAGTTCATTCCCATATTCCCAACATTGTATTCTAAACATTTTCTAAACAATCTCGACATATATAATTCCAACATTTAAGTTAATAAGCATTTTCTAAATCCTTAACCAGTTACTTTTCTTAACAATAAAATTCCAGTTATATCTCTCACTCTTAATTAATCAAATAATATTACTAAAATTACATCTCCAACTTATATCCAAAATAAATCAATTATTAACAAAACCGTATATAAACAAATAACATCATTACAATCACATCTCCAACCTTTAAATTATTATTTTAACTTTCTTCTTTTATTGTATTAAAAAAAAAATCCTTCCCCATAAACAGAAACACCCTTTAATTTAGAAGCTACACAAATCTCTCCTTGTTCTTTTAATTCCCCTGTTTTCTCCAATATTTCTCCTCCCCTCCCCTTATCTTGTATTTGTATTACATCCTTATCCCATTTTTTTGCCATCTCAACACCAATCAACTTAGCTTCTAACAACAAAGGATTTCCAGCCTTTAATACATTAATATAAAAATCTCTTGCTTTAAGAAGTGTACTAAGACAATACTTTCTTCCTTTATAATTCACTGTTAAACCAGCTGGAACATCCCATCTAAACTGTATCTGATATTTCTTAAGTTCATCCACTAAAAAGGTAAATTCTTTTCTCTTTCTTAACATTTTAGGAGGAATTTCCTTCATCATTATTATATCTTGTCCTAGTATTTGAAATTTATTTTTATAAAATGCTTGTTAGATTCCATAACTAATCTTCTTAGTTGTAAAATAAATCACCACATCTCTTGGTAGTTGCCTCTCTCTAGCCAACCAGGAGTTAACATGATAATTTTTTTCAATATTAACTTCAAAATATTCTGGATTCTCTCCAGTTATCTGTGCAAAAGCCTGTGTAAAAATCTTTTTTAAATTCTCCTGCTTACATTCCTTCAATACTTTCACCTTTACAGCATACTCCATTAACCTATATTGTAATATAACCCTTTCTTCATCTGCCCTATCCACCTTAACCTGTATTCCCTCTATTTTGTTTTCTAAATTCAAATTAACTTGATTCATTTGAACCTCCTCTATTTTCCTTTCCCAATCCAAATTAGCTTGATTAAGTTCTTCCATTCTTTCATTCATCTGAATAGTATAACCTGCTAAGAGTTTAAATGCATCCATTACACTTTCCAAATCCTTATTCCAAATTTTCAACATATCTTTAAAATCCATATTTCTTTTTCCATTTCATTAAATTTTTGATCTATTACAGAAATTTGAACCTCCAAAAGTTCCTTTAAGAAAGCCTTTAAATATTCCTTAAGATCTTCTTTTACCTTCTGTATTTGAACTAAAGAAATTTCACAGCCCTTGATAACATTTGGCTTTGTTTGCTTAAAAGCCATTTCCTGTTAAACTATAATATGCCAAATGGCAAAGAGAAATTAAAAAAAATAGAAAAAATCAATAAATCTTCTCCTCTTGAACACTATAATAAAAAATCAGTTCTTGTTCATTCCATTTACTTAATCTCTTCTTATATACTTTGTGTAGCTTCAACACCAACTAGTTTAACAAATACTTCCTTAACTTTCGCTTTCAAAGAAGAAAGCACCATTTCCTTTCTTCGTCTCTGATCTTTCCAACAAAGTATCCTCTGATTAGGGAGTTAGAATTTCCTTACAAATAACTGCCAGCACTCCTGCTTTTGTTCTATCTGCGTTAAAAATCCATTCACACGATTTTAAAGTTTCAGTTCCGTATAAATCCAGCAGCGCAGAGACACTGAGAGCGATAACAGCTTTAACGAGCTGTTAACTTTCACTTTCAAGCCCTGTTACAGTGAAAAGGCCATCTTTATTCTTCTTACATTGATTCTGAAGGAAACTTTGTAGAAACAAAATTACAATTTGATACTTGCAGTTACAGTTACCAGAACTCCTGTTTTCGCTCCGACTGCATTGAAATCATCTTGAAACAAGTATTAAGCACAGAGGTGGATGCAGCGTCTTGTTCTGCTTAAGCACAAGTGCTTCGGGTCCGAGTTTGTCAAGCATTCTGGGGAGCTGTCACCTTTCAAGCCCCAGGCTTTATTCCTGGGGTTCTAAGGGAGCTCTACCCACGCCTGGCTGCTCTCCTTCCCCTCTTCTCCCGAGGGGAAGGAATTCAAACCGTCGGACAGCTGATTTACGCTGTCCAAACGGTTCTAAACGCGATCCCGAAGCAGACGATCCATGGGACCGTCTTCAACGCAGCAGAGCCAACCGGAAGTCTCGACAGTCCAGTCTCTTCTTGAAAGCTTCCAGTGATGAAGCTCCCACAACTTCTGAAGGCAAGCTGTTCTATTGGTTAATTGTTCTCATTCCCCACTCAAAGCTGGAGAAGCTTCTTGGATGAGAAATGAAACGTCTTCAAAGAAAAACCAGAAAGTTCATTGCCTCTTGAAAAAGCACCTTTGTTGCACATGGTGGTTACGTAATAGCGAGGACTTTGGCAACCAGTTGGAAGTGTGAACTAGTTGCCAAGATTTTAAATTTACAGATTTTTAAATTCACAGGGGTTTAAATTTGGTTTTAAGATTTATATTTATATTTTTAATATTCGGCATTAGAATAAGTTTTTTAATAGTTATTTTAATTGTATATAAATGTTTTATGTGCCTGTGAACCGCCCTGAGTCCTTCGGGAGATAGGGCGGTATACAAATTTGAATAAATAAAAAAATAAAAAAATAAATAAAGTGTCCAGATTGTGGGGTGCTGGGATGGCTGGAACTTCAATGACTAGTTGTAACTAATTGTAACCAAACCTTGTAACTTTGAACTATTGCTGAACAAATTGTAGATGAGGACTACCTGTAATAAAATGTCATGCATAATTTATTCATTTTTGAAATTCTATACCCAATACCTAGTTGATCCTAATTTTTAATTTTTAAAGGTTTGTTATACTAAAAAAAATAACATCCAGGTTCGGGTGCATAGTGAAGTTTATGATCCAGAGACCAGGGTACACCACACAACGAATGTCTTCCATTTCACATTTATGATAGAGAAGGAAATACCAGATGTTGTTCCCAAGACATATGGTGGTAAGTAATGCTTTCAATATCTCACTGTCTGTGTGAATAAAAAAATAATTTATAATTTATAATGAATGAATTTAAAAGTAATGACCTTTAGAAATATGAGCCTGCTTGTTTTTTCCCCCCTCATAGCTTCATTTATCTGGTGCTATAGCATACTAATCTATGCTATCAGTTTTCAGATTACTTTCAGTATTTTATCTGTCATGTCCTTTATTAGTATTGATCTTCAGTTTCTCCAATTTGTATTATACAAATTATTTTAAATTAAAGAACTAATTAAGCATTCTTGTGATGATAAACATAGGAACACTTGTTTTATCTATCTGGAAAGAGCAGGCTTAAAAATTTAAGACAATTAATATTTAAAGAAAATTGTGAAAAATATAAAAAGCCCTGAGCATCCAACTGATTGTAATCTTAGGAAACTTGATATTTGTGCTTTTCTTTCAGAATCTATGTTGTATTTGGATGGAAAAAGGCACTTTGATTCAGTTATGAAAGAAAACACAACATAGGATCAGCACGGAATTATAGCTTTTGATGGCCTTGGAAAGTTCAAACATAGTAGTTATCAAAAAGAACAGAAAAGTATTTTTACTCCAAAAACAGTACAGAAATATTATAAAGGTTTTATATTTCTATCCAAGTATATTTGTTGCTATTTATACAAAAATTTTAATGTTCTCATTGCATATATTCTTCATATGTTTAAGCATGAAAAAAATATAGAATATCTTGCTGAGGTCCAATTATGATTGGGATGGGCAAAATATTGTGTAAATAAATCAGTAGCAAAAGGAAAAAAGTTACCTTTGAGTAGGAAGTATGGAAAATAGTATAGAATAATGCTCCTGAATATCTTTCATACTTTTAAAAACTTGTGCATTATTTAAAGTCATGCAACCTATAGTGGGAACACTATATTGGGCCAATTAAGACATTTTCCCCCTTTCCCTTTGGATCGGGGTGAAATGCTCCTAGTTTGGACTGGATCACTTGATCCGGTAGCGATGGTGGCTGGTGGTTCAGAGAACCAGTAGCAAAAATCTCTGGCCTCTCCCCCTGCCCCTGCTGAGCCGTGCCATCATCAGGTTTTTTTTTTACTTTTAAAAGCATTTTTTCTTCAGCCAAAAAAATGCCTTTAAAAGTAAAAAAAAGCCTTTGATGATCCCGCGGCTCAGCTGGGATCATCAGAACCCTTTAAACTCTTTTTTTTAACAACCTCTTAGGCCAAAGAGGTTGTAAAAAAAAAAGGTTTTAAAAGGCTCCTCTGGTGATCCCAGCTGAGTTGCCTGATCACCAGAACCTTTAAAAAACATGTTTTCTACAAGCTCTTCAGCCGAAGAGGTTGTTAAAACAATCCTTTTAAGGGGTTCTGGGCTACAATCAGGCAACTTCAGCTGGGATCGTCAGAGGAGCCTTTTAAAATCTTTTTTTCCTCTGGCGATCCCAGATGAGTTTCCTGATCATCACAGCTTTTAAAATCATTTTTTAACAACCTCTTACAACAGCCCCCACCCATGCCCACCCAATTGCCCCATCCTCACTTACTTAATTGCTGCTTATTTGCTTTGCTTCGGCTGCTGCAATCAGTTGCATCAGCTAGCAACTGAATCTGCCTGCCTGCAATCCATCTCCTCGGTGAGCAACTCAATCTACTTGCCTCCAATTAGGTAAGTAAACTATTAAAAAATAGTTAATTATGTTTTTTTTAAGGAGTTGGGGTTTTTTAGATAGCAATTTAAAGTTCAGGTAGTTTTAAATTTAGCTGCTTTTATCTAAAACAGGTCTCCAACCTTAGTAACTTTAAGGCTTGTGGACTTCAACTCCCAGAGTTCCTCAGCCAGCTTTCCTGGCTGAGGAACTCTGGGAGTTGAAGTCCTAAACCTGAAAGTTACTAAGGTTGGAGACCCTTGATCTAAAAAATATAAATAAAATAAAATAATAAAATAAAATATTTGTGCAGTTTTCTGAGATTTGGTCTGTTTCTGTAGTATTTCACTATAACTATACAAACACACAAAATCTCACAAAGCTGTATGTGGTATTGTGTGTGTGTGTGTGTGTGTATGTGTGTGTGAGTGAGTCAGTTGTGTTGTGTTGTGTGTGTGTAAAGTGTAAAAGTTGGTTTTTGAGCTTTTTGTGGCTGTGTGAGGTTCCTGCTTGTTGCAGGGGCCATTTTGGGTGAAGTGCAGCTGCTTTTACATTGTGTGTGAGTCAGTTGTGTTGTGTTGTGTGTGTGTAAAGTTTGAAAGTTGGTTTTTGGTACCTCTTATTGTTTTGTATACTTTGTTTATTATTTTTATTATTTATTGTTTTTGGCTACATCCACCCAATCATCTGACCACCAAGTCACACTCACCAATTAAGCCACGCCCAGAGAACCAGTAGGGAAAATTTTTAGATTTCACCCCTGCTTTGGATCCATAAAGAATCTCATTGTGCTGATTGGTAGTTGTTTTTTAAGTTTTTTAAAATTACCAGTTTCCCCAAAAATAAGACACACACCCCGAAAATAAGCCCTAGTTTAATAGGGACTATTAAGCCCTATTCCAAAAATAAGCCCTAGTTAAGACGCCAACCACTCTGTCCCACTATCTGCTTGCTCCCGGTCACAATGGGGCAGGAGGGCACATAGCACCACCACACTGTGAGGTGAGGCGAGGCAGGTGACGGGGGGAATTGCGATACTCACTCAGAACTCGTGTACCTCAAGGCCCCCACAGCCAGGCCTCTGCAACCTCTTCCTGCCCATTGAATGACCTGGCTGCCTGCCTGCCTCTTCTTTTTCACTTCCTTCCTGAGCTGGATGCACGGGTGTCAAACTCGATTTCATTGTGGGCTGCATCAAGGTTGTGTTTGACCTTGGGTGGGTGTGGGGTCATGGCCAGGGTGTGTGTGGCCAGGGTGAGCATGGCTAGCTTGGTTTTACTTATGTCAAGGGCACCTGTGGTGGCCAAGCTCTAAGGCAGGGTGTTGAGGGTAATCTGGGTTGACAACGAAAATTGTGGACTGTTGAGCAGAGTACCCTAAGCATGAAAATGACTGAGACTGGTTGTATACAATAACAGTCACTTGCAGACAAATTGGGGTTTGATATTCCTTTACTTTTAGGGAAAAGGCAAAGTCATAGTCCAAAAACAATCCATATAAAGTCAGTCTGTCAGGGATGTTACAAAGTCTTCTTACCGATGTAGACTTGTACAACAAATAAGGTCTTTTTCAGTTTGGCAAAACGCAGTTCAATTCACAACAGTCAGTATCTTGAGGAATCAGTAACTAGCCATGATCAAGCAATAATCATAAAGCTCAAATATACAGTTGCAGCATGTCATCAGGTTACAATGTTGTAGCGTCCCTGTAGATTCCCCACAAGCCATAATTTAGTAGTCCTTTTATACATTGGCTACAGAGCTCAACCAATCAGGATGCTTGCATGATGCAGCACAGCCTTAAAGCAATATCATGCCTTTTTACAAATATACATAGTTAGTTTATATATTGCCTGACCAACTAGTTAGGCAAATAACAATTTCCTGACATATTCCCCTTTGGACAGGTCAATGTATAATGGCTTACAATCTCAGCCCATAACTCTCACAACATGTTTTATATCTGATCGCACCTGCGGTTTTGTAAAATTATCGGCGATATTATTTTCTGACATACAATACTCCAGTTGTATCATATTATTTTGTATACATTGCCTTACATTTAGGTATCTAATGTCGGTATATTTAGATCTCGTTTTAACAGCTAAAGTAGTAGCCATTTTAATAGCTGTTTGATTATCTTCAAAAACAACAATTGTATTATGTACACTCAAACCTATATCTAACATCAATTGTCTATAGTAAATTAATTCTGTGCACAATAAAGACAAACAGGAAAATTCAGCCTCCATTGTCGACAAACTTATGTGCTGTTGCCTGATAGACTTCTACCCAATTAATGTATTTCCTAACATTATTGCGATACCTGATGTAGATTTTCTCGTAGCTAAATCAGTAGCAAAACTAGCATCAGCATATGCAGTCAGTATAAGATCACAGCTAGGTTCTAGATATAATGAATAATGCATTATTAGCTTCAAATATCAGTATCCGTTTTGCAGCTTGCCAATGCCTCTCAGTTGGTTCTGCATTATATCTAGCTAATTGGTTAACACAATAGGAAATATCAGGTCTAGACCAATTACTAATGTAAGATAAGCTACCTATCAAGGATTGATAAATCTCCCTGCTGAATACAGGACTTTGTATATTACCGTGTTTAAAATCCTGACTCATAGGTGTTTTTGCTGGTTTACACAGTTCCATATTGTAACGTTTCAGTAATTGGCTAATTTTATTAGATTGGGACAGTTTGTATCCTCTAGTTGTTTTCTCAATATCGAGACCTAAATAGTGTTTAATATTGCCAAGATTTCGTATTTTGAATATCTTTTGCAACATAGCAATAAGTTCTCTTGCTTCCTTTTCAGTTTTAGTTATAATGGCAATATTGTCTGTAAACAAGAGTAAAAATGAAACCAAACCATCTTTCTCTCGTTTAAAGAGACATTTGTCTGTTATACTTGCTTTAAAACCTATGGCATTTAATTCCTTCACTATACATTTATTCCATTCAAACCCTGATTGCTTTAAATCATAAAGACTCTTTTTTAATTTCCAGCAATCAGTTCGCCCATCTGTTCTAATATCTAATGGTTTTTTCATATAGATATCATGATGCAATGGTGCATGTAAATATGCTGTCTCAATATCTATATGAGTGATCTGATATTCATTTTTCACTGCCCACACAACATTGCTCTCAATGTGGTTGCTCTCAAACTGGGAGCAAAAACCTCATCATAATCTTTACCAGACTGAGCAAAGCCCTGAGCAATTAATCGTGCTTTATGGGTTACAATTCCATCAGCACCGGTCTTTAACTTATAAATCCATCTACAACCAATTAACCGTTCTCTTGGTGGTAACTTAACAGTTTCATACACACCTAACTCTGTTAATGAATTCAGTTCTTTATCCATAGCTTCTTTCCAAGCTAACTGGTCTTTTTCAGGATACATTCTAATATCATCATAGTTAGAAGGTTCTATGTTTATTTGATAAACAACATTCGCTTGATACCTATCGGGTGGACGCCTTACCCTTGTAGATCTTTTAGGTAATACAGGATTCATAACTGGTCTTTCATCTAATTCCTCCCCTAAACTTTCTTTTTCTTTTATAATAGATTCTGCTTCATCTATTTCTTCTTCAGGGGTATTATTGAATATTTGATCATCAATAATAAAATTATCCTCCTTTCTGTAATTAGCTTGCTCAAGCTTATCCCTACCTTCATGCTCCAGGAATTTGCACTAACACTACGATAAATACTAGTGGTACCTGGGGCCCAAAATCTAAATGACCTGTGATTAGATTCATACCCAAGAATGATGAATTCACTACATTGTTTAACACATGGTTAGCACACATTATGGCTTCACCCCAAAGTGATTCTGGTAGACTAGAATCTGCTAACATAGATCTAGCCATGGCTTGCAGTGTTTGACCTCTGCGTTCTACATAAGTGTTATGTTGTGGTCTATAAGGGGCAGAACGTTTATGTTCAATACCTGCCTCCAGGTATTAACATTTTCTCTAATCTAAGATTAGTAAACTCAGTACCATTGTCTGTTACTAAGCAAACTACTTATTATCATAAACTGAGTTAGCATTAGCCACTACAGCTGGATTATCCTTCAGTATGAATAAATCCTTTTCTAATTTTGTGGTAACACATCTATCTTCCTTTTCTATTAGGCATTTATCTCCCCTAAAGGTTATTACAAATCCAGCTTGTGCTAAGGCTTTAACAGATAATAGGTTGTATTTTAGTTTCGGTATACTGCTCATTGGCAACTGCTCAACAGTCCACGACCTTGGTTGTGAACCCAGATTACCGTTAACATTCCCCAGACCCTCCCTCCCTCTCATTAGATCCATCCTTCCTTCCTTCCTTCCTTCCTTCCTCTTCGTTTACCACTTCCCTTTCCTCCCTTACTCACTTCCCATCTTTCTTTCTTTCTTTTTCTTTTTTTGGTCTTTCCTCTTTCCTTTTCTCATTTTCTGTTCCTTCTTGGATGCTTAAATGCAGAAGGGGAAACATTTCTCCTTTTGTTTTGTTTTGCTAGTTTTCTGCCAGTGAAACCGGAGCTTAGGGAGGCTGCGCTCAGGCCCCCTGAGCCCTGTTTTTGGCTGTGATGGCCTCCTGCAGTACTGTTTTGCTGTCAAGAGGCCCTAGTGTGGCCAGATCTAAGCACCCCATGGGCCGGATTCGGCTCATGTGCCTTGAGTGTGACACCCCTGTTATGGAGGATGGTGGGAGAAGCTCGGTCCCTTTATTCTGCTGTTTCAAAGCCAGGGGAAAGTGACCACTGTTGTGCATTAGCCATGTCTGCTGCTGGAGGGGCTTTCTTGTCCCCACTGCCCTGCCCTACCCTGCAGGTCACCTGTCTGGCAGCAGCTCCTGCCTCCTCCTCCACCTGCTGCTTTGGTCCTGTGGTACTACCTCACGCTGCCTGGTCCCTGTTTTCCATTTCAATGGCAGCAGATCTGGACACCTGCAGCTCTAGAGGCCATCAGTTCTGCCACCGCATTTCAGTATCAATGCCAGCCTTGCCCTCCAGCAGGCCTGGGCAGCTGCTGAAGAGAGACGGGCCAGTTTTACTGCCTGGAGCCCTTGGGAGGTTGCCTTGCCCCTTGCTTTCCAGCCCGCTCTCCTCAGGGCAGGCTGTCTGTGTGCCCCACTCTGTGCTCACACCAGAAGCAGGATTGAAACTTTGGCTTCTCTCCAGAAGGGTGAAGCGACCTGGCAAGCAGAAGGGTATGACTTTTCACCTGGCTCTTTGTGCCTTTCTGTTTTTGTTTTTTTTCCTGGACAGACCTTTTCTCACACCCTGGCCGCTTTGTCTTTCATTTTGTCTTTTTCACACAGCAGGCAGTGAGCCTGGGACAAATCAGAAACTGAAATTAGTGCTGTTTTCATAACAATAAGCTATGACTAATTCCTGCTGTCACAGGAATATTTTTGGATTAATAAATGTCTCATGAATCTTGTTCAGACTGAGAGAATATCATGACCTTTTATATACATCATAGTAATGTTGTAGTTTATAAGGAAATATGGACTCTGAATTTTTAAATCTGAGTTATTGATACTTCCCAGGCTCTTAAATAATCTTTTTATAAAGTTTACCTACATTGAGTAAAATGTCTACTTAATAAAACTTTAAGCAGTTATTTGAATTGCAATTATTTAAACAGGATTAAATAGGGGCACTTATTTCAGCTTTTCACCTGAACAATATTGGCAACAGGCTTGAGTGCTACTTTGCTCTAAGACCACAGCAAGCATCACTGAATTTTCAGTAGTTAGGGATATGCAGGTATTTATTTTAAACATTTTGTTTCTATTTTGCCTGTACAAATAGCCCTCTATGTTCGCAATTTCTATTTTCTTCTACTTCAGGATACTCCTCCTGTCATTAATAGAATGCTTAGTATGAATAAACTGCTAAATCCAAGTGAGACAATGTTTGTTAATTAGTGTATCTTATGACATGACTGTAATATCTTTTGTCTGAATCAAGTATACTGATCAATATATGCCATAACCTCAGGTTTAGTACAATGCTGTATCTTTGTCATGAGTTGAATTTTGTTCAAAGATGGTGCCAATAAAGGCTGCCTCGGTGAAATGCTCTCTAATGGTTTCTTTATTTCTAATTATTCTCTGTGACTCACTATGGATTTCCTACTCACGAGACCACCTGCTAAAAATTAAGCAACATTTCTTTAAGGAGCAACTTTCTGTGATCTCACCACCCCCCCGCCTTTACAAATGCGGAGGACATTCTAACACAGAAAGAGGCAATTTCCCCGGAGCCATGGATTACCAAAAAAACCAAACGGCGGAAGCGACGAAGGATTGGTAAAGGGGGGGGGGGTTTCTAATCAATCTAAGAAATAAGAGAAATAAAACTCCTCTTCCTTCAATTTTCCTAAACAATGTATGTTCACTTGCTAATAAGATGGATGAAATACTCCTCTTAAACAGATACAATTCTGATTTTCACAATTCAGCAGTCCTATGCTTCTCTGAAACCTGGTTAAATGAATCAATTGAAGATAGCAGCCTGCATATCCCAGAGTTTCAGATTGAACGATCAGACAGAATTACCGAAACATCTGGTAAAAAGAAGGGAGGAGGCTTATGCTTATATATCAACAACAGTTGGTGCCGGGATTTAACTAGAATATACAATTTCTGTGACGAAAGCCTAGAGACATTAATTATCAACTGCAAACCATACTATTCGCCTCATGAATTTTCCTCATTTCTTCTAATTGCTGTTTATGTTCCTCCACAAGCCTGTGTAAACAAGGCATTACAAACTCTAGCTGACCAAATCATGGAGGCTGAAGCCAAATACCCAGATTCACTGGCCATTATTTTGGGAGATCTAAACAAGGCAAACTTAAGGAAAGAGCTACCAAAATTCTTTCAGCATGTCAATTGTCCCACTAGAGGCAAGAATACTTTAGACCATTGCTACACAACACTAAAAGATGCTTAGCGGTCTTTACCACGGGCAGCTATAGGACACTCTGATCACTGCATGATTCACTTTGTACCTGCTTACAGGCAAAGACTTAAAACCACAAAACCAACAATTAAATCAATGAAGACCTGGACTGAGGAGGCAAAATTAAAGCTACAGGCCTGTTTGACCGCACTGATTGGAATATTTTTTAAAGATACCTCTGCAAACCTGGATGAACTCACAGATATTGTAACATCATATGTCAGCATCTGTGAAGACCTATGTGTACCGACAAGGAACTTGCGAATATACAGTAACAACAAACCTTGGTTCACAGCTAAACTTAAGCAGCTACGTCGTTCCAAAGAGGAAGCCTACAGAAAAGGTGATAAAATGCTGTACAATTAGGCCAGAAATGTAGTAACGAGAGATCAGAGCAGCAAAAAGAAGCTACTCTGAAAAGCTAAAGAATCAGTTCTCAACAAATGAACCAGCAAACAAGTGGAAAACTCTTAAAAATATCACCGGCTATGGCAAACCTCCTTCCCAGGCTGAAGGATGACCTGGCAGATGACCTGAATGAGTTTTACTGCAGGTTTGAAAGGAAACTACAGCCACCTATCTCCACAACACCCATCTCAGACACACTAACAACAGCCAAGCCTCCTACATCTGACACATCCCATTGGGTTCACAACCCTTAGTGATCACAGAAAAGGAAGTGCAGGACCTATTTCACAGACAAAAGCCAGGAAAAGCTCCAGGACCAGACAAGATAACTCCTTCTTGCTTAAAAGTCTGTGCTGACCAATTGGCCCCCATCGTCACCCGTATCTTCAATAAATCACTAGAGATGTGCTATGTTCCTTCTTGCTTCAAACACTCTACCATCATCCCAGTGCCAAAGAAGCCCACAATCAAGGAACTGAATTACTATAGACCAGTTGCTTTAGCATCTGTAGTCATGAAAACCTTTGAAAGGCTAGTGCTGTCCCACTTGAAAACCATCACGGATCCGCTGTTAGACCCCTTGCAATTTGCATACCGAGCAAATAGATCAACAGATGATGCTGTTAATATGGCTCTGCACTACATCCTACAACATCTTGAATCTCCAAAGACCTATGCAAGGGTCCTCTTTGTAGACTTTAGTTCAGCATTCAATACCATCATTCCATACACTCTTCTAACTAAGCTAAACCAGCTATAGGTTACCTGAACAGACTTGTAAGTGGATCACAAGCTTCCTAACAAACAGGAAGCAGCAGGTGAAGCTAAGCAGGGTCACATCAGATACCTGTACAATTAGCACAGGGGCCTCCCAAGGCTGTGTGCTCTCCCCATTTCTCTTCTCTCTGTATACCAATGACTGCATCTCCAACGATCCATCTGTTAAATTACTGAAGTTCGCAGATGACACAACAGTGATCGGTCTTATTCGAGACAATGATGAATCTGCATACAGACAGGAGGTTGAATGACTAGTCTTATGGTGCGACCAAAACAATCTGGAACTGAACACACTCAAAACCGTAGAAATGGTGGTAGACTTTAGGAGAAACCCTTCCATACTTCCACCTCTCAAAATACTAGACAACACAGTATCAGCAGTAGAAAACTTCAAATTTCTAGGTTCTATCATATCGCAAGATCTAAAATGGACAACTAACATCAAAAACATCATCAAAAAAGGACAACAAAGAATGTTCTTTCTGCGCCAACTCAGAAAGCTCAAACTGCCCAAGGAGCTGCTGATGCAGTTCTACAGAGGAATTATTGAGTCTGTCATTTGCACCTCTATAACTGTCTGGTTTGGTTTTGCAACCCAACAAGAAAGACACAGACTTCAGAGGATAATTAGAACTGCAGAAAAAACAATGGCTACCAACCTGCCTTCCATTGAGGACCTGTATACTGCACGAATCAAGAAGAGGGCCGTGAAAATATTTACAGATCCCTCACATCCTGGACATAAACTGTTTCAACTCCTACCCTCAAAACGACGCTATAGAGCACTGCACACCAGAACAACTAGACACAAGAACAGTTTTTTTCCTAACGCCATCACTCTGCTAAACAAATAATTCCCTCAACACTGTCAAACTATTTACTAAATCTGCACTATTAATCTTCTCATTGCTCCCATCACCCATCTCCTTCCACTTATGACTGTATGACTGTAACTTTGTTGCTGGTAATCCTTATGGTTTATATTGATATTGATTGTTTCCTGATTGCTTATTTGTATCCTATGATTATCACTAAGTGTTGTATCATTAAGTGTAAATTTGTACCCTATGACCATCATTAACCATTGTAAGTGTTGTACCTTGATGAAGGTATCTTTTCTTTTATGTACACTGAGAACATATGCACCAAGACAAATTCCTTGTGTGTCCAATCACACTTGGCCAATAAATTCTATTCTATTCTATTCTATTCTATTCTATTCTATTCTATTCTATTCTATTCTATTCTATTCTATTCTATTCTATTCTATTCTATTCATGCAGAATACAATGTTCCATTTCTTGACTATATGAGATAATAATAATGATGAAAACGATAATAATAAAAATAAAAAATAGATCAATGGCAGACTGAAAATTATCTGTTACGAAAAGATCCAAGATGTTAGCTTTGATATTTAAAAATTTAGATAGCTAGGAATTAATATAATTTAGAAACCCTATTCTGTCTATTTTTTATTTTGGATTTTAAGGTCATGAAAAATGCTTTTTGATTGCACAATCAAAATAAAATAAAATTGGCCACAACTATGGAAATTTTCAAGTGTCAATTCTTTTCTAAAAACCACTGTACAGATTTTGGTAAGCATGTGGCATGTCAATTATAACGATCCACTATATGGGATCCACTATGTTATTCTCCAAAAACTCTGCAAAACTATTTAGTTGGGGTAGCTTTTTAGAAGTGAAAGTGTCACAGACAGAACTGATCATAAGTAAAAGAACAACAATCCTACTGCAGACAGTTACATCTATGTAATTTATGTGGTGGTTTATTACTCACAGGAAATAACTGCTCCTTCAGGTTCTCTAATATACTTGGTTTCCTTAGAAGTATTTCTTTGCAATATGCAATAATCTGATATGATTTTTGCTTTTATTATAAGTTTTTTCATCAGGACTTTCTAATTAAAGCTTGCTTTCAGAAACCATGGTTGGGAAAATAAAACTGATCTTGCACATTGGAACACTGCTATTGAATATTCTGTCTCTTCATAATCTATATATATAAAAGCGAAATACAACTCACGCATCATCACAAAATCTCCAGAACCGTAAAGCCTACAAACTTGAAATTTGCCACGTATGTTCCTCTTGGCTGCTAGGTGCTCACTAAGAAAGGATTTTTCAAAATGACCATCAAAGCATTAGTATTTCCTATATTATGATTGCCACCACACTCTGATGCTAAGGTGTTCTACTCCCCCTCCCCACCTGAAAAGTAATCTGTTCCAAATGCAAAACACAAGCAGAGGAGAGGAGTTTCAGTTTCAGTTTTACTTTCACAGCAGCAAGCAGGGGGTAGGATAGGGGAGGCTTCTATGGGTCAAGGCTGAGGGAGAGAAGGGGATAGGATAGGAGAGGTCTCTGGGTGGCAAGGCTGAGGGAGAAAAGGGGATAGGATAGGGGAGGCTTCTGTGGGGCAAGCCTGAGGCAGAGACGGGGATAGGATAGGAGATGTTTCTGTGGGGCAAGCCTGAGGGAGAGAAGGGAAGAGGAGAGGCCGATCATAACTACTCAATAATTTTCAAGCTGTGTTGATTTATTAAGTCTGATCACATAGTTTCGTAGCTGAGCACGGGTATTCAGCTAGTCTCTCTCTATATAAAAGCCAAATACCACCCACTCATCATGAAATCTCCAGAACTGTAAAGCCTACAAACTTGAAATTTGGCACGTATGTTCCTCTTGGCTTCTAGGTGCCTGCTAAGGAAGAATTTTTCAAATGACCATTAGATCATTAGCATTTCATATATAGTATTATATTCACATGCTCTGATGCTAAGGAGTTAGATGTTCTACTCCCCCTCCCCACCTGAAAAGAACTCTGTTCCAACTGCCAGTTGCCTTATATTAACCCTTCCCCACCTGAAAAGAACTCTGTTCCAACTGCCAGTTGCCTCACATTCTGTTATCTCAGTTCAAACTGACACACATTCCATTCCTTCACTCAGAAGTGGTCTGGGACTCCTTACAGTACTAAACATAACTACCTCACCAAAATGTCTATGCCTTCCACCTATAGAACTGCTTCTGAATTCAAGGTGGTGGGAGAGATATTCCCTTATGAGTTTCAATCACTGACCACCACTGAGCCAACGGATTGTGAACCGAATTTCTCCTGCATAGTGTCCCAGCCCCAAATCACTTCTTACACTGACCACCTCAGTTCAGACGAATCTGTTCCTTCTACTGTAACACCATTTAAAGGGAAAAAGGGGGAAAAACGCAGGAAAGGATTTACAGATGTGATTAGGAAAACAAAAGTAAGGGAAGCTGCAAAAATGTATCATCAAAATCATCCCAAAGTCAATAGAGAGGCTGTAAAAAAGTGTGCATCTAATAATTCCTATGTTAATCAGGCAGTTACAGCTAAATACAATACAATTACAAATACAAATACAATGAAAAGGTATTACAAAACAGATCAATGCCTTGGACTAATAAGTATTTATCTGGTTTTAAATATGAAACTCCATTATTACTCCAGGGAAAAGGTTGTTGATCTTGGACCATGATTACCCTGTGCCTGGTGCCGTGCCCTGAAGTGATGAGACTCCTGGGATGTGCTGCAGTGGCGGTAAAGTCCAGCTGACTCCCCTTGTGTCCTACACAGCCACCAGCATGCAATGGCATAGCACTTTCTTTCTGCTGCCTGGAAGTACAACTAATAGTGAAACTTATTGTTTGGAATATTTAATTTAGCCATTGCATTCTCTAAACCAGCAGTCACCAACCAGTGGTCCGCAGACCACTGGTGGTCCACAAGAAAATTTTGGTGGTCCGTGGAGAAATCTTCATATTTTTGCTGGTGCACCCTGTTGGGGACCAATGGGCCAGTCCTGTGAGTGTGACTACTACAGCTCTGGAATATGGGACTAGACATGGCAGGGCTGGAAATGTGCAACTTTGCAGGTGGTGCAATACGCAAAAGGAGCACAGCGCTCTCTGTCCGGAATGAAGTAATGGTGCTGTTGCCATGGCAGGGGAGGGGCGGTGCAAGCGGGCCGAAGCAGCGATTGCGATGTCTGAAAGCTTGCACTTGTGCAGCATCAGCATTCCGCCTCGGTATATATACGCCAGCCGCTGGTGCAAAGCAGCCTTCGTGTCAGCTTGCCTCAGATTAATGTTTAAGAAAATAAAGACCCAACTCCATCATTTTGAAGAGATTGGTAATTTTTACTAAACAAGTCAGATTGCAAACAAAGCTAAACCAGAACTGAAAGTATACTAAAAACACAGACGTCATATCCTCTCCTGAACCCTCCTCCCATTAGAGTTCAAACAGTCATAATCCAATGTCGTCTTCCTCCTTGGCCACATGTAGTTTCACTTCCGATATTCTCCCTCTGTAAATCTTCTGGATGGAATGTGAAGCAGGCAATTCCCGTTACATTCACGCGCCAAATCAGTTCAAACGTCTGTTTGAAAGACTATCTACTCCTACACCTACAATGTCAGCCGAACGCTGACAACAGTACAAACCTCCCCCCTCCTCCATAAATCATGTAAGACATTCAGTAAGAAGAAAACCTTTAACGAAGTAATAAAACAGTAAAACAGTCTAGCAGGAGAAATACACTTAAATAAAGCAGAGGCTGACATTCGCCCCTCCTTTGAAAAAGAACGTTAGTCCTGGAAAAGAAAAGAGAAATGTTAGGGTTTATCAGGATATTTGTCATAAAATTGTGCTAACTTTTTGGGGGCACAAACATCTTCTTTGTTAACCCATTCTGCTTGTGATAGAGGAAAGTGTTTCCAAGCTACCAAATATTGGATTTCATGTCTATATTTTCTAGAGTCTAGGATTTCCTTAACTTCAAAATGTTCTTTCCCTTCTATGAGGATTGGTACAGGGGGCTCAGTAGGATTAGCCCTAAGGGGTTAGAAGCTAACGTGGAAAACTGGGTGAATTCTTCTCAAAGATTTTGGCAGTTCTAGTTGGACAGTCACTAGATTAATGATTTTCACAATGGGGAATGGTCCCACATATTTCGGACCAAGTTTTTTCAATTTCTTTGTAGTTTGCAAATATTTAGTGGACAAGAAAACTTTATCTCCTACTTGAAACTTTTTCTCAGGAGCTCTCTTTTTATCTGCTTGTTTCTTGTGTGTGCGATGTGCATCTTCTATTGGTTTACGTGTACTTTTCCATGTACTTTGCAATTGCTCTATCCATTCAGCCAGTAATGGAATCGATGGTTTTTGTTCAGGGAATTCAGGAATGGGGACAAATTCTTGACCTGAAGCCATTTTGAACGGGGTGAACCCAGTGCTGCTATGAACAGAATTATTGTAGGCTACTTTTGCAAAAGGTAGTAGGTCCGCCCAATTATCTTGTTGATAATTAATGTAACATCATAGATATTGTTCCAGTACCAAGTTCGAGCGTTCACAACCCCCATTAGTTTGAGGATGGTGGGAAGAGCTTAATCCTTGGGCGGAGCCTATCAGCTGCAAAAACTCTTTCCAAAATTGAGAAGTGAATTGCACCCCCCAGTCTGAGATTACCCATTCCGGAACTCCATGGAATCTGTAGGTGTGTTTCACAAACAGCTTTGCCAAAGTTTTTAAAGAAGGTATTTTGGATGAAGTGCACTTGTTTGGAGAACAGGTCCGTAACTACCCAGATCATTGTATTGCCTCCAATTTCGGGTAACTCCACTATGAAATCCATGGATATTTCTTTCCATGGGGCTTCTGGCCGGGCTACTGTTTGAAGCAAACCAGGGGGCTTCCTGGTGGTCTTTTAGCTGCTGCACAAACAGGGCAACTCGCTATATAAGATTCAATGTAGTTTTTAAGCCCTGGCCACCAAAATTGTCTTTTCAGGAGGTGTAAGATTTTCACGAACCCAAAATGTCCAGCCATTTTAGCATCATGGCAGCGTAGAAGTATGACCCCCCTCAGGGACGTGCAACTTTGTCCCTACCCAAGCCAGTCCATTGCGAAGAGTACACTCGTGCGAATCGGCTAAGTACCAGTGGTTGTTCTGTTTCCCTCCCCCCAATACTCCCAGCAAAGAGTCAGTCAGAGGCCTTCCTTTCTCCTTTTATTTACATAGATATATGTCCTGGCCACGTCTACCCACGGGCCTGCCAAGTTTCTGGAGATAACGAGGAAATTATAGATAAGGCCAGAATTACTCACGAATATATTCTTCCCTCCATTGATACAGTTTGCCCGCGCAAATTCATTGCTTTGTCCAAGACAAAAAACCAGGAAGTCCCGCCTCCTATTTATAGTCTCTGCAGATGTCACTGCATGACAATTATGACTTGGCTTTATCCCAACGCTGCTTCTGCTGCGCGTGCCGTTCACGCCTGCGCAGTCTTGCATCACTCCAAAACTGTTCTTGGGGCATTGCCAAATCAGAAGAAGGCTCCAGGGAATCAGGTCTTGCCGGCCCCTCCTCCTCCCTTTGAGTGGGTGCCAGGGAGGGAAAGGGCTCAAGAGAAGCAGGGCTTGCCAGGTCTTCTCCCTCACTTTCTGAATCATCTGAGTCCAGGAGTCCGGGTCCAGGAACCTGGGTCACAACACTATCCCTCACCGCAGGGCCCTTCCCCCGGGGCTGACGATCAGGATGCGGTCGGGCTGGGTTCTGCTCATGGAAGGCTTGCACCAGGTCAGGGGCATGAACGTCGGAGGCATCTATCCAGGAGAAATCAGTCCCGTATCCCTTCCACGCGATCAAATATTGGAAACGACCCTTCAGCCAGTGGGAGTCTCGTACGCTGTGGACTTCGTATATCTCCGACCCGTCCTCGGAGACAGTGACGGGTGCTGTTGGGCACTTAAGGGGACTCGGTGTGGCCTCAGGAACCAGAAGGGACCGGTGAAAGATGGGGTGGATCCGCATGGATCGTGGCAGGGTCAGTCGGTAGGCTACCGGGTTGATGACTGCCTCGACAGGGAACAGGCCGATGAATCGGTAGTCCAACTTCTTTACCGGGCGGTCGGACGGGAGGTGTTTGGTGGAGAGCCACACCCGGTCTCCAACTGCCAGTGGGGGTGTTGCCCATCGGGAACGGTCGGCGGATCGTTTGTAGTCCTCCTTTGCCCGATCCAGCTGCTGACGTACCAACTGTTGGACCGCATGCAATTCCGTCAGGAAGGTCTGCCTTTCGGGAACAGGAGAATCCGGTGGTGCCAGAGGGAAGAGCCGCGGATGGTACCCCACATTGGCAAAGAACGGGGTCATCTGAGTAGAGGTGTGCTGAGAGTTGTTAAAAACAAACTCCGCCAGGGACAGGTAATCGGCCCAGTTGTCCTGTTGCTGATTGATGAAGCAACGGAGATACTGTTCCAGGATACCGATGACCTTCTCTGTACCCCCGTCGGTCTCCGGATGGTGCGATGATGACAGACACACCTGCAACTCCAACGCGGCCATCAGGCTCTTCCAGAAGCGAGCTGTGAACTGAACTCCGCGGTCCGAAACCACTCTGTCCGGTAGACCATGGAGGCAGAAGATGTGCTGCAGAAAGAGACGGGCCGTTTTTACGGCTGTGGGCAGTCCGCGGCATGGGATGAAGTGTGCCATCTTGGTGAGCATGTCCACCACCACCAGCACCGTGGTGAACCCAGAGGACGGCGGCAGGTCTGTCAGGAAGTCCATGGAGATCGCCCCCCAGGGTCTGTCGGGTGTCGGCAAGGGCTGGAGGAGCCTGGGAGGGGCCCCCGTGGTGGCCTTGGCTTGCCGGCACGGTATGCAGGATGTCACGTAGGCATGTACATCATGCCGCACTCGGGGCCACCAAAAGGTCCGTGTCACCAGGCGGAGGGTCTTGAAGAACCCAAAATGTCCTGCTGCAGGGTTGTCGTGGCACTGGGTCATGACGAGGGCTCGGAGTGGTCCTGTGGGCATATATAATCGCCCCCGAAACTTGAGTAAGTCCTCCTCCAAGGTCCAAGGAGACGTGGGGCCCACCTCTGCTCTCCTTTGCTGCGACCAGGTGTCCTGGCGCTGCGCCTCTCACACCTGGGCCCGCAAGTCCACTGGTTCCCGTGCTGCGGCCAAGGCTTCTGCCAGCAGCACTGTCCGTGGAGGAAGGTGGTCTTTGGCACAGAGGTACTCTGGTTTGCGGGACAGGGCATCCGCCCTCCGGTTGTGTCCGCTGGGAATGTAGGTCACGCGGAAGTTGAACCGGGCAAAAAACAACGACCACTGGATCTGCCGCTGGTTCAACTTTCGAGCTATGGTGAGGTGCTCGAGATTCCGATGGTCCGTTCGGACCTCCACCTGATATTGGGCCCCCTCCAGATGGTGTCGCCAAGCCTCGAATGCAGCCTTGATAGCCAGCAACTCTTTTTCCCAGATGGTGTAGTTGCGCTCGGAAGGATTGAGTTTCCGGGAGTAGTAAGCGCAGGGAAAAAGTGTGCCGCCATTCGTCGGAGCCTGTAGCAGCACCGCTCCCAGATCCACATTGGACGCGTCCGTTTCCACCACAAAAGGCCGGAGCGGGTCGGGATGCCTCAGGACGGGTTCCGTGACGAAGGCTTTCTTGAGGGCGGTGAATGCTTCTTGCTGCGGGGGACCCCACCGGAACGCAACCTTCTTCCTGAGGAGCTGGGTAAGTGGAGCCGTCAGTGTGGCAAAGCCGGGATGAAGGTCCGTAGTAGTTGGCGGCCCAGCAGGCGCTGAACATCCTTCACCCGACGAGGGGCTTCCCAGCTACACAAAGCTTCTACTTTGCATGGGTCCATGGCTATGCCCTCGGGCGAGATGATATGCCCGAGGAATTCTATGGAAGTCCGGAAGAAGACGCATTTCTCCAGCTTCGCATTGAGTTGTTGCTCCCGCAAGCGTTGCAGAACCAGACCGACGTGTCGAAGGTGGATTTCCCTGGATCGGGAGTAAATCAGGATGTTGCCAGGTAGATAACCACGAACCGATCCAACATGTCTCAGAACACGTCATTCATGAAGTGCTGGAAAACGGCAGGAGCGTTGGTCAACCCAAATGGCATGACAGTGTATTCGTAGTGTCCGTATCGGGTGCCGAATGCCGTCTTCCATTCGTCTCCTTCTCGCATCCGCACCAGGTTGTAGGCCCCCCGGAGATCGAGCTTGGTGAAGATCGTGGCCTCCCGCAACCTCTCCAGCAGCTCCGGGATGAGCGGCAGGGGGTAGCGATTCCGCACCGTAATGGCGTTTAGCCGGCGGTAATCACAGCACAGGCGCAAGTCCCCTGTCTTCTTCTTCACGAAGAGGACCGGGGCCGAGAGAGGGGACTTTGAAGGCCGGATGAACCCTTGGGCCAGATTTTTGTCCAGGAAGTCCCTGAGGGCGGCCAACTCGGGCTCCGACATGGAATACAGGCGTCCCACAGGCAGTGGTGCGTTGGGCAGAAGGTCCACGGGGCAATCGTAGGGCCGATGCGGGGGTAGTCGGTCCGCCTCCTTCTCGCTGAACACGTCGGCGAAGTCCGTCAGCTCAGGAGGCAAGGTGATGGCAGCGGTGGGGACGTTCTGGCCGGCACAGGTGTGGCGGATGTGATCGACGCACTGCAGACTCGGGAAAGAGATGCCATTCCGCGACCAGGCCACCTGAGGATCGTGGGTCCGAAGCCAGGCCAACCCAAGGACCAAGGGAAAATGAAGGTCCGCCGTGACATAAAACTGGATCGCCTCCTCATGGTCCCCAATAGCCAGGCGCAAAGGCTGGGTGGCGAATTTAATGGGGCTGGACACCAATTCTCATCCATCAATTGTCTCTACCCGCATCGGAGGGTCCACCGGAACCACGGGGACCACAAACTGGGTCACAAAGGCCTGGTCCATAAAGTTTGTTGTGGCCCCTGAGTCCACCAGCGCATGCGCCTGGAGCCCGTCCGACTGGTTCCCCAACCATATCCGTGTGTCCAGAATCAGATGCCGAGGGGGCCCAGAGTCTACTTCCGCAACGTCCAGTGGGGGCTTAGTACATGCCCGACCTAGGGTTTTCCCGAGGTTGGGCCTGCTCCGTTTCCCGATTGGTCACGCTGTGATTCGGGGACCGGCGTGCGTGCCCCACTTCGCTTTCTGGGGCAAGAAGCGGCGAAGTGGCCGGGCTCCCCACAGTACAGGCACAATCCCCCTTGGCGCCTCCGGTTCCGCTCCTGGGCTGTCAGGCGAGGTCTGGCCGCTCCCAACTCCATGGGCTCTTCCGCAGCGGTTACAAAACGTGGGGCGACCCGGGGTGCTGGTGGTGCAGGAAGTGGGGGTGCAGATGTCGACGGCGGGTCCCGGGGGGTGCGACGGGACGGTCGCTGTTGCAGACGAGCATCGAGGCAGAGACAAAGGGGCACCAAGTTGTCGAGGGTCTGTGGCGCCTCCACCCGGGCCAGCTCGTCTTGCAATTCCTCTGAGAGTCCCTCCTGGAACGCGTCCACCAGCGCTGCATCATTCCAGTCAGAGTCCTGGCACAAAAGACGAAATTTGGCGATGTACTCCTGCAGGGGGCGTTTCCCTTGACGGAGTTCCTTAAGGCGCCTGGTTGCCATCAGCATTCGAACGGGGTCCTCGTACATGGTGCGCAGGTGCTGCCAAAAATGCTGTTGGTCCGCCAGCAGGGGGCTGTCCTGGAGCAAGAGGGGCGTGGCCCATCGAGCAGCCGAGCCGGAAAGAAGGTTAATCATGAAGGCCACCTTAGCCCGGTCATCTGGGAAATCCCCTGGCCGCATAGCAATGTAGAGCTGGCACTGTCCCAAGAAGGTCAGGAACATCTCAGGCTGCCCAGAAAACTTATCTGGCACGGTTATCAGGCACTTGCGACGAGGAGGAGGAGTGGGAGGATGGGGGGGGCGGCTGCAGGCACATTCCTGGCAGCAAGTTGGCCTGGCAAGTGAGCCACTTGCTGCTGGAGCTGTTGATTAGCCGCTTGTAGCTGCTGTAACTGCTGCTGTACCTGCTGCTGGTCCATCTTTGGTGGAAGATGTTTTAGTCAGGTCTTGGACAAACTGTTCTGTTTCCCTCCCCCCAATACTCCCAGCAAAGAGTCAGTCAGAGGCCTTCTTTTCTCCTTTTATTTACATAGATATATGTCCTGGCCACGTCTACCCACGGGCCTGCCAAGTTTCTGGAGATGAGGAAATTATAGATAAGGCCAGAATTACTCACGAATATATTCTTCCCTCCATTGATAGTTTGCCCGCGCAAATTCATTGCTTTGTCCAAGACAAAAAACCAGGAAGTCCCGCCTCCTATTTATAGTCTCTGCAGATGTCACTGCATGACAATTATGACTTGGCTTTATCCCAACGCTGCTTCTGCTGCGCGCGCCGGTCATGCCTGCGCAGTCTTGCATCACTCCAAAACTGTTCTTGCAGCGTTGCCAAATCAGAAGAAGGCTCCAGGGAATCAGGTCTTGCCGGCCCCTCCTCCTCCCTTTGAGTGGGTGCCAGGGAGGGAAAGGGCTCAAGAGAAGCAGGGCTTGCCAGGTCTTCTCCCTCACTTTCTGAATCATCTGAGTCCAGGAGTCCGGGTTCAGGAACCTGGGTCACAACAATCGTCTTTGTTTAAGGCTTCCTTCAGCAACTTGGTGAGGTCATCCAGTAATGATGCATCGGTTTGTGCTTGGTTACGGGTAATTGCCAGGGCAGCTAGTTGTTGAACTGGGAGTATAGGGCGCGCCACTTCCTTGTGCATACTCTTGTACTGAGGTAAATGGGAAAGGGTGTCAGCCAGGAAGTTCTTTCCCCCTGGAATGTATCGCAAGGAAAAGTTAAAACAGTTAAAGTATTGGGCCCATCGAGCTTGCTTTGGCGATAGTTTTCTGGGAGTTTTCAGGGCCTCTAAGTTTTTATGATCAGTCCACACTTCAAAAGGGTGTTTGGCTCCCTCCAAGAATTGTCTCCATGTTTGGAGAGCCCAATGCACTGCAAAAGCTTCTTTCTCCCAGATGGCCCATCTTTACTCTGTTTTAGTGAGCTTACGAGATGTGTACGCGCACGTTTGAAGCTCACCTTTCGCATTGTTTTGGAGTAAAACAGCTCCGACTGCCACATCACTAGCATCTGCTTGAACCACGAATGGGGACTCCATGTCAGGGTATTTGAGGATCAGCTTGGCGGCAAACAATCGCTTTAACTTTTCAAAAGCGGCCTGACACTCCATTGACCACTCCAGTGGTAAGGAAGATTTGGGCTTAGTATTTCATTTTATTTTGAGGAGATTGGTGATTGGCAGGGCAATGTCAGCAAATGGAATGAACTGGCGATAGAAGTTAGCAAATCCCAGGAAACTTTGTAACTGTTTGCGGGTGCAAGGGGGTGCCCAGTCTAGTACTGCCTGGACTTTTGCAGGATCCATCTCCAAGCCCTCAGAGGAAATACGGTATCCCAGGTAATGGATTTTCGTTTGATGAAATTCACATTTAGACAATTTTTCATAAAGCTCAGTGGCCAGTAATTTTTTGAGTACTGCTCTTACTAGCTTCACATGCTCCTCCATGGTCTCCGTGTAGATAAGTATGTCATTAAGCTAAACAAGAACCCCTTTAAACAAATGTTCATGGAGCATTTCATTTATTAGTTGCATGTAAACTGCAGAAGCCCTTGCAATCCAAAAGGAAGAACTCGGAATTGGAAGCAACCAAGGGGACAATTGAACGCCCTTTTCCATTCATCCCCTTCTTTTATGCGCACTCTGTAATATGCTTAACATAAGTCCAGTTTGGTGAAGAATTTTCCTTTGGCTAAGTGGGCAAGCATATCCTTCATGAGAGGCATGGGGTACACATTCTCACGCACACACAATTTAAATTTCTATAGTTGACTATTAACCAAAAAGTGCCATCTTTCACTGTCATCTGACCCGGAAGGAGTCCCAAGTTCCTCCTCGATGGGAGGAGCGTTCTTGACATCCGCTCCGCTCTTTGCGACCTCTCGCGTTTTAGTTTCCGCCTGCACCGTTGCTTTTCTGCCACTACGGGTTATCTTTGGCGCAAGCTTTGCACGACAATCAGCCGCTCGGTGGCCTTCCTTTCCACATCTGAAACAGCCCGTGGTTTTCTTTCCATCTTCCACTGCAGCAGAATCCTTGGGTGGTTCTCTCTGGAACTGAGTTGGGGTCTGCTTCCAAGTGCGATCACTTCACAGACGGTCCTTGGCTAGGTTGATCTCCATATCTGCTGCCAGGGTGTACCAGCCATGCAGGGTAGTTGGGGACGCTCATGCTCTGCACAACTTATATAAATCCCTTTTTAAGCCGTCTTTATATATGTCCAAAAGAGCCACTTCTGACCACCCTCTCATGAGAGGCACCAGATCCTGTACTCTTGGTTGGAGTCAGCCACTGGTCTCCTCCCTTGTCTGATGGACCTCATGCGAATCTTGGCCTTCTGTTTTGCCAAGAGGTCCTCAAATCTCATTCTGAGGGCTGCCATAGTGGTAGTTCCTCAGGAGAGAGGAATTCTCTTGGTACAAGGACAAGTACCAGGAAGCCGCCCTTCTACTCAAGACTTGGGTCATGCTTCTCACTTTAGAGGCTTCTGACAGATAATCTTCACCTCATTCCTGCCTGTGGCTGTCCACCATAGCCTGGAATAACCCTAATTCCTTAGGGTCCCTATCAAACTTCCTGGGAATTGAGGGAATTTTAGGTTTTTTCCTTCTGCAAGGCAACATTTGTCCAGCAGGGATTTCCCGGCCTCTATCAAAATCTGCAGCCCCTGGAGAACACAGCTCAGGCTCTCGTTCCTCCAGAATTTCTCTGTTGTATGCCGCTCCCCCAGTGGCTGTCAAAAATTCTGTTTCCACTTCTTCCCCCTCCCACCAGGGATTCTGGGTGGGGACCTCATACCTTTCACGGTCTGCCTGTCGCTCTATCACCTCACAATACAGTCTGATGGCTTCTGCGATTTGTAACTCATCTTTAATTAACTGTTCACGTTGCCAATCTGAGAGTTGCTTTTTCTGCTTACGTCTTGTAACTCCAGATTGTAGCTCCCCCGGGTCTGGTAGTTTTCCAAAATCCAATTTGGCCTTCTCCTGTCTCTCCTCTATTAGTACTTTCTCCAGCCACTCTCCAGAAATTCCTGAATACTTGGGAGGGCACGATGTGGCTGGCAAGCCTGCTCCCATCTCCTCTGGCTCATCTTCTGGGGTTGGCTTTCTCCTCAGAAAAGATTCCTTATCAGCTCCTCTGGAATAGTCCTGGGATGAGATGTCTGCCAGCTGTTCATTATCAGCTCCGTATTCATGCTCCAACATCATTAAGAAAAAGTTTTCAGTCCCCTAGGTTGTGATCCTGGATGACTGATTTTTGTGAGTTCTGGCTTAATGTCAGCTTGCCTCAGATCATTGTTTAAGAAAATAAAGACCCAACTCCATCATTTTGAAGAGATTGGTAATTTTTACTAAACAAGTCAGATTGCAAACAAAGCTAAGCCAGAACTGAAAGTATACTAAAAACACAGACGTCATATCGTCTCCTGAACCCTCCTCCCACTAGAGTTCAAACAGTTATAATCCAATGTTGTCTTCCTCCTTGGCCATGTCTAGTTTCACTTCCGATATTCTCCCTCTATTAATCTTCTGGATGGAATGTGAAGCAGGCAACTCCCATTACATTCACGTGCCAAATCAGTTCAAACATCTGTTTGAAAGACTATCCCCCCCCCACATGCAATGTCAGCTGAACGCTGGCAACAGTACAAACCTCCCCCCTCCTCCATAAATCATGTAAGACTTTCAGTAAGAAGAAAACCTTTAATGAAGTAATAAAACAGTAAAGCAGTCTAGTAGGAGAAATACACTTAAATAAAGCGGAGGCTGACACCTCGTATCCTGCCACTTGGGACTCAGAGCGGTAAAAAGGGTTTGGTCCGGGGAGCAGCCGGATTTTGCTCTCCATTGCGGACACCAGATCGGCCCCCTGCAAGCTCTCATCTCTCGAGGAGTGCTCACTGAAGTGGTGTGGGAAACTTCAGCCAGGCTCCTTGAGAGATGAGAGCTTGAAGGGGGCCGATCTGGCATCTACAATGGAAAGCAAAATCCAGCTGCTCCCTGGACCAGATGCCATTTACCTCTCCGAGTCCCAAACGACAGGAGAAGAGGGCTGCTTTGCACCACCGGCTGGTGCAAATATACCAAGGTGGAATGCTGATGCCGTGCAAAATGAAATAGAGAAAAAGAGACAGAATGAAAGAGAGCGAATGAGAAAAAGAGAGAGAGAGGGAGAGAAAAAGAGAGAGAGAAAGAGACAGAGAATAAGAGAGAGAATGAGAGAATCAGAATGAGAGACAATGAGAGACAGATAATCAGAGAGAATCAGAATGAGAGAATCAGAATGAGTGAGTGGAGGGGGAAGAGAGAGAATGAGTGGGAGAGGGGAAGAGAGAGAATGAGTAGAGGGGAGAAAGAGAATGAGAACGAGTGGGAGAGGGGGGAGAGAGAAAGGGGGGGAGAGGGGGGGAGAGAATGAGAGAGAATGAATGGGAGAGAAAGAGAGAGGGGGAGATAGAATGAGAGAGAAAGAATGGGAGGGGGGAGAGAGAGAGAGAGAGAGAGAGAGAGAGAAGAGGGAGAGTGCCTGAAGGACCCCATTCCGTCACTGGGAGTCCAGGCGCTTAAGCAAGTGGCGCACTGGATTTGTATTAGTGGTCCATGGGATTTAAAATTATGAACTTGCTGGTCCTTGAGGTCCAAAAGGTTGGGGACCCCTGCTCTAAACCAAGAGAGCAACTCCCCCTGCTGGAAAGTCAAAGCATAATCATGATCCTTATGAAATGATTAATTGAAATTTGAATTGGGCATTGCCAGAAAATCATTTGGAAATATTTCTGTACTATAGTATTAATAATAATAATAATAATAATAATAATAATAATAATAATAATAATAATAATAATAATAATAATAATAATAATAATAATAATAATAATAGAGTTGGAAGGGACCTTGGAAGTCTTCTAATCCAACCCCCTGCCCAGGCAGGAAACCCTACACCATTTCAGACAAATGATTATCCAACATTTTCTTAAAAATTTCCAGTGTTGGAGCATTTACACCTTCTGCAGGAAAGTTTAATTAATTGTTCTAACTGTCATGAAATTTCTCCTTAGTTCTAAGTTGCATCTCTCCTTGATTAGTTTTCACCCATTGTTTCTTGTTCTACCCTCAGGTGCTTTGGAGAATAGTTTGACTCCCTCTTCTTTGTGGCAACCCCTGAGATATTGGAACACTGCTATCACGTCTCCCCTAGTCTTTCTTTTCATTAAACTAGGCATACCGAGTTCTTGTAACCGTTCTTCATATGTTTTAGCCTCCAATCCCCTAACCATCTTTGTTGCTCTTCTCTGCATTCTTTCTAGAGTCTCAACATCTTTTTTACATCGTGGCGATCAAAACTGAATGCAGTATTCCAAGTGTGGCCTTACCAAGGCATTATAAAGTGGTATTAAACTTCACATGATCTTGATTTTATCCCTCTGTTTATGCAGCCCAGAACTGTGTTGGCTTTTTTGGCAGCTGCTGCACACTGCTGACTCATATCTAGATGGTTGTCCACTAGGACTCCAAGATCCCTCTCACAGTTACTACTATTGAGCAAGGTACCACATATCTCGGAGGCTTCAGTTAGTCCAGAATGCAGCTGCGCGGGTGATAGAGGGAGCTACACGTAGCTCCCATGTAACACCGCTCCTGCGCAGACTGCACTGGCTGCCTGTGGCCTTCCGGGTGCACTTTAAGGTGTTGGTTATGACCTTTAAAGCGCTCCATGGCTTAGGACCTGGGTACTTACGGGACCGCCTGCTGTTACCATACGCCTCCCACCGACCCGTACGCTCCCACAGAGAGGGACTTCTCAGGGTGCCGTCCGCCAAACAATGTCGGCTGGCGGCCCCAGGAAGGGCCTTCTGTGGGCCCCCACACTCTGGAACGAGCTTCCCCCGGGTTTACGCCAAATACCTGACCTTCGGACATTTCGTCGCGAACTCAAGACTCACCTTTTTATCCGCGCGGGGCTGGCTTAAATCGGGATTTTAATCTTAAATTTATTAATTTTAAACGGGGTTTTAGTATGGTAAATTTTAATCATTGGGCTAATTTAAATAAGTTTTTTAAATCGTATTTTAAATCTGTATATTGTATTGCCGGTTTTTTATTATGCCTGTACACCGCCCTGAGTCCTTCGGGAGAAGGGCGGTATAAAAATAAAATAAAATAAATAAATAAATAAATAAATATACATTTTGTTTTTTTGGCCTAAATGTAGAACCTTACTTTTTTCACTGTTGGATTTCATTTTGTTAGATAGTGCCCAATGTTCTAGTCTGTCAAGATCTTTCTGTATCTTGAGCCTATTTTCTGGAATGTTGGCTATTCCTGCCAGCTTGGTGTCATCTGCAAATTTGATGAGTTCCCCATCTATCCCCTCGTCCAAGTCATTGATGAAAATGTTGAAGAGTACTGGGTCTAAAACAGAGCCTTGGGATACTCCACTGCGTACTTCCCTCCATGTGGATGTAGTAGTTCCGTTGAGGACTACACATTGAGTGCGGTTGGTCAGCCAGTTGCGAATCCATCTGGTGGTTGTGCTGTCTAACCCACATTTTTCTACTTTATCTAGTAGTAGGTTATGGTCTACTTTATCAACTGCTTTACTGAAGTCCAAGTAAATTATATTGACAGCATTCCTCTGGTCCACTTATTTTGTCACTTTGTCAAAGAATGCAATAAGATTAGTCTGGCATGATCTGTTTTTGACAAACCCATGTTGGCTTTTGGTTATTACTTTGTTTGCTTCTAGGTGTTTGGTGATTCGTTGCTTGATTATCTTTTCCAGAATCTTCCCCGGTATTGAGGTCAGGCTGATAGGTCTGTAGTTTCCTGGATCTGTTTTTTTTTCCTTTTTTGAAGATGGGAACTACATCAGCTCTTTTCCAGTCCTCTGGCAGTTCCCCTGTGCTCCAGGAGCTTTGAAAGATATAGTTCAGTGCAGTGGTGGGATTCAATTTTTTTAACAACCGGTTCTGTAGGCGCGGCTTATTTTGGGGTGTGGCTAGCTAGTCATGTGACTGGGTGGGTGTGGCTGGCTGATCATGTGACCAGGTAGGCATGGCTGGCTGGTCATGTGACTGGGTGGATGTGGCTAGCTGGTCATGTGACCGGGTGGCCATGGCTATGGGCATAGAAACTACTCAGAGGGCTAAAAAAAGTCATTTCTGACCAGTCCTTGCACTTTTGACCAGTCCTCGCACTTTTGACTGGTCCTCGCACTTATGACCATCCTCACATTAATGCCCATTGCAGTATTTTTGGCAACCATGTCACTCATTTCACAACTGCTTCTCTTCACCATGGTTACAAGATAGGGCGCAAAATGTAAAACGTGAGGACAGTCGTAGATGTGAGGACCGGTCAAAAGTGTGAGGACAGGTCAAAAATAACTTTTTCAGCCCTCTGAGTAGTCCCTATGCACAAAATGCTGCAAACAGGCATAAATGATGACCGGTCAGAAGTGTGAGGACTGGTCAAAAGTGCGAGTACCTGTCAGAAATCACTTTTTTTCAGCCCTCTGGGTAGTCCAATCGCTGGCTAGAGAGACGCTTGGATGGAGGCTGGCTTCGATCCAAGCACCACGCAACCGCCAACAGACACTGGTAAGTAATTGTGGGGAGGGGAGGGGAGGGGCAAGGGGCGGGGCGAACCGGCAATTTAACAAACGGTTTGGCCAAACCACCTAGAACCGGCAGAATCCCACCACTGGTTCAGTGGTTCTGAGATTTTTTCTGCCAGTTCCTTCAGAACCCTGGGGTGTAATCCATCCTGTCCTGGTGATTTGAACTCGTCTGAGGTAGACAGGTGTTCACTTACCATTTTCTTCCCTATTTTAACTTGTGTTTCTAATCTGTTTTTTGTGGTGCTGTTTTTGATAGGTTGGATTGTTTTTTCCTTTTGTGTAAAGACAGATGCAGAAAAATGAGTTAAGTAGATCTGCTTTCTCCCTGTTGCTTGTCATCTTCTTGCCACTTTCTCCCAGCAATGGGCCAATTGTTTCCTTGACTTTTTTCTTGTTTTTAACATGTTGGAAGAAGCTTTTTTTTGGTTATTTTTTACTTTTGTCGCTAGCCTTTGTTCGTTGTGAGCCTTAGCTTTCCTCACTTCATCTTTACAGGCTCGGGCTATTTGCTGATATTCTGCCTCAATTATTTGCCCCTCTTTCCACTTTTTACACTTGTCCTTTTTGTCTTTCAATTTGTCAGATAGTTCTTTATGCATCCATGCTGGGTTTTTTTGAGATCTATTATTTTTCTTCCTCATTGGTATTGTTAGACTGGGCTTTTATAATCTCACATTACAAAATTTCCCAAGCTGCTGCTTCTTCTTTTTTTTTTATTCAAAAAGTTTTACAAAAAATTTCCCCCCCTTTCCCCCCAACCCCCCTCCCTTCACTAATCCCCTCCCCCCCTCCCCCCTGACTTCCCGGAACAAGCACAAGGTATAGTTAAAAATAAAACAAACATATGCTAAGAAAATTTTTCCCCAAAACTATTATACCAATTTTCCCTCTCTAGCTCTGACTTCCTCCTAACATAACCAAAATCCTTCAAAAAAATTAACAATTAACAGTAATAAGATATGTAAAGCAATAGAACAAATTAATCCTAAAGTGTTTAAAACCAGCTAAAGCATAAAAATCCAATCCCATTCAGAGAATATCTCCCTTATAGCTTCTATAACCATATAATTTTCCCCCCAGGTCTTTCTTACATAAGATCTTTCGAGAATATTCTATTTAAAATTCAATACAACACATTAGAAAATTTCAATACAGAAAATTACAATATCTATTCAACTTTAGTCCTTCCTCGTCAAAATCCAGTATAAATCCAAATATCTAGTCTTTTATGATAGATATAAAACATATAATCAACCCATTTTTTCCAGATCTTCCTCACATATTGTCTTTCAGGGACACTAATACTTTTGTCTGTTAATATTTCAAAACAACCTTGTTTCAAGGATAATACTTTTGTCTCTTGCCATTTTTTTTGATGCATTAATCTCTGTCTTTCCTTCATTACTCCTTTTGAAAAGTCAGTCACAATATTCCTAGTAGTTCCTTATGTCCAAGAATCCACAAATTACTGCCGTATATTTCATCAGTCCAAAAAGAGAACTCTTGGAAAGCATTAATCCTGTGAGTTTTTTCGGTTCAGGAGACAGCCTCCTGTAGCACAAATTCAGGCATTTCATCCAAACTATTTAAAGAAAACTAATTTACATCAACTTGTTTATTCACGATCATATCTTCATATTTATCCACTTTTGTTTGTATCTCCTCCATTCCATTTTCCAAGTCCTGATTACACTGGTTAATTTCCTCCAAGCTCTCATCCAAAATGTCCCCATTTTTTATCAATTCGTATTTTTGAATAATTAAATACATTCTTTCTGTGTAATCCTGTATAAAGTCACGAATCCATTCTTCTGAAAGAACCTTCATGGCAAAGTTCTTGCTGAGAATCCCCTTATGAAATACTTAAACAACGTAATATAATCCAACAATCCACAGTCCAACACAATAAGATAAAATCTCCATTCAGTTTCGATTTCGCAGCAAGGTTCCTTTCCTTTCCCTTCCCTTTATCGCTCTACTTTCAGTTGCTCTCAAACGCCATTTAAACAATTAAAGGAAGGGGGGAAAAATTCTCTTTTTAAAGAAGGTGGAAGTCAGAAAGTCAAAAATACTTGCAAACCAATAATTGTTTACGCATGCTTCTTCCATCTGCTTATAGAAATCCACAAAAAGAAATCAATTGTTAGCAGAAGTGGACACCTTCCTCTTTTCCTGCTTTTGCAGAAGCGCACTGAATACTGGAGATTAAAGGAGGATTCAATGGGATTCGACCTTTCGGGACTTTGCATAACAAAAACAAAGCCCCTAGGGGAATCGACCACTCTCCCCTCCTGCTCTTTCTCTCTCTTTCAACCAGAGAGGGAAATTGAAGCCGGGAACAGCTGTTCGTTGCTGTTTTCACCGGCTTTTACCATATCCAGTGCGGAGTGCCATAAATTAGCACCCAGCGAGAAAGGTGGCGCCAAGCGGAAGACAAAATTTCCCAAGCTTCTTGAGTTGTTTTCCCCTTGAGGATTCTCATCCATGGAATCCTTCTCAAGCTCTCTCTAAGTTTATTGAAATTAGCTCTCTTGAAGTCCAAGACTCTAGTTTGACTTTTCTACTACTTGTGTTTGCATAATGTTGAATTCCAATATTGCGTGATCACTTGCCCCAAAGATTCCTATAGCTTCAACACCTTCTATCATTTCATCTCTGTTAGTGAGAATTAAGTCCAATATGCTGATCCCCTTGTTCCTTTCTCTACTTTTTGGGAAACAAAGTTGTCTACTAGGTTTGTTAGGAACCTGTTAGATCTTCCACTTGGTGCAGAGTTTGTTTCCCAGTTGATGTCAGGGTAGTTAAAATCCCCCATTACTACTGTGATGTGCTTCCTAAATACCTTAGTTAGCTGACTAGCAAAAAGTTCATCTACTTCCTCTGTTTGGTTGGGTGGCCTATAGACCTATGGCAATATCATTCCCCCCACTTTAATATTGACCCAAATGCATTCAACATAATTTTCATCATTGTTGTGTTCTATTTCTGTAGAGATGTAGTTATTTCTTACATATAGTGCAACTCCACCTCCTCTTTTATTTGGTCTATTTCTTTTAAATAATTTATATCCCTCTAGCTGTATGTTCCATTTGTCAGTTTCATCCCACCAAGTTTCCGTAATGGCAACAATATCATATCTGCCCTCATTTACTTGAATTTCTAATTCACCCTGTTTATTCCTCATACTCTGTGCATTGGTGTATAGACATTTGATTCCATTTCAAATGACCTTGTGTTTACTGTCTACATAACCTGTGTTGTGCCTGGCTGCCCCTATTTTCTTGCCACCTGTTTGATTAGTGCACATGGTATGGCACTCAGTATTAAATGCTTGGTTTTGCTTGATAGCAGGGCTGATAATCTTATCCACACAGACATCTATGTTACATGCACTGATAACCCTATTAATTTTGGATTGCTGGGGACAGAAATGTTCTGTATCAATTAATTCTCTGTCCCCACTGTTCAGTTTAAATGTTTCTCCAGAAAATCTATGCATTTATTGCTAAGTAACTCAGACCCTTCCTTTGATGAATGCAATCCATCTCTTTTGTATAGTTTTTCATTGGACTAGTTGCAGACATCATGACTAATAAAACCAAAGCCTTTCCTTTTACACCAGGGGAAAGTGTGAATTAGGTATTACACATCGGTCACACAAGAAGAGCACAGTATGCAAAATCATTCCTTTAGCCACACATTAAACTCCATTATACGCTAACCTTTTTGTTCCTTATATACTGGTAAAACCTCTGAAAAGATAAGCCTACAACCTGTACTACTAAGCTCATAACCCAAGCTCTGGAAATCATTCTGCACAGAAAGTGCATCCTTTTGGGACAGATCATTTGTGCCAAGATGTATAATAGCATCAACATCACAATCCTTACTGGCATTCTTGACTATCTTAAGAATACACCTCTTGTCTCTGCTGGCAGTAGCACCTGGCAGACACCTGACCTCTTTCAAAACCTCCATATCCTTTCCTAAATTTACATCCCTTACAACTGAATCACCAATCAGAAGGTGGCTTCTCTTTTTGCATACTGTGCTCTTCTCGTGTGACCGATGTGTAATACCTAATTCACACTTTCCCCTTATTTGCAAGAGCTCAAACTACCAAGGGCCACCTAAATAATCTATACGAGATGTATGTGGTTTCCAACTGAACATTTTCTGCTCACTACCTCAGAAAATGTTTATTTTCAAAATTCTCAAAACAATAAGATCCCTAAAAATATTCAAATTATCTTAACTCAAATATCAGGTTCATAATTATTATTAAAGTCTTCAAATTTTATTTATTTTAAAATTTTATATAGCAGCCCAAATTGTAAATAGCAACCCTGGGTGGCATGAACAGTAAAACTAACAAAAAACCCCAAGCAACAAGTAACAGTTATCAGAACAATGAGAAGCACTAGTTATAGAATAGTGGTAATTTGAATAATTATATATTCTATAGTCCAGTTGCAGCTTTTAAAAATGTGTCATCATTCTACTAAATTTGGGATATTTACTCCTTAAGTAAAATTATAAAGCTTGTGTTGAAAGTGGCAAGTCTGGATTATACTGGGTCCTATAGACATCTGACTGTCCATTACAAATGACTGCAACAACAAAAGTCCATTCCCTTTTCCATTAGTCAGGAGCGCTATGCTTGTGCAGACTTTATTGCTGCTGATACTTGCACTCCATATAAGTCTTTACAGCAGCCAATATCGCTACAGTGTATTTTATTCAGTGTCTACATAAATTGAGAGGCTGAAAGGGATTAACTAATGCACATATGTATTGAACTCCTGATTAGGGCTGCAGGGGCTTACTTTGGAATTTATTTCACTTGGATAATCTTTTGGATTCAACCTTGGGTAATTGTCAGTCCTTGCACATGGCTTTTAATTAAGTAGAAATAATTTAATACACCACTTCATAGTACTTCACTATTTCAATATCATCCCTCCAGCTTAAAATGCACACATGCATTTTATACTGTAGCAGAACAACAAATTAAAAAAGATGGCTATTCCCTCCTCATACAGAGCTTTAAATTCTCCAGAGATTGCTTTCTTGCAGTCTACTTGAAAGGAGCAACTATACAGAGCACTTGCAGGTGATCACAAGTCCTCTCCTTGTCAGGAGAGGAATTACAAAAAACCACTTTGCTTGTCAGGTCTTCATTTCATCAGTCCTCAGCTTTCCTTTTAGTAGAGTTAACTTCAAGTCACCGTATCCTTCCTGGTCCATCTTTTTGCTCAAAATGTGATCAAGTACTTTTAAAAGGACATTGGGTTCATATACTTTCTTTTTTGATCATTTTCAGAAATTACTTGTTTTAAGATCCTTTGGATCAACAAGTTTTACAACACAGGGTGAGTTTTCTTCAGTTCTAGTGAAGGAAGTTTTAAATACAAGTTTAAGGACCTTAATTTTTTTTGTAATAAATAGTAAAAGAGTGATTAGAACTTTGATTTTGGAAAGTTGCAAACTAAGAATCTGAAATAAAACTTTGGAATTAATTGTAAGAATCCTTCCCATGGGAAAGTGCTTTTGTTTTGAATTCTCTTTATATATGACTTTATACATTTATTTTTTACTATATTTTATTTCTTTCCTTTTTTCTACTTGTTTCTTTACTGCATTTTCTTTTTATTCTTTTTTTAGTTTATTTTGTTTTACTTTATCTTTTTAATTTTAATAAAATGACTATAAAAAAGAACAACAAAGCCAAAGGGAATTAACAAAATTAATGGAATTTTAATTTTTAGTTGAAATCTGTCTGTTTAGAAGAAAGCAGTCAGTTCACTTTACCAAAATACTTCAATTTCCCCGCTGGATCTGGAATTATCTGCAAAAGAAAAAAAATATTACTATCAAAACACAGTCTTTATGTGCATGCATGTGCATAAATTCTACTTTATTTTAAAAAATGGAAGTTAGAAATTCTTTAATAGCTATTTTGGCTCTTCACTTTAGTCCCATCCAGCCTAACTGTCAGTATCTGCAAGTATACTTACAACTTTGTCTTTAAAAATGGCCTCGGCCAATACCAGTTAAGGAGTTTTGTAAAAATAACTAATTATAACATAGGTTTTTTTTAAGATTTGAGGAAGACAGCCTGATACTGGCAGTTAAAAAAGGCTGAAACATACTGACTCAGATGTTTTCACAATTTACATCTAACTCAATCATTTTCTGTTGAAGTGCTACAGAATTCAGAGAAAATTTTGAATATTAATTCAATCTACAATATCAACTCAAGAAAATATTTATATAAGAGGCATAAAAGGTAAAGGTAAAGGTTTCCCTCGCACATATGTGCTAGACGTTGCTGACTCTAGGGGGCGGTGCTCATCTCCGTTTCAAAGCCGAAGAGCCAGCGGTGTCCGAAGACGTCTCCGTGGTCATGTGGCCAGCATGACTCAACGCCAGAGGCACACAGAACGCTGTTACCTTCCCACCAAAGGTGGTCCCTATTTTTTCTACTTGCATTTTTACATGCTTTCGAAACTGCTAGGTTGGCAGAAGCTGGGACAAGTAATGGGAACTCACTCCATTACGCAGCAGCACTAGGGATTCGAACCGCTGAGCTGCCGACCTTTCGATTGACAAGCTCAATGTCCTAGCCCCTGAGCCACCACGTCCCTAAAAGGCATACTTCCTTTTAAATAGAGGCATACTTCTTTTTAAATAGATTTTTTTCAAAGAATTCAAAAAGGAAAAATAAAGCATTAGAAATATAGGAAATAGTTTGCTCACTGTGAATTTCTATCTTGACTGACTGAACTGAAAACTGCAATAATTTCTTGATATTATAACATTTGCATGTGGTGAAGGAATTACTGCTACATGCTTCAAGCATACCTGAGAGAAAGTTCAGCATTTGAATAGATGTAAACAATTAGTAGTGCAGGTCTGGCATAGGCCCTAAATGCCACGATGCCAAGCAAGATGACAGGGTAATGAGATGTATCTAAAGCACATAAAATGTCACAGTATATTGCAGCAAACATTCATTTTCATGCAGGGCAGAAAACTAGATAGTTAAAATGGCACTAAAATTGCTGGCAAACTGTTTTTGGCATATGGGTGACATTTCCCCATGTGATATTTTCTGTTAAGACTGTGTTAATAGACATTTTTCAAATGATAATGCTTAAAAAATACAACTTACTGTTTCACTGCCTGGTTTCCAGCCAGCAGGACAAACTGAGAAAATAATGAAGACTGATGTTAATATGTTGGTTAAAAATTAACAAATAAACTTGTCTTTTTATTCTTGTTCTGTAGACTATTGAGGCCAAATATCTACTATAAAGTTAAAAAAAAGATTTTCTGCAAATGAAAATTTGACTGCGAAATCCTAATTCTAAGTACCCAAGCCTAAATTAGGGTGAGAGTTTTTCCAGTTAACCCTTTGTATCTGGAACATATATGCTAAGATGTAGGCATTGCTTCAGCACTCAATAACATTTTAATTTATTTCTTCATAAATTTGTTTAAGATCAAGAGTGATATAAATAAACATCTTGTTTTCTAACTAGATGAATGTTTAACCAAATTCAAGGTTAGCTTCTGCATATTTTATTATGCTGTAATTCTTAAACCAATGACTTGTTTCTGGTACATGTGTTTAACTTCAACACACAAAAAAACATATTATTTATTTGAATATTAGTAATATGTTTTACAAGCAGAAAGTGCAGTTTAGACAACGAAAGTAGGATATCTATAGCACTTTCTAACATGCCAATTTTCTCAATCAATACAAGCAAAGTACCTCAGATTCTCCAGTGACTTAGATCAGAAATATCAAATTAAATTGCAGATACTTAGTCATTCTCCTGATCAAGTGTGAATAATCTTGATGAAGATGTCAAAAGGGTAGCAGATTACATATCTGACATAGATCAGATATCATCTGTGGCAGTGTCTATCTAGTAATGATAGCAGAGTTTATAGTATAGTTCTGGTTATTATGGATCTATGAATCTAAATACGATTTTTAAAACCTGAATGAATGAAGAATGAATGAATGAAGAAAGGGAACGTCCACTGCTTCTCTTTTTTGTAGTGAGGAGAAAGATACTACAATTTCAGGATTATTCCAGCTTGGAGTTTTGAGGGAATAATGAACCATATTTTAAGTGTTATAAATTTGTATTTAATTACTGTTACTACCAAAACATTTATTTCATTTATTAGACTTTTATCTCACCTTTATTACTTTATAAGTAACTCAAGGCAGCGAACACACATAATACTCTTTCTTCCTCCTATTTTTTCCAATAACAAACCTTACTTTACTTTGAAGTAAGTTGGACTGAGAGAATGTGACCAGCCCAAAATCATCCAGTCAGTTATCATGCCTAAGACAGGATAGAATTCACAGTCTTCTGGTTTCTAGGCCAGCATCTTAAATACTGCATCAAACTGAGTAGAGAAGTACCTTCTCCATGTTTGTCAGTATACTGGAATGCTTGTATTAGACGAAGGGTTTCATCTACTGATCTGCCAACAGGAAGATCATTCATTGTTATTTGTCGAAGAATTTTCTTGTCATCAATAATAAACAGACCTCTGTGAAAAGATGACAAAAATGAACAAGAAAAATTCATTTTTGAAAATAGTGAAAGATGTATCTGCTGCAACCCTTTTTTATACCGTATACTAGAACAAAATTTTTTAAAATCTTCTAAATATCTTGTATTATGTTTAATTCCACCATCATTTGAATACATAGAACTTGGATTACTAAAACAATTTTGGTAATTATTAACCTAATAAATAAGTGTTGCACCACATAATATATAATAACAAACATTTGATTAAAAACATTGAGCCATTCTGTATTTCATTTGTCACTGCTGCAATATATGTACAAAAAAACCAGAATAGTTAATATTATACCTAAGAGCATGTCCTTGGTCCTCTAGATAAACTCCATAGTCTTTTGAAATCTGGTGTGTCAAATCAGAAAGAAGAGGTATCTTCACTGGTCCAAGTCCTCCTTGTTTTCGAGGTGTATTTATCCTATTGCAATAAAAAGTAGCCAAATATTTTATTTATTTATTTATTTATTTATTTAAATTTTTATACCGCCCTTCTCCCGAAGGACTCTGGGCGGTGTACAGCCAAAGATAAAAACAGCAAATATACAAAGTTAAAATATCAATTTAAAATACCTATTCAATAGTGGCCGAATTAAAACCGTCAGATTGACCTAACCTAAAATACCCCATATAAAATTACAAAGGATTAAAAAATTTAAAATTTAAAATTTAAAAAATCAGTCCAGTCCCGCTTGAATAAATAAGTGAGTTTTTAATTCCCGGCGAAAGGTCCGAAGGTCAGATATTTGGCGCAAACCGGGGGGAAGGTCGTTCCAGAGAGTAGGTGCTCCAACAGAGAAGGCCCTTCCCCTGGGGGCCGCCAGCCGGCATTGCTTGGCGGACGGCACCCTGAGGAGACCCTCTCTGTGAGAGCGTATGGGTCGATGGGAGGCATAAGGTAACAGCAGGCGGTCCCGTAAGTACCCGGGCCCTAAGCCATGGAGCGCTTTGAAGGTGGTAACCAAAACCTTGAAGCGCACCCGAAAGACCACAGGTAGCCAGTGCAGACTGCGCAGGAGCGGTGTTACCCGGGAGCAACGAGGAGCTCCCTCGATCACCCGCGCAGCTGCATTCTGGACTAACTGGAGTCTTCGAGTGCACTTCAGAGGTAGCCCCATGTAGAGAGCATTGCAATAATCCAGGCGGGAAGTGACGAGAGCATGAGTGACCGTGCATAAGGCATCCCGGTCCAGAAAGGGACGCAACTGGTGGACCAGGCAAACCTGGTAAAAGGCTCTCCTGGAGACGGCCGCCAAATGATCTTCAAACGACAGCCGTCCATCCAGGAGAACGCCCAAGTTGCGTACACTCTCTGTTGGGGCCAGTGACTTGCCCCCAACAGACAGCCGCGATTGCAGCTGACTGTACCGGGGTGCCGGCATCCACAGCCACTCCGTCTTGGATGGATTGAGTCTGAGTCTGTTTCTCCCCATCCAGACCCGTACGGCCTCCAGGCAACAAGACAGCAGTTCAACAGCTTCGTTGGGGTGGCCCGTGAAAAGTACAGCTGAGTGTCATCAGCGCACAGCTGATAACTCACCCGAAGCCACTGATGACCTCGCACAACGGCTTCATGTAGATGTTGAACAGGAGAGGCAGAGAATCGACCCCTGAGGCACCCCACAAGCAAGGCGCCCGCGGCCAATCTCTGCCCCCCTGTCAACACCGTCTGCGACCGGTCAGAGAGATAGGAGGAGAACCACCGATAAACGGTGCCTCCCACTCCCAAACTCTCCAACCGGCGCAGCAGGATACCATGGTCGATGGTATCAAAAGCCGATGAAAGATCCAACAGGACCAGGGCAGAGGAACAACCCCTATCCCTGGCCCTCCAGAGGTCATCCACCAACGCGACCAAAGCTGTCTTCGTGCTGTACCCGGACTGGAAGCCGGACTGGAACGGGTCTAGATAGACGGCTTCATCCAGGTACTGGTGAAGCTGCCATGCCACCACACGCTCTACAACCTTCGCCACAAAGCGAAGGTTGGAGACTGGACGGTAGTTACCCAAAATAGCTGGGTCCAGGGAAGGCTTCTTGAGGAGTGGGTCTCACCACCGCCTCTTTCAAGGCAGCGGGGAAAACCCCTTCCAACAAAGAAGCATTTATAATTCTCCAGAGCCAGACTCGTGTCACCTCCTGAGTGGCCAGCACCAGCCAGGAGGGACACGGGTCCAGTAAACATGTAGTGGCATGTAACCTCCCCAGCAGCCTGTCCACGTCCTCGGGAGCCACAGAATCAAACTCATCCCAAACAACATCAACAAGACGTGTCTCAGTCATCCCATCCGGATCATCACAATCTTGGTCCAACCTATCCTGAAGCTGAGCGATTTTATCGTATAGATAACCACTAAACTCCTCAGCACGTCCCTGCAAGGGGTCATCCCGTCCCCCCTGGTGTAGAAGGGAACGGGTCACCCGAAACAGGGCAGCCGGGTGGTTATCTGCCGACGCAGTGAGGGTGGAAACATAGGAACGTTTCGCAACCCTCGTTGCCACTAGGTAGGCTTTCGAAAAAGACCTAACTAGTGTCCGATCAACCTCGGAACGGCTGGATGTCCAGGTACTCTCTAGGTGTCTTCTCCGGCATTTCATCTCTCTCAGCTCCTCAGAGAACCAAGGAGCCAATTGAGATCTACGCCGGGTCAGAGGCCGCAAAGGCACGACACAGTCCAAAGCCCCAGCCGCAGCCTGTTCCCAGGCCGCAACTAGTTCTTCAGTCGTGCCGTGGGCAAGATCATCAGGAAACAGCCCAAGCTCCGTCAGAACCTCTCGGGGTCCATCAGGCGCCTGGGACGGAACCAGCGCATTGGTTCCGTCTCCCTGCGGTGGTGAGCGGCGGTCTGAAAGTCTAGGCGGAGGAGAAAATGATCTGTCCATGACACCGGTGTCATCACTAAATCCCCTAATACCAGATCATTAAACCACTGTCCAGAGATATAAATCAAGTCCAGTGTGGACCCCCCCATGTGTGTGTAGGGCCATCAGTTACTTGGATCAGGTCCAAGGCCATCATGGAAGCCTGGAACTCCTGAACCACCGTCGATGACAAGCCGGCCGATGACAGATTGAAATCCCCCATGACCAAAAGTCTGGGGATCTCAATCGCCACCCCGGCAAGCACCTCAAGCAGCTCAGGCAGGGCTGTAGTCACGTAGCAAGGAACCAGGTACGCGATCAACAGACCCATCTGATTCTTATGGCCCCACTTCACAAGAAGGGATTCACAACCGGCTATCTGAGGCACAGTGGACTCTCTCGGCTCAAGACTCTCTCTCATCACAACCGCCACCCCCGCCACCCCTACCCTGGGCCCTTGGCTGATGGAATGCTCGGAAACCCGGCGGGTTTAATATTCTATTAAAGCATTATTTTATACTTTACATTAATCTTGAATAGATAATTATTGGTATCATAAATAAACATGTTCCCAAAGCATATTTAATCACAAAAATGAGAATTCAGTTCCACTGCATTAAAATTAAGCGAAAAAATTCTTAATGGAAGAGTAAGGCAGCCCTGTGGTTTTCACCCTTGTTGAGATACCTCAATAATGTTATTTTAGTGACTCATACATACAATTAACTCAGATAAAATTAAAATTTATGGCATAAGTATTATAAATTGAAATACTATTGATTTTATAATAAAAATTTTCAGGGTATCAGATTTGTTTGAATTTTACAGGACTGTAAAACTGAATGGTTCACTACCAATAATTTGCATAAGTAAAAAGACAGAGAAAAGAACATACCATGCTAAATGAGTGAACTGTGAATCTACTGAGCAAGCTACCACTTCAGCATCAATTGCTCTGAATTCTTCAATTCTGTCACTAAATGCTATTATTTCTGTTGGACACACAAATGTACTGAAAAGAGATTAAAATTAGATATTTTAAAAACTGAAATAATAGTTTAAATGCTGTATTATTTTAAATGCTATATTACTAATGCAAGAATATCTTTTCCATACTGTTTAAGAAAAGTTCTTATAACTGTAACCTTATTATATTGGTTACCTAATACCCTTACAGTGCCAATATAACTGTGTATTTTGACATTAAGATATTAATAAGCACTTATTTGGTAGCAAAAATAAATCAATTTCAGATTTTCAACTTTTTTCAATATAATTTAGTAAACTTCTACAATTTTACAGTTACAAGAATAAGTAAAATGTTTGGGTATGTTCTAAAATTTGTATCACAGATTTATATCTTCCATTTATTATTAATTGTGTTTAAGATAGTCAGCAATTATAAAATAAAGTCTTCAAAGCTGACCATTTTCAGTACTGTACATCCCTTCTCCCATTTTAATGTTTTCAGACATTAAACATGGTAGCGCAGTGGTTAGAAGGCAGTACTGTAGGGTTAGTTCACTGCTCGCTCCAGAAGTTTGATTCTGACAGGCTCAAGGTTGACTCAGCTTTCCATCCTTCTGAGGTTGGTAAATGAGGACCCAGATTGTTGGGGACAATATGCTGACTCTATAAACTGCTTAGAGAGGGCTGTAAAACACTGTGAAGCAGTATATAAGTCTAAATGCTATTGCTATTCAACATGGGGAAAAAATCCCTTAATTCCTTTCATCTATTTTTTTTGTCTTTGTATGGAAATATCTATTAAATATTTTTGCTCAATAAACATATTGCAAAAACACATATGTACTAACACATTTGCTTACAAATCAAGAGGATAAAAGAAGAAAATAACATATTTTCCTTCAAAATCTGCTAATTTCAGTTCTTTAAATTCTCCATTGATGACAGCTGTTCCCTCCCAGTCAGGTGCTGGTTTAGAAACTAAAACAACAACAAACAAAATATGAAAAAATTTAAAATCAACATTTTGATTTTATTTCCAATAAATAGAAATAAATAAATAAATAAATAGTGGTTTCCAAAGTGAATTGATAATATTTTCATTCTAGTAAATGAAAAGTGAAATTTTATTTCAAAAACTGAGTATTTAGTAGGCAAATTATTAAACATTTCTTCTAACTTTTGTTTTTATTATTCACTGTAGCAACATATAGTCTTAGGAATTGTTAAACTACTAAAATAAATCCATGAATTATCAGTTTTTAAAACTGATATATGTAGAAATGCCATCCCAAATGTTTTTATTATTAGGAATAATGGCTAAGCTTCGGTCTGTGAGGCATTATTTGAAATGTATAAAATAAGTTAAATTATTTTTAAAACACTTTATTTTTTTAAAAAATGTCACAGTAAAGGTTAACCTATGTAAAAGTAGTTGCCTATTAAAAGTATTACTGACATTTATTATAAAGCACTGAGTGTCTTCGACAGCTGGCAATTTTTAAAGTCTAAAATAAAATATAAGATAAGGCTGTGGGTATTGCCATTTTTGTTAAGGCAATGAATAGAAATGGATTATATTGACAGTATATTGTATGGTACAAAAAAGGTATATGTTCATAGTGATAAAATATGCTGACAAATTTCTGCAAAATATGACTCTTCACATGATTCAGCGTACTCTGTGTGTGTGTGTGTGTGTGTGTGTGTATCATATATACACATATAAGTTTGTAAATTAGATAAATTTAATATATATACACAGAGTATGTAAAATTACATAGAAGCAAGTACCTAATGGCACTGAAACAAAATTCAGATTTAAGATTAACAAATAAGACTGAATCACAATTCAGGTTAGAAAAGAAAAATTAAATTCTTAACTGAGCAATTTTATACCTATCAACATTCTGACCTGTATACTCTCAGTATATAATACTGTAAGTTAGAAAGACAACCGAGGACGTTATTGGAACATGCTTGTAAACAGAATATGTATGCAGTATGGATATTTTAAAATGTCTGATATTTTAAAATTATTTCTCAAGAACTCTGTAATGGATTAATAATAAATTTTAATCTATCAAAATAGTCTAAAACATTTGCTTATAAACTTAATGATAGATGCATCAAAGAAATAAGGGTGATAGTAGTTTTGCAAATAATTCTAGTAAAACTTATAAAGAAAGTCAAGTAGGTATATGTCAGATTAAAAGAATAGGTTTTGTCTGTTGTGCCATTTATTTATTATGAACTGCTAAATTCATCATTGAAATTTCTCAAGAAACATTAGAAATTTTTAGAAATGTATTAAGTGTAGTAATATTTTTCTATCGTTTCAGAACTAGGCCCCAAACAAGTCTTTTTAAAAAAATGACTTTGATTCTCCTGCTTCTTTGTATGGCTCATTACACCAGAAGCTTTCCTGATGTGTCCTTTGTCTGAAGTTTTATTTAGCAGATATTTGGAACAACATACAATATTTGTGATTGCTGTTCAATTTAACCCATTTCTTCTGTGCTCATAGTTGCTATTGAAAAGTTCACATTTCAAGCCTTGTCTAAGTTTTTGAAGAAAGGCTTATTAACTCCATACTGTCGCTATTAAGACATCAAGTGAGCAAGACTTGCTGTGACCACACTTTTTCTGAAAGAACACTGGCATCACAATACATATCTTTCAAGCTCTACCAGGGGCCTTTGTGTTACCATGCAATGCATCAGCTTTCCCCCAATAGCACTCCAGATGTGTTGGACTTCCCACGGCTTCCCTCCCTAAGTGTAAACCATTCTTAGGGCCTGACTGAGGAAGACCAAATGCTCTTAAGGGCAATAAGATCAGGCTACGAGAAGGATGGCCTTTCAAGTAGGGTCTTTGAGGAAGCCCAGCTTGCAATTAGGAAGGGTACGGCTAAGGCTTCGGGTCTTTCCCACACTCAAGGACTGAAAAGACAGGGCAGAGGCTGGCTCGGGCAGCTCCGCCTCGCCCCATTCCTCTCTCCCGGCCATATGGCGCGGCAGCCTTTCTGTGCACTTACTCTTGGCCTTACTGAGGTGGAGTGAATGGTCTTTGACGGGCACCCGCGATGCCTCGCCAGGATACACCTCGCCCCCGGCGTAGTAGTGGCACTTCTCGTCGCCGTAGCCGAAGCTCTGGGCAGCCTCAGCAGCCCCCACCTCCTCGGACATTGTGGCCGCCAACATCAGCAAAACCATGGAGCAGACTGCTAACGGTTCTGACACGGGTTTCAACCGCCGGCGCCTCCCGCTCAGCCTCGCTGCCTCCTGGCTTTCGCTCGGAGGCCCGCGCGCCAGCCTTCCGCTCTCCATAGCCAAACGTCTTGTTGGCCCAGCTGGCAGAACAAAGGGGAAGGCAAGGCAGAGCAAGGCAGGAAGAACCAATCAACCGAGCTGCTTTCTGGGGCGGGGCCGACAGCCGTCTCACTCTGGGCGACGCGCAAGCAAGGCAATTGCCGCACTTCCACTCTTCGTTTTGCAGAGACGCGCAGCTGTCTGTGGCTGGTGGAGACCCCGTGGAGACGTTGATTGAGAAGCCTTCTTTGTTCTCTTAAAGTAATTGTTCAGGAACTTAAAGCCGGTTCTTCTAAAACTACTGAAGGAAGCCCCCCCCAATAGAAGAAGAAACCATGAGGCAGAAAATAATTCAAACACAATACAACTTAATCAAATACAAATGATTAAATCTCAACAGTTTAAATCCTTTCAAGCTAAAATATTAGCCTTAACTCATTTCCAGAACTGGCAGCCTCAGACTAACAAAACCATGGGAATATAGCAACAATGTAGCCAGAAGTAACACAGGGGCTGACACATAACAAAGTAGCGATATCTTGTTAAACCAATCACCATCTTTTGTTAAATAAACAAGGCGCAGGAACTAATCAAATTTCCAAACTCCATTTCTTTTCAATCAAGAGAAACCATTTTTCCCTTCCAAATAAAGCCAAACTAAGAAAATTATCCCATCAATAGAAATAGAATTAAAATGTCACCAAATACAGGATTTAATTTCAAAGGCATGTGTTAAGCTGAAAGACTCAGAAAGAATATATAAACTCACCTTTGGATGTCAATCACTCTAGCTAGCCAAGAAACTGCTGAATGTCACTTGTCTTGGTTTCTTGCCATTAAAAGACTTCTTTCCGGCAGCTCTGCTTCACTATTCCATTTATTCTTCAAAGCTTGTTTTCTGGCTGGAAGAATCCTCATTGGAAGGCATTTTCCTCCCAACACTACAGGTTGTGAATCTTGTGCCTTTAAATAGATTTAAAAGTTGATATATCAGCGTTATTGAATTGAAAGGACATAGTGACACAAATCAATCTAACCTTTGCTATTTGCTTCTCTTAAGAATTGCTTGTGCTATTTTGCTACAGTTAGGAATTAATTCTGTAAAAGAATTGTATCTTTTGCTATCAGGTTTCTCACTTCTGTTACTTGCTTCAGAGCTAAGCACATCCTTGGATAGAGAACAACAAAAAAGTTCCCAGGAACATCCTGCTCCATAGAAACAGGGCCAGAGAAGGGGGCTGCCTAGGAGCACAAACACACAAGGCTACAAGGGATGCTCTGTAAGATAACAAAGCATAGAATGAGCATGGACAAAGAACGCTCCATGGATAAGGAAGGCATGGGCAGGACATTGCCCACATTGAGTAACAAACTTTTGTCTCTTATTGGCTAAATGAATGTATAAGGTCCTAGATGTGTTTTCCTAGATGCTTTTTGCCTTCCATGTTTGTTGTCTATATGCATATGGAATAAGTTTACCCATAGCGAAAGTGACAGAACTTTTACTGCTTGCCGTCTGCTGCTGGTAAATTGCATGCTGTTTGCTACTTTTACTCCTTGCTGCCTGCTGATAGAATCTATGGAAGATTTTTAAATATTGTTTTAAAAGACTGTGTTTTTAGGAGGTTAAGAAGATTTAAAGTGAATATTAAGTTGGAAAATAAATAAATAAATAAACAATTTTATAGAAGATGGCAGCCAAACAATTAAAGTCTACTGTAACAAAGGGCTCTGGAATTTCTTCAGCTGGTGCCTCTCCAGCTCATGCAGCAGATACTAAAACATTGAATTTGGAGGTGTTACAGGAGAACTTGAAGGATTTTATACAAGAAAAAGTTAAAGTAATAACTGATGAGATGTCTGAAATGAAAGAGCAGATATTAGAAATTCAAGAGGCAAATAAAGAAGTTAAAGAAGGATTTGTAATTGCAGTACAAAGTTTGGCAACAAATGTGAATTTATTAGAAGAGGAAGTTGAAGAAATCAAGCAATTTAATTCAAAATTAGAAAATAAAATGGATGAATTTCAAACTAAAATGGAAAAAACAGATGATGAAATAGTTTTGATACAGTATAAAGGTAAAGGTTCCCCTCGCACATACATGCTAGTCGTTGCCGACTCTAGGGGGTGGTGCTCATCTCAGTTTTAAAGCTGAAGAGCCAGCGCTGTCCGAAGACGTCTCCGTGGTCATATGGCCGGCATGACGCAACACCAAGGCGCACGGAACGCTGTTACCTTCCCACCAGAGGTGGTCCCTATTTTTTCTACTTGCATTTTTATGTGCTTTCGAAACTGCTAGGTTGGCAGAAGCTGGGACAAGTAACGGGAGCTCACCCCGTTACATGGCAGCACTAGGGATTCGAATCGCTGAGCTGCCGACCTTTAGATCGACAAGCTCAACATCCTAGCCCCTGAGCCACCGCATCCCTGTTAATACAATATAGGAATATGGAATTTGCTTTAAGAATCCGTGGTTTAAAGGAGAATAAACAAGAGAACTTAAGGGAAATTTTTTCTGAAGTATTTGCTGAGATATTAGCAGCCCGACCAGCAGATGTGGCTTATCAAATTGATAAAATATATCATGTGAATTCTTGGATAGCAAGGCAAAAAAAGTTGCCAAGGGATGTTGTTTTTTATTTTACAAATAGAAATGTCAGCCTGCCCCAGATCAGTGTTTGAGAAAATAAAAACCCAACTCCATCATGTTGAAGAAATTGGTAATTTATATCATACAAGTCTGGATGCAGTAAAAGCAAAGCTGGAACTGGAAGTAAATCAAAACCACAGAGTCATATTCTCTCCTGAACCCTCCCCCTACTAGAGGTCAATACAGTAATAGTCCAATGTCTTCTTCCTCCTCAGCCACGTGTAGTTTCACTTCTGATATTCTCCCTCTGTCAATCTTCTGGATGGAATGTGGAGTCAGCAGCTGCCGTTACATTCATGCATCAAAGCAATTCAAACATCTATTTTAAAAAGGGCTTTTCCCCTCTCCCACACATACAATGTCAGCCAACTCTGGGAACAGTGAACCCCCCCCCCTCCATAAAGCATGTAAGACATTCAGTAGAGCAAACTTTTAACAAGGTAATAAAACAGTCAGATAATCTAGTAGGAGAAATACACCAAATTAAAGCGGAGGCTGACATTCGGCCCTCCTTCGAAAAAAGGACATTAGTCCTGGAAAAGAAAAAGAAAAGTTAGGGTTTATCAGGATATTTGTTATAAAATTGTGCTAGTTTTTGGGCCCCCCGAATATCTTCTTTGTTAACCCATTCAGCTTGTGATAGAGGAAAGTGTTTCCAAGCTACCAAATATTGGATTTTATTTCTATATTTTCTAGAATCTAGAATTTCCTTAATTTCAAAATGTTCTTCCCCGTTTATGAGGATAGGTACAGGGGTCTTAGTAGGATTAGGTCTAAGGCGGGATGTGTGTTCAGGTTTGAGCAAGCTAACATGGAAAATTGGGTGAATTCTTCTGAGAGATTTAGGTAGTTCTAGTTGGACTGTTACCGGATTAATGATTTTCATGATGGGGAATGGGCCCACATATTTGGGTCCAAGTTTTTTCGATTTCTGAGTTGTTTGTAAATATTTAGTAGACAAGAAAATTTTATCTCCTACTTGGAATTTTTTCTCAGAAGCTCTCTTTTTATCTGCTTGTTTTTTGTGTGTGTGATGAGCATCGTCAATCGCTTTTCGTGTAATTTTCCATGTACTTTGCAATTGTTCTATCCATTCAGCCAATGACGGAACCAATGGTTTTTGTTCAGGGAGTTCGGGAATGGGGACAAATTCTTGACCTGAAGCAATTTTAAATGGGGTGAATCCAGTGCTGCTATGAACAGAATTATTGTAAGCTACTTCCGCAAATGGTAGTAAGTCCGCCCAATTATCTTGTTGATAATTAATGTAACATCGTAGGTATTGTTCTAGTACTGAGTTCGAGCGTTCACAGCCACCATTAGTTTGAGGATTATGGGAGGAGCTTAAGCCTTGGGTGGAGCCTATCAGCCGCAAAAATTCTTTCCAAAACTTAGAAGTGAATTGCACCCCTCGGTCTGAGATTATTCATTTAGGAACCCCATGGAGTCTGTAGATGTGTTGGACAAACAGTTTTGCCAAAATTTTTGAAGAAGGAATTTTGGAACATGGGATGAAGTGCACTTGTTTGGAGAATAGGTCAGTAACCACCCAGATTACTGTATTGCCTCCACTTTCAGGTAATTCCACTATGAAATCCATGGATATTTCTTTCCATGGGGCTTCTGGCCGGGCTACTGTTTGCAGCAAACCAGGAGGCTTCCCTGGTGGTCTTTTAGCTGATGCACAAACAGGGCAGCTCGCTATATAGGATTCAATGTCCTTCTTAAGACCTGGCCACCAAAACTGTCGTTTCAGGAGGTGTAAGGTTTTGACGAATCCAAAATGGCCAGCCATTTTAGCATCATGACAGCGTAGAAGTATGACCTCCCTCAGAGATGCAGGGACGTACAACTTTGCTCCTATCCAAGCTAGTCCATCGCGAAGAGTGCACTCATGCGAATGGGCTAAGAACCAGTCATCCTTGTTTAAGGCTTCTTTGAGCAAATTGGTGAGATCTTCTGGTAACGTTAGATCGGTATGTGCTTGGGTACGAGTAATTGCCGGGGCTGCTAACTGTTGCACTGGGAGTATAGGTCGTGCTACTTCCTTGCGAGTACTGTTATACTGAGGTAAACGGGAAAGGGCGTCCGCAAGGAAGTTCTTTCCCCCAGGAATGTATCGCAAGGAAAAATTAAAACGGTTAAAGTATTGGGCCCATCGAGCTTGTTTTGGTGATAGCTTTCTGGGAGTTTTTAGGGCTTCTAAGTTTTTATGATCAGTCCATACTTCAAAAGGGTGTTTGGCCCCCTCCAAGAATTGTCTCCATGTTTGGAAAGCCCAGTGCACTGCAAAAGCCCCCTTTTCCCAGATGGCCCATCTCTGCTCTGTTTCAGTGAGTTTACGAGATGTGTAAGCACATGGTTGTAGCTCACCTTTAGCATTGTTTTGGAGTAAAACTGCTCCAACTGCTACATCGCTAGCATCTGCTTGAACCACGAATGGGGATTCCATGTCAGGGGGTTTGAGGACCGGCTCAGTGGCAAACAATCGCTTCAACTTCTCGAAAGCGGCCTGACACTCCATTGACCACTCAGTGGTAAGGATGGTTTGGATTTAATATTTCCTCTTGTTTTGAGGAGATTGGTGATTGGCAGGGCAATGTCAGCAAATGAGGGAATGAACTGACGATAAAAATTAGCAAATGTACAGGCTAAATGTTGGAGATGCGATTGTGAAGATGCCACTTATTACCATATATGGTGGACTTGTAAAAAAGTTAAAGCATTTTGGATTAAAGTATGGTGGATTATGCAGAATATTTTGAAAAAGAAGATTAAGTTTACTCCGCAGTTCTTTTTACTAGGAATAATTATGGACTGTACAGTTATAGAGACTAAATTGATTTTGAACTTAATAACAGCCGCAAGACTTTTGATTGCTCAATATTGGAAGAAAGAAGAATTACCTACAATTGAAGAATGGACACTTAAAGTATCAAATCTGGCAGAAATGGCAAAAATCTCTGCTTATTTGAAAGACTATTCACAAGAAAAATATATTTTAGAATGGAAAATGTGGATTGATTATATTCAGAATAAGTATCAGATAAAAAAATATCGAATAGCATATGAGTAAATTTAGGAAATATTTTGTATTAGATATATTTCTGAAGGAGAGGGGAATTGAGAGTGTGATTAAGTGTGGAGAGACTAGAGATTATAATTTAGGAATTATTTTAGATTATGATTGTTAGTTTTATACCCTGCATTTTGTTCTGGGAAGTCGGGGTGGGGGGCGGGGGTATGGGGGAGGGGAATTGGGGGGTTGAGGCTAGAGATGGAGTGATGGTGAATGTACAGGGATTATTGAAGATGTATAAATATAATTAATGTAGGGTCGGGTCTGCCCAGTTACCATTTTAGAACGGTGGGGAGGGAGAAAAGAGAGAGTAGGAGGTAGGAAAGAGGAGAAGAGGAAGGAAGAGGGGTAGAAGAGGGAGAAGGAAGGTGTAGGGTGGAGGGAGGAGAGGATGTAGATAAGAGAAGGAGAGGAAGGTTTGGATAGTAAAAGAAGGTAGAAGAGGGGAGTGTTAAAAAGGGGGGTGGTGACTGGGCAGGCCCGACTAAATGTATATAACTGTACATTGAATGAATTGTTTGACATGATTGTAAAAATAAAACTTTTTTACTAAAAAAAAATAAAAATTAGCAAAACCCAGAAAGCTCTGTAACTGTTTGCGGGTGCGAGGAGGTGCCCACTCTAGTACTGCTTGGACTTTGGCAGGGTCCATCTCCAATCCATCAGAGGAAATACGGTATCCCAGATAGTCGATTTTTGATTGATGGAATTCACATTTTGACAATTTTGCATAAAGTTCAGCGGCCAGTAATTTTTTAAGTACTGCTCTTACTAGCTTCACATGCTCCTCCATGGTTTCAGTGTAGATAAGTATTTCATCAAGATAAACAAGAACCCCTTTAAACAAATGTTCATGGAGAACTTCATTTATTAGCTGCATGAAAATTGGGTTTTTAAATGTTGAATTTATTAATTTTAATCGGGGTTTTTTAGTATGGTAAATTTTAATTGCTGGGCTAATTTAATAAGTTTTTTAATTCGTATTTTAAACCTGTATATTGTATGGTCGGTTTTTATTATGCCTGTACACCGCCCTGAGTCCTTCGGGAGAAGGGCGGTATAAAAATCAAATAAAATAAATAAATAAATAATAAATAATGAAAACTGCTGGGGCCCCTTGCAACCCAAATGGTAAGACTCGGAATTGAAAGCAACCAAGGGGACAATTGAACACCGTTTTCCATTCATCCCCTTCTTTTATGCGTCCTCTGTAATACGCTTCCCATAAGTCCAGTTTAGTAAAGAACTTTCCTTTGGCCAAGTGGGCGAGCATGTCTTTCATAAGAGGCATGGGGTATACATTTTCCACGCACACACAGTTCAGGTTTCTATAGTCAACTATCAAGTGGAAGGTGCCATCTTTCTTTTCCCGGAACATGACTGGGGCTGCAACCCGAGGCCTAGCCGGTTGAATGAATCCTCGTTCTAAATTTTTATCTATAAAGTTCCGTAATTCCCCCAATTCTTTCTGGGTCATGGGGTAACCAAGATTTTGGTTTCGGGAGTTTAACCCCTGGTAGAATGTCTATTGCACAGTCTGTGGGCCTATGGGGAGGCAGCACGTCAGAGGCCTTTTCACTAAAAACCTCTCGTAGGTCCCAGTACTCTTTAGGAATTTTTTCCTCCCCCTCTAGCCGTTCAACCATTGCCCCCAGTTTCTCAGGGCGATCAGGATCAGGGTTTTTTAAAATTATCTTCTTCTTCTTTTGTGCCTTTGTGCGGAGTCGCAACACCCCTGTTCTCCAGTTTATTTTCGGGTTCCATTTTCGGAGCCACGAGAGACCCAGTACGAGAGGCTGGTCCATCCCTGGGGCCACTATGAAGTTTATGATTTCTTTATGGTCTTCTATGGTCATCTCTATGGGTTCTGTCACAAAGTGGGCTGGGCCTCTCCCCGCTACCGATTCATCTAGCTGGCAGAAGGGTATGGGCCTGCTCAATGTTTTTAGTCTTAGTTCCATTTTCTCCACCACCTCGGGGCTTAAGATACATCGGGTACACCCAGAGTCTAAGAGGGCTAGCATTTCCCCTTGCATTCCTGAGGATGGGACGTGCAGTTGTACTGGAACGGTAAGGGGCCCCCCTTTCCAACTCACCAGGAGATCCTCGTCCGATTCCGAAGATGGCTCGCTGTCATCTGACCCGGTAGGAGTCCCAAATTCCTCTTCGATGGGAGGAACATTCTTGGCGTCATCCGCTCCCCTCTTTGCAAGCTCTCGCGATTTTGGTTCCACCTGCGCCATTGGTTTTTTGCCACTAGGGGTTGTCTTTGGCGGCAGCTTCGCACAACAATCAGCGGCTCGGTGGCCTTCTTTTCCACATCTGAAACAGCCCGTGGGTTTCTTCTTCCCACTCTCCACTGCAACAGAATCTTTGGTCGGTTCCCTCTGGAACTGAGTTGGGGTTTGCCTCCAACTACGATCACTTCGCAGGCGGTCCAGGTTGTACCAGCCATGCTGGGTAGTCGGGGATGCTCGGGCTCTACACAATTTATATAGATCTCTGTTTAGGCCGTCTTTGTATAAGTCCAAAAGAGCCACTTCTGACCACCCTCTCATGAGAGGTACCAGATCACTGAACTCTTGGTTGTAGTCAGTCACTGGTCTCCTCCCTTGTCTGATGGACCTCATGTGAATCTTGGCCTTTTGCTCTGCCAAGGGGTCCTCAAATCTCATTCTCAGGGCTGCCATAAAATGGTGGTAGTTCCTCAGGAGAGGGGAATCCTCTTGGTACAAGGTCACGTACCAGGAAGCCGCCCTACCACTCAAGACTTGAGTCAAGCTTCTCACTTTAGAGGCTTCTGACAAATAATCTTCGCCCCATTCTTGCATGTGGCTGTCCACCATAGACTGGAATAAGCCTAATTCCTTAGGGTCTCCATCAAACTTCCTGGGAATTGGGAGAATTTTAGGTTTTTTCCTTCTGCGAGGTAACGTTTGTGCAGTGGGGATCCCCTGACCCCTACCCAGATCTGCAGCCCCTGGAGAACGCAGCTCAGGCTCCTGAATCTCTCTGCTGTATGCTGCTCCCCCGGTGGCCATCGAAATTTTTGTTTCCACATCTTCCCTCTCCCCCCAGGGTTTTTGGGTGGGGTCTTCATACCTTTCACGATCTCTCTGTCGCTCTCTCGCCTCACGATACAGTCTGACGGCTTCTGCAATTTGTAATTGATCCTTAATTTGCTGCTCCTGTTGCCAAGCAGAGAGTTTCTTTTTTTGCTTATGTCTAATAACTCCGGATTGTAGTTCCCCCGGGTCTGGAAAGTTTTTAAAATCCAGTTTGGCCTTCTCCCATCTTTCCTCTATTTGTAGTTTCTCCAGCCACTCTGCAGAAATTCCTAAGTATTTGGGAGGGCCCGATGTGGCTGCCAAGGCTGCTCCTGTCTCCTCCAGCTCATCTTCTGAGGTTGGCTTTCTCCCCAGAAAAGATTCCTTATCACCTCCTCTGTGATAGTCCTGGGATGAGATGTCTGCCAGCTGCTCCTCATCAGGTTCGCATTCGTGCTCTGACATCGTTAAGGGGGGAAAAAAAAGTTTTCAGTCCCCTCGGCTGTGAACTGGGATGACTGATTTTGGGTGAGATCCAGCTTAATGTCAGCCTGCCCCAGATCAGTGTTTGAGAAAATAAAAACCCAACTCCATCATGTTGAAGAAATTGGTAATTTATATCATACAAGTCTGGATGCAGTAAAAGCAAAGCTGGAACTGGAAGTAAATCAAAACCACAGAGTCATATTCTCTCCTGTACCCTCCCCCTACTAGAGGTCAATACAGTAATAGTCCAATGTCTTCTTCCTCCTCAGCCACGTGTAGTTTCACTTCCAATATTCTCCCTCTGTCAATCTTCTGGATGGAATGGGGAGTCAGCAGCTGCCGTTACATTCACGCGCCAAAGCAATTCAAACATCTATTTTAAAAAGGGCTTTTCCCCTCTCCCACACATGCAATGTCAGCCAACGCTGGGAACAGTGAACCCCCCCCTCCTCCATAAAGCATGTAAGACATTCAGTAGAGCAAACTTTTAACAAGGTAATAAAACAGTCAGATAATCTAGAAGGAGAAATACACCAAATTAAAGCAGAGGCTGACAAGAACAGTGAGAAATCAGATTCTGCAAGCTTCATATAAGGGGCAGAAGATTCAGGTTGCTGGTCAAGATATATTAATATTAAAGGAAATTCCACCAAAAATGTTAAGGGCTAGGAAGGAATTTGCCTTTTTATTTTTTTTTAAATTTTACTTATTTTGTCACAACAATATATATAAGTATCATATAAAAAGATTATATAGTATATAAACATATATATGAGCCTACAAAACTGCGCATGCTGCAAGATGGCATCTTGGTGAGTTAGCAGAGGAGGATGACAAGTCTTCTCCTAGTTGGCCCGCACCAGTGAGAGCTCCTTTCGATCCCCAGTCTGCAGCCCAGCTTCTTTAACATCTTGCCGGCCTGGAGGAGGTGAGATTGGCTTTATACGAGGCCCGGGGAGAGCGGCTGCATGCTTTCTTGGTTGGCGTGGTCAGCGTGGAATGGCAGCGGTCAGTGGTGGTGGTGGCGGCGGCGGCAGCCTTTCTCTTACCTGCCCGGACCGACCAGGGGGAGCTGCCTGTAAACTCTCTGGCCCTGAATTAGCCAACTCAGCCGGTGTAACATCTTCCAGCCTGGAGGGAGGCTGGCCTAATAGGGACTTAGGGCAGATGGAGGTCCTTTACTTGGCCCTGCATGATGGCGGCGGCAGCGGTGCCTCGGCGGCGGTGTTGCCTCGTTGTGGGACCCAGAGGACCTCGGGGAGCCCTTGGAAGTCCATGAGCAATCTAGCCAGTTTGAAGGACGATGAGGGAGGCTGGTGGTCGGAGTGTGGCTTGGCGAAGCTGTGGCTCGTGGCTATGGTGGCAGCGAGGACAACTCCGATGGCGACAGTTTGATGTTGGCGGTGGGGTCGTCAGTGGCGATGCCCTGATGCCACAGAGCCCCCCCAAAGAATCCCTGAGGTAGCCGAGGCCGTGAGTTCCATCTTAAGCGGCGGAGGCTGCCTTTCTTTGGGACTATGGGAGACTGGGAAGATCGGATTGGTGATGTCCATGGAAATGGCGGCCATCTTAGGTCTTTTTACATCTTTTGACCTTCATCTTGTCATCTGTGTTAGCCCCCGGTTGAGCATATTTCCATCTGGGCTGGCGAGGATAAGACTTTTCGTCACCTCCTGAACATTATGTACTCACCTGCTTTGCTTTTTGGTCTGCGAGATGCCCCCCTCTTGCAGATTTGGCCCTCCTCTCTATCGAGGGCCTACCTTGATGATGGGTTTTGGAACCCCGAGAGGTGGCATGCATCAAAAAGGAACCTTAGGGGTTTTTTAATTAAGGCTTTTAAAGAGTTTTTAAGGGGAGGGAGGGTTGAGGTGGGTTGGGGGGGAGACAGGGTCTGGCCAGACCCTGCAAGAGCTCGCGAGTTACAGGCAGGTTCGGAGGTAATGTTGGGGGAGGAGGCTGGTACCCGAGGCCATGAGGGTTGTTCAATCGGCATGGTTAGTGGGAGGGGCAGGTATGGCGGAAGCAGGGGTCCGTATCTTGTTAGGGGAGTGCACCCTCGCTGTTTACAAGCGATTGCACACTCCGGACTCTCTGTCTTCTCCTGTTCCCTGGGTGGCTGGAATCCTCGGGGCCTTGACCTTCAGCTGATCTTGTGCAACGCCAGGTCTGTGATCAATAAAGCCCCCCTCATTTCAGATCTTATTCAAGAGGGGGGTGCAGATCTGATGTGCATTACGGAGACCTGGTTGGGCATGGAAGGGGGGGTGTCCCCCTGGTAGAAATGTGCCCACCGGTTTCTGAGCATTTCATCAGCCGAGGGTACAAGGTAGGGGTGGAGGGGTGGTGGTTATTATAAACGAGAGTCTAGAGCCGAGGGAGGTCACTGTCCCTCAGATAGCCGGCTGTGAGTCTCTCTTTGTGCAGTGGAGCCAGGGGTTGCAGGTGGGCTTGCTGATCACGTACCTGGCTCCCTGCCACATGACAGCAGCCCTGCCTGAGCTGCTCGATGTGATAGCCGAGGCGGCAGTTGACTCCCCCAGACTTATGGTCATGGGGGATTTCAATTTGCCGTCGGTGGGCGAAACATCGGTGACAGCCTGGGAGTTCATGGCTTCCATGACAGCCTTGGACCTGACCAGTTAGTGAATGGTCCCACTCACATTGGAGGAAACACGCTGGACTTGATTTTTGTCTCCGGACAGTGGCTGAATGATCTGGAATTGGGGGATTTGGTTATTACACCCCTGTCATGGTCAGATCATTCGCTCCTTCGTCCCGACTTTCGAACTGCAAACCCACACCGCAGGGAGCCAGAGCCGGATCAATGGTTCCGTCCCAGGCACCTGATGGACCCGGAGAAGTTCCTGACGGAGCTTGGGCCGTTTCCTGAGGATCTGGCCCATGGCTCGACCGAAGAACTTGTCACTGCCTGGGAAACAGCAGAGGCAGGGGCTTTGGATCGTGTCGTGCCTTTGCAGCCTCTGACCTGGCGCCGTTCTTGACCAGCTCCTTGGTTCTCTGAGGAGCTGAGAGAGATGAAGCGCCAGAAAAGATGCCTGGAGAGCGTCTGGAGGGCCAGCCATTCTGAATCTGACCGAACACTAGTAGAATAGAATAGAATAGAATAGAATTTTTTATTGGCCAAGTGTGATTGGACACACAAGGAATTTGTCTTGGTGCATATGCTCTCAGTGTACATAAAAGAAAAGATACGTTCATCAAGGTACAACATTTACAACACAATTGATGGTCAATATATCAATATAAATCATAAGGATTGCCAACAACAAGTTATAGTCATACAGTCATAAATGGAAAGAGATTGGTGATGGGAACTATGAGAAGATTAATAGTAGTGCAGATTCAGTAAATAGTTTGACAGTGTTGATGGAATTATTTGTTTAGCAGAGTGATGGCCTTCGGGAAAAAACTGTTCTTGTGTCTAATTGTTCTAGTGTGCAGTGCTCTATAGCGTCATTTTGAGGGTAGGAGTTGAAACAGTTTATGTCCTGGATGCGAGGGATCTGTAAATATTTTCACGGCCCTCTTCTTGATTCGTGCGGTATACAGGTCCTCAATGGAAGGCAGGTTGGTAGCAATTATTTTTTCTGCAGTTCTAATTATCCTCTGAAGTCTGTGTACGGTTGTATGTTCAGACCTACTTAGTGGCGATAGGGATGGCAAAGCGGGAATACTTTTCCGCCCTTATCGCAGCAGCAGATAACCGCCCAGCCACCTTAGTTAGGGTGACCCTCTCCCTGCTTTTCCAGGGAGCTCGGGAGGACCCCTTGCAAGGACGTGCTGAGGAGTTTGGAATGTATCTGCACGATAAAATCGCTCAGATCCGGGACAGGCTGGACGCTGATTGGGTGGATTTGGGCGGGACGGTGGAGGCAGCTCTTGAGAATATTATTTGGGGGGAATTCGATTCTGTGACTCCGAGGACATGGACAGGATACTGAGGAGGCTGAATGCTACCACATGGTTGGTATTGGCCAGGAGGTTACACGAGGCTTGCTTCAGGGAATTGTTAACGCTTCTTTGAGGGAGGGTGTCTTCCCTACAGCCTTGAAAGAGGCGGTGGTGAGACCCCTCCTCAAGAAGCCTTTCCTGGATCCAGCTATTTTATCGAACTACCGTCCGGTCTCCAACCTTCGTTTTGTGGCGAAGGTTGTTGAGAGTGTGGTGGTACATCAGCTCCCTCAGTACCTGGATGAAACTGTCTATCTGGACCTGTGCCAGTCCGGCTTCTGGCCTGGGTACAGCATGGAGACAGCTTTGATCGCATTGGTTGATGATCTCTAGAGGGCCCGGGATAGGGGTTGTTCCTCTATCCTGGTCCTACTAGATCTGTCAGTGGCTTTTGATACCATCGACCATGGTATCTTGCTGCAGCGGTTGGGGGGCCTGGGAGTGGGGGGCACCGTTTTTTGGTGGTTCTCCTCCTATCTCTCCGACCGCGTGCAGATGGTGTTGAAGGGGGGGCAGAGATCGACCGCGAGGCACCTCACGTGTGGGGTGCCACAGGGGTCGGTTCTCTCGCCCCTCCCATTCAACATCTATATGAAGCCATTGGGGGAGATCATCCGTGGTTTTGGGGTGAGTTGCCAGCTGTACACTGATGACACTCAGCTGTACATCTCCACCCCGGATCACCCCAACGAAGCCGTCGATGTGATGTCCCGGTGCCTTGAAGCCGTTCGGGTCTGGATGGGGACGAACAGACTTCGACTCAACCCATCCAAGACGGAGTGGCTGTGGATGCTGGCGTCCCGGTACAGTCAGCTAGTTCCGTTGCTGACTGTGGGGGGGCAAGTCACTGGCCCCCAGGGAGTTGGTTCGCAGCTTAGGCGTTCTCCTGGATGCACAGCTGTCATTAGAAGAACACTTGACGGCCGTCGCCAGGGGAGCTTTTTATCAGGTTCGCCTGATCCGCCAGTTGCGTCCCTTCCTGGACCGGGACTCGTTATGCACGGTCACTCATGCCCTCGTTACCTCCCACCTGGATTACTGCAATGCTCTCTACATGGGGCTCCCCTTGAAGAGCACCAGGAGACTTCAACTGATACAGAATGCGGCTGCGCGGGGGATAGAGGGAGCATCTCGGAGCTCCCATATAACACCTCTCCTGTGCAAGCTGCACTGGTTGCCGGTGGTCTTCCAGGTGCAAGTCAAGGTGTTGGTGATCACCTTTAAAGCGCTCCATGGCATGGGACCAGGTTACTTACGGGACCACCTACTGCCGCCAATAGCCTCCCATCGACCTGTGCACAAACAATGTTGGCTGGTGGCCCCCAGGGGAAGAGCCTTCTCTGTGGGGGCACCTACACTATGGAACGAACTGCCTCTGGGGCTACACCTTCTTCCCGACCTCCGGGCCTTTAAGCGCAAGCTCAAGACTTTTTTGTTTCACCGAGCAGGGTTGGCCTAAGGGTAATTTTAATAGGTGGTTTTATTACTTGTTATTTTAATATTCGGCCTATGGAATCAGATTTTTAAATTGAAATATTGTGTTTTAATTTTTGTATATGTCTTTTTAACTTGGCTGTAAACTGCCCTGAGTCTTCGGAGAAGGGCGGTATGTAAATAATAAATAAATAAATGAGTAAATATTAGGAGGTATAAGCATATATATATATATATATATATATAGGAAGAAGAAAAAGAAAAACAATAGGACAGGAACGGTAGGCACGTTTGTGCTCTTATGCACGCCCCTTATGGTCCTTATGGGGTGAGGTCAATATTAGAAAGTTTTTGGTTAAAGCTTTTGGGATTATGGGAAGAGACCACAGAGTCAGGTAAAGTGTTCCAAGCACTGACGATTCTGTTACAGAAGTCGTATTTTCTGCAATCTAGATTAAAGTGGTTAACATTAAGTTTAAATTTATTGGTTGCTCTTGTATTATTGCAATTAAAGTTGAAGTCATCTTTAACAGGAAGGACATTACAATAGATGATTCTATGAGTTAAACTTAGATCTTGTCGAAGGCGACGGAGTTCCAAGTTTTCTAAGCCTAGGATTTCAAGTATGGTGGGATAAGGTATTTTGTTGTTTTTAGAGGAATGGAGAACTCTTCTTGTAAAATATTTCTGAACACGTTCAATTGTATTGAAGTCAGAAATGTGGTGAGGGTTCCAGACAGGCGAGCTGTATTCTAGAATTGGTCTAGCAAATGTTTTATATGCTCTGGTTAGTAGTGTAGTGTTTTTGGAAAAGAAGCTACGCAGGATTAGGTTTACAACTCTTAGAGCCTTTTTTGCTATGTAGTTGCAGTGGCCTTGGCACTTAGATCATTTGATATGAAAACTCCAAGGTCTTTAACAGGGTGGGGGTCATCTGTAAGGTAATGTCTGTCAAGTATGTACTTAGTGTTTGGGTTCTTTTTTCCTCAGTAAGACTGAGCATTTGCTGGTTGAGATTTGGAGTTGCCAAGTTTTAGACCAAGCGGTTAGATGTTCAAGGTCTTTTTGAATGATAGATGTATTGTCTGTGGTGTTAAATAGTTTGACATCGTCAGCAAAGAGAACACAATTACTTGAGATATGGTCGCAAAGATCGTTAATGTATAGTATGAAGAGTGTTGGTCCAAGAACGCTGCCTTGAGGAACACCACTCTTGACAGGAACAGGATTTGATAGAGCATTGCCAATTTTAACCACTTGTTGTCTGTTAGACAGAAAAGCAGATATCCATTTGTGAAGGGGTCCTGAAATGCCATAGGATTTTAGTTTTAGGAGAAGTTTATCGTGTACTACTGAGTCAAAAGCTTTGCAGAAGTCTATGTAGATTGCATCTATTGTTTTGCCTTGATCAAGATTTGTAGTCCATATGTTTTTACATATGGACTATTTTACAACTACATAAGTGGAGAAGTTGTAAATTGCACGATAATTTTTTCTTGACTGTTAATAGCTCTTGGAATGGTCCCTCCCAGTTTGGCTGTAACTTTTCCTCTTTCAAAGTTTTGATTAGGACCCAAAGACCCTATAAGAATGTACCGAAAAGTCCAAAAGTGGAGTTTGACCCAAGAATCCTTTGTTCCTGAGGTAAGATAAAGAAGAGGACAGCCACAGTATACAGTTCTTTATATAGTGTGGTAATCCAAAATAATTTCATAGGGTTGTTGAAAGAAATGTCCATCTGGGTTCAATTTCAAGTGGGGAAAAAGACACTGGAAACATGGAGACTGCTTGGAAAGATGGTTTAATGGTGGACAGGAATCACATTTATTTTTTTATTGATCATATTTATATACCGCCCTATCTCCCGAAGGACTCAGGGTGGTTTACAGGCACTTAAAAAACACATAAATACAATATAAAAAACAATTAAAAAACTTATTCTAAAAGCCCATTAATTAAAAAATATAAAAAATAAAACCCAATTAAAAACCCATAAATTTAAAATCTAGCTCAGTCCTGCGCAATTAAATAAGTATGTTTTAAGCTCGCGGCGGAAGATCCGAAGGTCCGGAAGCTGACGAAGTCCGGGGGGTAGTTCGTTCCAGAGGGTGGGAGCCCCCACAGAGAAGGCCATTCCCCTGGGCGTCGCCAGACGACATTGCCTCGCTGACGGCACCCTGAGGAGTCCCTCTCTATGAGAGCGCACGGGTCGGTGAGAGGTATTCGGTAGCAGTAGGCGGTCCCGTAAATAACCCGGCCCTATGCCATGGAGCGCTTTAAAGATGGTCACCAAAACCTTGAAGCGCACCCGGAAGGCCACAGGTAGCCAGTGCAGTCTGCGCAGGATAGGTGTTATGCGGGAGCCACGAGGGGCTCCGTCTATCACCCGTGCAGCCGCATTCTGGACTAACTGTAGCCTCCGGATGCCCTTCAAGGGGAGCCCCATGTAGAGAGCATTGCAGTAATCCAGGCGAGACGTCACATAGCTTGAGTTCCTGAACAGGAGGACATGGTTTGCATTCCTGAATAGAAAAGGTGATCACATGTTCAAGGTGTTGGGTGAAGAACCAGAGAGGAAAGGAGAAGAAGAGAAGAGGGGAAGAAGGGGAGAGGAGAAGAGAAAGACAAAATGCTGAGTGCCTGAGTTTATACTCTCTGTGGGGCCCCACCTTGGTTTTTCCTGTTCCTGTATAAGAAATGTACCGTGATTGGTTGTCAAACTTCCAGGTAGTCTAGGAGTCTTAGCTAACTTTGTAGGTTGTTTCTCAAGCTTGCTTGAGCCTTGCCATGTGGTGAGTTTCTGTTGCTAGATGAGTCCTATTGTGTTGCAGATGATGGTCCATTGACAAAGGTGGGGGGAATGAGTGAGGTTGGCTGAAGCCTTAATGGCCCATTGACAAAGGTGTGAGGAGGCAGGAAGCTGCTTTGTCTTTAAAACAGGTTTCTCCATTTATCATCCAGGGAAACACAATACTCTGCCCTATTCAATATCCTCCAAAATATTTCATTCTTCTAGGAGGGGGGTGAGTGCTAACTTCCTACAATCCCTCCTTTTTTTTTTTTCCAAAACATTTGAATTTTGAAACATGTTGTTGGCAAAAGATTAAAATTGACCAGACCAGGGAGGCTTGATGGGCACTTTTAATTTTTTTCTGGTGCAAAGGGAAGGCATTGATATAGGCAGAAGGATTCCTTCAGTGGCTCCCAAAAGGAGAGCTTTCAGCCATGAAGGTCTAGCAGCCAGGGCAAAAATTCTGGAAAGAAATTTACAGTATCCAATTTTCTATGCCAATTAATTTCAGATGTCAGATACCACTTTCTGTGAGCTTTCAGTCAGGTTTCAAGCAAGCACATGTCCCAAAATTTTCATAGCCATGGTTTTCCTTTAAATTACAGGCTGCCCATTTCCAAGGGTTGGTTACTGAACCTGCCCTAGCTCTTACTTTAGTCCATCCAAGATTTGTGAGTACAAATTGAAGTTAATCAGTGTGCAATCCAGGCTTTTTTTTTAAATTACACATGATGAGCCCTGGGACTTTTACTCTTGAGAACTGTGCACTGAAAAGAGGATTTGAAAGATTTGAAGAAACTTGGTGGGCTAAGTTGGACTTGGGTTATCAACATCACATGAAAAAAGAAGAAAAAGAAGAAAAGATAAATAAGACTTTGAAACTCCCTACCTGTTGCCTACTTGTTTCCCACAGCTTTAAGTCCAAGCTGAGAAGCTCACCCAATTTTTTGGCCGGCCAAACATGTCACAATTTCTGATTGATTGATTGATTGAATTTATATTACCGCATGTTCGCCCATGGCAACTCAAAGTGGCTTACAGAATGTTTTTTTTTTTGTAAACACATTTTATTAGAATTTTTCTTTCATCATACATATTTTATGAACAATGTTTTTTATTGAAAGAGTTTTATAAAAAAACAAAAACATTTTTCCCCCTTTTTTCCCCCTCCCTCCCAAAAAAACAAAAAACAAAAACAAAACACCCCCCTCCCTCCCCCACCCCCCGGCTTCCCAGGTCAATCACAAGGTAAAGTTATACATAAACCAAACATAGAATAAAATTTTCCCTTCCAATCCAAACAACCACATCCAAAGCTTTTCGTCTCCCAACCCCCTCCCCATTACATAAAATAACTTTCTAATTATTCAAAGGCAATCTGATATTTCTTAATCTGATATCTGTTTTGTAAATAATCAATCCATTTTTATGAACAATGTTGACCGGGTCACCTCTTATACATCGTATACATAATAATCTATTCTAATCTTCCCATTTTTTCCATATTCATCTCTTTTATATAATCCTTTATCACAAATTAATCATTTTTCACCGTATCTTATTATTTCAGCTTCTGCCATGTTGTTTTCTTTTCAAATCCATTTTTCATCATATCTCTGTTTCCAATTTCAGTCATAATATTTTCTTTCCATATTTTCTTTATCTTATCTTATTTTCTTCTTAATACATAAACAATATTACTAATTGCCGCTAATTCCTAATCTCCTACAATAACATCAATTAATTATCTTATTTCTCCATTGCTAGATATATTTCTCAAATTCCCCATCCCACTTTTTAACATTTCAACTTCATTTCTCAATTTATATTGTCTTCAAAATTAAACCAAATTGCCATTTCATATTCCATCTGCTGTTCTGTTTTACTATAAGCAATATACAGCATCATATTAAAATCTTACATAAAGACCCTTTAACTTGGTTGACTTGGATAATAATATGAATACAATTCCATTAAATCTACTAATATGTACCTTATTATCCTTCCTCCTTTCCATTAATCTTCTCCTCTTTAACCATTTTTCTTGGTCTCCCAAATATTCCACTTCTTGATGATTTTCTCCTTTTATCCCATTCTCTTAACTTCTTTTTCTTCTTTTTCTTTTTGTATGTATTATGTCTTTTCTTTGGAATCCTTTTTCTCACTTTGAATATATTATTCAATAAATAATAAAAATAATAAACAATAAATAATAAAAATAATAAACAAAGTATACAAAACAATAAGAGTACCAAAAACCAACCTTCACACACAACACAACACAACACAACACAACTGACTCACTCACTCACACACACACAAAATGCCACATACAGCTTTGTGAGATTCTGTGTGTTTGTGTAGTTAGAGTGAAACACTACAGAAACAGACCAAATCTCAGAAAGCTGCACAAATATTTTATTTTATTATTTTATTTTATTTATATTTTTTAGATCAGGGGTCTCCAACCTTAGTAACTTTCAGGTTTGTGGACTTCAACTCCCAGAGTTCCTCAGCCAGGAAAGCTGGCTGAGGAATTCTGGGAGTTGAAGTCCACAAGCCTTAAAGTTATTAAGGTTGGAGACCCCTGTTTTAGATAAAAGCAGCTAAATTTAAAACTACCTGAACTTTAAATTGCTGTCTAAAAAAACCCAACTCCTTAAAAAAAACCCCAATTAACTATTTTTTAATAGTTTACTTACCTAATTGGAGGCAGGCAGATTGAGTTGCTTACAGAGGAGATGGATTGCAGGCAGGCAGATTCAGTTGCTAGCTGATGCAACTGATTGCAGCAGCCGAAGCAAAGCAAATAAGCAGCAATTAAGTAAATGGGGACGGGGCAATGGGGTGGGCATGGGCGGGAGCTGTTGTAAGAGGTTGTTATAAAATGATTTTAAGAGCCTGTGATGATTAGGAAACTCATCCAGGATCGCCAGAGGAAGAAAAGATTTTAAAAGGCTCCTCTGATGATCCCAGCTAAAGTTGCCTGATTGCAGCCCAGAACCCCTTAAAAGGATTGTTTTAACAACCTCTTCAGCCAAAGAGCTTGTAGAAAACATGTTTTTTAAGGTTCTGGTGATCAGGCAACTCAGCTGGGGTTGCCAGAGGAGCCTTTTAAAACCTTTTTTTTACAATCTCTTCAGCCAAAGAAGTTGTTAAAAAAAGAGTTTAAAGGGTTCTGATGATCCCAGCTGAGCCGTGGGATGGTCAAAGGCTTTTTTTTTTAACTTTTAAAGGTATTTTTTCGGCTGAAGAAAAAATGCTTTTAAAAGTAGTAGTAGTAGTAGTAGTAGTAGTAGTAGTAGTAGTAATAATAATAATAATAATAATAATAATAATAATAATAATAATAATAATAATAATAATAATAATAATAATAATAATAATAATTTAATTTTTATACCGCCCTTCTCCCGAAGGACTCAGGGCGGTGAACAGGCAAATAAAATAATACAATATATTACAATAAAACACATTTTAAAAAACTTATTCAAAATAGCCTAAATTTAAAATACCATACAAAATATAAAAAATAAACCCCAATAAAATCCATATTTAAAAACCCTATTTAAGCCAGTCCTGCTCGAAAGAATAGATATGTCTTCAGCTCGCGGCGAAAGGTCTGGAGGTTAGGAAGTTGTCGAAGTCCTGGGGGAAGCTCGTTCCAGAGGGTAGGCGCGCCCACAGAGAAGGCTCTCCCCCTGTAAAAGTAAAAAAAAACACCCTCTGATGATGGCGTGGCTCAGCAGGGGCAGGGGGTGGGGCCAGGAATTTTTGCTACAGGTTCTCCAAACCACCAGCCGCCATTGCTACCGGTTCTGCCGATCCGGTCTGAACTGGGAGCATTTCACCCCTGCTCTGCACCCACTTCATACTCCAAGTATGTCCCACATGTCCTGTCAACCTGATGTCAAAACAATACAGAGCCTAACCAAGGATCTGCAAACTTAAACACTCAAAAAGCCATTTGGACTCATTTCCCACAAAGAAAAAAATACCTGGAGCCACAAACCCTGGGTGGGTATGGCCAACTCAACATCACTCACTCCCACCCGATCAAGTCCCACCCAGGCACACCTACCCAGGTTTTGTGGCTTCCGGTGTTTTCTTTTCTGTGAAAAATGGATCTCTCTCTGTCTCTGTCTTTCCCACTCTCTTTTTCTCCCTCCCTCCCTCCCTCTTTCTTTCTCTCTCTCATCTCTCTCTCATTCTCTGTCTCTCATCTCCCTCTCCCTCTCCTCTCTCTTTCTCTCTCTCTTTCTCCTCATCTCTCTTTCTCTCATCTCTCTCTCCCATCTCTTTTCTTTCTCTCTCTCATCTCTATTTCTCCTCTTTCTCTCTCATCTCTCTCTCTCTCTCATCTCTATTTCTCCTCTTTCTTTCTTCCTCCCATCTTTCTCTCTCATCCTCTCTTATCTCTCTCTTCCTCTCTTATATCTCTCTCTCTTATCTCTCTCTTCCTCATCTCTCATCTCTCTCTCTCTCTCTCCTCTCTCTCTCTCTCTCTTTCTCCTTCTCTCTGTCATCTCTCTCTTTCTCTCTCTCAGATCTCTCATCTCTCTTTCTCTTTCTCTCTCATCTCTCATCTCTCTCCTCTTTCTCTTTTTCCCCCACTCATCATTCTCTCTCTCATCTCTCTCTCATCTCTCTCTCTCTCTCATTAGCTCTATAAGAGTCATTTCAGGTTCCCAGATAAATGAAGATCTTTTGTCCCCCTACCGTGGTTTCCTGCCAGCTGAACCCACCACTGCCTGGCCCCCCTCATCTTTGCCCTCCCCCTCCCAGTCACTCCTTGCCTAAGAAGGTAACGATGGCAGCAGCAGATGGAGCAGCAGATGGAGACTTGCTCCATATTCCAGAGTGAGAGTGAAGTGGCCCTGTACTTGCCTCTTCTTCCAGCCCTTGTTATGCACCTCGGTCATTCAGGGAGATGCACAAATTTCTTTCTGCCCTGAGATACAGGTCTGGCCCGGCTGCAGCTGATGCTCCATGTTGTAATGGACTCCAGGAGGAGCAGAGGATGCCATCTCCCTCATTGTGAAGCATGCTAAATGTAAGTGAGCAGGCCATGGAGGCAGTGAGAGCACTGGCATCAGCTGCAGCCAGGCCAGGCCAGTGTCTTGGGGTGGAGAGAAAGTCATGTGTCTCCCTGAGTGACCAACATGCACAGAGCACCTGTCAGCCTCCGCATGCTGAATTTATTGTTTTATTACTACATGTTAATTGCTTTATTACTGTCTTTTATTGCTGTTCAATTGTAGTAGGTAATATATCCCTGATTATGGTCTAGCTGCTTTGGCTGTCATCAAATGGAGGGTGGGGAGAGAAAGTGAGTGGATGGTTGGAGAGAAACAAAACCTATATTCAGAAACGAAACTTATAGTGCATGTGGTTATTCGAATGTATTCACTGGCTAGAAGGCGGACTGATAACACTCACAGCTAACGGTCCGTGCATACCAGAGAGATGAAGCCATCTGAAGATGCTCCTCATGTGGCTCCTGAGAAAAAGGTGGATTGGACCAGACTGCCTGGACTATGGGGGGAGGAGGGGTAATGTTAGAACTTCTATGTGTAAACCACACCTATTGCCTCAAAGCCTGCTTTCCTTGTGATGCATTCAGTTCATACTCAGTAAAAGTATCTTTTTCTAGAAACAATGGAGTTGGGGTTTTTCTTTCTTGAGTTTTGAAAGGAGGCACACCTGACATTAAGCAAGCTCTCAATATCATCAGTCATCCAGGAACCACACTGTGGGGGCTGAGAAAAGGATGTCTGACCCAGGAAGTGACCAGGAAGAAATGGGTGCTGTGGTTTTATCCCTCACTCAAACACAGGCCAGCTGGGAGTGGCTGGCAAAATTACAACTTGAAGAGAAACTGGAGAAGCCTAGGTGGTCGGTGGGTGTAGGGAGGCTGCCCGAGCCAGGAGAGGCCCCTTCTGGAGTGACAATGACCAGACGCAGAGGACAGGCCCTCACTTCGCAGGAAGAACAAAAAGAAGACCTCCTAATTCCACAAGTGGTGCAGCTGTTGAGAGAAGCCTCAAAGAGTCAAAGAGCTCATGAAAGGTATGTATTGACCGCTCAGGGTTTCTCTGGAAGGGGAGGAGATGAGCGTGACCGGGGGGGGGGGATGCTGAAATGGCTGTCTGCACTGAAGAAGCTGCTGGAGGCCGGGAAGACGCAGCCCAGACCCTGGGGATCCTAGCATCCACTGTAGGCCAGCCCCCCCTTGCTGGGCAGGCATTGCCACGAAGGCAGAAAAAGCCCAAAATTCCCCCCTTAATTGGAAAATATAGTGGGGATCCCAAAGGGCTTGGATGTTTCCTAGCTTAAGTATGGAACCACATGCAAGACTGGGGAGAAGATTTTCTTTCTGACGTGGCCCATGTGAGATGCATGACTTGAGCTTTTGAAGGGGTGGAGTCAGATTGGATGGTGATCCTTCACAATGAAGATTCCCCACTGTTACGTAATTATGACCAATTTATGGCTGCCCTCAGAGTACGTTTCGAGGATCCCCTGGCTGAACGAAGGGCTAGAATCAGGATGAAGTCCATCCAACAGGGGAGGAGGTCGGTGGCTGAATACACCCAAGAATTTCGCGAGCTAGTGCCTTACATGAGAGGTTGGTCAGAGGTTGCTCTGCTGGAAAACTACAAGGATGGCCTCAAAGAAGATGTTTACAAGAACTGCCAGTCGCATGGGGCCCTGCATGACTTGCAGGGCTGGTATGTACTGACTGCGGATGTGGAGATCGACCTGGCCAGAGATCATATCTGGAGGGGGGGGTTTGCATCTGGAGCAAGGCCCCTTCCCTTCCCTATAAAGGAGCTCCGAAAGGCACTGGGGGACCCACCAGCTCAAAGCCAAGGTCCACGGTGTGCTTCAGATGTGTTAAAGAGGGTCATCGTACAGCTGACTTTGTCACCAACCCCACATCTAAGGCGACCCCAGGTGGTGGAAAAGGAGCTGAGAAACCGCCCACCAAGGCACGTGAGGTCGCCAAGAACGGACGTCATTGAGTTCGTTCCCCCTGACCAAGCGAAGTTGGGAACACCGACCGGCTCCGATGACCGTTAATCCGGGTCTGATTCAGATGATGACCTCTTGGTAAGTTGGAAAGGGGGACCCCTGACCATCCCAGTGGAACTACATGTCCCTTCTACCAGAGCCCATGGGAAGATGCTAGCTTTCTTAGATTCAGAGTGTACCAGGTGTGTCATCAGTCCCGAGATCATGGAAAAAATGGAGCCAAAACTAAAAGCCTGAGCAGACCCATCACATTTTGCCAGTTAGATGGGTCAGTAGCAGGGGGAGGACCCGCACATTTTGTAACAGAGCCAATAGAGATGACCATGGAGGACCACTGAGAGATCTGAACTTTATCATGACACCAGGCATGGACCAACCCATCCTGCTGGGGCTGCCATGGCTCTGGAAATGGAACCCGCAGATAAATTGGAGGACGGGCGTATTGTGGTTTTGCTCCAACCTGTGCAGGGTAGAGAAGGAAGTCCCTGAAGGGGAGGTCATCACACCAAGCGAAGTGGTGGCGTCTGTGTTGGAACACTTGGATGGTGAGGAAAGAATTCCCAAGGAATACTGGTACCTTCGGGAGGTGTTTAGTGAAAAGGTCTCTGACATGCTGCCTCCTCATAGGCCTACAGACTATAGCATAGAAATCCTTCCAGGGGTAAAGCTTCCTAAGCCAAAATCCTACCACATGACCCCCAGGGAACTGGAGGAGCTACGGAATTTCATTAATAAAAACCTAAACTGCGGGTTTATTCAGCCAGCTAGACAACGAGTAGCTGCTCCTGTGATGTTCAGAGAAAAGAAGGATGGGTCCTTTCGCCTGGTGGTGGACTATAAAAATTTTCGCCATTTGTGTGGAGAATGTTTACCCGTTACCCCTTATGAAAGACATGTTAGCCCATTTGTCCAAAGGGAAGATTTTTACTAAACTGGACTTGCGGGAGGCTTATTATAGAGTGCGCATTAAGGAAGGGGACGAGTGGAAAACTGCTTTCAACTGTTCCTTAGGCTGTTTCCAATTCCAATCCCATTCAGATTGCAAGTTTTCATGCAGTTGATCAATGAAGTTCTCCATGATCACCTGTTCAAATGGGTTCTGGTCTACCTCGACGACATTCTCATTTACACAGAGACCATGGACGAACACGTAAAGCTAGTGAGACCGGTTCTCAAAAAACTGTTGGCTGCTGAATTGTATGCTAAATTGTCCAAATGTGATTTCCACCAAACCAAAATTGACTATTTGGGATACCACATATCACCAGACAGATTAGAAATGGATCCAGAGAAGGTCCGGGCAGTGTTGAAATGGGTACCTCCGCACACTCGCAGACAGCTTCAGAGTTTTTTGGGGTTTGCAAATTTCTGCCAACAATTCATTCCCTCATTTGCAAAAATTGCCCTACCAATCACTAATCTCTTGAAAACGAAAGGGGACATGAAACCAAAACTGTCCCGGCCTCTGGAATGGTCTACGGAATGTCAAGCTGTATTTGAGAAGCTGAAATGACTGTTGGCTGCTGAACCGGTCCTTAAACACCCAGAGATGGTTGCCCCGTTTGTTGTTCAGGCAGATGCCAGTGAGGTTGCCATTGGGGTGGTCCTGCTCCAAGCAAATGCTGAAGGGAAGCTACAACCTTGTGCATATACCTCTCAGAAATTATCGGACACTGAAAGATGGTGGGCCATATGGGAGAAGGAAGCGTTTGCTGTTCACTGGAACAATATCTTAGATTTTACATAAATTATCAACAAGATAACTGGGCAGACTTGCTACCTTTTGCAGAAGTCACCTATAATAACTCTGTTCATAGCAGCACTGGATTCACTCCCTTCAAAGTTGCTTCTGGGCAAGATTTTGTACCAATCCCAGAGCTGCCTGGAGAGAAACCATCTATACCATCTTTGGCTGATTGGATCGAACAAGTACGAAGTACCTGGGTGATAACCTGAAAAGCTTTAGATGGAGCACATCAATCACATAAGAAACATGCAGATAAGAAAAGAGCTCCAGCAAAGAACTACCATGTAGGGAATAAGGTCCCTTTATCTACCAAATACTCGCAGACTATTCAGAAGTCTAAGAAACTTGGTCCTAAGCATGTCGGTCCTTTCCCCATTGTGCGAGTAATAAACCCAGTCACCGTACAATTAGAATTCCCAAAAACCTTGCAGAGGATTCACCCTGTATTCCTTGTTAGCTTATTAAAACCTGAACACCCTCCCCCCTCCGATCAGTACCAACCAACCCACCCGTACCAATTCTCATTGAAGGGGAACTACATTTTGAAGTGGAAGAGATTCTGGACTCTAGAAGGCATAGGGGTAAAGTGCAATACCTTGTGGCTTGGAAACATTTTCCATTGTTGCAGGCTGAACGGGTGAATAAAGAGGATGTAAGAGCCCCTAAGAAATTGGAATTGTTCTATGAGAAATATAAATCTTGATTAATCTGTGTTTTCTTTTTTTAGGACTAATGTCCTTTCTGCAGGAGGGCTGAATGTCAGCCTCCGCATGCTGAATTTATTGTTTTATTACTACAAGTTAATTGCTTCATTGCTGTCTTTTATTGCTGTTCAATTGTAGTAGGTAATACATCCCTGATTATAGTCTAGCTGCTTTGGCTGTCATAAAATGGAGGGTGAGGAGAGAAAGTGAGTGGTTGGCTGGAGAGAAATGAAACCTATATTCACAAATGAAACTTATAGTGCACGTGGTTATTTGAATGTATTCACTGGCTAGAAGGCGGGCTGATAACACCCTGATAACCAAGGGCCGGAAGAAGATGAAAGTACAGGGCTGCTTTGCTCCTGTTCTGGAATATGGAGTGAGTCTCCATCCACCACTGTCAGTAAGGAGTGACTGGGAGGGGAGGATGAGGGGCCCTTGGGCCATATCAAAATGCAGAGTACCAGACACAAATTATTACTAAAATCTGATAAAAACAATTTAAAATGGAATTGGATAAAATACAATTTAAAATGAAATTGGAATAAAATACATTTTAAAATGATAGTTTTGATTAGCCTATAGGCCATATCAAAGCACAAGGTGCAAAAACCTATCGTCAATAAAATCTTATACAAACAATTTAAAATAAGAGAAAGGTAAAATACAATAGTTATAGGATAAGATACAATATAATTTAATACATAAATATATAAAATAGAATAAAATTACATAAAATTACATTTCAGTGTCACCCTTACAATCTATCCTAATCAGTCCCACATATGCAGATCTCCACTGAACCATTTTGTTTAAGTACTGTGCTGTGTTAAATGTTATTTTCAGGTTCTGGCCGCACATAAAGTAAGTTGTTTTGATATGGGGATCCCAGTGGGTCATTCGTTTGGTATATGGACCAAGGTACCTGTCTCTCACCCCCTTATACAAGCAATAGTCAAATAGGATATGAGCTAGGTCTTCTACCTTTGCTGCTCCACAAATGCAGAGGGTATAGAATGGAATCTCCCATATCTGACCAAGCTGCTCGAATCTCGCTCATGTAAAATCTACCCAGATTTCAATTCTGTTCAAAAGGAACCTAGCATATATTTTTGCTGCAATGTCAATCAGGCTAATAGGCCTATAATTACTAGGATCCTTTTTATTTCCTTTTTTATATATAGGGACAACTATTGCCATCTTCCACCCATCTGGTATGTGGCAGGTGTTAATTATATGTGTAAAAACACCTTCCAATACTGGGCCCCACCAATTGGGAAATTTCTTGAATAATTCTGCTGGTAAAAAATCCTCACCTGGAGCTTTATTATCTTTAAGCTTTTAATGATGGATTGTATCTCCTTTTCCGAGACTGGTGGTGGGGAGTTCCACCAAAGAGGGCGGGAGTTCTAGGATTTACTGGATTGTTGCTTAAAGACAGTTTCTCTGCAGGTTCCATGGAGGCAAGCAAACACTTGTAATAATTCTTCCAGTCCTCAGAGAGATTGGTATGTCAAACGCAAATTTCCATTCCTTCAGGAGACCTGTTACAGAGTGCCAAAAGTACTGAGTTGTAATTTTTATTATTATTATTATATAAAATTATTATATAAAAATTAAAATTATTATTATTATTATATAAAATTATTGAGTTGACTTCTGGCAGTCAACTCAAGTTCTGACGAGATTGAAATGGAAAAACTTTTTTCCTTTAATGTTATGATTTTTTAAAATATTTCCTTCTTGTGTGCAACATCTCAGCTTGTATATGAGTGGTAGGATTCCTCTGGGCAAGCCTCATGGCTGTCTTCAATTTCTTTTTCAGTCGCTGGCATTCAGGATTGAACCAATGGGGTCTACACACTCGGGGCCTTTTTGTAGTAGGTTTAGTTGTTAGGTGTTTCTTCAGAATATTACAGAGATTAGAGAATGCATTGAAGGCTGACATCCAGTCAGTAGTAGATGACTAGATTGTTCTAGCTGTTGTGTCTCGTCCGATCTCACCACAGCCGGGGCCTTCTTATCTGCTTCCGAACATGGAGGAATGTCCTAGTATGCCTCCCGGCCCCAACCCTGGCTCCATGCCCAAACAGGCTGAAGAGGAGGAAGTATCTCCAGCCCCCAGCTCTGGCTCCATGCTCAGGCAAACGGAGCAACTAGACCCCTCCCCCTCCTCCACAGCATGTGAGCCTGAGGGAGGTCAATTGCCAACAGCTGGAGTGACCCTCGCGTCAGAAGACTTGATAGACGGAGGCAACAGAAGGAAGGGAGGGGCAGGCCTGGATAAGTGCTGAGTCATAGAGCCACACCCCATGGCCTATATAAAGGACCTGCTTTCTGGCATTCTCTGAGTCAGGCAAAGTCTAAACATATCTTGCTGAAGTCACTTTCTGGTCTCCTGCCTGCCCTGAGGACTTTGCTAGGACTTTGGCAGAGCTGCAGAGGCACGCCTGATTCGGATTTCCCTGACCCGGCCGTCAGCGGAGGAATGGGACACGACACTAGCCTACTTAGTAGCATTCTGTTTTAAGGTATTCTAATATTGCCTTAATATCAACTTTGGCCCAAATTAATCTTTAATTTTGGATCACCTCTACCTTATTGATGAGCCATCTGTCAGCCATGTTATATCCATCTACAAATATAGATTTATGACCATTTTTGGAGGGACGTAGCTGAGGATTAATCTTGTGAGAAGATGTTGTGGGAACTTCTAAGTCAAATGAGGATGGAAGCTGGATTATATCTTTAGTGTTTGTTGGCTTAGGGGGCACTGTGTGATGAAGCCCTTTGTCTTTCAGCTGTTCTCAGAGTCTGGGTCAGTCAGTGCAGTTACCCTACTGTCAGCCTGTGTGACACTACCTTTTTTTTTTAACTATTGAGGTAAAGGCAGATTGTTGGTTAAATGTATTGTCACAAGGTTGAGCGATTAGTGAGGCCAAATTAAATAGAGGTTTTGCTGTAGAGTTGTTGTCAGAGCTTCTTTTAGATCATCCAATCTTTGAATAATATTAACTTGCTCAGGTTCCGGCAATGCACTGAATAGGTCAATCAGCATTTCTTCTGGCAATCCTCAGCAGTTTCTGCAGCTGTGGATAACACAGTATGTATATCACTCCTTTGCCTTCTCAGGATCATTTCAGCTGCAGCAGCCTCAGGCTTAGCAGCATGAGGGCTGTTGTAACCTGGATTTAAAGCAACAGTTCCCTCTTGGTGATGCAGTTTCAGGAGTGGGCACACTTTGTCTGAGCAAAAGACCTGTATTGGAAATATTGAAAAGGTGTTCAGAAAGGGCTTCATTCTAAAAAGCATAGAGGGAATTGTGGACTGCTTGAATGATAGGAGAATTCTCATACATTGCCTTCTCACTGGCAGCCATTCTGTGTGTAGTAGATCTATCAGAGTGAATTATGTTACGTACAGAGGTACGTGGTGATATTTGCATGCCCACCGCTGATTGGGTGTTTCAGCAGTGGGAAAATTAAAGCGCTGTCAGCGGCCGGCTTGCATAGTGGTGCTCTATAAAGAGCTAGGCTCAGCTGCTGCCAAGCCATTTGTATTCTGCCTGCTGCTGAATAAAGTGCTGAAAGATACCGCTCGTTTCTTCCTTGCCTCGATTTAACACTGGCAACGAAGGTGGGATCTCAGGAAGGACAAGGTAACTGACCAGCTCCACATGGCAAGCAGCGGCCGTCTTATCAAGTGGAACAACCCTCCATCGGCCAATCAGAATGGCAAACCAACCTGCACCCACCCTGGCAACCTACGATCCATGATCAGAAGAATGGCACACCTATATGAGCCGCTTCAGGACCTTCCTGCAAGCAAATAATTATCAAGACTTGCTGGACAATCAGAAAAGAGACATCTTTATTATTTTATTTATTTATTAATTTAATTTATATACCGCCCTTCTCCCGAAGGACTCAGAGCGGTTTACAGCCAAATAAAAACAAATATCACAAAAATTAAGAGACATTTTAAGAAGCTAATTCGATCAGGCCAAAACAGACTAAAACTATAGTAAAACCCCTGTTACAACTACATTAAGCTAGCCCTGCGCGATGAAGCAAAAAAGTCTTTAGCTTTAGGTCTTCCTAACCTACTGCAGTCCGAAGCTCTACAAGATGGCAAAGACCCTCGTCTCACCAGTGGACATCGAATCCATCTCATGGTCCACACTACAAAGCAAATTGAGGAACTATTATGCCCCATCCGCCACCCCCATGGTCAGCAGACATGAATTTTACTGGCACTGCCAGCGAGAGAGGGAGACCATCAATTATTTGTAGCTGACCTCCGTGAGCTTGCCTCCAAATGCGAGTTCAACGACCTGGAGGAAATGATGAGGGACCGAATCTTACTGGGCATGAGGGACCTGGCCCTCCAAAAAAAATTAATGGTCAGGCGAGGGGTCACCTTCAAGGATGCAGTAGAAGAAGCAAAAGCAGCTGAAACCTTCTGTCAGCTTTGGAAGCCATACTAGGCCGAAGGCTTCCATGCGCTGCCACAATTCTCCTCTGTGGGAAAGGAGTAGAGGAGGATGGTAGTGCAAGGGATGATTAGACATAATAACATTTTCTGGCAGTCAGAGTCAGGCTGGGTTTGCATCTGGAGAAGGAGTGGCTGGAGTGATCCTTCGACATGGGATGGTTGAGGATTGGAGCATGTGACCGGCAGAGGGGTCATGAGGGTGGAGATTTTGGGGTTTGTATTACTGAGGGAGGAACCAGAACTCCCAGTTTCGGTTTTCCTCTAACTGTGCCACTTTACCTATGCTAGTAAAAGAACTTTGAAAGATATTGGTTTTGGAGTCTTTTCTGCAGGAGGGGTTTTCTGGAAAGTTGACATTAAACCGAAACTGACTTTTGATCATGGAGGCACCCCCCTCCCTGGGGGGCCTTTAGGGGTACTGAGCCCCAGCATCTGCCAAAACCCCGAGGTGGTGCAAGACCTCAGTGAAAAAATGGAGAGGAAAGAAGAAGTCCTAGAGGGGGCAATGGGGCCAGAGGCTCAGGAACTCATCGATATCAGATTCTCCCCATTGGAAGACGTGGTACGGAGCCTTGAAGCTGCAGAAACTGCCCGAGAGCTAGGAGCGCAGCCCAAGGAATCTGATTCCTGGAGAAGTTGCCATTCTGACCCAACACCTGAAAGAGGGCCAGAGGTGAGGTCTCGGGAGGAGCGTGGCTTTCCCAGGTGAGCAGGATTCCCCCAATCTACTTTCCAAACACAATGGAGAAGTAGAAAACCTGGGGGATTGGGAGATTCAATGGAATGGAGTCTGCCTACCCCCATAAAATCCCAGTCGCTTGCAGATCTCCCAGAAAGGTTTGAACGTTTGGGAGTTGGGAGCCACATGAGCCTATCCCGCCCCCGCCCCCAGAAAAATGGAATTTAACCCAACCTAGGCTCATCTTTCCCCCTCGCAAAGAGGGGAAAATTGTGGAGGCTCAAGCCCAATCCGATGACTCCAGAGGGCATCCGATTACCTCCCATGCGCAGCAGGGAATTTACATGTCTGGAATGCACCCCAAAAAAATGGCTTGGGGGGTGCAACCCACCCTGACAGACACCTTCTGCCTGCCAAGCCCAGCATTCCCTCCCCCTGCTTCCATCCCCCCAGGCTGGGTGTTCTATCCAGGACAAGGATGGGTCCAATGTCAGTGGCAGCTAGCTGTTCCCACTCTGAACTTCCATGGACCTCCCTGGTTTTCATACGGCCCTTCGGCCAATACATTACAAGGAACTTTGATCCAGCAACCGAGGGAAATTCCACCCCCCTCTGCAACTCAGCAACCAACGCCTGTCTCGGCAGCTTCCCCCCCCCAACAGGGGCTTATTCAGCAACCCGCAGCAGCTGTCCCACAAATTCCTCCCCAACTACCAGCAGCCCAGCCACCCCCCTCCCACCCCCACCAGCCCCACCTCTCTTCAAAGCAACTTTTGACGGCACACCACACAAACTAGCTTACTTCATCAGCAGAATCTGGGCTCACGTAGATCAATTTGGACATCAATACCGATTGGAAAGAGACTTGATAAATGCCATTTCCGACACCATGAATGAGGGAGAGGCCTCTGAATGGATTGCCCAGCTCCATAATGAACATGTTCCAGAATTAAATGATATTGCAGGATTTGTGGCACTGCTCAGAGCCAGATTCGAAGATGAGAACCGTATTGCAGAAAGCGAAGCCACCTTAAAAACAATGAAACAAGGCAACAGACCCTTAAAAGAATTTGTATGGGACTTTAGATGAGTAGCAGAAAACCTCAGCCATTGGCCAAACCTCATTCTCCTCCACTATTTCAAAGAGGCAATCAATCAAGAAGTCAGAAAAACCTGTAGCATACGGGGAGTACCTGATCAATTGAACGACTGGTACAACATATCCATAGCTCTGGACAGAGAAATCAACCCCCGCCCCCACCACCTCTACCGAAAAACCTCCCTGAAGACCATTGGCCAGACCTCCCCTCTCTAAACCTGCAACACCCTCAATCCATCAATCACCGATGGTTATAAAATGCTACCGCTGTGACAAATTAGGACACCGAGCTTCAGCCTGCCTGGCTCCAGCACCCATCCCACAACAGCGCTCAACAACTGCGGCCCGAGGGAAAAAACCTCCAAGAGGAAACATAAACACCACTCAATTTGCAAGACAAGCTGTGGACGTTCCCCTCCCCACTGAAGAAACAAAGGCACCTCCGTCGGCTGGAACACCTCCTGACGACCCTGGCGGAGAGGATGACCCTATGGTAAGTGCACCCATTCCCCCCTTCGCTATTAAAGTTAACTTAATAATTCCAGGCAGTGGGGAAAGGAAAGAGGTGCAAGCCATTATAGACACTGGCTGTACCAGATGTCTAATAGGGATGGAAATTGTGAATCAACTAGGTATCAAAGCACTAACCTTAAAACACTCAATAAAATTCCACCAAGTCAATGGAACATTAATAGGCGGAGTCCCAGCCACCCTAATTACAGAACTGATTGGCTTAGACATTGGAAAACATCAGAAACTTATAAGGTTCATAGTAATTCCCACTTCACCGCCTGCAGCGGATTACCATCGGTGAGGAAATTGGCGAAACTTTTTGTGAAGCACATTTACATACTACATGGCGTTCCAAAGAGGATAATATCAGACTACGGAGTCCAGTTTACTGCTAAGTTCTGGAAGGACTTCCTACAATCCCAGGGATTTAGGTCAGCTTTTCATCCGCAGACTAACGGGGCTGAAAAAAAATTAAACTCGATGGTAGAACAGTATATTCAGTGTTATGTAAACTACCAGCAAGAAAACTGGGCTGATCTGTTACCTTTTGCAGAAGTAGCATATAATAATGCCCTACATAGTAGCACGGGATTAACTCCTTTTCAGATAACCACCGGCATGGATTTTGTACCAATGCCTGAGCTCCCCTTACATCTTCCCACTTCCATGTCCCTAACGGACTGGATGAACTTATTGAAAAAGGGATGGGAGAACACAAAAAAAGCCTTGGCTGAAGCAGCTGAAAAATATAAAGCCCAAGCAGACAAACACCGATCCCTTCAACCCCCTTTTCGGGTGGGGGATAAAGTGTTTTTGTCTACTAAATATTTAAGATTAAGATTACGTAGCAAAAAATTTGGGCCTAAGTTTTTAGGTCCTTTCCCCATTGTAAAGGTAATTAACCTGGTAACTATCTGGCTTAACCTCCCTCGAATATTGGGGAAGATACACCCGGTGTTTCACAGTAGCTTATTGAAACCGGCTAGGGAATCTAGGTTGAGACTCTTACTAGCTGCTCCCCCCATCCTTTGGTAATCCAGGGGGAGACCCATTACAAAATTAAAAAGATCTTGGACTCTAGACTATACAGAGGTCACTTACAATATTTGGTCCACTGGAAGGGATACCCATTGTCTGAAGCTACTTGGGTAAAAAGCTGGGATGTACCGTATATACTCGAATATAAGCCGATCCGAGTATAAGCCGAGGTCCCCAATTTTACCCCAAAAACTGGGGTAAACTGGGGACTCGAGTATAAGCCGAGGGTGGGAAATGAGGCACCTACCGGTTGAAACCCTCCTCCTCAGCTGAGAAGGCTGGCGGCTCCCCGCCCCGCCTCTCACTGCACCGGCAGGGCTTCCCCGTAAATGTGAAAAAGAAAAAAACAAAACTCGAAAAAAAACTCAGTATAAGCCTCTAATCAAACAATTTATTTATTTATTTATTTATTAGATTTTTATACCGCCCTTCTCCCGAAGGACTCAGGGCGTGTACAGCCGAATAAAATACAGAATATATACAATTAAAAGAAATTAAAAGAAATTAAAAGAAATTAAAAAGATCTTGGACTCTAGACTATACAGAGGTCACTTACAATATTTGGTCCACTGGAAGGGATACCCATTGTCTGAAGCTACTTGGGTAAAAAGCTGGGATGTAAATGCTGATGCTCTAATCAAACAATTTATTTATTTATTTATTTTTATTAGATTTTTATACCGCCCTTCTCCCGAAGGACTCAGGGCGGTGTACAGCCGGAATAAAATACAGAATATATACAATTAAAAGAAATTAAAAGAAACTATTAATAAACGGCCGATAATTTAAAAAATTTAAAAATTTAAAATCACTAAAACCCCAATTTAAAATCAACTATTTATGCCAGTCCTGCTTGAGTGAATAAATATGTTTTTAGCTCACGACGAAAGTTTCATGATAAATTCCCTGACAAACCTAAAGGTCCTCCTGGTGGGGGGGGGGGAGAAGGGGTTAGAAGGAGAGTTAGTAGCATTAACCCCATTTTGGAGGGGTCATGAGGGTGGAGATTTTGGGGGTTTTTATTACTGAGGGAGGAACCGGATCCCCCAGTTTCGGTGGGGATCCAACTGTGCCAGTTTACCTATGCTAGTAAAAGAACTTTGAAAGATGTTGGTTTTGGAGTCTTTTCTGCAGGAGGGGTTTTCTGGAACGTTGACACCGTGGATGCCTCGGCTGCAGACTGTAAAAGGACCAGCGGCGTGCACCAGAGCTACTGTGAGCCCGATCCCCTATGGGAACACTCTGAGGAAGAAGAAGAAGGGGTTGACGACAACATCATGCACAGAGTCTACCCAGACTAACGAGGAAACCGCCGAGACGGGGACACCCAACAATCCCATTGCTCAGGCTGCCTGGGAGTCCACACAAGGCCATTGTGCTGCTTCAAAGATGCCATCTGCCGCCACTGCCAACAGAAGGGACATATCGCTGAGGCCGGCCATGCCACCCAGCCCATCAGACCACCCATCAGACCACCCATCAGACCATCCACAGCACCCAGACACCAAGGACCAACCAGAAATGGCTCCATTGGAATCAATGCAGGGAAGACACCTACCCGGATCACCGTGAGATCCATCAAACCTATGTGGGGCACGCAGACGCCTACGAAGGGAATAAGTTCCATGCGACCGTCTCCATCGAGGGGAGCCTGTGCAATATGGAACTAGACACTGCGTCCTTTTTCACCATAATCTCATAGAAGACTTTGAGGAACTTAAACCCTCACCTGAAGAAAAGCCAGCTAAAACCTCAAAGAATCTGCCTGAACAATTTCCAAGGCAACCCCATCACTGTGCTGGGCAGAGCTGAGGTCAGGGTCGTGTTCAAGGAATTCCATGGCCATCTACCCCTAACGGTCATCTCCAGCAAGTGCCCCACATTGCTAGGCATAGAATGGTTCGAATCACTGGGGCTAAGCATCATGGAATTGCATCAGGTCCGAGGGACTGAGTTGGACCAGCTGCTAGCCAAATTTGGGAATATGTTCTACGGAAACCTAGGTAAATATACGGGGAAACCCATATCATTTAGCCTAGACCCAAATCACCCCCATCAGGCTCAAGCCCCGCAGGGCACCATTTGCTCTGCAGCCCAAGGTAGATGAGCACTTAGACAAGCTAATTGCCCAGGGAATCTTGGAGCCTATTGACCACACCACGTGGGAGACTCCAATAGTCATCCCAGTGAAGCCAGATGGGTGTGTGCTGACTATAAGTGCACAATCAACAAGGTCTTACAGCAGCATGCATACCTAGTCCCAGTGGTCCAACATCTGTTGTACTCCCTGGTCAAATTGGACCTGACCCAAGCATACCAGCAACTGCCTGTAGATGAAGCCACTGCAGACGCTCAAACAATAGCGACTCACCGGGGGCATTCAAATGTAAAAGACTGCAATTTGGAGTGAGCGTAGCCCCAGGGCTTTCCCAGAGTATGATGGAGAGGTTGCTGCAAGGCATTCCAGGCGTCATCCCCTACTTTGATGATCTCCTAATATCAGGACAATCTATGGAGCAATTAATGGTCAGACTGAGAGAGGTATCTCATCAACAGCGCAGGGATCACCCAACCCAGTCAAAGATAAAGGCCATCAAGGAAGCCCCAACCCCCAGGAATAAGGCTGTCAGCCTCCACTCGCTACAAGTTTATTGTTTTATTGCTCTCGGTAGTCTGCCTCCTGATTTACTACTCTGCTTGCTACAGCTGTCATGGTAACAGGGAGGGGGGGAGGAGCGCTGGAGGAGAATTGCCTTGAAAGAGACGGTGGTGAGACCTCTCCTCAAGAAGCCTTCCCTGGACCCAGCTGTTTTAGGAAATTACCGTCCAGTCCCCAACCTTCGTTTTACAGCGAAGGTTGTAGAGTGCGGTGGCACGTCAATTACCCCAGTACCTGGATGAAACCGTCTATCTAGACCCGTTCCAGTCCGGCTTCCGGACCGGATACAGTATGGAGACGGCTTTGGTCGCGTTGGTGGATGATCTCTGGAGGGCCAGGGATAAGAGTTACTTCTCTGCCTTGGTCCTATTAGACCTCTCAGTGGCTTTTGATGCCATCGACCATGGTATCCTGTTGCGCTGGTTGGAGGGTTTGGGAGTGGGAGGCACCGTTTATCGGTGGTTCTCCTCCTACCTCTCTGACCAGATGCAGACGGTGTTGACAGGGGGGCAGAGATCGAACCCGAGGCGCCTCATGTGTGGGATGAGGCGATCGATTCTCTCGCCTCTCCTGTTCAACATCTATATGAAGCCGCTGGACGAGATCATCAGTGGTTTTGGGGTGAGATACCAACTGTACACTGATGATACGCAGCTGTACTTTTCCACCCCAGGCCACCCCAACGAAGCTATCGAAGTACTGTCCCGGTGTCTGGAAGCCGTACGGGTCTGGATGGGGAGGAACAGGCTCAAGCTTAATCCCTCCAAGACGGAGTGGCTGTGGATGCTGGCACCCCGGTACAGTCAGCTGCAGCTGACTGTTGGGGGCGAGTCATTGGCCCCGATGGAAAGGGTGCGCAACTTGGGCGTTCTCCTGGATGGGCGGTTGTCTTTTGATGACCATTTGATGACCGTCTCCAGGAGAGCTTTTTATGAGGTTCACCTGACTCGCCAGTTGCGTCCCTTCCTGGACCGGGATGCCCTATGCATGGTCACTCATGCTCTCGTTACCTCTCGCTTGGATTATTGCAATGCTCTCTACATGGGGCTCCCCTTGAAGAGCACCCGGAGACTTCAATTAGTCCAGAATGCAGCTGCGCGGGTGATAGAGGGAGCGGTTCGAAGCTCCCATGTAACACCCATCCTGCGCAGATTGCACTGGCTGCCTGTTGTTTTCCAGGTGCGCTTCAAGGTATTGGTGACTATCTTCAAAGCGCTCCATGGCTTAGGACCAGGGTACTTAAGGGACCATCTACTGCCATCTTCTATCTCCCAGCGACCGGTGCGTTCTCACAGAGAGGGACTCCTTAGGGTGCCGTCAGCCAAGCAATGTCGACTGGCAGCCCCCAGGGGGAGGGCCTTCTCTGTGGGGGCTCCTACCCTGTGGAACGAACTTCCCCCTGGACTTCGAGCTCTATCCGACCTTAGGACCTTTCGCCACGAACTTAAAACCTATTTATTTCGTCTTGCTGGACTGGCTTGATTTTTAAAATTTTAATTTGCTTTTATGGGTTTTAAATTTTTGTAATTTTATAGGGTGTTACTGTATTTTAAATTTGGCCAATTGAATAAGTTTTTTAAGGGTTGTTCTTAGTATTGTATGTGTTTTTTTTTTTGTATTTTACTTTGGCTGTGCACCGCCCTGAGTCCTTCGGGAGAAGGGCGGTATACAAATTAAATAATAATAATAATAATAATAATAATAATAATAATAATAATAATAATAATAATAATAATAATAATAATTAATAATAATAATAATAATAATAATAATTATTATTATTATTAGAGAGTTTTTCTTCAAACGTGTTCGGCAGTTGGAAAAGCGGGCTGATAAGAGTCAAGGTTAATGGCCCGAACATACCAGAGGGATGGAACCATCTGAAGATGCACCCCATATGCCACCTGGCGGGAACGTGGATTGGACAAGACTGACCAGACTACAGGGAGGAGGGCTTGGGGCATATTTCTTATATGTGAATCCCGCGCCAAATAACTCAGAGCTTGCTTTCATTTTGTTTGTTTTCAGTTCATACCCAGTAAAAGTACCTTTCTCTACAAACAATGGAGTTAGGGGTTTTCTTTCTTGAGTATTGAAAGAAGGCATTCCTGACATTAAGCAAGCTCTCTTGTATTCAGCCATCCCAGAAACACCGTGGGGGCTGAGAAAAGAATGTCTGACCAAGGCAGCGACCAGGAAGATATGGGAGCAGCTGGACCCACTCTCCCACAGACACAACTCAGCTGGGATGCTTTGGAATGGTTGGCTAAATTACAGCTTGAAGAAAAGTTGGAGAAACCCAGATGGTCGCTTGGAGTGGGGAGGCTACAGGAGCCGGGGGAGACCCCCCCCGGAGTGACAACTACCAGACACCGAGGGCGGATGTTAGCCTGGCAGGAAGAACAGAAGGAAGACCTCCTGATCGCCCAAGCGGAACAGCTACAGAGAGAGGCTTCTGAGAGTCGAAGAACTCGTGAAAGGTATGTCTTCCCAGGGATTTTCTGGAAGGGGAGGAGATGAACATGCCCAGGGGGGAGATGAAGCTGCTACTTGCTTGGAAGAAACCCGGAAAGACGCAGCCAGACCCTGGGGACCCTAGCATCCGCTGCAGGCCAGGCACCCCCCCGCTGGGCAGGCATTGCCACGAAGGCAGAAAAAGCCCCCAAATCCCCCCTTTACCTGGAAAATATGGAGGGATCCCAAAGGACTGGGGTGTTTCCTAACTCAAGTATGAAACCACATGCAAGACTGGGGAGAGGATTTTATTTCTGATGCAGCCCATGTGAGATGCGTTGCCAGAGCTCTAGAGGGGGTGGCATCTGATTGGATGGTGGGGCTCCACAATGAAAATTCCCCCCAGTTTACAGCCAGTTTATGGCAGCTCTCAGAGCACAATTCGAGGACCCCCTGGTGGAGCAAAGGGCTAGAATCCGAATGAAATCCATCCATCGGGGTGGAGATCGGTGGCAGAGTATACCCAGGAGTTTCGTGGGCTGGTGCACTACATGAGAGAGTGGTCAGAAGTAGCTCTGCTGGAAAACTACAAAGATGGCCTCAATGAAGATGTCTACAAGGATTGCTGCTCACGTGGGGCCCTACGCAATCTGCAGGGTTGGTATATGCTGGCTGTGGATGTGGAGATTGATTTGGCCAGAGATCGTATCCGTGGTGTTTGCACTTGGAGCAAGACCCCTTCCTTGCCCTACAAGGGAGCTCCGAAAGGCACTGGGGGATTTGTCAGCTCAAAGCTGAAGTCCACTGCATGCTTCAGATGTGGAAAAGATGGTCACCATGAAGCTGAATGCGTCACAAAGCTTGGATCCAAAGCAACCCCTGGTGGTGGGAAGAGAGCTGACAAACCACCCGCCAAAGGCTCGAGGTTGCCCTAAAAGGAGTGGAAGTCATTGAGTTCACTCTCCCAAAACAGGGTGAGCTGGGAACTCCGACCGGCGCCAATAACAGCGAATCCAAAACTGATTCTGATGAGGATCTCCTGGTAAGTCCGAGGGGGGGGGAACACTTGACCATCCCAGTGGAACTACAAGTCCCTTCTACCGGGGTCCATGGGAAGATGCTAGCCCTTCTGGACTCGGGGTGCACAAGGTGTGTCATCAGCTCCGTGATCCTGGAAAAGATGGGCCTAAGACTAAGATCATTGAACAGACCCATCACATTCTACCAGTTAGATGGGTCGGGGGGGGGGTGTTCCCGCCCATTTTGTAACCAAACCAATAGAGATGAGCATGGGCGATCACTGAGAGACCCTGAGCTTTATCGTGGCCCCAGGTATGGAACGACCCCTCCTGCTCCGTCTGCCATGGCTCCGGAAATGGAACCCGTGAATAAATTGGAGGATGGGCCTGCTGTGCATTTGCTCTGACCAGTGTAGGATAGAGAGGAAGAACCCCTATTGTGTGGCCAAGGTGCCAAACAAACTAGCTGCGGCTGCAACAAAGCACCTGGAAGGGGAGGAAAGAATTCCTAAAGAATACTGGGACCTTCAGGAGGTGTTTAGTGAAAAGGCCTCTGACATGCTGCCTACCCATAGGCCTACAGACTGTAGGATAGAAATTTCGGGGGTAAAGCTTCCTAAGCCAAAAATCCACCCGATGACCCCCTGGGAGCTGGAGGAACTACGGAACTTTATTGATAAAAACCTAAAATGCAGCTTCTTTTCTTACAAAAAGGCTTGTAAGGCAGACTTACAAGCCTTTTTGGGACTGCTGAACTTTTATGCTATTTTTTTAAAACAAAAGGCTACCGTTGCTGAACTGCTCCACCAGCTCCTGGGGAAGACAGCAGCGTGGACATGGGGACAAAAAGAAAATGATGCCTTCAATGCAGTAAAAGACCTCCTTTCATCAGAAAGCATCCTCATCCAATACACCGAGACCCTGCCACTACTGCTGACCTGTGATGCCTCCCCTTTCAGAGTGGGAGCTGTTCTGAGCCACAGACTTCCAGATGGGTCAGAGGCCCCAATAGCATTCTACTCTAAGACTCTCTCTCCTGCCAAACGGAACTACAGCCAGCTAGACAAAGAAGCCCTAGCTGCCATAGCAGGAATCAAACGTTTTCACGAGTATCTCTATGGCCGGAGATTCAAACTCATCACTGACCACAAACCCCTACTGGGTCTCATCGCGGGAGATCAACAAACCCCAGCATTCATGTCGCCCAGATTGACGAGGTGGTCCATCTTCCTAATGGGCTACAATTACAAACTAATCCACCGACCTGGAAAGAACATCACCAACACAGATGCCCTCAGCAGATGCCCTCTGCCGGAGTTAGTACAGGACCCCACACCCACCACCCATGTCCTGCTCATTGACGCTGATGAATACAGCCTCATCACATTCATCGAGATCACGGACCACACCAGGAGAGACAAGGTACTATCCAAGGTCTTGAACTGGATGTTGAGGGGGTGGCCACCTGAAAGGGCGGAAGAAGAATTCAGACACTTTGAAAAGAGACAATCAGAACTGTCAGTGTTAAAGGGCTGCCTGCTTTGAGGAGAAAGGGTAATAGTCCCCCAGGGACAGATGCTCGAGACATTACATACCGGGTACCCAGGCATCGTGCGCATGAAAGGACTCACCCAGAGCTACATTTTTTGGGCTAACCTGGACCGGGACATCTCAGAATGGGTTGCAACGTGCATGCCTTGCCAGAAAGCATGCCCAGCACCACTCCGCTCGATCCCTAGAAAGTGGGAAATACCCAAGGAACCGTGGTCCAGGGTGCATATAAACTTTGCGGGACTTATGTGGGGGGGGCAAACATTTTTAATAGTGGTAGACGCATACTCAAAGTGGTTGGAGGGTGTCATCATGCCCACCTGCATGACAGAAGCCACCCTACGAGCCCTGAGGAAGCTGTTTGCCACCCACAGACTACCGGACACCCTGGTATCAGGCAACGGACCCCAGCTGACAGCTAAGACTATGGAGGTATTCTTGTGGGGGACTAGGGATCCGACCAATCTTGGTAGCCCTGTTCAGGTCAGCCAGTAATGGTCAAGCAGAACAAATGGTCCGGCTGACCAAGGAAACCTCACCTGCATGGGGCCCAGGAACTGGCAGGAGAAAATTGACCAGTGTTGTGACTCCAACCCGAATCTGGCCCCATGCCTGGAAGTGACTTGGAGCCGGGCCTGCTGCCAGAAAGTGACTTGGACAGTGAGGGGGAAGGGCCACCAGGACTTACCTCAGGAGCATCGGCTTCCCTGGCTCAGCTCCAGGAGCCAGAAGCAGGCCAGGTGGAAGAAATAATGAGGCCTAGGAAGTGCTGAGTCATGGAGCCACACCCCACAGGATATAAAAGGCAGCAAGAGCTGGTGTGTCTCTTTGTAACAAGCAAATTCACTGATTGACTAGAACTGAAGTTTGTGACTCACCAGCGTCGTGGAAAATAACGAGGGCTCTTGGCAGACTCTGGCTCTTTTGCCACCAGAACTGATAGTGCCGGCTAATTAAGCCATCATTTAGATGGAGGCGGAGGAGAACAGAACAACCAGTTCCTCCTAATGCAACACATCACCCCCAGCGCTGCCACCGGGCACAGCCCCGCTGAACTTTTAATGGGACGGAAACTGAGGTCCCAACTGGACAGACTACACCCTGACATGACTGAACAATTCCATGAAGTAAGCAGGGAGTTCAAGGCAGGGGACCCAGTTTTTGCCCAGAACTACGCCGGGCCTCCGACCTGGGTTCCAGCCACCATCACCACTGTTACAGGGCCAAAATTCTACAAGGTAGAGCTGGATGACAGCCGAGTATGGAGATGACACATCAACCAGCTACAGACCCAAGTATGAGAGTCACAACTGAGAAGGCCTGGGAGAGAAACCCAGGAAAGCAACCCCAACAGGCCTGGGTCTCCGCCCCGAGGATCATATAGTAACAGCGAGCCCAACCGCAGAGCACTGGCCCTGACTACAACAGAAGACTACAACCTGAGCTACAAGCTGAGAAAAGTTTGCGGTGACTTATCTGAGTCCGGCGAGGTCCCTCGGAGCAGCTGTGACAGGAGCCCTCTCGATGCCGAACCTGGAACTGCAATGTGGGAGGCGGAGTTCCAAGCATTTCCATTTCTGCCATCCAGAGACGCAATAGGACCAGAGAAAAACTGATTCACGCAGGCCCAGTAGGACTATTAGGCATCCGGACTACTTATGTGATTATGTAAGCTGTGTAAAGAGCTGATTGGTTTTGTCCTTTCCAGGAGGGGAGGGGTGTTACGTACAGAGGTACGTGGTGATATTTGCATGCCCACTGCTGATTGTGTGTTTCAGTGGCGGGAAAATTAAAGTGCTGTCAGTGGCCGGCTTGCAAGACGACGCTCTATAAAGAGCTGGGCTCGGCTGCTGCCGAGCCATTTGTATTCTGCCTGCTGCTGAATAAAGTGCTGAAAGATACTGCTCGTCTCTTCCTTGCCTCGATCTAACAAATTCACAGTGGAGCAGCTGGCTCAGGGACAGCCTAACAGCTTCTCTATCACTCCAACACCCTCTATTCACTCTGTTGACATAAATTTGCAAGGTAACCTGGTTAGTCTGCAGACTGTAGTTATATTAGTCATCTCTTAAGCTTTTACCTGATTGAGTGTTTTCTTTATGAGTGTTCACATTGTTGGAACAAAGACAAGAGCCTTCTCTATTTTCATTTTCTGAATTAGCCATCCCATATCTATCCATGGTTGTCCTCCCAAGTCCTTCTAAAGTATTTGGATGGCTCCTAACAAACGTTGCCAAAAGATTCTTTCAGGCAGTCAACCTTATTTATAACAGTTGATAAAAGTTCATAGATTGAGTTTACAGTTTGAGCTGTAAGCAAACATTGTCTAGAGAGGAAATCTGTCACATTTCCCCCCTTTAAATTTATTACATCTCCCTCCTGTGCATGGAAGGCTGCTGCTGAATTCCAAGGAGGAAACCATTCTCTGAGAGAGAGGAGGAAAGTTCTACATGCTGTTTGCTTTCAAGTTTGGTTTGTAACTCATTTCAATGAGTCACATAAATTAAATTTAACTGATAAGGTGACTGCAGATAAGTTACTTTACTGGAACAGACTGTCTGTTTGCAGTATAATCTTCCATTTTCTGCTGCTTCAGTGGCTTGGATGAACTCTGTGTTGCAGAGTTCGGTCTCTTTCTCCTTTTCCCCATTCTTAAAAATCCTGGCTTGTAGTGTTGTTAAAATGTATCTAAAATAAATAGTAGCCACACTATAAGTGCTTTTGTAAAAGTGCAGTATAGATTAAAAATAGATTAGAAATGAGTTAAAAATATAAAAATACATATATAAGTCTTTGGTTATTCGGGTTTTCTCCCGCGTAAAACTGGAAGTGTCTTGGCGACGTTTCGACGAAGTCTCATTCATCATCTTCAGACTGGTGTTTACAGCTTCGTGCTTCTAGGGGCAATGTGTGATTGCAGCTGTTTCTTCCCTTTTAACTGCTAGTGGGGGTATGAACTGATTGGTTGGGAGCTTGGCTGTGTTCTGATTGGGTGGAGGTGTGTTCTGATTGGGTGGGGGTTTGGCTGTGCTCTGATTGGATGGTGGGGTTGGCTGTGCTCTGATTGGATGGGGGTGTGTTCTGTTTGTGTGTGGGGGGGCTTGGTTGTGCTCAGGTTAGTCTGAGTTGCAGGGGGATTTGAGTTGGTGAGCTGCATTGCTGTTGTTTGGCTTCGCATTCGTGGTCGTGCCACATCTTCATGGTGGGTGTCAATCTGCTGCATGTATGGATTGGAGGGGTTTGAAATGGTTAATGATGCAGCTGCAGTCTGGGTTCTGGTCTGTGGTCATGCTTCATTATCGGTGTGGGTTTGAGTCTGCTTTCTGTGTGGGTGTGTGGTGGTGACATGCTGTGTGGCACTCGTGAGTGTGGGTCTTGCGTCATTCTTCATGTTAGGGACTTGTTTGTCAATAAGGGCGGGTTTCCAAATGGCTAGAAGGCGGGAGGTATCATTTAGTTTATTCATGCTGTGTGGGCGTTTTTCTATCTCGATGGCTTCTCTGATTATTCTGTTGTTAAAGTGTTCAGTTTTGGCGATAGTTCTGGTATTTTTAAAGTCAATTTTATGTCCTGTGGTTTTAAGGTGTTGGACCAGGGAAGAAGTTGGTTCCTCTTTTCTGACTGAGTTCTTATGTTCTTCAATGCGTGCACTTATTCTTCTGTTGGTTTGTCCGATGTATGTGGTGCTGCAGGCGGTGCATGGGATTTCATATATTCCTTGATTTTCTAACTCAATTTTGTCTTTGGGGTTTCTTAGGATGGTGGATATTTTTCGGTTTGTGCAGAATGCTGTCTTGATGTTGTGTTTGTGGAGGATCTTCCTGATTCTGTCTGTGGTGCCTTTTATATATGGGAGGAGGGCTTTGCCGTTTTCTTGTTCTCTGTCTTGGATTTTAGTGGGGGTTTCTTTATGGATTAGTTTAGTAATCTTATTTCTTTGGAATCCATTGGATATTAGTATGTTAGTGAGAGTGTGTAGTTTGATTTTTAGGTGTTGTTCGTCAGCTAAGCGTTTTGTCAGCCAACCCCACCATCCAATCAGAGCACAGCCAAACCCCCACCCAATCAAAAAACACCTCCACCCAATCAGAACACAGCCAAGCTCCCAACCAATCAGTTCAAACCCCCATTAGCAGTTAAAATGGAAGAAACAGCTGCGATCACACATTGCCCCTAGAAGCACAAAGCTGTAAACACCAGCCTGAAGATGACGAATGAGACTTCGTTGAAATGTCACCAAGACACTTCCAGTTTTACGCGGGAGAAAACCCGAATAACCAAAGACCTGTTCAGTTTCCCTCCCCCAATACTTCCAACAAAGAGTCAGTCAAAGGCCTCTTCCTAATTTATTTACCTTTGGCTAAATTCCTTCTGGCACAAAGATGTCTCCCCACACGCCTGCCAAAATCCCTGGAGATAACCAGAAATTATAGATAAAGCACGATTCACTCATAAACAGATTTTTCTCTTCATGATACAGTTTGCCCGCGCAATTTCACTGCTTTGTCCAAGACAAAATGCCAGGAAGTTCCGCCTCCTGCTTTTATTGCCTCTGTGCGTGTCACTCCATAACTCATCATTCCTTGACTTTGTCCCAACGCCTCCTCCGCTGCGTGCGCCGGTCATGTCTGCGCAGTCTTGCATCAAGCCAAAATTGTTCTTGGGGCGTTGCCAAATCAGAAGAAGGCCCGGGGGAATCAGGCCTTGCTGGCTCCTCCTCCTCCCCTTGGGTGGGTGCCAGGGAGGGAGAGAGCCTCCTTCGCCCGATCCAGCTGCTGACATACCAACTGTTGGACCACATGCAATTCTGTCAGGAAGGTCTGCGTTTCGGGAACAGGACAGTCCGGAGGGAAGAGCCGCGGATGGTACCCCACATTGGCAAAGAACGGGGTCATCTGAGTAGAGGTGTGCTGAGGAGTTGTTAAAAGCAAACTCCGCCAGGGACAGGTAACCGGCCCAGTTGTCCTGCTGCTGGTTGATGAAGCAACGGAGATACTGTTCCAGGATACCGATGACCTTCTCTGTACCCCCATCAGTCTCTGGATGGTGCAATGACGACAGACACACCTGCACCTCCAACGTGGCCATCAGGCTCTTCCAGAAGCGAGCTGTGAACTGAACTCCGCAGTCCAAAACCACCCTGTCTGGCAGACCGTGAAGGCGGAAGATGTGCTGCAGGAAGAGACGGGCCGTTTTGGTGGCTGTGGGCAGCCCGCAGCACAGGATGAGGTGTGCCATCTTGGTGAGCATGTCCACCACCACCAGCACCATGGTGAACCCAGAGGACGGCGGGAGATCCATCAGGAGGTCCATGGAGATCGCCCTCCAGGGTCTGTCGGGTGTTGGCAAGGGCTGGAGGAGCCCGGGAGGGGCCCCCATGGTGGCCTTGGCTTGCCGGCATGGTACGCAGGATGTCACGTACGCATGTACATCATGCTGCACTCGGGGCCACCAAAAGGTCCGTGTCACCAGGTGGAGGGTCTTGAAGAACCCAAAATGTCCTGCTGCAAGGTTGTCGTGGCACTGGGTCATGACGAGGGCTCGGAGTGGTCCTGTGGGCACATATAATTGCCCCTGAAATTTGAGTAAGTCCTCTTCCAAGGTACAAGGAGACGCGGGGCTCACCTCTGCTCTCCTTTGCTGCAACCAGGTGTCCTCGCGCTGCGCCTCTTGCACCTTGGCCCGTGGTTCCCGTGCTGCGGCCAAGGCTTCTGCCGGCAACACCATCCGTGGAGGAAGGGGGTCCTTGGCGCAGAGGTACTCCGGCTTGCGGGACAGGGCATCCGCCCTCCGGTGTGACCGCTGGGAATGTAGGTCACGCGGAAGTTGAACCGGGCAAAAAACAACGCCCACCGGATCTGCCGCTGGTTCAACTTCCGAGCTGTGGTGAGGTGCTCGAGATTCCAATGGTCCGTTCGGACCTCCACCTGATGTCAGGCCCCCTCCAGATGGTGTCACCAAGCCTCGAATTCAGCCTTGATAGCCAGCAACTCCTTTTCCCAAATGGTGTAGTTGCGCTCGGAAGGATTGAGTTTCCGGGAGTAGTAAGCGCAGGGAAAAAGTGTGCTGCCATTCACCGGAGCCTGTAGCAGCACCGCTCCAAGAGCCACATTGGACACGTCTGTCTCCACCACGAAAGGCCGGAGCGGGTCGGGATGCTTCAGGACGGGTTCCGTGACGAAGGCTTTCTTGAGGGCTGTGAATGCTTCTTGCTGCGGGGGACCCCACCGGAATGCAACCTTCTTCCTGAGGAGCTGGGTAAGTGGAGCCGTCAGTGTGGCGAAGCCCGGGATGAAGGTTCGATAGTAGCTGGCGAAGCCTAGCAGGCACTGAACATCTTTCACCCGACGAGGGGCTTCCCAGCTACACAAAGCTTCTACTTTGTGTGGGTCCATGGCTATGCCGTCGGGTGAGATAATATGCCCAAGGAATTCTATGGAAGTCCGGAAGAAGATGCATTTCTCCAGCTTCGCATTGAGTTCTTGCTCCTGCAAGCATTGCAGAACCAGACCAACATGCCGAAGGTGGCTTTCCCTGGACCGGGAGTAAATCAGGATGTAGATAACCACGAACCGATCCAACATGTCTCGGAACACGTCTTTCATTTTTTTGTTTCCAAAAAGTTTTTATTGGTCAAAAAAGGTTTATACAAATACATATCAGGTATGGTAAATTTTCATTTTTCTTATACAAGATAAGAATTTTACTCAAAATTTTAAACACATACAACAGCCATATGGCAAGCAGGTGATACGAAGTAGCTAAGTTTATCAATCTTACATACGCAATAAAGAAGGGTCAAGAATAATCAGAATATCATACAAAAGAGAATAAGGAAAACCAACACAATACCAAATATCATTGTCACTTCCTAGTTTTGGATCTCAGAACTCTGGGTTCAGCCTGACCCAACTCCAGGGCCGCAACAGCGGCAGCCGCCTCCGCCCCATGGTCTATAACCTCCCCTTCTTCAACTCCTGGGTCATCTAATTCCAGGAGGGCTTTGTGTTCCTCCACGTAGGCCGCAGCCTCCGCAATTGTACTAATTTTTTTCGTAATGCCCTCCCGGAAAATCATCAATCCCTCTGGCATCAGCCATCTGAAGCCTACTCCCTTCTGGTACAATTTGCTTGACAAAAAGTAATATTTCTTTCTCATTTCACGTACCTGTCTGGGAATCTGCCTCAGAATGGCTATCTCCCTGCCCCTATAAGTCAGTGCCCCACTCCTATGTTTTCTAAAATTTCATCTCTCGTCTCTCTTCTCACAAATTTGACATGAACCTCTCTAGGAACTGCATGCGTGCGTGCATATTTTGAATTAACTCTATAAACTCGATCCACATCCCAATTCATAAAGTCAACACCTCTCCCAAGAAATTCTCCCAACAGTTTAGTCACAACATCTCTCAAGTCTTCTTGGTCCACTTCTTCCAGATTTTGAAACCTAAGGAAATAAGACATTTTATCCATCTGTAGTCCAAGCACAGCATTGCCTGTCGTCTCCTCTCTTTTCTGCACTGCCGCATCTCACCCTCAGACCTTCCACTTTCTGCTTGTTTTCTGCTGAGACTTGTTGAGTGTCCTTTAAAATCCTTTTGGATAGTCACAATTTCTGCTCTTATTTCATCAGTTTCTTGTCCATATTAGATAACTTTTCCAAAATTCTCTCCATTTCTCCAGCAGTTGGTCTCTGACCTTTTGCCATTTAAAAAAAATTTTTAAAATCCTCAGGCAAGCACAGTATCCTTGTAATTTCCTCCGGATCCACCAGGGGGCACTCACAGGAGCAACGAGTCCAGAGTACAGTTAGTCAACCAGGAAGTCAAGGGAAGTGATGTCATCAAGATTCTCATAGTGAAGGCGGAAGCTGGGCGCCACCATTGTTCCCCAGAGGAGGGGCCTCAAACCCTCCCTCCTAAATTTCTCCATCACCTCTTCTCTCCAGAGCTCCACAAAACCGTAATCTTGTTATTTTAAGTTCTCCTCTCTCCAAAGTGATTCGTGCTCCTTCCAGGAGAAAACCCCCGCACTCCGGAGCACTCCACTCACATTTGCCGATATCTCCTTCCTTCTCCCTTCCTCAATTCTTCTCCGTTCCTGTTCGCCACCAGGCTGCTGCAATTATAAATCCAAAGCCCGGTGTCACGGGCACAGCGGCCCAGGCGGCGACCAAAATAATGGCGCGGCCTGTGGCCTCGAACCCCTCCGAGCCTAGGACGCGCCAGCATCGGTCCCCCCAGTCCTGTATATCGGCTGGGAGACCCCTGGCGAGCCGTCCGTACGGCAGGTGTCCTTTTCGGAACACCTGGCCCCTAAGGGCCTCGGAGGCGGCCGGATTCGGACACTGGAGGCAGGAGAAGCCTTCCAGACGTCCGTTGCCGCCGGATACCGGAAGTCGTCTCGGAACACGTCTTTCATGAAGTGCTGGAAGACGGCGGGGGCTTTGGTCAACCTGAACAGCATGACGGTGTATTCGTAATGTCCGTATCAGGTGCCGAATGCTGTCTTCCATTCGTCTCCCTCTCGCATCCGCACCAGGTTGTAGGCCCCCCAGAGATCGAGCTTGGTGAAGATCGTGGCCTCCCGCAACCTCTCCAGCAGCTCCAGGATGAGCAGCAGGGGGTAGCGATTCTGCACCGTAATGGCATTTAGCCTGCGGTAATCACAGCACAGGAGCAAGTCCCCTGTCTTCTTCTTCACGAAGAGGACTGGGGCTGAGAGAGGGGACTTCGAAGGCCGGATGAACCAGATTTTTGTCCAGGAAGTCCCTGAGGGCAGCCAACTCGGGCTCCGACATGGAATACAAGCGTCCCACAGGCAGCGGTGTGTTGGGCAGAAGGTCCACAGGGCAATCGTACAGCCAATGCGGGGGTAATCGGTCCGCCTCCTTCTCGCTGAACATGTCGGCGAAGTCCGTCAGCTCAGGAGGCAAGGAGATGGCAGGGGTGGGGACGTTCTGGCTGGCACAGGTGTGGCGGATGTGGTCGACGCACTGCAGACTCGGGAAAGAGATGGCGTTCCGCGACCAGGCCACCTGAGGATTGTGGGTCCGAAGCCAGGCCAACCCAAGGACCAAAGGAAAATGAAGGTCCGCCGTGACATAAAACTGGATCGCTTCCTCATGGTCCCCAATAGCCAGGCGCAAAGGCTGGGTGGCGAATTTAATGGGGCCAGACACCAGTTCTCGTCCATCAATTGTCTCTACCCGCATCGGAGGGTCCACCGGAACCACGGGGACCGCAAACCTGGTCCATAAAGTTTATTGTGGCCCTGAGTCCATCAGCTCATGCGCCTGGAGTCCGTCCGACTGGTTCCCCAACCATACCCATGTGTCCAGAATCAGATGCCGAGGGGGCCCAGAGTCTACTTCCAAAACATCCAGTGGGGGCTTAGTACGTGCCCGACCTAGGGTTTCCCCGAGGTCGGGCCTGCTCCGTTTCCCGATTGGTCACGCTGTGATTCGGGGACCGGCGTGCGTGCCCCACTTTGCTTTCTGGGACAAGAAGCAGCGAAGTGGCCGGGCTCCCCGCAGTACAGGCACAATCCCCCTTGGCACCTCCGGTTCTGCTTCTGGGCCGTCAGGCGAGGTCTGGCCGCTCCCAACTCCATGGGCTCCTTTGCAGCGGTTACAAAATGTGGGGTGACCTGGGGTGCTGGTGGCACAGGAAGTGGGGGTGCAGACGTCGATGGCGGGTCCCGGGGGGCGCAATGGGATGGTCACCGTTGCAGATGGGCATCCAGGTGGAGACAAAGGGTCACCAAGTTGTCGAGAGTCCGCGGCGCCTCCACCCAGGCCAGCTCGTCTTGCAGCTCCTCTGAGAGTCCCTCCTGGATTGCGTCCACCAGTGCTGCATCATTCCAGTCAGAGTCCTGGCACAAAAGACGAAATTCGGTGATGTACTCCTGCAGGGGGCGCTTCTCTTGACAGAGTTCCTTAAGGCACCTGGTTGCCGTCAGCGTCTGAATGGAGTCCTCATACATGATGCGCAGGTGCTGCCAAAAACGTTGGTGGTCCACCAGCAGGGGGCTGTCCTGGAGTAAGAGGGGTGTGGCCCATCGGGCAGCCGAGCCGGAAAGAAGGTTAATCACGAAGGCCACCTTAGCCCGGTCATCTGGGAAATCCCCTGGCCTCATAGCCATGTAGAGCTGGCACTGTCCCAAGAAGGTCGGGAACATCTCAGGCTGCCCAGAAAACTTATCCGGCACAGTTATCCAGCACTTGCGATGAGGAGGAGGAGTGGGAGGACGGGGGGGGGGGGGCTTCAGGCACATTTCCGGTAACAAGTTGGCCTGCCAAGTGAGCCACTTGCTGCTGTAGCTGTTGATTAGCTGCTTGTAGCTGCTGTAACTGCTGCTGTACCTGCTGCTGGTCAATCTTTGGTGGAAGATGGTTTAGTCGGGGTCTTGGACAAAATGTTCTGTTTCCCTCCCCCAATACTCCCAACGAAGAGTCAGTCAAAGGCCTCTTACTAATTTATTTACCTTTGGCTAAATTCCTTCTGGCACAGAGATGTCTCCCCACACGCCTGCCAAAATCCCTGGAGATAACCAGAAAATTATAGATAAAACACGATTCACTCACAAACAGATTCTTCTCTCCATGATATAGTTTGCCCGCGCAATTTCACTGCTTTGTCCAAGACAAAAAGCCAGGAAGTTCCGCCTCCTGCTTTTATTGCCTCTGTGCGTGTCACTCCATGACTCATCATTCCTTGACTTTGTCCCAACGCCTCCTCTGCTGCGTGCGCCGGTCACGTCTGCACAGTCTTGCATCAAGCCAAAATTGTTCTTGGGGTGTTGCCAAATAAGAAGAAGGCCCGGAGGAATCAAGTCCTAAACTGCATCAACAGAGGGATGACATTATGAGCCACGGTGGTGCAGTGGTTAGAGTGCAGTACTGCAGAGTACTTCTGCTGACTGCTGGCTGCCTGCAATTTGGCAGATTAAATCTCACTAGGCTCAAGATTGACTCAGCCTTCCATTCTTCTGAGGTTGGTAAAATGAGGACCCAGATTGTTGGGTTGATTCTGTAAACCGCTTAGAAAGGGCTGTAAAGCACTGTGAAGCAGTATATAAGTCTAAGTGCTATTGCTATTGCTATTAAGTTTTTTTTTGTTTTTTTTATTTCTTTTTGTCACAACAGTATACACAAACAATTGTCATAGATAATAGATACACAAACAATTGTCATAGATAAAACAACATATCTTGAAGGTATATATATATATACCTAAATATATATTTTACTTATATATATATATATATATAAGTAAAAAAATATGCAATAACTATATTAATTTGATATAATGAAGAGAACAATAGGACAGGAATGGTAGGCACTTTTGTGCTCTTATGCACGCCCCTTTTACAGTTTTACCCTTTTACAGTTTACAGGAAGTGGTAATACTGTACTACTGAGACCACATTTGGAACACTGCATCCATCATGATACGAAATAAAAAAGATACTGAGACCATGGAAAGAATGCAGAGTAGAGCAAGATGATAATTTAGTCTGGAGACTAAATTACATGATGAATGGTTAAGGGAACTTGGTATGATTAACTTAATGAAGAGAAGGTTCAGGAAAGACTTGAATACTTGAATGGCTGTCACAGGGAAGAGGTGAAGATTTACTCTCCATAGCACCTGATAGCAGGAGAAGAAGCAATTGGTAAAAGCTTGTCAGATTCAGCCTCAAAGTAAGGAGGAATTTCTTGAAAATGAGAACAGCTAATCAGCAGAACAGCTAGCCTCCCAGAGGTTTTCCATTGCTGGAGATTTTTGAAGAAAAGAGTGTACAACCATTTTCTGGGATGATATAAAGACTTCTACCTTGGCAGGGTGCGGGACAAGATCAGTGGTCCCTAATCTTTTGGGTTCCATGGAGAGAGGGTTTTCCACGGACCGGAGGGGGCATGGTTTCATGTGCTGCCTGCGTTCCGTGGATGGGGCTTTGCTTGTCTGTGTGACTCCGTTTCTGGCATGCTGTGGAACAATGCTGGACTATGGACTGGGGGTTGGGGACCCCTAGACTAGATCAGTAGTGGGTTTCACTTGTGGACAGATGTGTGTTACTGGTTCGCTCATGGACACACATGTGCTTGTGCACGTGCAACACTTCTGCCCATGCACAGAAGCTTCTGTCCATGCACAGAGATGTCTGGGTGGGCGGGCGGAGCCTCCCACCACAGCTACCAGTTTGCCTGATCTGGGGCAAACCGGTACCAACCCACCACTGGACTAGATGACATCCAAGGTCCTTTTCAGCCTTATGATTCTAAGGAAGAAAGGGAAGCGAAGGGAAGGGAAGGGAAGGGAAGGGAAAGTGAGTATTCTCTGTGAGGGCTCCCTTTTTTATAATTATTTGCCCTCAGAGCAAGGGTGATACCCACTCTCATGACATTCTGCACATTTGTAAAACTTGGTTTTCTTATAAAGCATTGTGAACATTAGATATGATTGTTATTATCTGTATCATTTGCAGTGATTCATAAGATTTATTATTCCTGTGTTATTATGCACCAATTGTTGTTGTTCCTTCAATTCCATAAGATTAAAGTGAGATTATATGTTAAAAATATTAAATCCAAACTTTTGATGTTTTGATTATATGACTTTCTTCATTAAAAGTTGTGATGGGCCTAGCTAATAATTTTTACTGAACTGTTTTGGCATTAATTTGAGCAACAGAAATTCAGTATTAATTATACAGGTGTCAGATTTTAAGCAGCTTGATGAGTATTTATGAAGTTGGATTTACAGTTATATTTCAACCTAGTGTTTTCATGTTTTTTCCAAACTTAAACTTTTTTGTCTGAAGCTTATTTTAATCTTTCATTTGTCCTACCAGCTATGTTTTGGGAGAAATCTATATGGATATATCATTGGTTCAGGTTTTCTTAGGCCTCACAGCCGGGAGAACTTGACTTGACCTTTTTCAGTGCTACATGACAGACATGATTTATAGTACCCATAGTTTTGCTTTCCCTGAGTTAGGTTTCTATTCCGCTGAACTTTCCCTGAATTAGATGTATAGTTTTGCTTTCCCTGAGTTAGGTTTCTATTCAGGTAAAATGTATGATTTCCTGAAAACCACGTGGTATTTTGCTAATACGTATACTCTAAACGCTCGCTGATTGGTATTGGTAACTTTCTATATGCTACTTCCCTCCTTGCTGTAGTTACCCCTCCCTGCTAAAACTGCATAATAAAAGAGACTGTTGCGATCTAAAGGGGCAGAAGAACACAACAACTCCCCTCTTCGTGCTCTCTCATCTTAAGAAACTTCTGGTGTGGTGTCTTTTCTTTCGTCCTTGCGAGGACCCCCTAAATTGTCTTGGCGAGGGCTGAGACTCGTTCCTGCGGGAACCCAGGACAACATCAACAGGGAACCTTGGGTAACAAATACGTGTTGCAGACCAGCAGCAACATCTGGGGGCTCGTCCTATCCTGTTGTGTTGTCCAGAGGCGCGATCGTTGTCTAGCGGTGCGTCACCTTCACCCTCATTGCTTACCCGTCGGGACGCGACATGTGCACACGTAAGTAATGGGCTCCTCGAACTCGAAAGTCTCATCATTGATAGGAATGAGCTTTACTCTCTGGTGAAGAAGGCTAATTGTTTGCAAAAGGTTAATGGCACCACTGTCTATCCTCTTTCCAAGAAATCTCTTACCTCTTTTCTAGTCTCCTACTGTCTCTGTAGCTGCCTCTGCTCCCCCTGCAGACACAGCTCTTTCTGCTCCTGCAGCGTCTCCCCCTCTTCTTCTCTTTCTCTAAGAACTGAACCCCCGATATCGGCTTACCCTTTAAACCTCAATCCAGCGGGAGGGGGACAGCCGATACACGAGAACATCAATGTACGGGTGCTTAAAAATTTAAAAGAAGCTGTTACTTCCTACGGCATTCACTCTCCGTTCCTTCAGTTCCTATGCCTGCTCATTCCTTTCCCTCCTCCTCCCTTTCCCCCCACTCTGAACTTTCAAAGCATACTGAGCTAGAAATTAAATCTGTGCTTGCTGTCCCTTCAGCCCCTTGCTTTCAACTCTCAAAGCATATTGAACCAGAAGTTAAACCTATACCTGTTTCTTCCATCCCTGCTTTGAAAACTGCCTCCTTTCCTCTGCCTGCCTCCCTTCCCCCAGAGCACCCCTCTCTTTCCCCCATGGGTGCGATCGCTCAGACTAATCAGCAACTGATTTGGTTCGATTACTTCTCTATATCTGGAAACAATCTGGACAAGGATTTGCTCACAGCGACTACATGGAAAAAATTGGGAACCTTTTTCCATGAAAGTCCAAGAGCCCCTGTAAAAATTCTGTACATCTGGCACATGATCTTTGAATGCCTCATTTTACTTGCAGACGTCACTTAGAGAGTTGTCAGGACCTCTGCCTTATCAAAAATGACTTAAAAGGATCCACAATCACAGTCATGATTTAAACTGCTGAGTTTTCTCAGACAAGTTCCCCAGGTCTGTAAATGTTGTTTGATGATGTGTGTGCTTGTGTATGTATGTATGTGATCATTTTCAGACCTGCAAAAGAATTGTAGAGATAATTGTGATGCTTGATTTGCATGGAATGTGTGTATGTGCAAAACTCATTGAGAAGGTGTGAAATTTCTGTGTTGTCTTTTGGATTTGCAAGAAATGTATGCATGTGTGAGAAATTGTCTCTGCATGTGTGTATGTCCAGTGTGTGTGTCTTTATGTGTATCTGTCTGCATAAATTCCGTATGCAAGCAGCCAGGTACTTTTGGGGAAAAAAAAAACAAACATTTTTTTTTTCCTTTTGCAAGCAAGTGAGTTACTTTTGGACATTTTTTTTTCTCTTCATATGCATGAGAGTGTCTTTCCAGTGAGTTACTTTTAACTTTTTTTTCTCTGCCCTCGCTGGCTTATCTTAACTACCCCCCCCCTTCGTTCCTTGTAGTGCCAGGGAAGAGGGTGGGCTACGGGGGGAAAACCATTCACCCCCACTCCATTTTTTTTTCTCTCTTCTTTCTTGTCTGAGAAGGGAGGGACAATTAGGCTTTTTGGAAGCATTGCTTTTGTAACAAGCTATGTAAAAACTATGCAGATATATTTTCTTTTTAACCCTGAAAACAATTTTGATTTTAATTTTTAATCATGCATACAATTTTGATTTTGATTTTAATTTTAATTTTTTATCTTTTCTGGAACTTTTTGAGGTTTAACCTGCCTGATTAAACCTATACCTTTATAAATGTTTTCAAAGCACTGAGTTGACTAAAAATGTTTCATTTAGCTTTGTATTTTTGCAGCTGTTAACATACATAATAAGAGTTGGAAGGGACCCTTGGAGGTCTTCTAGTCCAACCCCCTGCCCAGGCAGGAAACCCTACAGCATTTCAGACACATGGCTATCTTCTTATGTATGGATGCATTTTTTTTTAAGCGTAAATCTGTTTTTTGGAAAATGCACTCAAGTTTTCCACATAAACAGACTCACCCTAAAGCTTCCACCATGTTGTTTTTTTTTGTTTTTTTTAAATCAGACTCAATGTGCCCCTTATTTGCTGTTTGTATTGTTTCTTTTTCTTTTTTAGCAGCACAATATGTGCCCTGTTTTAGGAACTATTTCAGAGATGAGTTAGAAAGTTATAGGATGTGATAAGTTAGAAGGTTACAGAATGTGAAGAGAGAGTTAAGACGGATGGTGATTTTGCTAAGAATGTGGTTTGTTTTTGGAAGTTTTTGATAGCATGGATTTGTTAGTGACCAACTTCCACACATGAATAAAAAGGGTGGGAGTTGGGTTTTTATTGATTGATTGTCTTTTTCTCTGTCTTCCACATAGTACCTTTGTTAAAAAAACAAAACTGAGATTTGTATGTAAACCCCCTCCCCAAGTTGTGTCATCTCTTCTTTGTCCCTGCTTTTATGTGAGTACCGGCTGCCCAGACAGAGTGAAGAACAGAGTTCAACTTTCTTTCTTCTCTGTACTTTCAGACAAATGGCTTTTCAAAACTTTTCTGATGAACCTTTCAACCTCATCTTAGACAGTCTATATGTTACTCAAATAGTAAAAACTATTTTTCAATCTTACTTGTCCCCTTCTCTTGATTCTAATCTCACTTCTCTTTTCACAACTTTACAGTCTCTCATTTACAAACGTACACATCCCTATTTTGTTACACATATACGAAGCTATCAACCTTTTCCTGGTTTTCTCCAGGAAGGGAACAATGTAGCAGACGCTGCGGCCTCTGCCTCCTCTCTTTTGACACTTTCTCCTGTCTCTCCTTGGGACAGTCACTCCTATTTTCATCAAAACAAAAAGGCGCTCATGAAACAATTTGGCTTCACGGCTGCTGAGGCATCTGATCATACATCAATGCCCTACTTGCAGCCGCCAAGGTAACTCTCTTCCGATGGGGTCAACCCCAGAGGAACAGTAACCTGTCAACTATGGCAAATGGATGTAACTCAATATCCATCCTTTATACATATTCAGGTTTCATCATGGCAACCTTGCAAAGGGTGAAACATAAAACAAGTTATTAATCATTGTATTCGGACTTTCGTAACGTTGGGATGTCCAAAAACTCTAAAAACTGACAATGGACCAGCCTATACGAGCTCTGCCTTTGCACAATTTTGCCATCGCTGGTCAATAATCCATAAATTCGGCATTCCTTTCAATAGCCAGGGCCAGGCCATTACAGGCCTTGGACAGACACTTGGGGTCAAAAGGCATCAGCCCCCCGACACTCCCGGCGTTGCAAAATGTATTAAATGTTTGCTTGTAATTTTCTTAATCTAACCGGATCTCCTGCCTCCACTGCTGCCTCGAGACAGTTTTCCGCCCCTCCCCTCTTCTCGTCCTCTGGTATATTATAGGCATCTTCCGGATCCAGCTTGGAAAGGTCCAGCTCAATTGATTACCTGGGGAAAAGGCTACGCTGCAGTTCAATTGCCTGATCGAGTCCTGTGGGTTCCGGCTCGCTGTGTTCGCCCCTGTCATCTCAATCAACCAAAAAAGAAAGATGAAGATCCTCCTGATCCTATCACTGATCTCTCTTGCCTCTTCTGTCTCTAATGCCTCTTCCTCTCTTCCTAAATGTACATGAAAATTTCCCTTCTCTCTGCTACCCATTTCTCCTCTGGCGTATTTCGCTCCTTGCCCTCTTCCCACGTTTCTACCCCTGCAGCTCTCCGTTTGCGGCGCTCCTTATCCGGAGCACAGCAGAACCTGCATCGTCCCGCAAATTATACTTGGACTATTTTGGACTTCCAAGGAAGCGTTCTTCATTCCATCTCTAATCGAACTCTGTGGCCTTGGTTTCCTGCACTCTACTTTGACTTTGCTGAAATGCTGGTCGGCGCCCATGGATTTAAACATAAAACAAAATGTGATCCTTCCCCTCGGGACGTCTGGACAATTGGTCCAGGCCTGTATATCTGCCCAGGACATCTTACTGATCTCTCCCACCTAGATGAATGTGGGACCATCTCTGATTGGTACTGCAAGTCCTGGCAATGTGTGTCAACCGGAAAGATTTGGTGGACTGCTCCCTATACTACTGACTATATCAAAGCTATACTAGGCCCTGATGACAATTTGCCTTGGAATTCCTGCTCCAATTGGGCCTGCTGCGGCGTTCGCCTCAATCCTATGACTGTTACTTTTACATCTCATGGAAGGAGTCTTCCGATTACTGAATGGCTTAAAGGGAAAAGATGGGGGAAGAGCGATAATTCCGGATACAGACATCCAGGAAATATATTCATAATTCGTCTTACCATGTCCTTAGAAACATCCCCACCTGTGGGCCCAAACAAACAAGTCAATTCACCCTTTTTACAGCCCTTGACTAAAAGCAACAATCCATTGGTGTCCTTGGTCTCCTCTGCGCATGATGCCCTTGTGGCAGCCCGTACTTTTCCTAACAATGATAGTAGGTGTTGGCTGTGTATGTCTTCTCAACCCCCTTTTTATGAGGCCATAGGTTCCGCCTTACCTTTTGCCAATAGCACCTCAGATATCGGTTGCAGGTGGTCTAACTCTTCTATAACGGTATCCTCAATTGAAGGTCAAGGTTGTTGCCTTGGGTATGTACCCTCTAACTTTTCTCACTTTTGTATCAATGCCTCCTCGGATGCCTATACTTCCTGCACAATATACTTATCCAAAGAAAGGCTAGGACTTGACACTGGAGGGTGGACTATAATATACAATACTCTACCAACTGCAGATTGAAAGATAGAGAAAAAGAGCGTTCTCAATCCCACACGTGGTATCAGGGAATGTTCAATCTCGCTCCCTGGTTGACCACCCTCCTCTCTGCCCTAGCCGGTCCTCTGATTTTGTTGCTCCTTGCATGTACAATTGGCCCATGTGTCATGGGGAGAGTTCTAGCATTCTTGAAACAACGACTAAACAGTATTGGAGATGATGTCCTCTTACTAAAGCACACTGTTGAAAATGAATATAAACAACCTCTTTTAGAATTAGCCTCTGAGGCTGATGAAGACTCTGAATCGGGAACCATTCCTTTGGAAAAGCTGCTGGCTCCTGCGGCTCTCCCGGAGGATCCACTGGGGATGTCATAGCTTTAGAAGAATATTTCCATCTTAAAAATAAAAACAGAGGACATATGGATATATCATTGGTTCAGGTTTTCTTAGGCCTCACAGCCGGGAGAACTTGATTTGACCTTTTTCAGTGCTACATGACAGACATGATTTATAGTACCCATAGTTTTGCCTTCCCTGAGTTAGGTTTCTATTCCGCTGAAATTTCCCTGAGTTAGATGCATAGTTTTGCTTTCCCTGAGTTAGGTTTCTATTCAGGTAAAATGTATGATTTCCTGAGAACCACGTGGTATTTTGCTAATACGTATACTCTAAACGCTCGCTGATTGGTATTGGTAACTTTCTATATGCTACTTCCCTCCTTGCTGTAGTTACCCCTCCCTGCTAAAACTGCATAATAAAAGAGACTGTTGCGATCTAAAGGGGCAGAAGAACACAACAACTCCCCTCTTCGTGCTCTCTCATCTTAAGAAACTTCTGGTGTGGTGTCTTTTCTTTCGTCCTTGCGAGGACCCCCTAAATTGTCTTGGCGAGGGCTGAGACTCGTTCCTGCGGGAACCCAGGACAACATCAACAGGGAACCTTGGGTAACAAATACGTGTTGCAGACCAGCAGCAACAAATCTATCTTTATTTTTTATTCTCTTTTCCACAGATAGAAATATGGAAATCCTTGTCAATATCATAGGGACATATGTCCCTGCTTGTCTTGTTAGTGGAATTATCCGTATTTCCTTCAAGCCTGGTGTCAGCTGGATCTCTAGCATGGGTTTCTTCAGGATGCTTGCTATCAGCTGCCATAGTAACAGGGAGAGGGGCCTCGAATACTTGGGATGGGGAAGTGAGCTGGTATAGTCCCATGAGAACTGAAAGGGAGGTTTGCACTCATGAATTATGGTGCTGCTGAAGGGAGGTATTTACACTCTGTCAAGGCCAACCATCCTGAGACTCCAGATGGGAGTCTTCAGGTATTTCTCCAGATGGGAGAAATACCCGCAGAGGAGTTTTTCCACAACATCATACTGGATGTTGATTGGACTCTCAGTGCTGGACCCTGTGGGGAGGGATTTGGGGTGACTTTCAATCTGTAACTTTTGTATGTTTTGAATGAGATCTTGCTGCTATGATTTTAAACTTAGTAAAAGTACCTCTTCTCTAAATCAATGGAGTTGGGGTTTTTCTTTCTTGAGTTTTGAACAGAGGGATGCCTGATATTAGGCAAGGTCTGCTTAATCAGCCAACCCGGAGACCCCAGTCTATCGTGATGGCTGAGCACTCAACTGGGATCAACCTCTCCTTAGCAATGCCAGAGCTGAGATGAGACAGAGTGGCTAGAGGAGCTGCGACTCAAGGAGGAGCTGGTCTGAACCAGATGGTTGCTAGGCATAGGATGGCTGGAAGACCCTGAGAAGCACCCACCTTGGGTGACCCTCACCAGAGGGCAGCATGGTGATTTTGCCTTGCCTGACTTGGACAAAGAGGACCTCATGCTAAGCTGAAGGGTTTATGAAGGGTTAACATTTTGTTCATCATGTATACATTTTGGAATGTGGGTAACGCTCTTATCTTGGATGGCAAACTTCAGTTAAGCAGTGTTCCCAGCATATACAAGGATACAGGATGAAACAAATTGTAACCTTGAAACAGTGTTGCTTTTACTTTTTAGCATAAACACATATTCACACGAAAAGCCAATGATGTAATTACTAACCAATTATTGTTTATTTATTTATTATTTATTTATTTATTTTGTCACAACATCATATAAAAAGGATTTTATAGTATATAAACATATATATGAGTAAATATTAGGAGGTATAAGCATCAATATATATATAGGAAGAAGAAAAGAAAAGAAAAACAATAGGATAGGAACGGTAGGCATGTTTGTGCACTTATGCACGCCCCTTATGGTCTTCTTAGGAATGGGGTGAGGTCAATAGTAGAAAGTTTTTGGTTAAAGCTTCTAGGATTATGGGAAGATACCACAGAGTCAGGTAAAGTATTCCAAGCACTGATGATTCTGTTACAGAAGTCATATTTTCTGCAATCTAGATTAAAGCGGTTAACATTAAGTTTAAATCTGTTGGTTGCTCTTGTATTGTTGCAATTAAAGCTGAAATAGTGCCTTGGAGTTGTGAAGTTGTGAAGCTGAAGTTGTGCCTTGGAGATTCATTAACCAATAATGAAGTAACACATATGTTAGGTGAGAACTGAGAAACTAAGAAGCTATAAAAACTTTGTGTAATGTTCAATAAAGTGCTGTTGATTCTACTGTTTATTCTGGATAAAGTCTGATCTTCAGCCTTCGGCCGTTGCAACACTAAGCCATGCATTGCAACTGCTGCATGAAGCGATCGAGAGCTGGAGAGCTTGGGAGGCCCTTGCCAGAAGCCTGCCCAGCCATCATATGGAGAGATCGACCAGGCAGCAAGGGGAGTGGCTGCTTTGACAACTGCAGTGGAAACCTCCGCTGCTCCACAGGGGGCAGCTCTAGCTGCAGCCACTCAGCCAGTAGCTGCTGCAGAGCTCAAACCCCCTGGTGGGGGTGGGGGGAGATTACCAGAAGGCACAGAATTCCTAAAGTTCCTTCACTGGGAGTAAAATATGCTCTTGGATTCTTTCTAGCCCAGGTCCAGAATCACATGCAGGAGCATGGAGATGATTTGGGATCTGAGGCAGCCCAAGTAAGATGTGTCACCATGGCCCTGGAAGGAGCTTCAGCAGACTGGATGGTCATCCTCCACAATGACATTGCCCCCCAACTAAGGAGCTATGACCAATTTATAGTGGCACTTTGTCAGGGGTTTGAAGACCTCCTAGCCGAATGCAAGGCTGTGACCCAAATGAAGACCATCACCCAGGGGCATAGGTCAGTGGCAGAATACACCCAGGAGCTGGCTTGCCACCTGGCCACCTGGCCTCAGGAAGTCCTATTGGAATGTTACAAGGATAGGTTTAACAATGAAATCTATCACTGCTACATCTCCTGAGGGGCACATTGAGGGCTCCAGCACTGGTGTGAAAATTGACCTGGCCAGAGACCAGCACTATAGCAACTGCACCATAGCAACCAGTACATAGCAACCAGCACCATAGCAAATCCTCACCCCACCCCCCCGTTCCTAACAATCGCCCAAGAGCTGTCAAAGGTGGGCCAACATCCAAACCAAAATCCACAGTATGCTTTTAAGTGTGGGAAGAAGGGGCACTGAGCAGCTAACTGCCATTCGACCAAACAAACCCTAAATCTGCAGCCGCTGGGGGCAAGAAGCCTGAGAAGCAGCCACTGAGGCACCATGAAATACCTTGAGGGGGGTGGAGGTAGTTGAGTTTGCCCCTCCTGTACAGGAGAAGCTATGAGCTCTGACCCTACCAGAGGAGAGTGAGACTGACTCTGATGAAGATCACCTGGTAAGTCAACATGTGATCCCCGTGACTATCCCAGTGAAGCTAAGGGTGTCATTGTCAGGCACCCAGGGGAAGATGTTGGCTGTTTTGGACTCAGGGTGCACCAGATATGTGATTAGTCCAGAGATGGTAGAGAAACTGGGACTGAGACTGAGGAGACTGAGGGTACTCAAAGCCTTTTGCCAGCATGATGGGCCAGTTGCAGGGCCCCCCCAGCTCACTTAATAACTGAAGTATGGATGGTCTTTGAAGAGTCATTGAATTTTATTGTAGCCCCAGAATGGAGAGGCCCTTACTGCTTGGATTAACCTGGTTCCAAAAATGGAACCCTCTTGTGAACTGGATGAAGGGGCTTTTGAGAATCCAGTTCCAACCCATGGGAAGAGGAGAGAAACCCTTCCTGAGGGCCAAGTTACAAGGGAATTAGGAGCTGCAATGTACAAGAGCACAGACAGAGAGGAGAAAATCCCAAAGGAATGCTGGGGCCTCAGGTAGGCAGTCAGTGAATGGGGCTCTGACGCACTCCCACCTCATCACCCCACGGACTGCAGCACAGAAATCCTCCCTGGGGGGGGCGTGGCCATGACCGTGGTGGGGTAAGGACCTTTCCTTCACTTCACAGGGCTTATTAATGAAGATTTATGAGAATTTATGCCGTTTGGAATGCACTGTTATGGATGAAAGTTAATAAATCATGAACTGAAAGTGTTAACAGCCCAGCAGATTGAATTTAAAACTGGTAGGTCATCTGAAACGGCTTGAATTAAGGAGTTTCTACAGCGTGGGTTGACCGAGCCGGCAGACAAGATAAGTTGGAATAAAATACTGTGTTCTGTTTTTCCAAAATTAACTATCTTGTTCTGTGTTAAAAAAATTTTTTCTATTGCTGAGGCTAAGGAATGAATATTAAGAACTGAATATTAAGGACTGAATTTGATAATGAGAAGAATTTTTTTTTTTTTGAGCCTTCCGGAAGCTCAGCCAAGAAGAATTTAATTGAAGAGAAGAGAAACTGATTTTTTATTGGATTGTTTGGCAGTAAGAGGATTTTACTGAGCTAATTTTTTCTTTATTTTTTTTTTCTCTTGAGAGCAAATTAATAGCTTGTTTATATTACAAAAAAAAAAAAAGGATTTTGCTTCGTTTAAGTTGGTTTGTCTTCCTTTCTGCTTTGCTGACGTGGAGGAAAAATGGCGCTGATTAATGTTAGCTGTGAAGTTTTGTGTCTCTTTGTGGAGTATCCTTGAACTTAAGAGATAACAGTGCAAATAAGCCGCTTCGCTTCAATTAAAAGACAGTCGTCCTTTGATCTTCACTAAGACCCTCTGTAAAATTGGTTTGGAATCTTAGTTTGGGAAATTTTTTGGCTTTTTTCAAAATGACTCAACAACTTTCAAGCAGCAACTTGCTGCAGCTTTAAATAAAATTGGGGAAAAATAGCAGGACTATCAGGCGTATAGATAATTTGACATTGAAACTGACATCTGAAATGCAGAATTTAAAGCAAGAGATGAATGAAAACTTTGCAAAACAGAAAGAGGAAATGATAATGATTAAAGATGAAATGGAGCAGATGCATGTGCACGAGGTAAAAGTAGATCGGCAAATTGGTAAAATATTTTATAAAAATGAGCAGCAAGATAAGAGAATCTGTCTTTTGGAAGAAGAGATGAGGAAATATAATTTAGTTATCAGAGGAATCTCAGAAGAAAAGGAGGATAAATTGAAACAGCGGGTTCTGAAATGGATTAATGATTTGGATACGCAACTTACGTTCACAATAGCAGACCTGGCAAGTGTTTTTAGAATTGGATATAGAAGGCAAAATGGTTCTAACAGGAATGTGCTTGTCAGGTTCGCAAATCTTGGTGATAAGTTGGAAGTTATGGCCAAGGTAAGAGAGTTGGGAGATACTTTGAAGTTTGAAGGGAAGACTATTCAAGTCTTCCCGGATATATCAAGAGAAGAAAGGGCATGGAGATTTTTTTTAAAACCAATCACAAAAGTTTTGAGGGATAATGGAATTAAATACAATTGGAGGCCACCACAACAATTGAAATTTTTTTATAAAGGAAGGATGCGTACAATCACCCCAGATATAGATGCATTATTATATTTACGGGAGCTTGGACTGATTGAGATGGAGGATTTAATGGAGATAAAAGATCAAATGCTTCAGATGGGTGGAACATACGCGGAAACATCAATCCCAGAAGAAGAAAGGGGCTATTGAGGCAAGACTCAAAGGGTTAAAGAGGAAAGAAATATCACCTGTGTTGGTTGAACAGAAGAAGAGTCGTGAGGATACAGTAGAGAAGAAGCAGATAAGAGTCTTGGAAAATACGAAGCTGAATGCGGTCATCGCTATCTTTTTTTGAGTGATGAATTTAAATAGACAGCCCTAAAGAAGTGGCCGGGCATTGGCGTCCCTCCCCCATTCTCTTTATAGAGGCGAAATCGATGAGGATGTGGGGGAAGAAGATTGTTTGTACTTTATTGTTTGTTTTGTTTTTTGTTTTTTTTCTGTTTTCTTATTGTTGTTTATATGTTAAATATGGTAGTTTAATGTCGGGTGGTGGGCACAGAAAGGAAGATGCGGGGATAGGATTAAAAAAATTATATTTTAAATGGGAGTTATAAAAATAATGTCATGGAATGTGAAGGGTACAGGGAATCAGATTAAAAGAAGAAGATTGGAGTTTAAGATTAAAAGGGATTTGCCAGACATTTTATTTTTACAAGAAACCCATCAGAAATCCGAAGATTCAAATAGAATGTATATAAAAGGTATGCAAATATATGAAAAAGCATTTGGAACTTCAAAAGCTAGAGGAGTTGCAACACTGATATCAGATAGGGTGTACTTTGAAAAACATAAGGTAATTTTGGATGAAGATGGAAGATATGTAATAATTGTTGGAAATCTTAATGAGGAAAAAGTGACACTTGTTAATTTATATTTACGAATGAAAACAAAGAGAATTTCTTGAAAAATAACAAAATTTTGGAGAATGAAAGTGTAGGAAAGTAATTGTGGCTGGGGATTTTAATTTAATCAGAGATAAAATAGATAGTACTAATCCCACCCGCTGTGGAGGAGCAAATAAAATGGGGATTTTAAATATGTGGATGCTCAAACGGCGTGGTTGATGTGTGGAGAGAGGTTAAAGGAATTGAGAGAGTATACACTTTTTCTCTAAGATATATAATACATATTCTAGAATTGATTATATTTTTCTTTCTAAAGATTTGTTGAATAATGTGGATAAGGTAGATGTGGAATTTTTAAAGATTCTGATCATGCAGAAGTTATGGTGGACTTAGATTTTAATTTTGAGAAAAAGAAGCTATTGGAGATATGACGAGAAATTGTATAAAAATGAAAAGGATAAAAATGGATACTTAAAAATTGGAGGAAAGTTGGAGATTAAATGATAACGGGAGGTTAAATTTGAAATTGTTTGGGATGCGATGAAAGCGGTGTTTAGAGGAGAGTATTAAATTATCAAGTAGGAAATATAAAAATTATAAAATTAAAATGGAAAGAGATAAAATCAGATTAAAGAATTGGAAAATCAATTTTGCTTACTAAAGAAAAAAATTCTTCAGGAGCTTAATATGTTAAGAAATAAAATGATAGAAGAAGATACAGAGTTAGTAAAAAGAAATTTGAGATTTTTAAATAGGAATTTTTTTGAATTTAGTAATAGAAATTCTAAATTATTGGCAAAGATGGCGAAAGATAAAAGAGAGAAGAGAGAAATGGGAGTTTTGATAGATGACAGAGGTATAAGATGTTATAAAAAATTAGAGAAATGTGAAGTGGTTAGAAATTTTTTTCAGAATCTATATTCAAAGAAACCAATTAATCGGGGAAAATTGCAAAGTTATTTAGAAAAGTATGTGGTGAAAATTGATCAAACATATAAGGAATTGATGGAAGAAGATATAACACAAGATGAGATTAATGGAATAATACAAAAATTAAAATTAGGGAAAGCTCCAGGTGAGGATGGATTACCTGTTGAGTTTTATAAAGAATTTAAAGAATTAATAATACCAAGATTGCAAAAATTATTTAATGGAATATTATATGGTGGGGAAGTACCTTCGTCATGGAATAGAACGGTGATATCCCTAATTCCTAAACCAGATAAAGATTTAGAAAGGATTGAGTCCTATCGGCCCATTTCTTTAATTAATCAGGATGCAAAGATATTTACTGCTATTATAAGTAATAGATTAAATAGATTTATAGATAGATATATAAGTTATAATCAAGTAGGTTTTGTGAAGGGTAGATACATGAGTGATATTGTTAGAAGAGTATTAAATATTATAGATGTAGCTGAATATAATGGTGATAAAATTGGTATAGTATCATTGGATATTTTTAAAGCTTTTGATTCTGTACAATGGGAAACTATTAAAGTAATTGTGGAGGCTTTAGGCTTTGGTAATAAGTTTATACATGTTATTTCAAAATTGTACCAAAAGAGCAGTGCAAGAGTGAAGGTGAATGGAATATTAACTGAAGAGATAAAATTAGAAGCTGGTACGAGACAAGGATGTCCCTGTCCCCAACATTATTTTTATTGGCTATGGAAATATTGACAAAATGATAGAAAAGATGAAGAATTAGAAGGATATAAGGGTATAAGATAAATTTGTATGGATGATACTTTAATTATTTTGAAAATGTAGAGAAAGATCTGAAAAGATATATAAGCATTTGATAGAATTTGAGGAAATGACAGGATTGAAAGTAAATTGGTCAAAGTCAGAATTATTGATGGATAGTAATGGTAATGAGTCTGAGAATATGCAAGAGCAATTTGGGATAACACATTGAAATATTTGGGTATAGTGCTTTCACTTAAGGTTAAAGAATTGAAAAAACTTAATTATGATGTGGTGATTAACGAAATTGAGAAGAAGATAGATAAATATAAAATTTTAAAGTTGTCTTGGTTTGGTAGAATTGCAATGTGTAAGATGATGTTGCTGCCCAAGTTCAACTTTTTATTCGAGATGCTACCACTAAATTTGACAGAGAAAGATATTGAAGGATATCAGAAAAAACTGGATAAATTTTGCAACGGTGGCAAAAGACCTAGATTAGTGAAGAAAATGTGGTATCAAAATCAAAAGGAAGGTGGATTAGGAATCCCCAAATTATTTAATTATTACTGTGCGTATGGTATCCGGATAGTGGTAAAAATATTAAAGGTGAAGATAACTATTGGAGATTTAGAGTTAAGGGATATAGAGAAATTTGGATCAAGGTGGTTTTAGATAAAGCAAATTTAAAATGTGTAAGTAGAAGTTATTGGTTAAAGGATTAAGTAAAAATGTGGAATAAATTTGTTAAAATTTTAATTCGGATATAATCTTTTGGGGAGACAACTGGAATTTGGCGATTAAAAATAATATAAAACGTAATGAAGTGATTAAAGAGGAAAATATAGAAATTATTAGAGATTGGATAAAAGTTATGGGAAATGAAAGGAGGAATAAAGAAATTATTGAAAAATTAGGGTTAAGTTGGTTTGAAAAATACAGATAGAAAATGGACAAAAAACTAAAGGAAAATTATTCGATAAATAGATGTGAAACTGAATTTGAATATTTAGTATCTCGGATTATGAAAGATGAAATTGGGCTAAAGGGACTCGTTAGTAGGGTTTATAAGATTATAAATTCTGATGAAAAATTACAAAGAGTGATGAGGATAAAATTGGGAAAAGATCTTAATATTGAAATACCAGAGTCAGATTGGAATGTGAATTGGAAGAGTAGAATTATGAGAACTTTATCTATAAGGATTAAAGAGCACAATTATAAAGTTGTTTGGAAATGGTATTTGACTCAGTAAGATTGTCACAAATGGATAAAAAATTAGTAAAAATGTTGGAGATGTGAGATGGAATTGGGGACTTATGAACATATGTGGTATAATTGTGATAAGGTTAAAAGTTTTGGCAACAATTGGAGAAAATGATATTTGAAATGATGGGGAAAGTAATAACATTGAGAGTGGAAACTATATTATTGTTGGTAATTAAGGAAATAGAATTAACAAAATATGAAAAAGAATTGATTAGAATTATGATTATAATAGGTAGAATTATAATAGCTAGATATTGGAAACTAGATATGATTTTTAGAATAGAAGAGTGGAATTCTGAAATGTGGAAATTAGCTTTAAATGATAAAATGACATGTGATATTAAAATTAGAAGTGGTGTGTATAAAGAAGATATTTTCTGGAAGACTTGGAAACCATTTGTGGACTTTGCGCTTGGAACATTGGACGCTTCAGTACCTGTACCTCGAGAACGTGGATTTTGGCAATCATGAGGATATATCCGAAGACCCAAATCTTCCTTTTATGTATAGCACAAGGGTGTAATAATGTATTTTTTTTTTGTTTGTTTGTTGTAAAAAAAGTAATAAAAAAATAAAAATAAAAAAAAAGAAATCCTCCCTGGGACAAAGCTCCCCAAACCAAAAATCTATTTGATGACTCCAAGAGAGTTCGATGAGCTGCGGGCCTTTATTGACAAGAACTTAAAGTGGGGTTTCATCCAACCAGCTAGGCCACAGGTGGCCATCCCAGTGTTGTTTCATGAAAAGAAGGATGGATCTCTTTATTTCTGCATGGATTATAAAGGGCTTAAGACTGTGTGTGTGGAGAATGTTTACCCATTGTCTCTAATGAAGGACATGATGGCACATTTGGCCAAAGGAAAAAACTTTACTAAGCTGGACTTGAGAGAAGCTTACTGCAGAGTTCGCATTCATAAATGAAGTTCTGCATGAACCTTTGTACAAAGGGGTTCTGATGTACTTAGATAACATTCTCATATACATGGAGACTATGGAAGAGCATGTGAAGTTAGTGCATGCAGTCCTGAATAAACTCAGAGCTGCTGAACTGTATGCTAAATTGTCCAAGTGTGAGTTTCACCAGGACAGAATTGACTACTTGAGCTAATGCATATTGCACAAGGGGATAGAGATGGACCCTGAAAAGCAGTACTGGGATGGGTACCTCCTCGCAATAGAAAGCAGTTGCAGAGTTTCCTGGGTTTTGCTAATTTTTTTAAACAGTTCATACCTTCTTTTGCTAAGATTGCATTACCCATCACTAACCTTTTGAAAACTAAGGGAAAATCCAAGCCTAAGCCTAGACAACCCCTTGGGTGGACCATGGAATGCCAAGCAGCTTTTGAAAATCTCAAGTTGCTGTTTGTGGCCAATTCCGTACTTAAACATCCTGACATTCAGCCCTCCTGAAACAGGGGCATTAACCCTGTAAAAAGAAGGAAAAGCAAAATGCAAACTAACACATATAGTACAACAGAACCACATTATAAACATTAGGGTTTATCGGGATATTTCCTATGAAACACTTGAAGGAGTCTTATGGACCTGATGTGCCCCATCCAGCGCTTTACATGTGACTGGCCAAGTGCATTGCAATTGTTTGATCCACTCCATTAAGGAGGAGATCAGAAGCTTCTCCTGAGATAGATCTGGTATGGGGGTGAAATTTTGACCAAAAGCAACTTTGAATGGGGTGAAGCCAGTACAACTATGTATAGAGTTGTTCAAACTGATCTCTGCAAAGGGCAGTAGATCGGTACTTGGGATGGGGAAGAGAGCTGGTATAGTCCCATGAGAACTAAAAGGGAGATTTGCACTCATGAATTGTGGTGCTACTGAAGGGAGGTGTTTACACTCTGTCAAGGCCAACCGTCCTGAAACTCCAGATAGGAGAAATACTTGAAGATGGGCTTTTCCACAACATCATACTGGATGTTGATTGTTAGACTCTGTGGGGAGGGATTTGGGGTGACTTTCAATCTGTAACTTTCGCATATTTTCGCAGATCTTGCCTTGCTTTTGCTGCTATGATTTCAAACTTAGTAAAAGTACCTCTTTTCTAAATCAATGGAATTAGGGTTTTCTTTCCTGAGTTTTGAACGGAGGCAGGCCTGACACCTGGTCAATTTCACCAGTTTAATGGACATTCTATGGATTTTATTTTTATGCTGTGGTTGCACTTTCTTTTCTTCTACCTTCAATGCAGAGGTGGGCTTCAGCCGGTTTGGGCCGGTTTGGGAGAACCGGTTGTTACGAGTCTGCACAGTTCAGTGAACCAGCAATTCCTACCAGTGGGTGGCCCCACCCCACCATGCCTGCCCACCCCACCCCACCCCACCCCATCTGCCTGTCATCGCTTCACCCACCCTACCTCTTACAGCCACTTCTTTTCTTGCCTTGTCTGCTTTAGCCACTTGCTAGCCTTACTTGCAGCTTGCCTAGGCCCTAGACCACATGGCGCCCATGGCCCAGCTGCTGTCCAGTTCCCTCACCTGCTTTTCTCACTCCCCAGCTATTGCAGCTCATCTAGGTCCATTCCGGTTCCCTTGCCGGCTCGCTGCTTTCCTGGTTGCCCAGCCAACACAGCTCAGCTAGGCCCTAGACCACATGGAACCCATGGCCCATCTGCTCTCCAGTTCCCTTGCCCGCTTTCCTGACTCCCCAGCCATTGCAACTGGCCTCTCTGGTTCCCTTGCCGACTTACTCGCTTGCCTGGTTCCCCAGCTGTTGCAGCTTGCCTAGGCCCTAGACCATGTGGCACCCCTGGCCAAGCTTCTATCCAGATTCCTCACTCCCAAGCCTTTGCCACCCCCTGGTTTTAGGTAAGTAAGTTGCTGTTTTACTTTACACCTCACCCCAGGATTGCTGCATGCATTCCCCCTGAGAAATCTATATTCACTGCCGACACTTGGTTAGAACCCCTGGGTCAAACTACCCCCCCCCAGGCTGAAGCAATTTATCCAACCTGCAGCTCGGCCAAAGGGCTGCAGGGGTGGTGGTGGTGGCAGTGCAGGCATGGGAGCATGGTGCGGGGGTGGGGGCACGGGCTTTTTACCTGTAAGAGGTCCCATCCAGAAAGCGCTGCAGCAGAGTAAAGCAGCTGCCAACCTGGAGAGCATGTGGAGCGTCACAGACTGAGGCTCTCCCAGCACCAACTGCAAGAAGCTCTGCCGGCTGCAAGATGTTTGCAAAAAGAAGCTTGATATTGTGGCTGCTTCTTGCAGCCCTTGGTGCTGGGTGTGCCTCAGGCACTCAGAGAGACACTCCACATGTTCTCCAAGTCAGTGGCTGCTTCTCTCCACCACTACTGTTGCCTCTCATTTTGCGCAGCACAGCGAAATTTAGCAGCTGTGAACTGCCGCTTTCCTCTAAGTCCCATCTGGAAAGTGCTGCGGCGGAGAGAAGCAGCTGGGTTGAATGCTGCAACTCTCCGCTGCAGTGCTTTCCAAATAGGACTTAGAGGAAAGCATTTTCTTTTCTTTTTTTTAATTGAAAAAGTTTTTACAAAAATTTTCACCCCCCTTTTTTCCCCCCTCCCCCCACTCCATCCCCTCCCCACTCCCTCCAAAACCATCCTCCTCCCTCCCCCCCGACTTCCCAGAACAAACACAAGGTATAGTTCAAAAGAAAAAACAATCATACGCTAAATTTCCCCTAACACAAATTATAATCCTCCCCTTCTTCTCAAATCCTAACTTCCCCCATACAACTCAGAGATAAATACATCCTAATCATTCAAAGGCAATCTGATATCTCTTAATCTGATATCTATTTTGCGTATATTCAATCCATTTTTTCCATTCAGTTAGATGTTTTTCTTGTGTAGTGTCTTTCAAAAAGGCAGAGATTTTAGCCATCTCAGCCAAATTAGCAACTTTCAATATTCATTCTTCTATTGTAGGTAACTCTTTTTTCTTCCAGTATTGTCCTATCAATAGTTTTGCCGCTGTTATTAAGTTTAAAATCAGCTTAGTCTCAATTACTGTACAGTCCGTAATAATTCCCAATAAGAAAAATTGCGGTAGGAACTTTAACTTCTTTTTCAAAACATTTTGTATAATCCACCAGATCCTTATCCAAAAAGCCTTAATCTTCTTACAAGTCCACCAAATATGAAAATATGTAGCATCATCACAATTACATCTCCAACATTTCGCTTGCATATCTGGATACATACATGATAATTTCTTAGGGTCTAAGTGCCACCTATAAAACATTTTATAAAAATTTTCCCTTAAGTTCTGTGCTTGCGTAATGTTGTGTCCCCCTCCCCCTCCAACGACCAGGTCTAGGAAGTCCGTATCAGGCACGGCAACGAAGCCTCTGCAGCTTTGCCAAATTCCTCCGAGGTTTCTCAGGGCAGGCAGGAGTCCAAGTTGTGACTTCAGCAAACTAGATGAGATTTTGTTTGACTCAAAGTTGGAATGCCAAAAGCAGGTCCTTTATATAGGCTGTGGGGTGTGGTTCCATGACTCAGCATTTATCCAGGCCTGCCCCTCCCTTCCTTCTGCTGGTGTCGCCTCTCAGATCTCCGGAAGCGAGGATCCTCCCACTTTGAATTGTCTTCTGCTGTTTGAGAAAGGGAGGGGTCAGAAGGAGTAGGCCTGAGTAATTCCAATCCGTGGCTGACTTCCTCTGATGGCTGAGCCAAAGGAACACACACAGTATGAGTGAGGTTTGTTTGTTCATTTCTGACATTCTGTCTGGGCATGGGGCCAGGGCCGGGGGCTGGAGGCATGACAGGCCGTTCATCTTCATTATCAGACTCCGAGTCTGATAGCAGGCTCGGGTGTAGACGGGAGGGGCCCGGCTGAGGAGAGGAGGGAGGATGAGGCACAACACGTAAATTTAACATTTCTAACCCAAATTTTTTCCCAAGTTTCCAAAAATATTGGTTCCTGAATATTTTGTGCCCATTTTATCATACAATCCTTTACTAAATCCCTTTCAGAATCTATTTCTATCAACACATTATACAATCTCTTTATATGCGCCTGGGTTTGATTTATAATTTGTTTTACCAAGTTTTCTTCATTCTGCATGATACCAATTTTCTGATCTTCTTTCCACCTAGCTTGTAATTGCCCATATTGGAACCAAGTATAATTTCTCCCTTCTTCTTTTAATGTATGCAAGGATTTTAATTGTAAATTATCTCTCTCAAAATATAAACGTTCTTTATAAGTAATCATTTCCTGTTTCTATATTTATATTCTCTATTGCATGCATGGGGTTTGCCCAAATAGGAATTTTGTAATTTAACTTGTAATAGTATTTCTTCCAGACACGCAGAAGAGCAATTCTTAACACGTGGTTCTTAAAGGCTCTATCCACTTTTTTATCATACAATAAATATGCATGCCATCCATATAATAAATCATAAACTTCTATATTCAAAATCCTTTCCTCCGTTAAGTTAAACCAATCACTTATTACAGAAAGAGCAGCTGCTCCATAATATAATTTAAAATTGGGCATTTTTAAACCTCCTCTTTCCCTTATGTCTTGAATTATTTTCATTTTAACTCTCGCTTTTTACCTTCCCATATAAATTTATTAATTCCAATCTGCCATTCTTCCAAATTTTTATCTTTCTTAATTATTGGTATCATCTGAAACAAAAATAAAAATCTAGGTAAAACATTCATTTTAATGGCTGCTATTCTCCCCAATAATGATAATTGTAATTTTTTCCAACTGAACATTTTCTTCTGAACTTTTTGCCATAATACCTCAAAGTTATTCTTATACAATTTCACATTTGATGAAGTAATATAAACCCCTAGGTATTTAACCTTTTTTACAATTTCAAATCCTGTTGTTTCCTCTAATTTTTCTTTCTATTGTCTAGTCATACTTTTTTTTATCACTTTTGTTTTATTCTGATTTACTTTAACCCTGAAACTTTTCCATATTGATCAATTATTTCCAACAAACATACATTTGAGTTTATAGGATTTGACAAAATAATCACCAAATCATCTGCAAACGCTCTCACTTTATACTCATGTTGTCCAATTTTAATTGCCTCTATCTCCTTTACCTCTCTTATTTTATCCAGTAATGGCTCCAGAGTTAGAATAAACAATAATGGTGATAAGGAACACCCCTGTCTTGTTCCTTTCGCAATCTTAAAAACTTCTGTCAAACTACCATTAACTATTATCTGGGCTATTTGCTCTCCATAAATCACCCTAATTATTCTCATAAAACAATCTCCAAATTGCATTTTGTCTATTAATTTAAATAAAAATTCCCAGTGCAGTCGATCAAAGGCTTTCTCTGCATCCAAAAAAATAAATACTGCTGAAGTCTGATTTTTCTTTTCTAAATATTCCAATAAATTTACAATCTGTCTAACATTATTCCTCATCTGCCTCCCCTTTATAAATCCCAATTGATCAGTATGAATTCTTTGTTGCAGAACTAACATTAATCTATTCCCTATTATTTTAGCAAAAATCTTATAATCATTATTCAAAAGTGAAATCGGCCTATAATTCCTAGGTTTAGAACAATTCTGTTCTTCTTTTGGTATCAATGAGATAAAAGTAGTTCTCCCTGATGGGGGTATTTCCCCTCCTAATTGTATCTGAGTAAATAATTCCTTAAGTGGACCTACTATCTCATTCTGTAAATTTTTATAATAAATTGCTGTAAGTCCATCCGTACCGGGTTTTTTCCCCATTTTTAATTGTTTTATTGCCAAAATAATTTCTTCAGAAGTTATAGGCCGATTCAATTCTTCCCTTTGTTCTAAGGTTAAACCTTTAGCCTTATACTCTTTCAAATAATTATCAATATCCATATTCAAGATTGAATCTTTAGCATATAAACTTGTGTAATATGCAAAAAAAAGCTTTTTTAATTGTATCCTGTTGATATCTCTCTTTACTTTTATATTCTATTTTTTCTATAATACATGCTTTTTGTTTTTTCCTTAACATATATGCTAACCATCTACCAGGTCTATTTGCATTACAAAAGGTATGTTTAGCGTACTGTATATTTGTTGCCATCTGGTCTGCCATTATCATATTAAATTGACTCTGTAATATCTTTATTGCATCTTTAAGTTTTTGATCATGTGTACTATGTATTAATAATTGTTGCATCTTTTGAATTTCCTCTTCTAAATACCTACGCTGTTTTTGTTGTTTACTCCTCTTTTTATTATTCATATATATTAAAACTCCTCTCATAAAAGCCTTACTTGTGTCCCAAACCATTTCTATCGATGTTCCCCTATTCAAATTATCATCAAAAAATTCTTCCATTTGTTTTTTACATTGATTTACATTATCTTCATATCTAAACAAATTTTCATTTATTCTCCAGGATTTTCTACCACCTTTTTCTTCTTGCAATTCCAACCATACTGGACTATGGTCAGATAAGCACCTTGGAAATATCTTCGTTTTCTTCACCCTAGAAAGCAAATCAATAGTGGTTAATATAAAGTCAATATGTGAAAAAGATTGATGCCTATCAGAAAAAAAGGTATAATCTCTATCTTCAAGATTCTGCATTCTCCATACATCTCTCAGCTCAAAATCTACCATCTTTTCAAAAAAAGATTTGGGCAACTTTGCATGTGTAGGGATCTTCTTAGAGAGAATTCTCTTATCCTTTCGAGTGTCTATTACACCATTCCAATCCCCTAGTATAATAAACGATTTATAATCCCAAAGGATCAGTTTATCATGCAGCATTCTAAAGAATTTTTCTTGTTGCTGGTTAGGTGCATATATACCAATCAAGAGTACTGCAACTCTCCGCTGCAGTGCTTTCCAAATAGGACTTAGAGGAAGTCCTTATTTTTTTTAATTTTTTTAAATTTATTTTTTATTCAAAAAGTTTTACAAAAAATTTTTTTCCCCTTTCCCCCCACCTCCCCTCCCCCCTCCCTTCCAACCCCCCTCCCCCCCCGCCTTCCCGGAACGAGCACAAGGTATAGTTAAAAATAAAACAAACATATGCTAAAAAAATTTCGTCCCAACTTAATTATACCCCTACAATCATCAATTCCTAACTTCCCCCGAAAACAATCAAAAATAATACATCATAATCATTCAAAAACAGTCTGATAACTCTTAGTCTGATATCTACTTTGAATATAGTCAATCCATTTTTTTCATTCCTTTAAGTATCTTTCTTGCGTATTGTCTTTCAAAAAGGCTGATATCTTCGCCATCTCAGCCAAATTGGCAACTTTCAATATCCATTCTTCTATGGTAGGTACTTCTTTTTTCTTCCAGTATTGTCCTATTAGTAATCTTGCTGCTGTTATTAGATTTAAAATCAATTTAGTCTCAATTACTGTACAGTCCGTAATAATTCCCAACAAAAAAAATTGCGGCAGGAACTTTATCTTCTTTTTCAAAACATTTTGTAAAATCCACCAAATATTTATCCAAAAGGCCTTTATATCCTTACAAGTCCACCAAATATGAAAATATGTAGCATCATCACAATTACATCTCCAACATTTTGCTTGCATATCTGGGTACATACACGATAATTTCTTAGGATCTAAATGCCATCTATAAAACATTTTATAAAAATTTTCCCTCAGATTCTGTGCCTGCGTGAATTTAACATTTCTAACCCAAATTTTTTCCCAAGTTTCCAATAATATTGGCTCCTGAAAATTTTGTGCCCACTTTATCATACAGTCCTTTACCAAGTCCCTTTCAGAATCTATTTAAGTAACACATTATACAATCTCTTTATATGCTCCTGAGACTGATTTCTAATTTGCTTTACCAAATTTCCCTCGTTCTGCTCTATAGAGGAAAGCATTTTCTTATCCATAATTGATAATAATAATAACAACAGAGTTGGAAGGGACCTTAGAGGTCTTCTAGTCCAACCCCCTGCCCAGGCAGGAAACCCTACACCATTTCAGACAAATGGTTATCCAACATTTTCTTAAAAATTTGCAGTGTTGGAGCATTTACAACTTCTGCAGGCAAGTTGTTCCACTGATAAATTGTTCTAATTGATCTTTTATCCCTCTACTCCTCTCTCCTCCCTTTCTCCTTTGTTGTCTATTTGGTATCTGAGCAACTCCAATTTTCTGTTAATATATACTTTCTTTTCAATTTTACGCAATCGGTCACTTCTATCATCATAATTGTACATTTATATTTATAATATTCTTTCTTTTTTTACCCTCATCTCCCTTTTCCATTTACTCTGGTGTCATCTGGATTTATATTTCTTTTTTGTCTTCTCCCTCATTTATCTTTCTATTATCTGATTTATTTATCTATCATCTTTTATTCATATTTCTTTTGTAACCATACATAGAATCTTCCCCATGTCTTGAAATACACTGATTCCTCTTTATCTTTTATTCTTAGAGTTAATCTATTCATTTCCGCACAATCTAAAATCTTTTTTATTACTTCACCTTCTTCACCTGCTGTTAAATTAAATACACATCTTCTTTGTTATATCTTTCTGGCAATGAACCCAATAAAAAAAATCTCTGGTTTTAATTATATAGATTTCTGTAACATTTCCTCTAACCATTTCTGTATTCTAGACCAATAATTTTTTGCTTCTGTACATAACCACCACATATGATAATATGATCCTGGCAAGTGCAAACATTTCCAAAATTTAGCTGATTTATCCTTAAACATTTTTGCTAGCTTTTCTGGTGGCATATGCCATCTATAAAACATGTTATAAATTCTCTTTATTATGCAGTTGCCATTGTCAATTTATAATTCCTTTCTCATAGCTGTTCCCATTTCTCTAACATAACCAAAGTTTTTTGCCCATGTTATCATTGTCTCTTTTACTTCTTCATCTTCTAATCTAATTTGCAATAAGTAATTATACAATCTTTTAATCGTTTTTTCATCCTTTCCAGTCATTATCTCGTCCAACTCTGATTCCCCCAAATTAAACCATATTATTTCAAGTCTGTATCATATCTTGATTGTATTTGCAGTCGTGTATACCAATCAATCTCAATCCCTTGCTTTGCTAGATCTTTTTTCCTTTTTTTAATGTTAATCATATTTGGATGTGTCAATGGTTCTATTGTTGAAAGCCACATTGGTATTTCCATATAATGCTTTTCTTTCACTCTCTTCCATACTGTTAACAAGCCATTCCTTACACAATGTCTCTGGCAGTATCCATGTATCCTATTTTTTCGTACCCTAAGAAAGCATGTCAACCTAGTTGCAAATCATGTCCTACCAAGGTCAATAATCTTGTATTTCTCAATAAAATCCATTCTTTAACCCAGGTTAGCATCACTGCTTGGTGATAAAAGTTCCCAGTTTGGTAGACCAAATCCTCCTCTAATCTTAGAGTCTTGAAGCAATTTGATATTAATTCTTGCTTTCTTTCCTTGCCGTATATATTTCCACATCATTTTGTTCAGACTCTCGAAATAGTTTTTTCTACAGCTTTATTGGAATTGTTTGAAAGAAAAACAAGATTATTGGTAATATATTCATTTTGATTAGCACTATTCTTCCCCATTAATGATAATTGCAGATTTTTCCATTTTTCCAAGTTTATTTCAATTTGATTTCTCAGTTTATAATAATTATCTTCCTTCACTGTAATACATCTTGAAGTTAATTGAATGCCCAAGTATTTCACTTTCTTCACTATTTGAATATCTAACTTCTCCGTTAGTTGCCTTTTTTGTTTTTCTCTCATATTTTTAACTATAATTTTGTCTTATTTTTATTTATTTTCAATCCTGCTACTTCTCCATATTCCTCTATTTGCTCAATTAACTTTGGGCCCATTTCTGTTGGTTCTTCCATAATAAATACTAAATCATCTGCAAATGCTTGTAATTTATGTTCTTCTCTTTTAATTCTCATTCCTTTTATTTCTTTATCTTGTCTTATTTTCCTATTTAAAATTTCTAGGGTCAAGATAAACAATAATGGAGATACCGGACATCCTTGTCTAGTTCCTTTTCTGATATCTACTTTTTCTATCATTTCGCCATTTATTATTACCTTAGATGATTGGTCTTTATATATAGTCTTAACCATATTAATGAATCTATCCCCAAAGTATAGTCATAAATTGCCAATTCACATGTCAGATGTGCCTCCGCTCAAAACCCAAGAAAGAAAAACCCCAACTCCATAGTTATAGAGAAAGGTACTTTTACTGAGTATGAACTGAATGCACCAAAAGAAAAGCAAGGTCTGAGACAATAGGCATGAAACTAAGATATTGAAAGCAATCCCAAATCCCTCCCCCCAAGGAACCAGGTTCAGTGTCCAATCCACATCTCCCCAAAGTGTCATGTGGGGCTCTTCTTCAGACGGGCCCCCAACTCTCTGGTACGCCGGAATAGTTGACCTTGACAGCTATCAGTTCCTTTCACAGTTGCTTGAAGCCTGTGAGAAGTTTTCTCCCTTTTCTTGAGATGTCCCCACCAGCTCGCTTCCACCCCCACCCATATAGCAGCAAAACCTCCCCCTCCCATTACAATGGCAGCCGATAGCAAGCAAGCATCATAGACAGAGACTGACATAATATTATCAAATGCTTTCTGCGCATCTAAAAATAACAATGCCATTTGTTTCTCTGAATGTGCTTCATAATATTCCAATGTGTCCAATATAATTCGTGTATTGTCTCTAATTTGTCTTTTCAGCAAAAAACCATTCTGGTCTGAATGTATAAATTCATTTAACAACCTCTTCAATCTTTCCACCATAATTGATGCAAATATTTTATAATCTGCATTTAATAGTGAAATTGGTCTATAATTCTTTATTTGTTGTAAATCTGTTTCTTCTTTTGGTATAAGAGTTATATATGCCTCCATCCATGAGTTCGGAACCTTGGCTTCTATTAATAAATCATTAAATACTTGTAATATTGTAACTTCCAGGGTGGTGTCACGCTGGTGTGGTGCAGAAAGATGGGTCTCTCCTCTTTTTGTCTGATTTTTTTGTGCCTGGAGACTGGCAATGGTAAAGTTGAACCCTGTAGAGGTCAGCAAAAGAAAAGGGAACACTTGGAGGCGACAGGGCAAAGGGCAATCCCCTGCCGCGGAGGGTGGATTCCCTGAAATCTGACACAGAAGAGACCAGCTGCTTCTTCGGCTAGGTGCAGAGGCATGACGGCCCGAGCAAATGGAAGTGAAAGAGTGATAAACAGCAGGTAGTATCGGCAGTAAAAACTTAAGCAGAAGTGGATACCGTACTACTTCTAGAGGAAATCTGCCAAGAAGTGATTGACTGACTGAGTGAGCTCCAAAAGTGTGAAAAGTGGCACTCAAACGGTAGAGTGGAAGAGGGGAAAAAAAAAGCAAGCAGAAAGAGACCGAGAGTGAAAGCATTTACATTTTGTGAATGGTGATCTGAAAGACTGCCGTGCTTAAGGACTGGGAGATTTGTTGTAATAGAGATAATCGTGTGGGATTTATACTGAGAAGAACAACACATTGTTCTTGGGGAAAAAAGAGAGAGAGAGAGAGAGACGAAGAAGCTATGGAGAAGGGACAGTGACTGTGCAATTTATTGACAGCAACCATTTTCCATCTCGAAGAACGCTAAGTAGCATTGAACTTAGAAAGCATAAAGTACTGTCCCGGTGTCTGGAAGCCGTACGGGTCTGGATGGAGAGGAACAGGCTCAAGCTTAATCCCTCCAAGACGGAGTGACTGTGGATGCCGGCACCCCGGTACAGTCAGCTGCAGCTGACTGTTGGGGGCGAGTCATTGGCCCCGATGGAGAGGATGCGCAACTTGGGCGTCCTCCTGGATGGGCGGTTGTCTTTTGAAGACCATTTGACGACCGTCTCCAGGAGAGCTTTTTATCAGGTTTGCCTGATTCACCAGTTGAGTCGCTTCCTGGACCGGGATGCCCTATGCACGGTCACTCATGCTCTCGTTACCTCTCGCTTGGACTATTGCAATGCTCTCTACATGGGGCTCCCTTTGAAGAGCACCCGGAGACTCCAGTTAGTCCAGAATGCAGCTGCACAGGTGATAGAGGGAGCGGTTCGGAGCTCCCATGTAACACCCATCCTGCGCAGACTGCACTGGCTGCCTGTTGTCTTCCGGGTGCGCTTCAAGGTATTGGTGACTACCTTCAAAGCGCTCCATGGCTTAGGACCAGGATATTTACGGGACCGTCTACTGCCATCTTCTATCTCCCAGTGACCGGTGCGTTCTCACAGAGAGGGACTCCTTAGGGTGCCGTCAGCCAAGCAATATCGACTGGCGGCCCCCAGGGGGAGGGCCTTCTCTGTGGGCTCCTACCCTGTGGAACAAACTTCCCCTGGACTTTGACAATTATCTGACCTTGGGACCTTTCGCCGCGAACTTAAAACCTATTTATTCCGTCTTGCTGGACTGGCTTGATTTTTAAAATTTTAATTTGCTTTTATGGGTTTTAAATTTTTGTAAATTTTATAGGGTGTTACTGTATTTTAAATTTGGCCAATTGAATAAGTTTTTTAAGGGTTGTTCTTAGTATTGTATGTGTTGTTCTTTTTGTATTTTATTTTGGCTGTGCACCGCCCTGAGTCCTTCGGGAGAAGGGCGGTATACAAATTAAATTATTATTATTATTATTATTATTATTATTATTATTATTATTATTATTATTATTATTATTATTATTATTATTATTATTATTATTATTATTATTATTATTAAGACTGTCAAACTATTTACTAAGCCTGCATCAGTAAAGGGGAAACAACAACAACAACAGATTACTAGGGTGATAACTCTGGAGTGGGATCTTATTATAACCAATTGACAATATTTTATATCTTTATATATTGATATATTTCTATACCTTTTATTGAATAGATTCTAATATATTAATTATTTCCCTCCTCTCTGTTTATATACCTATATTTAATTATAAGATACTTTCTCTCCTATAGTTTTATAAGTTGATTATTGAGTTGGTCTTGCTTCTTTGTTTATTATATTTATAGTAATATTCTGCTAAATTGGATTGATTTAAGATATTAATTTAGGATTAATTATGTACACTGAGAGCATATGCACCAAGAAAAATTCCTTGTGTGTCCAATCACACTTGGCCAATAAAAAATTCTATTCTAAAAAAAAAAAGATATTGTATGTTTGATTTCAAAAAGATAAAAATAGGCAAAAATAGTGCTGTAAAGAATAGTTGATTGGTATAATAATAAGTGGATACTAAACAGATTTTACATTTGATTAGATTATGTTTGCATTCTATCTAGTATATCTTAGTAGAGATAAAAGGTAGACCTCTCTATAGTATAGGATTAAACTCTGTATGGTACGATGGAATAATTTCTTCCAAGTACTCAAAATGTCAAACACATTCACAGTTATGAAAACAGTTAAGAAAGCAACCTCAGGAACAGCCTCTCCTGCAGGACAGAAATCAATAACGCATATGTCAAACGCTGAGAAACCAGGATCAGTCCCAACGTTGCAGAGTATACAAACAGCACTAAACACATTCAGGAAGTAATGATGAAAACCCAGGAGTCTGTGACTAACAATCATAAAGAAATGAATGAAGACATTAAAAAATTGGATGAAAAGATTCAAGAAACGATAGTAAAAAATGAGCAAAGAATTGAACAGGTAGAGACAAGAACAGAACAAACTGAGAAGAAATTGGAAGACACGACGGAGAAATTAATGGCAATAAACAGAGAGATGGAAGAGTCAATAATCCATTTAGAGTTAGAGAGATCTTCCTTTTACTTAAGATTCCAGAATGTAAAAGAAAATAAAGAAGAAGACCTTTGTAACCTCATGACGGAAATGTTGATGGAGTCACTGCAGATGAGCAAACAGGAAATTCAAAATAGTATCGATGAAGCATATCGTGTACATACCAACTATGCACGAGGAACACAGGCTCCCTCGTGAGGTCCACGTGAGGTTCATAAAAAAATCAATACGAGATGAAATTTATAGAAGAACGAGAGAAGAACAAGTAATCTATAAGAGAAAGGAAATTATTATACTAAAACAACTACCGAAAAGGGTTCAAGAAAAAAGAAGGAACTATCAATTCCTCTCCTCAAAATTAATAAAAGAAAGAATTATGTTTCGTTGGTTAGTCCCCGAAGGAATGTTAATATTTTGGCGGAAAAAAATAAATAAGAGTAGACATGGTTGACAAAGCCCAGGAGTTCTATGAACAATGTTTTGGATAAGAATTGGACAGCAGGGAGGAACTTGAATCAAAAAGCCAAGAGGAACAACTGCCAGAAGAAAGTGAAACAGACCAAGAATTGAGAGATGCAAAAAACAGGGACCCCAAGAAAGAGAAGGGGTACAGACAAGACACCAAAAGGAGATAAGAGAAGCAGGACTGACTAACAAGTAGCAAAATGGGAGAAGAGGTGAATTTGTTTTCAGTTAACATAAACGGATTAAATTCACCCACAAAAAGAAGACAGACAATAACTAAGTTACAAAAATTAGATATGGATATCATATGCCTACAGGAAGTGCACATACAAAAGGAAAAAAAGCTGTATTTTGGAATAAGTTAGGAAAGTTATTCACATCATTAGCTGAATCCAAGAAATGGGGAGTAGCAGCATACGTAAAGGAATGCCTAAGGCCTAAACAACTGTTCGCAGACAAAGAGGGAAGGACATTATTGATAGAAATTTACATAAAACAAAAATGAGTACTCATTGCAATTATATATGCACCAAGCATAAGACAGAAAGAACATTATAGCAAATTATATAAATAATTACTAACACTAGAATTTGATAATATTTGTATATTAGGTGACTTTAACGGAGTGGTAGACTCAAAAAAAGACTATAAAACAGGAATGAAAAATAATCATGATAGGAAAACCCTACCAACAGTATTTTTTGATATGATCCAAGAATTAAATTTGAAAGATACACGGAGAGAAAATATCCACAAAAGACACAATATACTTTCTTCTCCAATCTCCACCAATCATGGTCCAGAATAGACATGGTATGGATGGATCTGGAAACACCAAAAGAAATATTGGAAATAGAAATTGCAAATAATATCTGGGCAGACCATAGTCCAATAAAAATTAAATGGAAAGGAGAAATAAAAAAGAAAAGGAACCAGAAGGTGATTAAGGAAAAAATTTATATTACATATGTAAAAAAAGAGTTAGAATTATTTTTAAAAGAAAACTGGAATGAACAAACTACCACTCAAAACCTATGAGACACACTAGAAGCATACATGAGGGGTATATCGATTGCATACACAGCCCGAAGAAATAAGATTAAAAAGAAGCAATATACAGACCTTCAGGAAAAACTGAGAGAATTAGAACTCAAACTACAAGATCAACCCTTAAATCAGGAAATTAAAGAACAGAAAGAAATTACCAAACACAAATTAAATCTAATTACACAGGAAGAAGTGGTGCAAAAGATTAGAGCAGCCAGACAAAATTATTTCGAAAATGCCAACAAACTGGGTAGATGGCTTGCTCACAACTTAAAAAAAGAAAAGGAAAAGAAATTAATACGAAATTTAGAAGATGAAGAAGGGATAGTACACTTTCAGAATGACAAAATAAAAACCATAGTAACTAATTAATTTCAAGCTCATTTTAGACAAGAAAAAATAGATGAAAATGAAATTAAGAAATACCTAAGAGAGAGGAGTCACCAAACTTAAATAATAATAATAACAACAACAACAACAACAACAACAACAACAACAACAACAACAACAACAGAGTTGGAAGGGACCTTGGAGGCCTTCTAGTCCAACCCCCTGCCCAGGCAGGAAACCCTACACCATCTCAGACATACGGTTATCCAATATTTTCTTAAAAATTTCCAGTGTTGGAGCATTTACAACTTCTGCAGGCAAGTTGTTCCACTTATTAATTGTTCTAACTGTCAGGAAATTTCTCCTTAGTTCTAAGTTGCTTCTTTCCTTGATTAATTTCCACCCATCGCTTCTTGTTTTATTTTATAGAATTTATTGGCCAAGTGTGATTGGACACACAAGGAATTTGTCTTGGTGCATATGCTCTCAGTGTACATAAAAGAAAAGATACGTTCATCAAGATACAACATTTACAACACAATTGATGATCAATATATCAATATAAATCATAAGGATTGCCAGCAACAAGTTATAGTCATACAGTCATAAGTGGAAAGAGATTGGCGATGGGAACTATGAAACGATTAATAGTAGTGCAGATTCAGTAAATAGTCTGACAGTGTTGAGGGAATTATTTGTTTAGCAGAGTGATGGCCTTCGGGAAAAAACTGTTCTTGTGTCTAGTTGTTCTGGTGTGCAGTGCTCTATAGCATCGTTTGGAGGGTAGGAGTTGAAACAGTTTATGTCCTGGATGCGAGGGATCTGCAAATATTTTCACGGCCCTCTTCTTGATTCGTGCAGTATATAGGTCCTCAATGGAAGGCAGGTTGGTAGCAATTATTTTTTCTGCAGTTCTAATTATCCTCTGAAGTCTGTGTTTTTCTTGTTGGGTTGCAGAACCGAACCAGACAGTTATAGAGGTGCAAATGACAGACTCAATAATTCCTCTGTAGAATTGGATCAGCAGCTCCTTGGGCAGTTTGAGCTTACTGAGTTGGCGCAGAAAGAACATTCTTTGTTGTCCTTTTTTAATGATGTTTTGATGTTAGCTGTCCATTTGAGATCTTGCGATATGATAGAACCCAGAAATTTGAAGGTTTCTACTGTTGATACTGTGTTGTCAAGTATTGTGAGAGGTGGAAGTATGGAAGGGTTTTCCTAAAGTCTACCACCATTTCTACGGTTTTGAGTGTGTTCAGTTCCAGATTGTTTTGGTTGCACCACAAGGCTAGTCGTTCGACCTCTCGTCTATATGCGGATTCGTCATTGTCTCGAATGAGACCAATCACTGTTGTGTCATCTGCGAACTTCAGTAGCTTAACAGATGGATCATTGGAGATGCAGTCATTGGTATACAGAGAGAAGAGAAGTGGGGAGAGCACACAGCCTTGGGGGGCCCCTGTGCTAATTGTACAGGTATTTGATGTGATCTTGCTTAGCTTCACCTGCTGCTTCCTGTTTGTTAGGAAGCTTGTGATCCACTTACAAGTCTGTTCCGGTACCTGTAGCTGGTTTAGCTTAGTTAGAAGAATGTCTGGAATGATGGTATTGAATGCTGAACTAAAGTCTACAAAAAGGACCCTTGCATAGGTCTTTGGAGACTCAAGATGTTGTAGGATGTAGTGCAGAGCCATATTAACAGCATCATCTGTTGATCTATTTGCTCGGTATGCAAATTGCAAGGGGTATAACAGCGGATCCGTGATGGTTTTCAGGTAGGAAAGCACTAGCCTTTCAAAGGTTTTCATGACTACAGATATTAAAGCAACTGGTCTGTAGTCATTCAGTTCCTTGATGGTGGGCTTCTTCGGCACTGGGATGATGGTAGAGCATTTGAAGCAAGAAGGAACATAACACATCTCTAGTGATTTATTGAAAATATGGGTGAAGATGGGGGCCAGTTGGTCAGCACAGACTTTTAAGCAAGAAGGAGTTATCTTGTCTGGGCCTGGAGCTTTTCCTGGCTTTTGTCTGTGAAATAGGTCCTGCACTTCCTTTGCTGTGATCACTAGGGGTTGTGAACCCAATGAAATGGGGTCAGTTGTAGGAGGCTTGGCTGTTGTTGGTGTGTCTGAGATGGGGGTTGTGGAGATAGGTGGCTGTAGTTTCCTTTCAAACCTGCAGTAAAACTCATTCAGGTCATCTGCCAGTTGTTGATTACCTTCAGCCTGAGAAGGAGGTTTGCCATAGCCGGTGATATTTTTAAGAGTTTTCCACATGTTTGCTGGTTCATTTGCTGAAAACTGATTCTTTAGCTTTTCAGAGTAGCTTCTTTTTGCTGCTCTTATCTCCTTTGTTAGTGCATTTCTGGCCTGATTGTACAGCATTTTATCACCTTTTCTGTAGGCTTCCTCTTTGGAATGTCATAGCTGCTTAAGTTTAGGTGTAAACCAAGGTTTGTTGTTACTGTGTATTCGCAAGTTCCTTGTAGGTACACATAGGTCTTCACAGAAGCTGACATATGATGTTACAGTATCTGTGAGTTCATCCAGGTCTGCAGAGGTATCTTTAAAAATATTCCAATCAGTGCAGTCAAAACATGCCTTTAGCTTTAATTCTGATTCCTCCGTCCAGGTTTTCACTGATTTAATTATTGGTTTTGTGGTTTTAAGTCTTTGCCTGTAAGCAGGTACAAGGTGAATCATGCAATGATCAGAGTGTCCTACAGCTGCACGTGGTAAAGACCGATAAGCATCTTTTAGTGTTGTGTAGGAGTGGTCTAGAGTATTCTTGCCTCTGATGGGACAATTGACATGCTGAAAGTATTTTGGTAGTTCTTTCCTTAAGTTTGCCTTGTTTAGATCTCCCAAAACAATGGCCAGTGAATCAGGGTGTTTGGCTTCAGCCTCCATGATTTGTTCTACCCTCAGGTGCTTTGGAGAACAGCCTGACTCTCTTTTCTTTGTGGCAACCCCTGAGATATTGGAACACTGCTATCATATCCCTACTCCTTTTTTTTAAACTAGACATACCCAGTTCCTGCAATTGTTCTTCATATGTTTTAGCCTCCAGTCCCCTAATCATCTTTGTTGCTCTTCTCTGTACTCTTTCTATGAGTCTCAGCATCTTTTTTATATTGTGGCGACCAAAACTGAATGCAATATTCCAAGCGTGGCCTTACCAAGGCATTATAAAGTGGTATTAACACTTCACGTGATCTTGATTTTATCCCTCTTTTTTTGCAGCCCAGAACTGTGTTGGCTTTTTTAGCAGCTGCTGCACACTGCTGGCTCATATCTAAATGGTTATCCACTAGGACTCCAAGGTCCCGCTCACAGGTATTACTATTGAGCAAGGTACCATATATACGGTACCTGTGCTTTTTTTTTTTGCCTAAATGTAGAACCTTAGTGTTGTGCCTTGTCCGCTTTCCCCGCAGCTGGGCCCGTCTTATCTGCTTCCGAACGCTGAGGAATGTCCTAGCATGCCTCCCAGCCCCAGCCCTGGCTCCATGCCCAGACAGGCCGAAGAAGAAGAAGTGCCTCCAGCCCCCAGCCCTGGCTCCATGCCCAGGCAAACGGAGCAACTAAACCCCTCCCCCACAGCATTTGAGCCTGAGGAAGGTCAATTGCCAACAGCTACATACTGGAGTGACCCTCACTTCAGGAGAATTGATAGGCGGCGGCAACAGAAGGAAGGGAGGGGCAGGCCTGGATAAGTGCTGAGTCATGGAGCCACACCCCATGGCCTATATAAAAGATCTGCTTTATGACATTCTCTGAGTCAGGCAAAGTCTACCTTATCTGGCTGAAGTCACTTTCTGGTCTCCTGCCTGCCTTGAGAACTTTGCTAGGACTTTGGCAGAGCTGCAGAGGCACACCTGATTCGGATTTCCCTGACCCGGCCATCAGTGGAGGAGTGGGACACGACATCTTGCCTGACTCCCACACATCTACACCACAAGATGGATCAGCAACAGCTGGCGCAGATTGTGCAGCAGCTACAAGCAGATAACCAGCAACTGCAACAGCAAGTCGCCCAGCTGACTGCTCAACTGGCTGCTGGGAATGCCCCAGCAGTCCAACCTCCTCCTCCTCAGCGCCACAACCCGGTGTCGTGTCCCACTCCTCCGCTGACAGCCGGGTCAGGGAAATCCGAATCAGGTGTGCCTCTGCAGCTCTGCCAAAGTCCTAGCAAAGTCCTCAGGGCAGGCAGGAGACCAGAAAGTGACTTCAGCAAGATAAGGTAGACTTTGCCTGACTCAGAGAATGCCAGAAAGCAGATCCTTTATATAGGCCATGGGGTGTGGCTCCATGACTCAGCATTTATCCAGGCCTGCCCCTCCCTTGCTTCTGTTGCCTCCACCTATCAAGTCTTCTGACGCGAGGGTCACTCCAGTCGGCAGCTGTTGGCAATAGACCTTCCTCAAGCTCACATGCTGTGGAGGAGGGGGAGGAGTCTAGTTGCTCCGTTTGCCTGGGCATGGAGCCAGAGCTGGGGGCTGGAGATATTTCCTCCTCTTCAGCCTGTCTGGGCATGGAGCCAGGGCTGGGGCCAGGAGGCATACTAGAACATTCCTCCGTGTTCGGAAGCAGATAAGAAGGCCCCGGCTGTGGTGAGATTGGGCGAGACACAACACCAGGTACCGGTGCCGGAGAAGTTCTCAGGACGGATGGAGATGTTCCTGGCATTCATGGCCCAGTGCCAGACCTACATGGCAATGCGGCCGGGGGACTTTCCAGATGACCGGGCCAGGGTGGCCTTCGTGATGAACCTGTTGTCTGGCCAGGCTGCTCAGTGGGCCACGCTTTTGGTGCTCAGGGACAGCTCCTTGCTGGCGGACTACCAGGGGTTCTGGGGGCAACTGCGCCTAATGTATGAGGACCCCGTGCGGGCCCAGATGGCCGCCCGGCGCCTAGGAGAGATCCAACAAGGACTGCACCCACTCCGGGAGTACATCGCCAAATTCTGGTTGCTGTGCCATGATTCGGACTGGAACAACACGGCACTGGCGGACGCGTTCCAGAGGGGCCTTTCGGAAGAGCTCCAGGACGAGCTGGCTCGGGTGGACGCGCTGCGGACCCTCATTGACCTGGTGCCCCTCTGCCTGCGCCTCGACACCCGTCTCCAGCAACGCCCGTCCCGTCGCCGCCAGCAACCGTCAATGACCGTCGCACTCCCTCAACCCGTGCCGACCCCGTCCCATGCCGCCCCGCACTTCATGGCCGCCGCCGAGGAGCCCAGGGAGTTAGGAGTGGCCAGGCCTTGCCTGATGGCCCAGGAGCGCAGCCGGAGGCACCAAGGGGGACTGTGTTTGTACTGTGGGGAGCCCGGCCATTTCGCCACCGCATGCCCCAGGAAGTGTGGCGGAGCACGTGCGCCCGTCCCCGAATCCCGGCCTGGCCAGTCGGTAAATGGGGCACGGATCAAGCCCCTGCCAGACACGGCTGACGTGGAACCCGGGCCCCCTCAGCACCTGATTTTGGACACCTGGGTGTGGGTGGGTGACCGGCCAGAGGGGATCCTGGCGCATGCGCTGGTGGACTCGGGGGCCACCATGAACTTTATGGATCAGGCCTTCATGGACCATTTTGGGGTCCCCTTGGTACCGGTGGACCCTCCGATGAGTGCCGAGACCATCGACGGGAGGGAGCTGGTGGCCGGGTTCACCACGCAGCCCTTGCGCCTTGCCATCGGGGACCACGAGGAGGCGATTCGCTTGTACGTGATGGTGGACCTCCACTTCCCGGTGATCCTCGGACTGGCCTGGCTGCGGACTCACGACCCTCAGGTGGCCTGGTCGCGGAACGCCATCTCGTTCCCCAGCCTGCAGTGCATCGATCACATCTGCCACACCTACGCCGGCCAGGACGTTTTCACCCTGGCCGTTGCCGTGCCCCCTGAGCTGCAGGACTTCACTGACGTCTTCAGCGAAAAGAAGGCGGACCGCTTGCCCCCACACCGGCCCTACGACTGCCCCGTGGACCTGCAGCCCGGTGCCCTGCTGCCAACGGGATCTGTATTCCATCTCCGAGCCCGAGTTGGCCGCCCTCAGGGACTTTCTGGACAAAAACTTGGCCCGAGGGTTCATCGGGTGAGCCTGAGGAAGGTCAATTACCAACAGCTGCAGACTGGAGTGACCCTCGCTTCAGGAGAATTGATAGGCGGCGGCAACAGAAGGAAGGGAGGGGCAGGCCTGGATAAATGCTGAGTCATGGAGCCACACCCCATGGCCTATATAAAGGATCTGCTTTCTGGCATTCTCTGAGTCAGGCAAAGTCTACCTTATCTTGCTGAAGTCACTTTCTGGTCTCCTGCCTGCCTTGAAAACTTTGCTAGGACTTTGGCAGAGCTGCAGAGGCACACCTGATTCGGATTTCCCTGACCCGGACGTCAGTGGAGGAGTGGGACACGACACTTACTTTTTTCACTGTTGAATTTCATTTTGTTAGATAACGCCCAATATTCAAGTCTGTCAAGATCCTTCTGTAACTTGAGCCTATCTTCTGGAGTGTTGGCTATTCCTGCCAGCTTGGTGTCATCTGCAAATTTGATGAGTTCCCCATCTATCCCCTTGTCCAAGTCATTGATGAAGATGTTGAAGAGTACAAACAGAGCCTTGGGGTACTCCACTGCATACTTCCCTCCATGTGGATGTAGTTCCTTTGAGGACTACACATTGAGTGTGGTTGGTCAGCCAGTTACGAATCCATCTGGTGGTGGTGCTGTCTAACCGACATTTTTCTACTTTATCTAGTAGTAGGTTATGGTCTACTTTATCAAATGCTTTACTGAAGTCCAAGTAAATTATATTGACAGCATTCCTCTGGTCCACTTATTTTGTCACTTTGTCAAAGAATGCAATAAGTTTAGTCTGGCATGATCTGTTTTTGACAAACCCATGTTGGCTTTTGGTTATTACTTTGTTTGCTTCTAGGGGTTCGGTGATTTGTTGCTTGATTAACTTTTCAAGAATCTTCCCCAGTATTGAGGTCAGGCTGATAGGTCTGTAGTTTCCTGGATCTGTTTTTTTTCCTTTTTTGAAGATAGGAACTACATCAGCTCTTTTCCAGTCCTTTGGCAGCTCCCCTGTGCTCCAGGATCTTTGAAAGATATAGTTCAGTGGTTATACTATACCAGATTTAACTAAAGAAATATTAAATGGGAAAATAACAACAGCTGAGTTGAAACATGCAATACAAAAACAAAAAAATAATAAAACTCCAGGCCCAGATGGAATTCTGGCTGAATTTTATAGGGAATTTCAAGAATCATTAAATATGTTATTATTACAAACTTATAATGAAGTATTAGAGAATGCAAAGATACCAAAATCCTGGACGGAAACTCTAATAACACTTATTCCCAAAAGTAATACTGAAAAACAGAAGATTCAGAACTATAGGCTGATCTCGCTGTTAAATGCTGATTATAAGATATTTATGGCTATAATAGCAGAGAGGATTAAAGGTATATTAAATGAAATTATTAAATCAGACCAAAATGGTTTTTTGCCCAATAGATATATCAAAAATAATATGAGAACTATCATAAATGTACTTGAATACTATGAAGCCCACCCTGGTAAGCAAGTAGCTCTGGTATTCTTAGATGCACAGAAAGCCTTTGACAATCTGAGCTGGGACTTTATGATTAATCAATTAATAGAAATGGATTGGGGGGAAAACTTCATAGGAGTGATTAGAGCAATTTACTCCACCCAAAGAGCAAAAATAATTATAAATGGTGAATACATGGAAAGCTTTAATATAGAAAAAGGAGTACGACAGGGATGCCTTCTGTCCCCCCTATCATTCATCCTAGCCATAGAAATATTAATGTCACAAATTAGAGAAAACTCAGAAATTAAAGGATTAAAAATTAAATCACAGGAATACAAAGTCCAAGCATTTGCTGATGATCTGGTATTCATTATCGAGGAGCCCCTAGAATCTGGACAATTATAATTTGAAGATATAAATCAATTTGGCAAAGTGGCAGGGCTCAAAATAAACAAGGATAAAACTAAAATGCTGACCAAAACCCTAACAAATAAACAAATTGAGAAATTAGAGGAGAAAGTGGGGATTTTGAGAGTCAAAAAATTTAAATATTTAGGAATAAAGATATCGGCAAAATACACTACAATAAAAAAAGATAATTATGACACAGTGCTATAAAAAATTCAAAAGGATTTAGAAACTTGGTCTAAATTACAAATATCGATGATTGGTAGAATCTCAACGATTAAGATGAACATACTACCCAGATTGTTATACCTGTTTCAAACTATACCGATTAAACTAGAGAAAAATTTCTTTGAACAATTAAATAAAATCACATCAAAATTCATTTGGTCAGGGAAGAAACCCCGTATAAAGCTCAAAATATTGCAAGATAACAGAAGTAGAGGCAGCTTTAGTCTCCCAAATTGGGACCTTTACTATCAGGCCGCAATGCTAATGCAGCTTAACGAATGGATTCAACTACAAAATAAACAAGTATTAACGATAGAAGGCCATGATCTCCAGATTGGTTGGCACAGTTTTCTCTGGGATGGGAAGAATAAATACCACACATATTTTCAAAGACACCTATTAAGAAATGCCCTTTTACAAGTTTGGGAGAAAATTAAGAAAGACCATTATACAAAAGTCCCAGTTTGGCTATCAACCATGGAAGCAATATTACACCCAAATACCACGGATTTGAGCAAAATGAGAAGATATGCAGAGCTACTCAATGAAAAAGGGGAATTAAAATCAATTCAAGATTTGAAACAAGGACTAAACATGGAATGGTGGCCATACCTACAAATAAAAACCAGATTTAAGAAAGATCAGGAGCAGTATGGTATATACAGAAAACAATTGGAATATACTTTATTAAACTTTTTTTACATTAAAAACATAGAAAGAAAAAAAAGGAAAAGATTGTATCACTTAACAGCTATTTGTGATGTTTTTCTCATAACAATAATCCGTGCAATGATTGCAAACATTAAATTGTATATATTTGTGTTCTTGTTTTATCTATTGTTTCTACTTAGTAACTAAATATCCTTATCTATCTCCTTTCTATCCATTTATACCACTGTTCCCATATATTATGAAGTACCGATGTCTCTTTATCTTTTAAACTCAGCATTAGTTTGTCCATTTCTGTGCAGTTCATGACCTTTTCTATAACACGTTTCTCTGTGGGTATACATGGCTGTTTCCAACGTTGAGTGAAGGCCATCCTAGCAGCAGTTAATATGTGTAGTATTAAATATTTTATACTCTTCACATATTTTTTTTAAAAATCCCCAATAAAAAGAGTTCCGGTTCTAGATCCAGTTGTTCATTCGTGATTTCCTGTAGCCACTCTTTAATTTTTAACCAATATTTACGGGATTCAGGGCAGGACCACCACATATGGTAATATCTTCCCTCTTTATTTTTACATTTCCAGCATATGGGGCTCATTTTGGGATACATTTTCGCTGATCTTGAAAGGAGTAGGTGCCACCTGTAGAACATTTTATATGCATTTTCTTTATATGCTGCTGATTTTGTTAATTTATAATTTCCGTTCCATATTTTCTCCCAGTCTGATAAATTTATATTATGTCCAATATTTTGACCCCATGCAATCATACATCCTTTCACTACTTCTTCCAATTCTACTTCCAGCAAATATTTATAAATTTGGGTAATATTTTTTTTTGTCTGGCCCTAGTAAAATTTTATCTAATTGTTGTAGTTTAACATATATTCCATATTCTTTTATATCTTGTTTGTATCGATTTTGTAATTGAAGATAAGCCCACCAGTCAACTCGTAGTCCTTGTTCTTGGAGGTCCTGTAATGTTTTTAATTTTCCATGAATATCTAATAGATCTTTATATTTTAGAATTTTATTCAAATCTAAATTATTTGGGTGAATCATCGCTTCCATTGTGGATAGCCAAATTGGGATTTTTATATAGTGTTTCTTTTTAACTTTAATCCAATTGTTTATTAGGGAATCTCTAATCAGATGTCTGTGGAAATATTGTTGTTTTGTGTGGCCTGTTTCCCACAGGAAGGCATGACATCGTCTTGGTAGGTTGTGGCCTTCTATGGCTAGTATTCTTTTATTCTTTAAATTGATCCAATCTTTTAACCAAACTAGTGTTGCTGCACTGTAATATAGTTCCCAATTTGGCAATCCAATTCCTCCTCTGCTCTTCATATCATGTAGAGATTTCATTTTTATTCTAGGTTTTTCCCCCTGCCAAATAAATTTTGCAATTGTTTTATTAAAGTCGTTAAAAAAGGTCTTTTCTAATTTGACTGGGATAGTCTGAAACGAACAGGAATTTTGGTAGTATAGATATCTTTATTGCTGCTGTTCTTCCTAATAGTGACAGCTGCATCTTCATCCACAATTCTAAATCTTTTTTTGTTTCTTGTAATAATTTGTTGTAATTATTATCCTTTATCGCTTTGTAATGCGCTGTCAACCATATCCCTAAGTATTTGATTTTTCTTGTTTTTGGAGTCCAAGTGATCTTTCAGGTTCTATTATTTGTGGTTCTGTTAAATTTTTCGGTAAAAGTTTTGTTTTCTGTCTATTAATTTTCAGTCCTGCTACAGTTTCATATCTTTCTAATTCCTTAATTAGTGCTTGTCAGCTCTCTAGTGGTTCTTCAATGATAAAAGCCAAATCATCTGCAAATGCTTGCAGTTTATATTCTTCACTTCTGGTTTTCAATCCTTTTATTTTTGGATTTTGTCTAATTCATTCTAACAATACCTCTAATGAAAGCATAAAGAGCAGAGGAGATAGGGGACAGCCTTGTCGAACTCCTTTCTCTATATTTAAAGTTTGGGTATTTTCTCCATTGATTATAATTTTTGCTTTTTGTATTGAATATATTGCTGTTATTATATTCTCAAATTTGGTGCCAAAATTCATATCATACACTTGTTGAATCATAAATTGCCAATTGAGATTGTCAAATGCTTTTTGGGCATCCAAGAAAACAAGGGCTACTTGTTTCTCCGGGTGAGCTTCGTAATATTTTAAACTATCCATTATTATTCTTAAGTTATTTATAATTTGTCTGTCTGGGAGGAATCCATTTTGGTCTGAGTGTGTATATACTGAGTTTAGTATTCTCCATATATCTATTAAATTTAATTCTTTAGCCATTTCTACAAATATTTTTGGTAATACTCCCCACACCCCAATTTCTTATTCCCCCCATTGTAGTCTTTATGATAGTGTGTTATTGCATTGAAATCTCCTATGATGCATTATAATCTCTTTATATGCTCCTGGGTCTGATTTCTAATTTGCTTTATTAAATTTTCCTCCCTTTGCATTATACCAATTTTTTTATCTTCTTTCCATCTAGCAGTTAGTTGTCCATATTGAAACCAAGTATATTTCCTCCCTTCTTCATTTAATACCTGTAATGATTTTAATTGCAATCTACCTCCTTCAGCATACAAAAGTTCTTTATAAGTATTTATTTTTATTTATTTATTTATTTTATTTGCATTTATATCCCGCCCTTCTCCGAAGACTCAGGGCGGCTTACACTATGTCAAGCAATAGTCTTCATCCATTTGTATATTATATATAAAGTCAACTTATTGCCCCCAACAATCTGGGTCCTCATTTTACCTAACTTATAAAGGATGGAAGGCTGAGTCAACCCTGGGCCTGGTGGGACTTGAACCTGCAGCATTGCAAGTAGTTGCTGTTAATAACAGGCTGCATTAGCCTGTTGAACCACCAGAGGCCCTTAGTAATCATTTCCTGTTTCTGTTCTATATTTATATTCCCTATTGCATGTCCGTATAGGAATCTTATAGTCTAGTTTATAAGAATATT